>NW_027094087.1:44008027-44721455 GCF_029207755.1 Chamaea fasciata | reverse complement strand
ATCCAAGAGCTCATAATGAAGAATTCTAACAGAGGAGGAAGAAAGTTTTTTTACCTTTGTCACAGAATCATCCTGTGTGCCAACGGGTGCTGAGGCATGAAGTGTCCCTGTGCCAATGACTGCATCACATCTCTCAGTGCCAGTTTCAGATGTTAAATCTCCTCCTGTTAGAAACTGCACTCTGTTTACAACTGGAATTTTTTTTCCACCTTTAGCACCCAGTCAATGAGTCTTGGAAGGAGAAGGAAAGATTTTTAAAAAGGCTTCAGCAATTTAGAATACTATATTCTAAATTAAGTGTGCTTGTTGTCATGGACCAAGTCACTGCCTCAGAGACCACATAAGTGGCTATACATTGCAAGGATTGACTATTCAAAGGGAGAATTATGTTCACCTTTGGGTCTCCCTGAATTTTGAGAAATTATTGTCCATGTAAGTAGAAAATGGACGTGGAGATCAAGTCATAACAAAGTCCTGAAACTTGCCATCCAGGTACAATATTAATTTGTCCATGATGGGGATGACGGCTAACCTTTCCACCCACTGTCTCTGTGGGGGGGCACAGCCCTTCCTTGAGCTCTGGTGACCATATTCTTTACACATATAACAAAGGTTTTTAACACTTCCTTACTACGTTGGTATATAAATATGCACAATAGTCAGTTGTTATATGGATGCACTAAAGAGGGTAAAATATTTGCTTCTTCTGCTCCCTATTCTACCAGCACAAGCGCAGGTACTGACAGCCAGGCTGTTCTTAGAATATAAATATCCTCACTTTCAGCATGTTGGTGTCACCCATAGCCTGGAAGGGTGTCCTTCTCCCTAAGAGGCCCAGACAGAGTTTACACCATTTGCTTAATCCTGGGAGGGGATTATACCCAGCACATCAAAGAGCAGAATCAAGCCAATAATGTTTTCCACAGGACAGCCCTGCAGTTAGAAATTCTGCCAGCCACAGAAGGGCTGGAGCTGCACACAGCCTCAAAACAGCTCTTCGTAACACCATGAAGCAATTAAATACTTGAACATCTCCCATTTTCCTCTCCTCAGAACACATCTTGCATGAGCTGGAAAGTACAAATAAAGTCTACTTTATGATTAAAGGGAGGATTTAAAAAAAAAGTTCTTTATGAAAGCAGATATTTTATTTATTCACGCATATTAAATATGACATTTCCAAAGAAAACAAGGGCACTAGAAGGAGAATACCATCAATAACACCTGCACCACAGAGTTTAAAATCAGCTCATATGCCACTATAGTGAGCATAGTTTGTTTTTCATTATTGCTTAAAAATGATGATAACCAATTTAGGGATTGACATAAACTCCATATTGTATTATTCTGAGGCTTTGTTAAGAGCAAAGAATGTGTGACCAAATCAAAGGCTTCACTAAAGCTAATAAACACAGCTTCAGTCATATGTGTGGCCTTTATCCACAGCTTGATTAATATAACATTTAACCTAGAATAAGGCTGAGGTTATGGAGAGCTTTAAACAGAAACCAGATTCGAAATAGGGAAGGATGAGGGGAGTAATACATTTAGATTAGTAAAGCCATTGATCTTTCCACACACCAAACACTTGGAAATGTTAGTTAATGGCATTAAAGCAGTTGAAAACCTGTGATTACATAAATCCAAGAAAACACCACCTTTCTGGTACACAAAAGTCTTCCAAATTGTTCAGACTTTCAGCAAGCACTGAAACATGTTGAAGGAATCATGAAAGAAAATGATTGCAGATTTGAACTGTAAAAAGGGAATTTTATCCACCCGTCTCTTCAAAGGGTAATTAATTGTTTTCAGTACTTTATTTAAATGTGTAATTTCAAAAGAGGAAAAGTGGATTATTGATTTAAAAGAAAAAAAAACAAACTACAACAAATTAGATTACCTTGACTTCTCCAAGGTCAGAAGGTTTCTAAATCTGCTAACAGGCCAGGTGATGATTATTTAATGCCCTAACTATTTGTTTTGTCTGTTACAATTTAACCCGAATCTTTAATTCATTAAAATGAGTTGTTCTAGCTCTGGTAAAAAGTCCTTTCATTCCTTTCCAAATGCTCTCAGATTCCTCAGCCCTTTTTTGCATGTTAATTTAAATAAAACACAATTTTTGCTTTTCTCAACTCGTCTTCATTTCCATTTCAAAGTTGTGTGTAGCACCTGGATCAGCAACATATCTGTTATGTCTCTTATTTTTGCTGTTTCTTTTCTCCCCACTGAGATACTTCAACCTGTCATGGGTCATTTGAGGATAACAATTACCTGCTTTAAACTGACTAGTTCCTTAAAATCTGAGCTAACTGGGGGTGATCATCAGCTAGAAGGTAAGTAGTTGCCTCCATAGTAAGTAGGTATTAGTATGCCAGCTAGCTCGAGGTGGTAGAGTGGCCACATGATAGTAAAGCAAAGATTTTCCCACTAAAACAGCAGTTCTCAAAATTACCAGATGAAAAACTGCTTCTGGTAGAAAATTTCTGTCCTTCAAATACAGGTGAAGTTAGCAGGTGTCTTTAAAGTAAGTCAATCAAGAAAAAATTTTAATAGATAGTGGGGGGTGGATGGCATTTGCCAAAAAATCTTGGTGTGTCAGGACCAGTAAGGAATAATATACAATTGGGCCAAAGGGAGATCCTGAGAATGCATAGGCAAGACAAGAAGAACCTGGCAGGAGTGGGGCAGCTATGGCTTTTGGAAGGCCAGAACAGGTATATTTATCCTCAAGTGCCCTCTTCATTTGCAGGTACCTGAAGACACCCAAGAAGGGATAAGCTTACACATGTGTGCAATGCCGACACTGCACCCAGTCACCCACGTATTTTGGCATAATCTGAATGGCTTTTTAGACAGGCATTTGTAAAGCACACTGACTAGGTTTATGAAAAGTTGTTTAAAATCATAACTCAGATGCAATTGAATGGGTAATAACAGTCAAAGCATTCACATGGGCCTTAAACATCTATTATAACATTCATTCAAATTTGGTGACCTGGCTGGAGATATAATTTGGGGGATTGTTTTGTTTCTAGTGTCCTTCTGCCACTAAGCACTCATCTGTCTGGCACACAAGAAAAGAGTAACTGAAGAAAAGCAAAATTCATGCTTTCAGTCAAATCCAAATCTCACTGGACAGATTTCATTGCTAATGGAAGCCAGCACACATAGTGCTCCGATAAAATATTTAAAAATTATTAAAAGCATCTCCTCAGAGTTGAAAGCAGAGAATATTTAATCAATCTTGACAATCAAAGCATGATCTAGTGGAAACTTACGCACGATTCATTCCAGCAAAGAAAAGATGGGTGGGCAAGTCCTCTTAACTTGCACTGATTTATTTCATATGTTTTTCTATGTGCACAGCTCTGTTCGGGTTTCTTATTGTACCTGTTGGCACACTGGTTCACAGATCATCCCAAATGATTTTCTTTATTCTCCTCTTCAAGAGGTTCTGATAGAAAAGCAAACCCTGGAAGTTCAAATGAAGATGTCAGTATTTCACACACACTTGTGTCCCAGATTTGGATGAAAAATTAAACAGCACAGCTCTGGGGAAATGGGAAGGGGAATGAAAGCAAATAGTTAAAGTAGGTATGAAAATGTTGAAATATTCAACTAGAATATTTCAATGTAAATTACTCTTCCTTTTTTCTGAGACACTCACTTTAATTGTAAGAGTACTTCAGGAATTTCCCAGGGCTTCTCAGATTCCGCTTCATCCTGTGCTTCATATGTTTGTACACAGGAGGTTACAATACATCCAAAGTACCACAGAAGCCAGGTGCAAGTTTGTCCAAGCCTTTGACAGACATCTGAAAAGTACTTCTCTGATCATCTAACACTTTACTCAGTACCCAGCAGCCTCCACATTTTTTCTTTCAGGTTTCCTTCTCCTAGGAGTCTTTTTTTCCTGTTGCTTCCGGATCAGCTTTCCCTGTCTTTCCCCTTCTTATTCCTCCCAAAGTATCCTGTTTGCACCCAAAGAGGTGAGCCTATGGTCACCCCATGAACTGTATGTTTAAAAGGACAAAATAAATGGCAATGATGAAATTACCTGGATCTACAGGACATTACAGAGACTCCCACCAAGTCTTTCCTCCCTGCGCACTTGTAGAGTTTCTCAGGGCAGTTCTAATCACATCAGTTGTCATTATTATTTGTCTTCCAGCCATCCCACACAGAGACTGGCAGCTTAGAGGTCCTCTCAGGCCTTCAGTTCACCCGTGGTCCACCAAACACTGTCATCCTCAAATCCCCTGGTGAGAACACTGCTCATCAAGAAGCCCCACTGAAATGAACTGTGTGATACAGTAGATATATTCATGTAACAGTAGATATATTCATATACTGCAGCATTAACCTGGTTGCTGATGAACTATGGCTTTCTGTATTACAGGATCCTATCCCCTCCATGATTTTTATTCCCACAGGTGTTTAAGTAATTTTCATTTCCACTTCTGTTAAAATATTAAAGTACTGATAACTCATATAAAAAACCCAAAATCACTGTTTAAAAATACGTAATGCATCTGCATGGATTTTCAACAGATCTGAAAAATTAACAGTGCAATCTCCTTGACCTGCTGAGACAGTTTGGTTCCTGAGAATATAATTCCAAATCACTAACCTCAACTACATAAGTGCTATGAACTTCAACAGGATTAAGTCTTAAATAAAAATCAAAAGTCCTATTTCACATATTGCTTAGAGGGAGATGTATATAATTTAGTCTGGAAAAGAGCTTTAAGGTACAGCTATGAAAATGTTGGGGGGGTGTGAATGTTTATATGTCTCTAAAAAAGGGAAAAAAAATAATTATATATTCAGACGAAAAAAATAACATGAAATGATGAAAAGCACTACAAAATTCTGCGAATTGGAATAATCATGCTCACAGGGAAAGTAGGGAGGTATTCTTTGAGAAATAGTATGTTGATGGTAATTAAAGTCCCATTGAAGACACAATACACCAAATAGCACACTAAAGGTTTTATGTTCAATCACCATACCTCAACTTTGTTTTTCCCTGGCTTATGAAAGACTAAATAAGCAAACTTCAAGTCTCATACACTGCCCTAATGCTATTTTCAAAGGGTATTTATAAAAGACTTGGCATTGTCATGCAACAATCTACTAATGTTGTGTGCTAGCCTGTTTACAGAGATGTTTTTTGTATGACTACACTGGCCTAACTCACCAAGCATCAGCCTGGAAAAAACCCTAATACTTACAAATCTTTAAGAGGTTTAGCCAGAACTGATAGCTTTGATGATGGTTCCATCTCTGGCGCTGTCTGAGAGCAATCAAGGACCTGCAGCTATCCAAGGACAGAAGAACAAAATATGCTAGCAACATTTCATAAGAGTGCTTCCAGAGAGTGAGCTGTTGCTTGGGAGAAACAAGGGAGGAGCAGAAAATCTTTGGCACATCTCAGTTTCAGCCTGACAAACATGGTGTGACTGAAGGGCTCTAGGTAAGTTAGACAGGTGGAAAGTCCACTGTTTTGTTTTCATTTCCTTTGGCTACTACCTTTGTGTCTATTACTAAAGAGCTAATAGTGAAGCTTTCCTTAAACAGGTTCTGTGTCATAAAGTCCTTTTGCAGGATGGCAACCTGCTCCATCACTCCACATGCCACAGCGGCAGGTTGGACTCACAGGTACAGGAATGATGTATTTAGGATAAGAGTGAATGCAATTAAATTGTAAAAGCAAAGAGTCACGTAAACCCTGAGTGGGTTATAAAGTAGCTGCTGTATATTTTATTTTCTCCTGCTTCTGACCCAGACTCTCTCATCTTACTGAAATAAAACTGTGCAATGGGATGCACTTGTAAAGGAGCAGGTTCTAGTCAGAAATTCTGCACTTCATTGCTGAAACCTGAGCATGTTTGCCTCTCTGACTACCTCGTCGGGAATATAAATCACAGAATAGAAGTGGCATATATTGAGGTTCACATGTATAACTCATTTTGTGGCCACAAGTATGTGGGCATATACTTGGCAGGTGCAAATTGCCAGACTCTAAAATTTGTGGGTCCTTTTATCTATCAGTTTCTATGCCATGCAAGGGCCACATGGGAGCTGGCTCATGCCCAGCCCACTTGCAGCTCAGCTGAGGTGTATCACATCTTTTGTCTCCCCTCTGGTGCAGAAGACACAGGATTGTAATACCTCAACAGAGAAATGGAGCTGACTATTTTTCCAAAAACAGACCTCCCAGACACAGTTCTGTTTTCAGAAAATGTCTTCTTTTTTTTTCCTCCTCTTCGCACAGACAGCTATAGGTAAGTAATGAAAGAGCTTTGGCAGGACACACAGATAATTAAATATTTCATCATTCTTCTGATTTCAAAGCTCGAAACAAGAAGAGGTTACAGAGGGTTTTATGTAAAATACTTCAGATGGAGTCTAGCTGTATAAGAAAATACTGGGATGGATCCAGATACAGATGTGCTATCTACACAGAAACTATTTGGCAAGTCAGTGAACTGTGATATTGTAAGAAAGTCTGGGCTTCAGTACAAGTTTTCAAAAGAGTGCCTGTTGGCTGAGCTATCATAGTAAAGCTGTTTATTGGCAGAGAAGTTATATGGGAAGCTGAAACGAAGACCCTGCTTCTTTTCCCACTGTGATTTTTTTTTCTCACCACAATTAATTTATTATAGGTGGTTCAGTCCAGACCTTCTGCATAGTGGTTGAGGGACAAAGTCTAGACATAATTTATTGGCCAGTGCCTGGTGAAAATAGAATTGCAGAATGCACATTTGCACATTTTTCCTCACTTTTTCTTTTTTGTTTTGCCAGACATATCAAGTATGCTGTATGCTAATTATCTGGTATGTGAGACCAAAAGGACCGAGGGAGATTTTCTTTGCTAGAGCTGTCCTCTATCATATCATGATATTTTTCCATTACATTAAACAGTAAATATCAAACTAAACAATAACAGCAGTAAAACTTTGTTTACTTGGCATGTTTTTATCTGCCTTTCACATGAGTCCATGAAAACAAGCCGAAGTTTTCGTCAGGTCCCTCCATTTCACATTTCCTGTTAGCTGGCTAGATGCTTTTTATAACCACTATACACAATGACAAAGTGCAGAGCAGTTTTATCCATGACCACAAGATATCAGTGGCAAACTCAAGAACAGAAACCCAAAAATCTACCTCTGTTATACAGGGGGAAATGTGACATTGCAGAGGAATATCAGAGTCGTGAAAAACATGTGGTATGGAAACAAGTCAGGAACAGCAGAAGCTTGTCAGGTGGAAGGTCCATTTCCCATCTTCAGAATGCTTTACAAATGTTGATTTGCCAATTTGCTAAACAATCTTTAAAAGAAGGCCTAGAACAGGTTTGTGCTGAGTGGGAAGACAGTTGAGATGGAGAGTCTGCTCCGGATGTGCCAGTCAAATCAGCAGCAGATGAAATTAGAACTAAGATTTACTGCATCCCAGGGACATATTGCAGCAGATGAGATAGTTCTGCTTGCTGTGGGGATAGAAAGGCCCTCTGGGACTGTGAAACCTTGTCTTCCCTGCTGCCACCAACACAGACGTCCATGCCAGGTTCTCATTCACTCTTGGTCTCTGGGGATATGCAGAGATCGAGGAGCCTGACTCCAGTCTGGAAGTGAATTCAAATTCATTCCCCGGAATGCATCTGCCTGTTTAGTCCACAGGCAACACAGCTTTGAGTCAGAGTAGTGATGCCTGATGCTTTTCCTCCTAGCCCAAGCAGGCACTGGGGCTCTCACTGCAAGTGTGCAGGGAGCACAGGGGTTACTCTGATGTACCACCAAACCCCAGCCTCACCAGTGGTGAAGGTGTTTGAGGGAGGAAGGGCCCCATTTGACCTCCAGGATGTGGTGGGTTTGCATAGCTGCCAGTCAGGAAAAGCCTGATCTGTTCCTATGTGAAATGGCTGTGTGTGGTGCACAAACCACTGCGAAGTGTTAAAGATTGCTGTGATCTTGTTTGATTCGTGGTATGAATTATGATTGTTTGGTTCATGGTATGGGCAAACAATTTCACTTTAAAAAAGAGTAAGAAGCTCCCATGCTGCTCTCACTTCATGACAAGAAAGTCACTTCATGACTTTCAAAGTCTCCCATAAAACACCACTGCTCTCAGCTCAGTTTGCTCCCAGGACTGACATTGGCACGCTGTCCCTCTCTCCCACCCACCTGCTGCACCTGCTCCAAGATTCTCTATCCTGTTCAATAGCTCTGCCAATAGGTCCAAGTTTCTATTTCATACCTCCTGCCCAGCCACTGGCAGGGAGCCATCACTCTCTGCTTTTTAGGTCCTAATTCTCCTCCCAAGTGGAATCACTGCACTGGAGAAAAAAGTACTATGGGGCCACTTTCAGCTGTTCCTAGTTTTCACCCATGCAAAAACTCAGCATTAATTTGGTGTAAGAAACACTTGAGCAATAACTTCTTTTTCAGTAATCTAGGTTTTTACATGTGGTTCTTTGACAAATCTGATGCTGAGATGTCATTAGCATGTTTGTGAATAAAAATCAGGTGAAATTTTTAGAAAAAAGCTATCTCTCTGGGAGCAGAATAAGGGATACCTTTATCGAAACATACACTCAACTCTTAATGGTCACACTGAAAACAGTAAAAGTAGCTATTCCAAATGAAACAAAAACTATACAAAGAATTTCTCCTAGCAAACTTTCATAAGGATCTATAACACCAACATAAAGTGGATGACCTGAAGGAAATCAGAGTGAAAAATTGTAAATCTACAGTACAGATGATATTTCCCATATACTCAAGAACTCATTTAAAGTATTAACCTTTTTGCAGCTGCTTGATCACCTCAAGCCTAACTCTTTCAAGCAGGATTCAGAGAAAGGAAAGTGGGCTCCAAAAACCATGAAAAAAAAGATCCTTATCATTCAGGCAATCCAAAAGTAGATAAGCAGTCAATTTATCAGAGAAAAGTTCATCGAGTTTTCTAAATTATTCAGGATAATTAAGGACAAAGGCTCTGGATAATTGGGGAAAATATCTGACTCAGCAAGAACAAATGGCAGGTGAAATTTAGTGTAGAAAGTATAAAGTGAAACATATCTAAAAAGTAATAGTTATTACAATTAAAAAGAAAGGTATTGAGGTTATCATAGATGGCTCATGAAAACATCAGATCAGTTCTCATTAGCAGTCAAAAGCCCTCAGAGTTTAAGAAGAGAAAAACCAAAATAGACAACATCATTATGCTGCTGTAGAAGTTCCTTATCTGCCCAAGGCCAGGAATAGTGTATGACCTGTCTGTATCCTTGGCTTTCTAGCTGATTTCATGCTAATCAACTGTGCCTCACAGTACAACCCTGTGTAATTTGGAGGGCTTCTTTGCTCATGCGCTACCTTGAAGCTCCTAACTGAGCTCCAGAATTATGAAAATTGTGTCCAGTTTCCTCAAAGTTTAATTAACCCATGATTCTTCAACAAATGTTTGTTATCTATTTCAGAGACAAATCTCTGAAAGCTGAAAGGATTTAGATCTTTGGACAGCATTTCAGATCTTTTTATTTCTTCAGTCCATCCATATCCACATGTACTTCATATTTATACTGAAGAAATGAAACATCATTTTTGGCAATAGTTTTGTTTTGTTTTTTTATCATTGTTATTGTTATATCTGTTGTCAGGAAACTTGAAGTTACCTGCAATTTTCCATTTCTAGCTTTCATATCTTCATCACTGCTACCAAACACCACAAACTTACTTATAATTAATAAGCAGACATGGGTATTTTTCCTAGTCGCTCACGCTTTCTGTTGGGTGATGAAATCTTTTCTGATTTCAGACCTCTGCATTCAGTGAAAAACATCTTCCTGGTCACCAGGTTAGGAGGGTTCATGAAATGTCATCCTTATCACTTGACTTCAATTGTTCTAGCACAACACCAAATACTTCCATACTGATCACTGGAAATAATAAAGACATACTTAAACAGGAGATATTCTTGAGAAGTTCCACCATGAGTCTTTATGTTCAGGAAAGCCTGGTCTTGGCCAATGTTAGGGAAACCTAAGTGATGCATTCTTAAGTTTCCAGTCCTGCTGAGAGCTCTCCAGAATACCCAAATGGACCTCCTGTAATCCAAAAGGGTAACCATCTGATTGAGATGAACAATCTTAACTAAGGTACCATGAGAAATTTTAACAAAGACTTTTGGAAAAACAGAGGTTTTGGCAATTTGCCACACACATACTAAAGGGACTTCATTACATGATTTTATAATTAAGGAGAAAACATCAAAACATATTGTCACATTCAAGTAAAAAACAATGGCTTGTATTGAAAAGCATCTGTTTCAATTTAACTACAGATGCAAACCCTTAATACAAACCATGAATATTATCGCTGGTGTTTTTGTTTCAGCTCACTTTGTATCACAGAAAACTTAAATGATTCAGGCATCTTTTAATTAAGTTGATCCTAATCCAATTAGGCAGAAAAATTCTGATACGTTAAAGAAATGGTTATACTTTATAGCCCTTTCAAGTACAAAAGTTTCCTGATTTCTCTTGAAACACAGGCATTTTTATCTATGCAGCATATAAGCTATGTGACTCCTGTAGACATTTTGGGTTGATTCAGCTCTTACAAACACCCATTCTGTATGTCTCTTACTTCTGGAGTTATTTCACGTGCAAACCAGAATCCAAACTGTAGTCAAGCATTTGATATTCCCCCATCAGCAATTTGCAAGAAAACAAGGAAAAACACTCTACTCTTTCACTAATGCCAAAGTCCACAGTCAGTGGGAAAGAGGAGAGAAAACACATGCCAGAAAGACAAGATCAGTCACAAATGAGAAACATGGACAAGTTCATGAAGGCACAGAGAATGTAGCTAAAGGGAAAAATGCAGTTGACCAGGTGTTTTTACAGGCTGTGACAAATCTGCAAAGTAGCTTGGGAGAATTTAGGAGAAAATACGTTTTATTGGACCAATAAGACTTCATGATGCAGTGCCTGTGCATGAAAAAGTGTCTATCTAGGGCACTGCTTTTTCTCCTGTGTGATGTTTCCTAAAACAGTACTATTTTTACATACTCCTAAGTCCCAGAAAAATGTTCTCAGAGGAATAAAAGCACATTAAAGGGTATTCAGCTGCAAGGATATGTCACCTATCTGCAAGGTAGGTTTTCTCTTGATGAACTTCATGTCAGTATGTCAGAAAAAAACAAGCAGACTGGATATGTATCTGCAAAATCTTTTAATTAGTTCTCAAAATTAGGTGAATGGGACATTCTAAGGAAATATTACTTTTTTAACAAATGTTACTAATTAGCATTTAGTTAAAGAAAGCTGTTCAAAATTTGTTTTTCCTAAATCAAATCGAATTCAAGTGGTTTTTTTCTTTCCCTCTAACACATCAGTAAGTGTTCATATTTTTGAAACAAGTTAATGTTTTTAAAATAGTATTTACAAGGTGATGTGTTTAGCTTGTAGGTATTTCTAAGTTATTTCTCTTCTGCTGAAAGCAGCATAGAAAATGATAGACAAAAGATAACCTAATTACTTCTGTCACAACCACTGGGTATTAACACAGCTATTAACTGCAACATTTTTAGCACTTGGTAAACAGCAATTTCCTACTAATTTATTCCAGGTTGAGGTAGTAGCTTGTAAAATGCTGAAATTTAGGGAACATCTGACAAGGTTTCATAAGCTGTAACGCTTTGCACCTTGGAAGGTGGATTGCTTGGTTCATCACTTACAGAGTAGAAGTTGTTTCCCTGTACACTTTCAATGGCAGGGCTAGGATGCAAACAAAAATGTTGTTGATCTGAGGCCTCCAAAAGCTTACTGTGAAAATTTTTCTAGGTGTTACACAGTGAAATAATTTCTGCTGATCTCTGCATTTTTAAAGTTCATATCATCACTTGTCTGCAGCCAATGTAAAAATCCCAGACATAATGAGAAGTGTTTCTCAAGGACTGTGTTAAAAATTTACATTTTTTTGAACAAAAAAGGTTTTTTCCACATATGAAAATGCTTAACCAAAAATTTAATGACTGGATCCAGAAACTTCCCTTTAGGCCACAGAAAATTACTTTAATCTGTGAATGTGATTTGCATCCATCAAAAGACAAAACTCTTCAGTCAACAGTATAGTTAGCTTCAAATGTGGTTTTATATATGTTCTGTTTTAAAGGTGCTTGTCCCTGTCCTGAAAGGCAAAATTATAGCCTCTCTTTCTGCTTAAGGAGCTGGTGGCTGAACAAAGGTGTTTATTGGTGGAACATTCATTCATTCAACACGTTCAACCAGCCACACTATATCCATGTGGAAAAGCAAGTCTGCAAATAATACCAAAAGCACAAATTTAAGTCTCTTTTACCAATGTGATCGGAAATGCTTCACAAAGATAATTGTGGGAAAGGAAGTGAAGATTCAAAAAGTTCAAAAATCAAGAGTTTAATAATTCTGTCTAACAGTACTGTACAGTGTGAAAAGTTCCCATGATGAATGCAAGGCAATCGAGGCCAGATGTCTTTTGGGGATGTAATGGTAAGTACAAACTCAGCCAGCTTGAAGCTCCAGGATGGGTGGTAGGGAATGAAGAAATCCAAGATACTTAGTTGGCCTGCTTATCTAAAATTATGACACATTCTTAAGAATTTCAGAATCTGTTGCAAATAACATCATTAATTCAAAAATATGGTTTTAATATGTTTAAAATAAATAAAATGCATTATTGTTAAAAAATGCACAGACCAAGCAGAATGAGCTCTTTAACTTGCCAGACTTGTTCTGAACACTCATTTATTTTTATGTCAGTATGCTAACAAATGCATGTTTAGGTAGCACTGCAGCTTTGAAAAATCCTACTGTCACATAATAAGATTACAGGTTTTCTGATTTCATAAACATAACAAGAAAAAAAACAAAAAAGACCCCAACAAGGAAATTATGGCTGTTCCCACCCTTTTCCTTAACGTCTGGAATTTCCACCCTCCTTGGCCTCTCAGCTGTGCCAAATGCTGAAATATCTGATTGTGTTGCTGAGGAAGAGGCTAGGGAGAAAAATTTCTCCTTTGAAGAAGGAGAAATAATCTCTAGAAGTGGAGATGAAGTAGATTTTGACCACAGATGTTCCCACAAAGAGGTCTCTATCTCACAGAAAAATTCAAGGACTAGATGGCAACAGTGTGTAGGGTTTCTGCTGAGATGCTGAGATGTTCATTTGTCAGAAGAAATACAAGGATAAAAAGAGTAGGGGCAAAAACCATTTCCTTATTGAAATTGAATAGGAGTAAAGAATAGGAGTAAAAACAGTTTCCTCTGTTGTTTTCATGCCAATAATCACTTTAAGTAAAGGTGTTTGTGCAGATTGATTACATTAGGCAAACAGCACTCAGCTTTGTATTGTCCATGAAACAGTGTTTATGATAAAAGACAAACCTGCCAGCAATAGAGAGTCCTTCATGCAGGTGAAGCTTGATGATAATGAATTGCCTTTTACTTGGTCCTACTCAGTAAAGTATGTGAATCTGTGATCCTAGTTAAGCTCATAATGAAGTACCTTCCCAAACTAAGATGAAAATACTCAGTACAGTTTTTGTGCTTTGTATTTGTACTTTTTTATATAAACTCATTACAACAGTTTTTGCTATAATGACAATGACAAAGAAGCTTCAAAGCAGTGATGTGAACACTTTAAAGTTCACACACACCAAACAAAGTGCACCACATGGAACATTTGACACTAAAATCTTACCTAAGGTCACTTTCTGCTCACAGTTAATGAAAAGTGGTCTTACATGATAAGATAAACCAGAAGACTGCTAAATTTTCACACATATAAAACCTCTTAGTTTCAATATGTGCTCCTAAAGAGAAGCTTTACTTCAGCAAAGACAGCAGCATTGAGCCTAACACCTTGGTCAGAATCTACAGAATCTACAAAGCAAAAGGAAAACTTTTTCCACTTACAGTTTCTATCAGCTTCACTGGCAATAAATTCCTCATCACGAAGGGGATCCTACAATCCTACATAATAAATCTTTTTATAGAGTTTAATCTCCATCATGAAAACCATTCAAATGAAAGTATTGACCTTCCACGAGTCTTTAAAGAAATAAAAGTTATGTACTGTAAAATCAAACTACCTCAAGCTAAAACTAGGAATAATTCTCTAGTTTTAATCTTTTTTTTCTGAAGGCACAGGATTGTTGTGTGATGGGTCCTTTTGGCACTGTCAAAGTAGCTTTCTTGTTCTTCTAAGAGCCCTTACAGTGAATTAGAGCAAAACAACATGTTGAAGCGGTTTCTTTTTCAGTGGTTTGACTTTTTCTTAGCAATTGCATACTTAGTTCATTTGCAGCATAGCTCTAATGACGAAAACACAAGGCTTTTCTAATGCAGAAATGACAGAGGCCCATATTAAAATGGCTAAGGGGCTAAAACATTTTGCTCCTCTGGCATCACCCACAGGTTAGGATAGCTGTTAAAAAGTTCTCAGTCTGGTATACAGCTTCTCTAATGCAAGTGTCATGTAGTTTAGAAAACAACAAAAGTTGGAAATATAGCCAATCTTTTTCAGTTTTCCTATTCATTGAAAGATTACAGAAAGAACTGAAACCCGTATTTTCCCCAAAGTGCCTCCTCCAAGGAATGCCATGAAGGAAAACCACTGAAACACATGAATTTATTTTCTTCTTTTTATTTTTTCTACCCAAGGTGATCATTTGATGCATGTTATGGTCTTCCCAAAGCATAATCTTCTCAATAAAGGACTGAGAGCCATTTCATAGCACCAGCATTACAACATGCAGGAGGAAATCATTGGAAATTTTACCCTATTAAATCTTGCCATGGTCCCTCTACATAAAGCTTAATTCCTTTTTGACAACACAATATTGATCCAAGAAAGCCAAAAAGCTTGAATGTTATTTCCAACTAATGCTGAGTATGAGTCAGCAGTGCCCCGGCAGCCAGGAGGGCCAACTCTGCCCTGGGGGGCATCAGGAACAGCATCGCCAGCCAGCCGGGCAAGGGAGGGGATTGTCCTGCTCTGCTCTGAGCTGGGGCTGCCTCACCGCCAGTGCTGGGGACAGTTTTGGGTGCCACAATATAAGACATTAAGCTGTTGGAGAGTGTCCAAAAGAGGGCAACAAGAATGGTGAAGGGTCTGGAGGGGAAGGAAGGGTCTGGAGGGGAAACCATATGAGGAGTGGCTGAGGTCATTGGTGTATTCAGCCTGGAGAAGACTGAGGTGAGGCCTCATTGCAGTTACAACATTCCCACAAGGGGAAGCAGAGGGGCAGACAATGAACTCTTCACTCTGATAACTTGTGACAGGACCTGAGGAAATGGCCTGAAGCTAAGTCAGGGGTGGTTTAGGCTGAATATTAGGAAAAGGGGAGGTTGAGCACTGGAGCGGGGTCCTGAGGAGGCGGTCAGAGCACCAAGCCTGTGAGAGTTCAAGAAGCATTTGGACTATCCTCTCAGGCCCTTGGTGTGATTCTTGTGATTGTCCTGTATAGGGGCCAAGAGTTGGATCTGGTGATCCTTGTGAAATCTATCCGGCTCATCGTGTCCTATGATTCTACAAAAAATTTCATCATCATACTGATTCCCTCTTCCAGGTTAGGTCCATTCTCAAGTCTGTGAAGCCTCTTAATAACTGGTGATTATTTAATGCCTCCATAAAGTATTAAAAAAATATATATTTTTTAAAAATCGGAATAACACTAGATACTCCTAAGTTCTCATCACTTCCTTGTCACACTCTACTTCCTCTAGTCATCACATTAAAACATACTTGAAAGATGTCAGCTTTAAGACCTCAGCACTTCAAGTGTCCTTCTAAGCACCCTCTGCATTAAACACATCATCTCTACTGAACCAACAGCTCGGCTGGATCTGTGATCAAATAAGCAACTTCTGAACAGTACCTGTTAGCCTGGAGTGGGAATATTTGTAGTGGTCTTTACATCGCAGTTTTTTTTTAATATTAGTACTATAGGGCAATCTACTCTGCAGTGCAAAGATCTGGTAGTCTGTTACTCCAGGATTGATGCTTGCAGCATCACTGGTCACTCCTGGAGAGAGAATTCAGTATACAACAGGGTACAGAAAGAAGGAAAGATAGGTCAAGTCTACTTCAAAAGGAACTAGGATGAAAGTGTTCAGAAGAGGTCATAGCAACTGATATATGGTTGACATTTGAATTTGAGCATTTCCACATTGCCTGGCAGCTGAGACGTGTCTCTTAGTGTTGCTCAGAGTTACTGGACTGGGGAAATTTACCCTGTGAGAAGGGAGCCGAACATAGGCAGAATTCTCTCAACGAATGTAACCATCACCAATTAAACTAAAAGTTACTAGGGAACCATAATAAGATGACATTATATAGTCATTGACTCATTTCCCAAAGAGGGATGAAAATTGAAAGGATTACCATTTGTCATTAATTTTAACAATATCAGAGGGGCCTCATAAGAATGAAAAATTACTACCATGGGTAATTTGTACAAATATTAAGTCAGATTAATTCTGAATCTTGAGATTCAAACAAGAGAGCAAAATAATGTAGATTAAAACATTATTTTCTCAAATTGAATTCTGAGAGCAGGGGACACAAAATTTGTTGTCATCCCAGGAAGGTAACTACCTGCTTGAGACCATGAACATCAATATGTCAATAATTAGGGGAACCAACACTGACTTTCATTTACATATATGTAGACCAGGTTCTTGGCTGGCATAATTATCAGCATATCACTGACAAAGTCAGTGCTATCAAGTTGTGGATTTGTGGCCACTGGAGACTGAGATAATGTAGGCAATAGCTGGTTTTGGAAGGCATTATTTTGAATAAACTATTATGATGAGGCAAAATTCTACACCCCTTACTCAGATGCAAAGTCATGATGGGACTGAGTAAGACGAGAAAAAGCCTGTCTTATGGAGGTTATATTTGAGAGCTGAACATAAATTCTGATGCAGCTTAATAATAATCACATTTGAGCTGTGTAGGTAGACACTTGCAGTGTTGTGTGAGAGTCAATTTTAAAATCAGTGGGGCTTGAAACACAAGTATGCCTGAGCTGAAAAGATAAGAAACCAATCCAAGGCATAGATGCTAACACTGTTTTCCCTCTCTTACTCGACAGCTGCTTGTCAGAGGGTCTGTCATATGGAAAATATGTGAATAGGATAGAACATCTGTTAATGTATCATTGCTCCCACCCAGGTCCTTAAAAGCAAAAACTGTAGGCTTGTTTCTATTTTCAGTAGTGCCCAGACACTTGTTCTGGTCATCCTAGCACAGGGATGATGATGTCTCGGCACTGCCGGCCTGCCCGGGACCAGAGTGGCAGTGCACTGTGGTCATCTCAGGCATGTGGGAAAGCACAAAGACAAGCTCCTAAAGTAGCATGTAATCCTAAAAAGTGCCATTCCAGAGGAATTCCATTCAGCAATACTTAGCATGAGGAGACCTAGTTTAGCAGCTAGTTTAGTGTGCAGTGTGCTCTAGTTGGAGAGATAATTACTAGCCCAGCTGCTTCTGTTACTCCTTTTCATCTCACTAGTCAGTCACTTCCCTGATGTTTGCATGTTGACAACATGGCATTCATACCTGCTGGGGACACTGAATAATTATTCCTGGCATTGGTTATTATTACTTTGTTTCTATACTGGAGAAACTGGGAGTGTCAGCAAAATAGATGCAATTAAGAAAAAAACAAGGACCCTTCTTTTTCAGAGAGAAAAAGGGAATTAGAGAGACCAAATGATCGGGGGTTTTGGCTTTGGCAGTAGTCAGTTTCACAGACTCAATAAAATGTTCTCCCTTCTCCTTAATGCCTATGAAATATATATCCCAGTTCAGAAACAGCTATCTTGCACCAGGCTGAGATTACAATGAGAAAGGTGTATCAGTTCAAACGAGCACTATTTTTTTACTGGCAGGAAAGGTACTTTGTGTCATTTCAAAATCCAATTCTCAGTATATTCTCATTTGTCTGGTTTGTTTCCCCTGTCTGCAAATGCAGCAGTAGGCAAGTTTAGCCACATTAACCAAAGAAAATTTTAATTTGCAACCTGAAGATTAGAAAACAATCTGTCTGGAAGGCTGCCATGAGTTTCTATCTCAAGCTGACATGTTTATTCTTGGTCTTCTACACCATGGTTGAGACTGACATGAATGAGATGAGTTATAAATGTTAGTTTTGATTGAATATGACACTGCAAATAACTATGCCAATGCATTCTGTAAGTTTGTCATCCTCTTTCGTCCTCTCAGCTCTCCACCTGACAACCCTTGGCACCTGATGCCTGCAACTCCATAGAATAGAATGGGCATCAGACAGGCATGTATGAAAATGGCCCACAAATACCATTTAAAAAGATGAGAATTCAGAAGTCGTAACATCATAGGAAAAAAAAAAAAAAAAAAAAAAAAACTCTGGAAAAAAAAGAACAGTTGATATTCACTGCAAAATTCTGTGATGCCCAAAAGTCATACCTTTCTTTAAAGAAGAGATCACATAGTAACAGGAAGAGAGGCTTACACAAGGTGTTCATGACCATCATCAACACCATACTGGCCAGTGACAGATTCCTTTTAAAGAGCACTATTCATTGTGCTACTCCCACAGTAAAATGGGTGTAAAGGCAAATCTCATACAATGACGAAGGTGGAAAAAACATAGTAAATCTGCATTTCAGTGCCTTTTGTTTTTACTGCTTTGGATGTTGCCTTTTGCAGAGCCATAAAAGCACGGAAAAACCTACCAAACAAGCCAATGCTCTTCTTTAACCCTTTGGCAGTGGGCAAGGAATGTCTGGAAATCTTGAATTTTAGTGTCAAGGCTATCAAAGCAAAACAAACAAAAAAACTAGCTCACAGCTCTCAAAGTCTGGCAAGAGAAGTGGAGAACATAAAAGCTGTGAAAATGAGGCTAGCTAGGCAAAAATACAGAAAAGGATTGGCACTAGAAAATATTAGTTCACTGACTGATTTTTGAGCAAATACCAAGTCTGGTTTAAAAAAAAAAAAAGGATGCAATTTTTATTCTTTGAAAAGTGGTTATTTAAAGCAGAAACTGAAGAATTCATCTGATTACTGAGTAAATAGCAATAAGCTAGTCTTCATAAGGTATTTTATAATTGTCATTCCCCAATTCTAGTCAAAGAAAAGTTCCAAATAAACTGATGTGAAAAACTGTTTCTGAATATTACAAGGTCACTTTCCCAAGCTTGAAAATCCAGGATTCAAATAGCTTAACCCCATGTTTTCAGAAAAAGAAGAGATAAAATAATCTGTATTTTGACACTAAGTTATGAATAAACAAAAAATCAGCTGTTGAACTTCTTTTGACTGTGACATACAATCATAAAAATAGTCCAATTATTCAAATTGAATCAATATAAATATGTCAAATAAAATTAGCAGACATTTTGGTGTGCCACTGTTTATATTTACATATTCATAATATCACTAAATACAGGCACAAACGTTTACATGTGCATGGGTGTATGTACACACTTGTATATAAATCAATTCCTTGATTTTACCAAGATATTTTGCATGCCCTGTATTGCCACAGAATCTTGGAATGGTTTGGATTGGAAGGAACCTTAGAGATCATCTAGCTCCAACATCCCTTCCTTGGGAGACACCTTTCACTAGACTAGATGTTCATAGTCCAATCCAGCCTGGCCTTGTACACTTCCATGGATGGGACATCCAAAACTTCACTTGTTGACCTTTCCCTGTGATTCCCATTCTAGGATTTTTTTCTCCTCATCTCCCTTAGGCTGATGGGGGCTAATTCAAGATTATCAGAACTGCTGGACATGCAGCATTCAAAACAGCAAGCGGTGCTTGAGCAGTTTGCCTTGCACTTCCAAGCTTGGCTGTGTCCCTAACAGAACTCTGGCTATGCATGTGGCACCTTGGGAGCCCCACTGCTCCTGCAAGAACCTCTGCCCTCTTACCTTCATTTGGAGCACTCAAGTACAAAATGCAGCAAAAGGGGTTGCCTTTGCTAAACAGGTAACTGCCCAGAAGGAAGCTGTTTGCTAGAAAAAAAGATTGAAGCTTAGGTCAGGCATCACACTGCTGCACTGCTGCCCTCATTTCTGAGCTAGCACACACCCCTATGCTAGCCGTGTCCTCCCTCCACAGCTTCTCCTGCTGTCACCCTGGGTGAAAGGGGACACAGCTGCTGCCCTTCAAATCAACCTCATCCTCTTCTGAATGCCTCTGGTGTGCTCAGAAGGTCTCCCTGGGATGCAGTCCCTTGGCAGATGTCTATGTCCAGGACATGTCTGTCTATCCCTGCACTGCTGATGGACACAGTGGGCACTGAAGGGAGCCAGTGACAGCACCCACGGGTCCTATGGAGGAACTCTGTGGAGCAGACGGCATTGGGTTGCTACCAAAGGTAATCAGGCTGGTGAGTTTTTCCCAATAAAGGCATCTAAATCCACCTTCAGCATAAAATTAAGCAGTTCAAAATAATGACTGCAGTTCACTGTTTGTGAAATGAGGATAACAAGTGCATAATTACTTGAAAGGGCTGCTATGAGAATTAACACATGAAAATCTTAGAAAAGGTCAGATATGAGGACAGGAATCCCCAAATTGGGACTATTCTCATAAAAATGCTAAAGTAAAGTTCCTAATGCTTATGGCAATTGTGATCTTCCAGATCATTCTTCCTTCAATGCTTTTTCTGACCAGTGGAAAAAAAAAATGTGACCATACTTCTGGATGTAGCATTTCTTCCTTTTTCCCAGGTGTAAGAGTAGGAAATGTTTAGTTCTGTGGTTTATGCATGTGTTACTAAAAAGAGAAGAAAATAGGTTACAGAAACTGTGACTAGAAGATCTGCAGGTGTGTGTCCCATGATCAGAGGCAGAGCAGATGAGAGGTCAGGAAATCGCTGGTTTCAAATTTGAAGAGGCTGTATAATAAATTCAAGCTAAAATTAAACCACCACTCCTCCTGAAAAAAAAAAAATCAGAAGTGTTCGTTAAACCTGCAAATCATTGGATTGTATATTTTATCTAGATTGATTTGGCGCTATGTGATTCCTCTTTGAAATTACATTTACATTAAAGGACATACAGTTACCATGTACTTTTTTATTTTTTCGCCTTTCTGTCTTGATGACTACTGCAGTTGCTGTAGATACTGAAAGCCTGAACGAGAGGCACAATGCTCTTTAAAGGAGCTTCACAAAAATTAAGATATAACAGTCATAAAAATACTTCCAATCCAGCAAGTAAACATAGAACTTGATGGTTGCAGGAAAGCTAAACCTCAAATGCAGTTGAGGCTTGTAATGGATGACAAGGCTTTTTTTAAAAAACATCACTTAATAATTGGGTGCAGCACGTAGTGATTAGTGAGTTGTACTCAACTTGTAGACTGGCAGAAGTGAATTAATGCAGGGAACAACCCCTGGACCTATACTGTTTAACAACTTCATCAATAACCTGGAAGAGGGGCATCATGAGCATCATGTTTACAGCCCAGCCAGGTGCATGAGCATGAACACTGAGCCTTCCCTTTAAACAGGGTGGTAAATATTTTCAAGGCACCTGCTCTAGAAAGAGCAGCCCTTTCTTGTTTCAAGCTCTTTGTTCTGTGCCTCATTACCATCTTCCCAGCCTGCTCCAACCCTTATCCTCTCCTCAACCTGTCCCAGTTTTCCCTGTTCCTCATGTCATCTTTTCTGCTTTTACCTTTTTTTTTTCCCCCTGGTTCTAACTCACCTCTTGTCACTGTTCCATCACCAATTCCCTTCCTCCCAGCCAGGCTGTCCCTGAAACATCCATATTTTCTCCTTCCTCTAAGTTTTGGAGCTATAGCCAGAAGATTGCTGAGAGGACAAGACAGGTTCTGAGTTTACCCTCTTGTCCCCTGGAAGGCACAATAATTTGTCCCAGGGGCAGCCCCACACAGAGGCTGCAGTTTCTGCCTGGCCCACACTTGATGTGCATGGAGCCCTCAGAGCTATTTGGGTTGACCATGGAAATGGGGTTTCTTCAAGACTCTAAAAAATTAAGGTTTTGCTGATTTTCTCAAGGATAGCAATAGTCCTTCATTGTTAATCTCACTTTCAAAGCTTCACAGATAAAACGATTTGGCCAAAACTTAGATCATGGTAGACATACCTAATGAAAAGTTTGTATAATATTTTACCTTCACTAAGCAAACACTAAGACATCCCTGAAATCACTTTTTGAGTGACTCTAACTTGAAGCAGGAAAAGAAACTTAAAATAAATGCCAAGGTGGAAATTACTATCTTTGATCAGTTTATAGCCAATGGCAACTGAAGAGGATGGTGACAATGGAAAGAAAACTTGACTCTAGTTATCATTTCCACTTCTTACTAAGCCAAAGGTACAACCAGTTCAGCCACCTCTGTACACAATATTTCTCTTACAGAAAGCACATTTGGACAGAAAGCATACCACCTATTCACTAATACAGGATAACACAGAGTGGTGCAGTAATGCAGCACAAAGACAGTTGATAATTCTTTAAAAGAAATTGGGCAAGTGATCCTAAACATCAGTGACACAGTCAAATTATCTCCAGGGGCAAGAGACTGTTCTTTCTCTACATATTAAATGAAAAAGTAATGGAAAAAGGGCTGTACTCTCAAATCTAGATACATTTTGTACTTCCATCCATCCTAATCTAAGAACCAATTATGCTTATTAAGGATATCCAGTGACTTTATCATATTCTACCAGCTTTCAAGGGGTGTCTTTCAAGAGAATTCCTAGAAAAATGTATCATTTTTATCAAGATCTGAGATTTGAGATTTGTTCATTTACTATCACTGAAGTATGAGATATACTAGATGCCAAACCTGCCAGTCTAGGCATATTTCCAGATTATTCTACTTTAGTACTCTTTTCTCTTTAGTGGTGATATGAAATAAAAATAACATTGGGGATTTCATTTTGTTTTGCTTATTTTTTTCCAGCATATGCTTTGTTTTTAATGATCTTGCTTAGTATACTCTCCAGAAGATCCAGAAGTAACACAGCCCAAGACAGCTGAAATTATCCAATGCACATTATGCAGGAAAACACAGTTGTATGAATCTTTTCTTCTACTTTCTATATTTTGCATCGCTACTCAAGCTCATGTGCAAAATAATGACATTTAGAATCCTATTACTTGTTTGTGCCTTTAATTCCGGAAGTGAGATAAATAAGTGGTATCAGCTGGGCCAGAAATTAACTATGCATTGAATTGCAGTTTCAAAAATAGAGCAGAACTTGACTCTCTTAAATAGGCTGCTCCCGGAATATCACTATACCATGTGAATTCCTAAATGTATTGTTGAAATACATGCAGCCAATGAACATTTCCTAATACGCATAGGATACTATTATGGAGTGGACACATACTGATCATTATGGAAGAGCATTCAAAAGGCAGAAGGGGACACAGGGGCTTGCAACATGAGTGTCTATCCAACACCTACAGTCTTTGGTCATGTCTACATGGCAGCCTGTGGTGCTGTGCATAAACACACAGGCTTGCTGAGCAGCAAAAGGTTTTTCTGCAGTCAAACTGGTGCAGAAAGACACTAACCCACTCCAGGAAAATACATCCAAATATACATTTTAGTTGACTCTGCTCTGAGCAAATGGCTTGGACTAGACGATCTCCAGAGGTGCCTTCATACCTCAGGTATTCTATGTTAGCTGACATGGGGCAAATGTCAATGCTATCCATCTCCTCATTAAAATTCCAAGACATCACTACTTCAAAAAACTTCAGCCTGAGTAAATGAAGAGGAGATAGGAAGAGGATAGATGCAAGTGGAATGCCTGAATAGAGAGATCAACAGAACAAAATGAAACAAAAAAGGAAAGAAATTTGAAATAGAAGAGCTGGATAGTGGCACAGGCAGCTGGTCTAGAAGAAAGCTAAACCCTTTTTTAGCAGTCACGCTTTCTCTGAGAGAACTGGAAAAAAACAGTCATTGTGAATAAAGTATCTGAAGGGATCAGCTGTTTGGTGGGTTTTTTTGGTTTTTTTGTTTTTTTGGGGTTTTTTTGTCAGTGAAACACTGGCAAGCATCTACTTAATTTTGAGAATTTGCCATATTTAATTGTCCCATAATTTGTACAAATCTATTTTCATCATGCACACAGAATACTAGCTATTAGTTATTTATAAGCAGTAGTCAGCTAGCTCTGGGTCACTATTAAAACTGTTCAAGCAGGAGAAAACAAACAATTTAGAAGTAATAAGCAGTAGATTTTTTTTCCTTCCATATGGTACTATATCTGTTTCTAGGTGAATACATAGTGAAGTCATCCTTCACTTATAGATATGATCAAAATTTTTTTAAAAAATTGCTAATAGGAAATAGGAAAGGCTTCCACGTGGCGACGAAGAATTATAGTATATGCCAGGACAGACTTTCTAGACTGGTGTAAAATCAACATCATTCTAGTGACAAAAATGGGGTCACTGAAGTTTTATTGATTTATACAGGACACAAGCCTGGACTTTATTTCTTCTTTTTTGCTTTCTTCCCATTGTTCAGCTTACTTCATTGGAGAACATGATTAGAAAGAAAGAAGAGCACAGTAGGAAGAACACAGGAGCAGGCATTTGGAGAAATGAGATCTAAACTGACTAAGGCATGAACAGGTATTTGCAGAGATGAAGAGGAAAGAGAAGTCAGGTTCTGGCAATTTCTGTGATTGTGACATGAAGTTAGAGATGATGGAGATGAAGGGCAGAAAAGAATGTCTGGAGTCAGGAATGTCCCAATTCTGCAGTAATTTGACACTAACCTTCTATAACTGAAAAAAATTTTACAAATATCTTAACAAATTTAACAAAAGAAAATTTTAGAGAAAGAGACTCATTACAATATTTTACCCAGAGCAGATTTTCAACAAGTTTTCTTCACCAGACTTACTCTGGTGTTGATTTTGGCTAATACTTTGCATTATTATTTTTGATCATGAATTAGGACTATGACTGCCTTTTTCCCACTGCCTGGCTTTATTACCAGGAAAACAAAAAAATAAGTATTTTTCTAGAAGTATTGGATGGCCAGGACATGTGAAACCCTTTCCTGGATGTTCCCAGTTCAGAGGAACCATGCAATGGGAAGAAGCAAGCTCACCTGAGTATGAAAACACTGTCTACTTTTATGTACCAGTGACAGACCCAAAGGACCATAAGAGTTGCTTCACCCACCATCTCTGCCATAACCCTGCCTATGGACAGGCATGCACCAGCATATTCATACACGCATGTTTTTTCTTCACCACTACAGAAATCTGAAACAAGGAAAGGCTAGGTTTGATTTGTAAAATTCTTTAAACCACAGAATTACAGAAAACACATGGTAAAGAAAAAAAGCAGAAATTTCAGAAAAATAACCACTTCAAACCCAGTTGCTTATGTAAAAAAAGCCACCAAAAAGCCATGCTGAGGAACCCACTGTTTAATAAATTGATACTAGACATATATACAAGTTTGCTGTCTGAACTAAATTCAACATACAGCAATGCTAGTGAGAAGTAATTTACATTGACAGCTTTTCATAACAGGTAGTTTTCCCTGATCCAATACAAAATTTTCAAGAATGCTCATTTTAAACCTACACTGGAAGTACCTAAAGGGGGAGAATAAATAGGAGCAGATAAAAATTACTGTAGAAAGGGAAAGGCCTGGTCCCATCCAGTCGTTTTTCTTCTGTTTCTCCCTGTAACTTTATGCTCCACAATAAAGGAATGAGGCATGACACAAGCCTGAAATCTGATTCCACACATCAGGAGAACTGCTGGAGCTTGTGCATGGTCTGGTCTTTGCTGGACAGTAAAAATAAACACAGAGCAAGAGAAAATCTGGATAGAGCAAGCAAAACACTCAAAAACAAAACCAGTAGCCAGTACAGCAGAGAACAGAGACAAAATATTCCCTTTGCATGGCCCAAAGGGGAAAAACTAAGACATACTTTAAGTAAACCAGGCACAAATATATCCCTGATGTAGTCTGATAGGAAGGGCTCTGCTCACAGGAGCAGTAAGATCTTGATCTCCTCTCACTGCATTCTCCCAGTTCCTCATGACTTAACGCCTGTTCAATTGCATGATAAATCTCCTTGCAAAGATACAGGGCTAAAGGCCAGCCAAGGCCCTTGGAGGAGTGTGTCACTCCTGCCCTAATTAATTCAGGCATAAGGAACGTGATCAAAGAAGTGCTGACATTCAATCAAAAGTGAGACAATATGCTCATGAGTAATAAGCACCGGCACATTGTCAGGATGTGCCAAGACTTACACTGAAGTACATACTGGGAAAGGGGAAGGAAGGCCAGAAAGGCAATTGCAAAACATATGTGACAAAGGTTCAACAAAAAAAAATAGCTCCCCAGCCAAAAAATAACCCTCCCTGACTCTGCCATGCACTGCAGACAAAGCACTGGGCACACTGAAGCTGTTTCACCTCACAAAGCAGCTGAGTGCAGGAGACTCACCTGGTTGCAAAACCTGTATGTACCACTCAGTTACCATCATTTCCAAGCTGCATGGCAAAAGCCTTGCCCAGCACAGATGAAAACAATTCAGTATGTGAGTTAAAAACACCCGAGGTCTAAAGGACAAGGACAAGGCTGGCAAAGGATTGGCCCTTTTGGAAAACAAATACACAAAAGAACAAGTCATCTTTCCAATCTACCAGTCCAAGCCATTGGAAAACTCTCTTACCTCATTGGGGTGGAGCAGGGACATGTCTCCAGCTATTCACCATCCCAGGCTTGTCCTGCTTTTTAGGTAGCAAGGTCAAAAATCTTCATTGGCAACAGGATTGCAAAATTTTCTCCTTGATGCTCTCCCCAAGAAGCTCTGGCACCCAAGCTCAGACACAAACACAGAGCTAAGGTTTCTAAGGAAAAACATCAAGACCTGAACATGTCCAGCCCTGCTCAAATCTGCTCACTGTCAGTGCCAAACGATGCATGTGCCATGTATCACCAATAAAAGTACTAAATATTTAATTGTTTCTCCTAATAGTGTAGGTTCCTCAAACAAAACCCTTACCATCTTCTATAAATGCTTGTTTTCATCAATTAAATGACTCTTACTTTAACCATTTCTTCCAATAATCTAATTTTCCTCATCAGTTGGACATATTTCATGATGGTACATGGTATAGTTGCCACTACATGGCAAATAATAAACATCATACCATTACCTTTCTCCTATAATTTTTTTATAAAAAAGAATTTAAAATATCTTCCAGAATACATTACATTTTTTGAAGATCAGTCCCCACAGACCTTTAAAGAGATGATGCTATTTGTATTTAAACTATTCTCCCATGAAGGCATCTCTCGTCATGAGAGTCTCAGTCAAGCAGAAAATGCCATAAAGAAATAAGATTTATAAAAGTTAAAAAAAATTTACTAGAAATCAGGTGCACAATAGCCAACATTATTATAATGTGCCTGGGATTGCAACAGTCACCTATTTTAAGTCTATTAAATAAAACCTCTGACTTAGACAGTAGCTGCATGTACCTGACCCAGAAATATCCAGATTCTATGGCCTGAGATGACTCAGAGAATGTCTCTCCCTGTTCAAAAGCTTTTTGAACCTTGTAGGATGCTGTGAACAGAAAGGCTATCTTAAAGAGCAAATATATTATGTGCTTGCTCACTGAAAAGATATCTGGAATATCCCCTCCATGCCTGTGCACATCATTTAAATCTTTTTGTTATAGACAGGTTGTTGTTGCCTGGCTCTGCCTAATGAATTAGAATCACAACTGAGGAAGAATTTGGTGCCACAAGTTCTCTACCACAGTGACAAGATCAAGGAGAAAAGAAGTTACCAGAGCAAATGCATAAGAAAAGGAGCCTGCCATGGAATGGCTGTGAGCTCCTGCCTCATGTCCAGACAAGGAAAGCATGTTGCTTTTTTCATAAAGTACATTCAGATAAGATTGGGAGGTTTTATTAGTGCAAATCCTTATTATAAGCTTTTCCATTTCTCTATCTGGCAAAACAATCAAGAAAACATTGTGCTTTCAGTACCTGCAGCTTCAAGTACAAGTCAAAGTATAAGTCATTGCTTGTAATGTTTTACGATCCACTATTATTTTATCACTTTCATATGCCAGCCACATCATGCAGCACACAGAGCTTGTTTTCCACAGGTTCAATGAAATGCATTTCTATTCAAGTTTTTAAGCTGATGTCAAGAGCTAAGGTCATCCCCACCTTATAAAGATATCAAAATACTTTGGATATGTGATGGACATAAAAAGTCAACATTTTCAAGTATTCAAACACTTTTGAAGTTGGTGAAACCATGTTCTATTGCAGTTCTATTCCTGCCTTCAACACAGACTAACAGGAGCTGTGGACACTCAGCAAGACTTAAAATAAAGGAAGCTAAAGTTAATATTGTCTATTCACAAATATGCCTGCAGGTATGTGCAAGCAAATTATGAATTCTGGCATTTTGGCAAAGAGCTAAGCAAAAAGAAAATGTGTTTTAAACAGATATATCTAATGTAAAGTGCTTGAGTTTTGTTATGGGAACTTCTTAATGTTTTAAAAACATTATTCAATGGAAGGAAAGAATCTTTGGAGAGACATCCATTCATTCAATTGAAAAATCGAAATATTTGGGGCAGTATTCATCTCGCTTAGCTCTGGAAACTCCTGTTTACATACCTAAGCCTGAGTAAGTCACTGTAGCCTCCTCTGAAGCCAATAGTGAGAAAGAAATTACTCCCGAGGAGATACTATGTTTTGTCCTTTTGTTGTTGTTGTTGCTGCTGTTGTTGTTGCTGCTCTTAGTTTTCCTTTAAAATAATAGAAATGTATTTTGAACATACTTAGTTCTCTGGAGCAATGTGGTGCAAGAGCCTTATACTGTGACTACACTGTGGGGAAGGAGATTGGTTCCTTTGCAGTCCAAGGACTGAGGTGGGAAGGCATCGCTGGAGATCCCCTGGTCCAACCTCGTCTCACAGCAGAGTCACCTCCTATGTACAGGAGGCTGCTTTAATAAATCTGTGGTACTTTTGGGACACTGATATGAGCCAGGTGTCAGGCAGGGAGACCGGTGTCTCACCAGCACTGTTGTGCTTCACACATGACAAGAGAGCAACAGCAGCAGTGAAGGTATCAGGAAATTTCAAGGGTGAAATAGCTCCCTTGACTAGAAACACAAATATTCAAAAACAATGAAAAAGACATAAAAACATAAAAAGGGGTGGGGCGGATGGGGAGGAGACAGGAAAGGATTCAAAAAGTCATGTCATCCTATGTAATGACTTGGTAGGAAAATGTTTCCACACTTCAGCCCACTGAAACTAGACTGACACTCCACCCTGTGTAATGTCTGTATTTTAACCATAGATAATTGAAATGGAACACCCCCAGCCTTTACTTACCCTGCCTAATGAATGTTATCATGTGGAAAAGGTAAATCAATAACAGCTGGGATCAAACATACCAATCTCCTTTCCCGTGCACAATGCTCTCATTTTTATGAATCTTTACAACCCGACTGCCCTTCTCGTTTAAACGCAGTGAGTCAAACATTGCCCGGTACAAAAGACCTTCTCTCTCAAGAATTCTCCATGCTGTTTGAAAGGGTAGCCCAAATGAATTGCTGGAATGGCCATTGAAAGGGCTACTCGTTAGCTATGACTGTCCTTGGGAATTAGCCAGGCGTGAGGTAACAAGACCACTAAGTGCTGTTGGTATTGGCAGCAAAGGCAAGGTTCATCATAGTACCTCTTGTCTAGACTAGGGATGTAAAAGGAAATAGAAAACAATTCTTCCACTATATGCACTTGATGGTCTGTCCCATTTTTCTATAGAAAAAAAATGTAAGACATTTGGAATTTTTCATTTTTATTTGGGAAAGAAAAATTTGGAAACCATAGTGACTCATGCTGGAAAGTGTCTGACTGGCATGGGATAGCCAGCTAGCTCCAGAAAGTTAAAGCTGTAGGAAGAGTTTGAGCAAGGCATGTGAATTCAGATTTTAATGTGATTTAACTCTTACTATCCTTATAATTCATTTTGCTTTATTCACTATGAAAATAACAGGGAAGTCCCTAACCTGAAAAAAACCTGATATATACCGAGAGATTCACATACTGTGGCAATAAGAATTTCTGCTTTAGGAATGTGTACAGGTCCATTCCCAAACGCATTGCAGAAATCTCCTTTCAGATAATTTTTCAGTACAGATATCCTGGAGGAAAAGCTCCGATCAGATCCCTATTTCTGTCTCATTTAGGTGGCTGTAGAATAAATGCTTTTATCTGCAGAGCATCCTGACACTGTGGTGTCCCTGTCTGAATTGAGAAACACAGACCCTTTACACACAATTGCTTCTTATTTCCAGCTGCTGCACATTGTTCCCTGGCTGGCTCAGGTTCCATCACAGAGCAGCTGGATAACCCAAAGCTATAGCCTGGAGGAAAATTCAGTGTCTTTTCACAGGACTTTCCCCAGAAGCTGAATCACACCTCTTCGGAGAGCATTTTCTGTCCAGTGGCAGCTACTGTGAGCTTAACAGCAACTCTCACATTTCTTTGCCTTCTTTCCTTCATCATAGTGCTGACATCCTCTGCTTGCAACCACTCTAATGTCTTTTGGGAAGAGTAGGCACTGAGTTTCTCAATCACCACATCTAGTCTAACTCTCAGCTATCAACATTTACCCACTGACTCCTTTCCTAGTAATAATGAAAAATTCACCATCTATTCTTTAGGATCTTTTTTGTGTCCCTATTAATTCAGGTAATTGAGATGGTAAGAGGGCATCACAATGCCTCCTTCTTTATCATCATCTTCTTAGACACGTTGACTTCTGTTCCCAAGAGTATGTCTTTTTCCTCACTTTCTCTTCCAGTGTGATTTCCATGTGTCCTTCACTGTACTGACTAGTGCAAAAGCGGATCTTTCCTAATCTATTTGTCATTCCAAATAAAATTCGATATCCATGCAGGCAGGAGTAGTTTTGGCAGCGTGACCAGCGGGACTCCAGCACTTTTCACCTAAAACTACCTCTGTGGCTCCAGATCATATGGAACTGACAGTTTTGCCATATGACAGTGCAATTTTGGCTCCACACACACACAACTCTAAAAGGCCTTTTTGGGTTTTTTATTATTTTCACATTTCCCTGCTTCAGTACCCAAGTACCAATCAGGCATGGAGGCTAGGCTTTCTATGCTGAACACTGAGAGTATTGGATTTACCAAAACAGGATGATGTGCTGTCTTCTGCCTGATTTCTTGGACCTCTCTTCTTTTCTGATCTTTCATTGCCACCTTCTCAATGAAGTGGCAACTTTATTTCCCAACCATGCCAGGGCCCCAAAGTTGAGGCAATGCTTTATATTTGCAGATGTATGGAGCAGACACCTAAACTCCAAGGAGTACCAGATACAAAGCATTCTTTCGTGGAGAAACACCATACAGATGGGGACAAAATGGACATCTACACCCACTCCTTGCCTACATCTCACTCTTCAATTACTATCTGATCTGATATGGCATTTCTTAAAATCAAGGTGCCTTCCTCTCCAAATTCACCCTGCTCTGCCAGCTTGATTGCTAAGTAACTCTCCAATCATAATACTTCTCTCAACACAGTGTCCTTCCATGTCCTGTTTCAAACTTCTCTTTGTCATCTCTTTGCCAGCTTCTAGATTTTCTGGTCATGTAAGTGGTGATCTCATGAGGTGCTCTACAAGACTGCCCATCACTAAATTGCTTCCCTGGATTCAAATTTGGCCTGGACCATAATGAGGTCTTTGCATATAGGCAAATAAAACTAGCCAAATATAAAAATGCCTTGAAACACTCATTGGGATTTGAATCTGACATAAAAATTAAAAATAGATTGAATGCACACAAAGCCTGGTGTTTGACAAGGATATATACACGTTTTCTGTGTGAAGCAGAATTGACAAGTCATCAAAATCATCACAGAACCTTGAAAAGCAGGCGTCCTCCTTCACATGGCTTCTTTATGAACAGGGATGGCAGAACAGACAGGGAATACTTTTGGCAATGACAGGACAAGAGCTGGAATAAAGGCAAGAATAGAGAAGCAGAGTAACTACTTGTGTATCTGCAACAAAGAAATCCTTGTCTGGCTCCCAACTTACGTGTTAACAACTGTGGTGCCAGACATATTAATGCTTCCCAATTGTTTGGTTTTCACCTAGGGCTTTGCACATGATTGAATCATTGAGAGAGTGTGTCTTGGCCTTATATTTCCAAGATATATTGCATTCCTTTTATATATCTATAACACATCCTACTCAGGGCCTGGTGTTATATTCAATATGCAATTTACACTTAGGAAGCATTCCTTTAGATTCACCCAAGAAATATGCAATCTCCATCTGGTGACTAGATCATCCATACATGAAAAATTCATCTGTCTTTTAATCTCTTCTGAAACTAGACTTCATCTGATACTTTGGAGGGTTCAGGACATTACTTTCTCTTGTGTGTTTCATTTTTGATTCTTTCTAGACCAGAGCCAGAAGGCTTTCAGGAAAGCATCTCTACATGAGAATAAAAGCCCATTTTAAAAGGTTGGAATAATCTGGATCAGGTATATGGTCTAAAGCCAAAGCCTCTGCCCAGCAGCCTTACTTTTACACTTGATAAGGTCAACACCATAATTCCAATCCACATAACTAATTTTCATTCTCTTTATTACCTATAGAAATTACAGTAACACAGCTCACTCACCCAGGATTGATCACTGATTGTTGTCAGGTCAGCTGAAGACAAAGAAAATGGTATAGCTTACTGATATTTTATAAAATTTTCCATTCGCTTCTCCTTTCTCTGTTAATCAGGTTATCACTTGAAACACAGCAAAGGTACTGCTCACATCCTGAACCCTGTAGTGCTAAGCTCTGTGTGCAAATATAAACAGCACATTCTTTCTAAAAGAATGTGTACTTGCAAGTGGTTTTTAATTTGCTATCGCAAACAGGGGTCTGGATTTCAGTGAAAGAAAAGTTTACCAAACACAAACTCTGCTGCTGAAATGAGATGAGAAATAAATTGTTTTGGAGAAATAGATTTTGACAGTTAAGATTAAGAAAACCTTGTTTTGCAGTGATCAGCTAACTCCTGCAAGAGAGCTGAGTTGTGCTTCTCTTTATCAAATATTATTTCAGTTTTCTAGCTAATCACAGGAGTTCACTCAGAATTGAAACAAGAATAGATATACACGATATCTTGTGTAAATGACATTATCACTATTATTATTATTAAAGGCTGCCTTTGTAAACTAATTTACATAGAAGTGAGCTTAGTATAGCTCTACTGAGTATAAGTTATGTACCACAAGTCTTTAATTTTTGTGTTCCAGGAGTGACTTTTCCATCTTAATTCCATTCTAACTAATCTGTGTAATGCTGTGTAAAAATCACAGAATCATACATCACAAAATAATTCAGATCGGAAGACAAATCCAGAGGATGTCTGATCCAGGTCCTTTCTCTAAATAAGAGTTGAATAGATCAGGTTGCAGAGCTGTCCAGTTGAATCCTGAACATTGTCAAAAATGGGAGGGTTCACAGTCCGGGCAATGTTTGACCACCATCATGGTGATATTTTGTTAATATCCAACAGGAATTTCTCGTGTTGTAACTCATGTTTGTTGTGCCTCATTCTCTCACTGTGAAACTCCAAGAAAGTCCCAGCTACATGTCTACAGGTAATTGAAGAGGCCTCCCTTTTGCCTTCACTTCTGAAGGCTGAACAAACACTTTTTCTACGGCCACAAACTGGATGTCCTTTCTACAGCCTCCTCCCATTGAATTGACATCCAATGGACTCTCTCCATTTAGCTGTAGGCTTTCTTGTCCTGGAAAACTCAGACACTCCAAATGGCATCTCAAACGTTCCCAGTCACTCAGCCCTCTGGCTATGTTTTTACTTATGCTGCTCAGGTTGTTGCTGGATTTCAATGCTGCAAGGGCTCATTGAATTTATTGTCCATCAGGACATCCAGGTCCTTTTCTGCAAAACTGAGCAGCTGGCCCCCATCCTTAATTGTTGCTTTTTTTTTTTTTTTTTTTAATGAACTCATGATGTTCTTCTCATGTCTATTTCTCCAGCATGCCGGGATCCCTCTGAAGAGGAACCCAACTCTCCCCAGTTTCACCATGTGTGAATTTGTTGAGGGCACACTCTGTCACATCACACATTATAGGTGTCAAAAACCCTGTTGAAGAGTACGCATTACATTTATGTATAGATAATTTATGATATTGGTGTGTATATGTTGTTTTACCTACTTGCCCTGGTCAATCATCAAAAAAAAACAGGGTTAAAATGTGATTCCCTTAGCAGAATTCACACATATGGCTACTATAATTACTAGCATTTCTGGAGAACTTAGATGAATTCACTTGAAGAAAATCATTTTGAGAGGATTGGAGGAGTTAAAATAACAGCCAATATAAACCATTTTTGCCTCATTTTTTTCTCTGAGTTTAGCCTGACCATGCACATAAAATCAATTCTAGGAGATATCATACATGTGAATTTTTTTCATCTTCCCCACAGTGAATAGAAAAAATGTTCTTTTACTTTCTAACATGCTCTGCAAAACTTTTAGGCCCCACGCGTTTAAATCTCAAGCATGTGCACTTTTCCTCCTTCACTGATGTTCTTTGCAAAAGAGGTCAGGCTTAAGGTAATTGTGAGAAGCACCATTTGCAAACCTGCATCACCTTTTCTTGTAGCTGTAGTTTGTGCTGCATAGTCACTTAGCTATAGATGGTTAGGCTGAGCTCTATCCTGCTTCCTCTCCACCAGTCTTGGCACTTGTGTTGTCCCAAGACCAAATCATGGCTGGCTTTCAGCCTGGGACATTATGGCCAAAGCCATCTGGACAAGAAATCTTGTCCTTTTTTCCTTACCCTTGTGTCCAAATAAAACCTCTTCCTGGGACCTGTGTTAACAACTGGTCACTGCAATTTCTCCAGGGATGCAAACAAAAGAGCTACAGGTGCAACAGGACTGAATCATGATCTGGGTTTTACAACATCGGTAGAAAGCTGGCCATGTTTTAGCGTTTACTTACACAATAGCTATGCTTACTATAGTCCCTCAGCATCTAGGAGTGAGTGGGTTTTCATGTCTGTTGTGTCTCTCTAAATTATAGTTGAGTCAGTATCACTTTGTTGGGTGTTACAGGTTAGACTGAGACCGAAATGTCATTTGCAACCACATAGCCAGAGACTCAATCCTGGGAATTACAGCTTAGTTTAAGAAGTCACTGAAATTATCTATTCCTTGGTTTCATTACTGTGCAGTAGATTAATCTGAAAAGTGATGATGGTGCTTTGAAGAAAATATTTCTTTATGATTATTAATTAATCTTTGCACATACCTTGAAACAATAGAATGTAAACAAGTGATGTCAGAATGTGTAGCAGAGAAAAAATAGTCTATGAGAACATACCCTTTCTTGCATATAATGACATGTTTTTGCTGTAGAAAGTCCCTAAGGCTGATTTCTTACTTGCAGTTTCAAAACATCATCATTAGTAAGACACTGGGGAATTAAACCTTTCCATGAATCCATTTATGTCTTTACTGAAAAACCCACTTTTCTACGTGAACAACAGCAAGAGTCACTCGCAGTTTTTCCCTCACAGGTTTTGATATAGGCCAGAAAACCATTTCAGGTAATATGTGTAACATACCCTGCTAATCTGAGTTAGCTTACTTTGCTACCGCAAAGGAAGGAGCCAAATATAAAATCTATTGTCAGTCTCATGACTGGTCATATGTTATTTTCACTACTCTAAGTTTTTTGTTTAAATTTGACTTTTGTTGGATTCATAGGTATTTGGAGCTTATACTAAATTAGAAGACACATATTTATGTAATAATTCAGTGGTGAGGTAGGAAGATAACTTGGCAAGATTCTTTTCCCCCCTCAGGCTTATAAATTCCAGAATTTTTTTTGCCACACCTATTTGGCGCTGCTTTTTTTTTTTTTTTTTTTTTTTTTAAATGAAGAACAGGAATAACGAGATCAACCCAGAAAAACACAAAAACACAAAGCCCCTTTAATGGAGGCCCAGTCCTAACCTCCAGAATCTTTTTGCTCAGCCAAGCTAGTTCTGGACCAGGCCCATACACCGGATTGCTCCTGTTCCTCAGCATGTTTCAGCTGACAGCCAGGACTGCACAAGAATGCTTGAGAGAACCCTCTGTCCTTGGCATGAACTGGACGAGCTGTTAATCACTTCTCACGGACTGACATTTTTTTCTGCCTTCTGACTTTCCAGGTCATCTCTCTTCCCAGTGCTCTCAGGCACACCACATGCTGGTTGCTTCAAGGGCTCCAGCCACTCTCCTCAGTGTTTCATGTCCAGCAACCTCCTGGTAGCAGGTACCTCCCTAGTAAACAGGGTTCTGACAGCTTTTGACTAGGTCCAGTTTGTCCAGCTGCACTGCACTGGAAGATGTGAAGAATGTATTTCATTTAAAAGTCAAAGAAAGGTTCGTTGGGTAATGTGATCTGCTGCAAAACCACTCTCTCCTCCAAGGGCAGTCAGGTAAAAAACATTACACAAAGAATTTCTAAGATTCTTTTTTCTGAAGTTGTCAGTAACAATACAGACCATTGTTTACATTTTAATTAATTTCTGTTTCACTTTTTTTAAATAAGATCAATTAGCCTATTGCTTTCATCTCAATTATTGCAAGTTGAACCTATTCAAGACCTCCTTGAAATTTTCAAAGGTTAGCACGGCTGGTTTCTGTAGAGGAAGTCAAATTAGCAATAACTTTATAGCAATTTAATAGTTCATAGACACTGCAATGATGAGAAGCATCTCTTGCAGAATCTCTCTTCACCAGTCTTTGGTCTTATAGGAGTTTTTTCCTTTACCTTTGTAATATGTACAACTGTTCCAACTAGAATAGAAGGAAAGGGAGGTTATATGTGTAATACAGTAAAAAAATAACATCAGCAACCCAAGGAGTATCCCTCTACATGTGCCAAAACTAAAGAGCCAAAACCACCTTGCCTTGACATCGCTGCAATAGAAATAAAAGCAGAGAAGATACATTGAGTACCACTCTCCCATACTTACTACCTTCTGATCTGCACTTGCACCACCAAAACTTCATTCCAGTCAAGAGTCTTGTTGATTTTGCACTGCACTTTTCAAACAGAGTGTTCAATATAGGTGCTAGCAAACATGTTACAAATGAGCACAGAATTGGGAGAAAGCTGTGAGAGCAGCATTGCACAACTAAAAGGAAGTATATGATTGAATCATTTATAGGGAACATATATATATATAAAATATGTCTGCATTCATGAATCCTGATATGAATCAGTATGGTTTCTTGATGGCATACATGTAGCACCCTAGATCTTTGGCTGGGACTACAAAGCATATTACACAACACAGGAAACGTGAAAAGGGAGTTTCAGGCCAAATTTGCAATGTGCCACTCCCAAACTAGTGACGTGCTGATCTGATCTTCCAACATAAGTTGTTTGCTTTAAATTATCACTCCTGTCAGTAGCACAAAAGTGCTATGATAGCAGCTACGAATTGGCAGGAAGAAATGAAGTTCCCAGCTGTGCCATCCTTTTTCTAGACCCATTACATACACTACGTGTCCACAACCTTTTTTGCTTTCCTTCCTTACAATCTTCACCAGAACCCCAGGCCCTTCCTGTCTCTTTCAATTTTTATTCTTATTTTTGGCATGCATTTTTTTAACTGAGTCTTCTGGCTGTGTGCATAATCCATCAAGAGAAGAACTAATGCAACCAAGGGTTGATCAACCTTTGCCCTATTGCCCAGAGAAAAAAAATTCCTTTTCCAACAGGATTTCTTGCCCAGCCTGGCAGGCTCTTAACAATTTTCATGCACTCGTAGGCAAATCTTAAGAATATTTTGACATCCATTCCCACATAGTAGTGATGAGTTCACACAGGTAGTTACTAGACCGAACATTGAGGACGTGAGAAATTCATTCCAACACTGATGAGACTTGCAGTCTTATGTCCATTCTACCAAGGAGATGAACTATTAAAGTGTATCAATATCATAAAATGTTTACTTTTTCATAACACCCTTAGGGAATAAGACAGACAGCCACCAGGCTTAACACACCATAATTATCTGGTAACCTCAGGCAGTCCCATTGAACTCCTCTCTTCCATAAACCAAAAGCATCCCCACAGTTCACTGATGCATTTTGACAAATAAGTAAAAAACTAGATAGGACTACACATGGTAGAAAAACCAATCCTGAACATACTTAACAGTGGCACGAGGAATAAAGGAAATCTTTTACTTAACTGTCATCACAACACTAAACCATCTCAATGGACCAGCTAGTTACATGGATACTATAAACTTCAGTCTTTATCACTCTTTGGTCTGGTTTTTCTAAGAGGGGGTAAATGGAGAGGACATAGCAACAACAACAACAACAACAACAACAACAACAACAACAATAATAATAATAATAATAATGTTTTAAAATAATAAGTAATCCCAGTTTATCCAACAAGATACTCTGCAGTTCAGCATGTTGTAAATTGACCACTAGAGGCCAAAAAGCCTTAGAAAATACTGAAGTCACTATGCAAAGGATTATAACCTGTACATTTGTTCATGAACAAACAGGAAAGCCCAGGTTTGCCTATTGCTTGGAGATATTATGGTCACAAAATGCTTCTGTGTTCATCCACCCTGATTTTCTCCGTAAAAGATGGCATGTGCCTTCCCATTTTTGTGACTACTTTCATTTGTCATTCTTGCACTGGAGTTAGACTCTATTTCTTTAAAAAAGGCAATTCCATGAGTAGCAGAATGGATGAAACTCTTTTCTGTGACTCTGAGCCTCCAGGATGATTGACTGATTAGTTAGGTATCTTTAATACACTGAAATTCTTACTACAGTTTCTCTTTTAAGAAAACACTCTATTTAGAGCTATAACCACAGCAGCAATCAAGTGTTAGAAACCGAGAAAAGTACATTCACTCCAAACTCCCTATTCACAGTTTTAGTGGTGAGAGAAAATAATCAATAAGTGTATTCTTTGTGAGGAAAAAATTTGTGAATGTGCTCCCATGCAATGGCACATAACTTTCAGGCTGCCTTGTTTCCACACCATTCATAGGAAAGATTTTTTTCCTGTGGGAATGTTAAATTGAGTTATGTTTCACTTTTTACCACCTGATTCATACTGTGTGGATGTTACCCTGAATTGCTGACATCAGATTTGTTTTTCACAATTTGGGTACATAACTAACTATGATCAAGCCATCATGATAGGTTATATCCAGTTAGCTGAATAGGCTGTGGCTCTTGGATTGTTCTATAATCCTCTAAACTTTCTTTTAGCTTTCCCAACTGAATGCTTGTAGGAGATCCATAAGCTCATGGACAAGGACTTACTGACTCTTATCTGCCTTCTGGAGTTTCTTTGTCTCAACTCAAGGTACATCTTTACCCATGAGAAAGTTACATAATGGCAGAAATGTAAACATGGAAAACAAGTTAGTATTTCTAATTTTTTTATACCAGCTCTCTTGAAATGTTGCTGATTAAAGCAATAAACTCAGCTGAACCAAAATAATAACAGATGTACTGTAAGTGTTCCCAGACCTAAACACCTTGGAAGGTCTGAGGTCTTATTTATTAAAACTGATCCCTATCTTAAGCAGTTTTGACACATATTCTTGGCCTTGGTGGTAAGCAAATAAGTAAGTCCTTTGAAGCATTCTGAAGCAGGCAAACAAGGATCTGTCATATTGGGCTCTTTTGACCTTATATTTTTTCACAAATTTCTCCAACTTAGTTAAATTCATGAGGATTTTTCAAGTGATGCTTCATGGAGCTGACATTTTAAAGCAACAACCTGTCTGCTTGGGCATATGTGTGTATAAAATGGAAGACAGCACCTACATATTCAAAAGTCAAGTGAAGTGATACAAGTGGAAGTAAATTGGAGGTAACATATCATCAAAAAACTATAAAAGTATTCTCTAGTGACCAGAATCAAATACATTTTCAACAGAGATACATCTCCTTTCCTCTTCATCATTTTCCTGATTATTACTAAACCAGTAAATGAGTAAACAATATTTTCTAATTTAGTATACTGCATAGGCAGGCATACTCACTACTGCAATATGACATGGTGAACATGATGAAAGCCATCTGCTTCCAAAGGTTATGGTTCAGAATTTCACTCAAAATGTTGTGCAATGGTTCCAATTACAGATGCTGATATTCATGTGCCAGTGGCATAAAGAAAATGAAAAGGCAGTCTCACCAGATCTGTCCAGAAACAGGTTCATCATAACTTCCCAGATTTTTTCAGACAAGCCCAAAATCACAGCTGGCCACATCTTAGGCCACCCAAGACATTTCCACACCACCAGCTGGTTTTTTTTATGTTCCAAGGCACTGATTTTTTACTGTTGCTTTACAGTTCTGTTTACCTATGTAAGGCTTTAGGGGAAAAAATGGTTGAGAATACATCCTTAGGATCAAAATAAAATAGTATAGATGGAATAACTAATTATATTTAAGGCAATGGTAACAGTAAGCTGGTACTTTGTTTAGTAGTTTCCTATACAATAAAAAGTTTTAATTATAAAAATACTATCAGAAACTAGGATAGCTAGGTACATGGTTAAAGAAGGAGCAGGGTCTACTTATGGCATTCAGCTCAGTAGGATGGTTCTTTCATCCTTCCCTGAAAAAATTAATGATGACCCACCAAAAATGTGCACTTCCTATGGCTTTGTAAACACATCCCTTTTAACTCTTCTTATCTTCCTTAATAATCCTGTTTTCTTGCCCTTCTTATTTTTTCTTCTTGGCTTCGTTAGACTGAGTTCCTTGCACTTGGAAAATTCTTTGGAGTCATAGAACAAGTGGGACAAATGGGGTTGTGATTCTGACTTCCAACAGCAGATGCTATCAGAGAATAAACTCTCCTGGCCAGTGGCAGATTATCATCCTTTGTTTTTCATCCTTGCAAGGCACACAGTGAAGTGTTCCATGACAAGCACAGAGTGAAGAAAACGCACACTTCCTGCCACTGCTCTCTGGGGTAGCATTCCACCTATCTCTGCCTCTAGAGTTTCCATATAGCAAATTTGTGTATTAAATACCTGTGGAATTCTTTATAATTTCAAGGTTTCTGCTCATAGGTTTCTAGCTTTTTTTTTTTTTTTAACGCCCAAGGCTGCAGGTAACATGAAGCCAAATCTTAGTCTAAGGCTCACTTTTGATATTTGTGGAAGAGCAGTAATGAAGAGCAAACAGTAACCTGCCAAAATATACAGAAAGGCAGAATCCAAATTCACAACTAAATTTAAGCACGGGGCAGAGTTGTCTCACTTTCAGGGTCTTGCTTCAGAGGCATTCACATCACTTTCTTCTCTTCATCAGCAGGGTTCACATCTGGGCGGAGCTGTCTCACCAACGGCCTAGAGTTCATCCTTAAGTTAAGCACCTTACTTGTGGTGACTGGACCCCATCCAAAATCACCTCAGTCAGTCAGGAGCAGATAGCTCTAAATTAGCTGCAAGTATCACTGACATACGCGAAGTAAAGCACTTCAGAAAATAAAAGTGATATTAATCTTACAATTAAAGTCTATATAATGGCTCAGTTCAACAGGGAAATGTAGGCACCACGGCAGACAGCATACTAAGAGCTTATGATCCCCCCCCCCCCCAAAAAACAATCCAACAGCGTTCAGGTGCTGCAGAGGCATGGAGGAGAGGATGGAAACAGAACAGTGAGCATCATAATGCCTTTGCATATATAAAGGACAGAGCATACTGCAGATACTTCTTGCAGCACCAGACACTGTGTCCCATAAAGCAGTATGATAGACTTGGTGAGAGATCACAGGAAAACAACAGAAGTGGAAATGTGGTCTTGTGAAGAGAAATTGGAAAGACAGAGAATTTTCCCCTCATACAAGAAGGAATGAGAGGCAAATGAAAACATTTTACAGATTAATGTTAACACATAAAACTGCACAGGGAAAGCAGATCAGGGGCTTCCACTCTGGCTCTGGAAGGAAAAACAACAAGGTATTCACTGAAATTAAAAGGTGGGCAAGTCAAAACTGATAAAAGGAAATACCTTTTTATATTACGTGTAATTAAATTGTGGAACTCATTGCCAAAGGAAGTTGTTGAGACCAAAAGCTTCACCAGATTCATCAAGAGATTGGATATTATATCAATATCATGGATATCCAGAGTTATCATAATTAAAGAAAATAAAACTTTTGGAAGAGATATTAAACCTAGTGCTTCAGGGCTTAAACTAGTCTCTCACAATTAGTGAATAGGATCAGGAGATCTCTGTGGTGGCAGATTATTCTGCCTTTGCCTCCTGCAGGGTTTTTCTGTCATTCTTTGTAGCATCTATTTCTGGTTGTATCAGATTGAGTAACAGACAAAATGGTTCTTCAGTCTGATTTAGTCAAGGATTCCTCTACACTTACACTCCTCTGCAAGGACGATCTACTAGAAGTGGGTGTGGATATGTACTAAACCTTTCTGCACAAGCACAGGATGGGGTCACAATTTTATCCTTAGTCACATGTGAAGGGTGTGTAAACACGATTGCATGCTTGCAGAGATTGATTGCTTTCCTGATTTTAGTGTGACTTTTGCCCAGCATTTCCGAATTTGTTACTCTGCACAAAGATGCAAAGCTGTCTTAAGAGATAGGTAAAATTTTATTCAACAGCAAGATAATCCAGATGATCAAGGTGCTAAAATAACAAAACCCATGAAAAGAATAATCAATACACAAAACAATCTAAAAAACATGTTTTGAAGCAGGTCATTAAGTAGACGCCTATTTTCCCTATTTGTTCTCACCTTGACTTAGTTTTTCTGGGTCTCAACACAAATTCTGATTCCCATCCTGGTGTGGGGGTCTTGGAACCTGAGCACACATATAGACCAATTGTGCTATAAACAGCTCATAGACTTCTTTCTCAAGAGAGATATCCTGTCCACTATATGTAGGTTAAACTTAAAAATCAGCTGCAGTGAACTCCTTTAATCTAGGGCTGGCAACAGGGAGATGCCACTATCATGGTTTGTGAAGACATATAGCAATGGGCTGCCAGTCAGTGGGAAAATACATCTTTTGTGTTATTTGCATAGTACAAAACAGGGAGGGAAAAAGTTTTGGAATTAATCCAGACATAATTTTTGCCTCTTTTTGAACCAACAATAATTGACCTAATTTTACTCCAAACAATAGCTGACCATTGCAAACATAAGAGGTCTTTAAAAGCTGACTTTCCATCTCACCCAGCCACCAAAGCTCTTTCATTCTCTGGAGAACTAAATTGCCTCAGCATAAAGAATTCATACTAGCTTTAGTTCTAGAAATTTGATCCTACATTTTTTTCCCATGAAGAACAATTCCTTGATCTGCTATCTTTGGCACTTTTCCTAATCCTTACAAGCATTCATTATCTATTTTGTTTGGTTGGGCTTTGAGCTACATTTGGAGATATTATTGGCAAGTACTTGTAAATATACAGTAGCCTAGGTAACCCCTTCTTTTGTGTTTGCCTTCATGCACAGGGTTACTTTAAGCTACCTTTGCCAGTGTGGGCAGAATTTAATAAAGCTTATAACTAGATATTTACTCTATTTGACCATCCTTGAAAGTAATTTCTTTAAAAAGAAACAACTGAAGATACAAATTGAGAGAACTACAAACAAAGGTTTTTTACCCTTTTGGTTGCTATTTTTGCTATTCTTCCCCCAGCTCAGGCTTTTATGTTCAAGTTTCTCATTGTTTCATTTTGAAAACATTCAAACAATGACAGCTAGTCAGAAATTTTTTTCTACCTCATTGTAAAATATGGACTTTTAAAAAAATGGATTCAAAAAGTCAAGTTTTCAACAGTAGTGTTGTGACTAAAACATATTTCAAACTCCCTTTTGCTTAGTTTTAACTTTCAATGGCTTATTTAAGATTATATGAATACCACAGAAATTCAGACTTTTATTCTTTACTCCCTTATACTTCTATTTTTTCCTTTTTTTCTCATCTTGTTTAAACCCCCTCAACCCCTTTACACTCTACTGAAACAAGGGCAGAGGAGACAAACACTGGGTGAAAATAGTGGATGGGAATGACTTCTGCACTTATTTCTCCCAAACAGAGAAATTCAAAATAATGAGGGAGAAAATTATACTTGAGGTGATAAGTATAGCAACTCTGTAAGGTGATAAGTGCAACTCTACAGCTGAAAAAATATATGAGTATGTAGCTGTGCATGTACTTGTAATTTTGAATGGAAATTAATTTATACAGACTTCTCTGCAAGCCCCATGTTTGCTTTCTCCAACCCAAGTATTACTGTCAAAAATGCAAAATTTTATCCTGGAGTGATTTTTTATAACTGACTCATAACCCAGTGAATATAGGGGTATTTTTAATGGGAATGCTGACACAGTCCCATCCATTCTATCTCAGATAGTGCTACTTAGTTTCTTGTACTTAAAACCCATTTAAATGCAGTGATGACAAGAGCTTGTGTTTTCACAAGGCATATAAAGTTCAGTTCAAACAAATACCTGTTATCAGGCTATTCAAGAAAAGGAATGTGGGAGGAGGGGGTTGTTTTAATGCTTTACTTAGTTTTGAAGTGGTTGAATGGTTCATCAACCCACTGAGTAGTTTCCTTAATCATTTTCTTTTTAATTAATAGACTTGTGAACAACCACAACTGCCTTGTGGAAACACTAAACAGATGACTAACTTAGAGTGAGCAATCTACTCAATACAGTCTGCCTTAATTTGAGCCATACATGCTGAAAAACAAAAGCACGGCAAGTATGCAGGTTATTGTACAGCTTTGTGTCTGCTTTCAGTTAAAACAAGTCCCTGGTGAGCAGAAAGCAGCAATCATAAAACTGAGAGGAACATTTTAGATTTATTGCCACCTGTTAGCATGACTTTGAGCTGTGTAAGGGACATGCATTATCAGCCAGGTTGGTGTCACAGTGCTGGTGCTGGTGGCCACCATGGCTGCAGGAAGAAATGGTCAAGTGTCAGCTCTGTGGTCCAGAGCAGACATTAGCGCCTGATTACAGGGAAGATAGCACACTGTCACTGTGTTCCTTCTGTCTTGTTTCTGGATAGGAACCATCTACTGGGGGTTCATTAGAAACCAGCCTTGAGGCAAGCCAGCTCTGTAAACTACAGCTGTCTAATTGGTTTTGCTTGTGTGCACTGTCTTTGCTTTTATAATGGGGAAAAGCAACATAGCCTTTCTAATTAGATTGTTAAACATAATAGCTGAATGGCACAGCAGTAAAGAATTTGCCCTAGTCTTTGTAATTCCAGAATAAGGCACAGCAAAGATCCAGGATTTTTCCAGCCCATTTCCCCCATCATCATATCCAATGGTAATGAGACTGGGTGGGTTTTTTTCCTTAAAATAATGCAAATGATTGTAGGCCTTGCTAAAATCCAAAGTAAATGTCAAAATGGAATTCCAGGAGCAAACACATCTCTCCCTTTATTCTGTTGTCTCTGCTTTCATTTGCTTCAAATGCTGGGGCTATGCACTAATTGGTGTCTTTGTTGGCAGTCAACACAGGGGAGAAAAAACGCACAGGCTTGGAAGATGAACTCTCCTCTCTGCCTGAAGGTGGTCCCCCTCAACCAAGGCTGAAATGCACTGGTAAAGTGGGGAAAGCTCAGAAATCACCATTTACTGCACCTGTTTTGTGTATTAAGAAAGGAATTTGGTCTGTCAGTTCAGCATCTTTCATAGGCTCTAAATTGATTCAGAAGGAGTAAGAAAGCCTTACAAAGCCAGTTTTTTCTCAGTGCATTAGATTCAAAGTTTTTGATTCTTTCATAGGTCCTTGCTGGTTTTCACATAAGGGCTTTGTCAGCATGCTGAGCACATGCAGAAGGATGCAGAGAGGCCTCTGTTTCCATTTGTTTTCTATAGATTTATTTAATGCATATCCTCACAGACACGATCTGGCTGTTTTGAAGGATTCCTAATACAGTTGAAGATTTTTCTCTTTTTTAACAATCACATTCTCTTTTCCTTTCACAAGTCTATCCTAGTGAAACAGTCTCCATTGGATCCATAGGATAAACAGAGCAGGGAGTAAATAATCAAGTATCAAATAAATACTCAATTTGTATTGATTCTAAGGTCTAAGTTACTCTTGACAACATGGCAGCAAAATGCCAGGATATTTTACCACAGTCTTCAAGTCATTCAGTGACTCTTTTGCCAGGTACTTTTTCTGATTTCCTGGTTAGAAAGTGGGAAAAAGGAAAATGGTTTGCTAGAATAACTAAACATGAATTTCACCATAAGTGTTCTCTTTGAAAAGGTAAATTCTTCAGCACTCATGTAAAAGAGAAGTTTTTTCTGGAATAGCACAGAAACTGATGTTTGAGATAAATGAAAGATGTCACGGAAAAAAGCAAATTATTCAATGTGCAAATGCAGTAAATAACACCAAGAGGAACCAGCTGTGCAACTTTCATGTGGGTGTCTCAAAGGAAACAGAAAATTAATAACAAAAGATAAGTGCACTACACTGAGCCTTTAGCATGCATTTCTCTATACTGCCTTAAGCCTTCTAAGTCAAAATGAATTTGATTTCTACACAGTGGCACTTCCTCATCTCTCAGGGTTGCACCTTGCTCTGCAGAATCTTCAGAACCAGGATTCTGAGAAAAATTGGTTGAACCTCATCTTGCACAGTCTCTTTCTCTTTTGTCATGGTCACGTCGCCTTTCGTTACCAGAAGTGCTCACAGCAAATAAAACTCATTTTGTGTCCAAAATAGGAGACTTTTTCCTTCTCTTCTATCTATAAAAGATGAGTTTATATCATACAAATCTTTTATTTATTGGGAAATTTTAATGTCTAGGTGATAACTGTGAATAGTAAATACTGAAAAATTTTGGATGAATACACTAGAGGATCCCAAAATGAAAGTTCTTTTTTGTAAGAGACCATTTCTGAACATGAGAATGACAAGTAGAAATTTAAGAAATTTACATTACCTCCTTATCTGCCTTTCCTCTAGCTCAACCAACATGATATAAACAACATTTTAATAAGTAGATGTGAGTCTAATAATTCCAAAAATTAGGTTCCTAATATCTCCATTAAAGACCTTCTTCATAAAATGGATTCAAGAGACCTTAGCAGGTCAGTTGATGTTTTATACTGTGAAATGAGTTTGCTCATGGCTTTTTTCTTTCAAATTTTGATTATCTCCAGGGAGGGAGTTTTCACAGCATCTCTAGGCAATTTGCACCAGTATTACACAACCCACGTGGTGAAATTTATTTCCTGATATCCAATAAAGATTTTCTTGGTTTGCACTTTGTGTATGTATCCCTTCTCATGCTTTTGTTGAGCAACCCCAAGAGAAAACAGCATTAAGATCTGGCTTTGCCTTCTGTCCTTCAGGCTGAGCAAATCAAGGTTTCTCAGGCAGTCCTTGTACATCAAGGACTTAGCAGCTAATCAATCTCAGTAAGCCCAGGTGATAGACTGGACTCATCCCAGTACCTTGGGCTTAGTCTTGTCTTGGGGAGTTCAGAATATGCCTTCAGATGTAGTGTCAGAAGTATGGAACAATGAATGTTCTCTTGCCTCAGTTTGGAGATTCTGCTCTCACTGGTTCAAGTCATCCACCAGGACTCTTTGTTCTCTTTTCAGAGTTGCCTTCTCCCCAGCCTGTCCTGTTGCATGGGACTGTTCCATACCACACTAGAAGAATTTGCACCTGCCCTTATTGAACTTCATGAGTTTTGTCTAAGCCCACTTCTCCAGTTATAAGTGTGTTTCTTCCTTATTTATGTCACTTCTTGTAAGAGAAACTTGCCTTCCCAGTACTGGTTTCCATCGCTGCTGGGAAAACCTTCTATTAAAAGTAAGCAAAGAGTCTTCTCTCTAGAACCAGCTGGTAATTTTAAGACCTTTTCCCAGGAAAGCCCCACCTATCTGAAGCACAAACCCAGAGGAAAGGTTGAGGCAGGAACCAGGAGGACCTGTGTTGTCTATATGATGTGTTTGGTCTGCAGGGTCTGAGAGGAATGTGTCCGCCAACACAGAGAGGGAAGGAAAATGAGAACTCTTCCCAAAGTGGCCAAAATTTAGAGTCACACCCTGAAGGCTGTAGAACACCCTGGAACATGCATGAGCTACTAGATGAGAAGAGAAGGTGGCGCCTACTTTTCCCTTTTTGAGTACATTCATCAAGTGGGAGGAAAGTGTGTTTGAAGCCATCAGCTGCTACTGAAGAGTTTGTGTTGATTGCCAAAGAATTCCACAAGCATTGAGATCCTTTTTACTATAGAGTATAAAGCAGTCAGACCAGAATGATCCTTGTGGAAAATTATGTTGATATAAACAATAAACAAACAAATCCATTCTGTTCGCTTACATTAGGCTTGATCACAAAATTTTAATGAAAAATAAATAAAAAAGGGAGAGTAAGGGAAATTAATTATGACTTGTCCAGGACCTTCCGGCATCAAGCTTTTTCCATTAGAAAGTGACAATTCTCAATACCCAATAATTTTGTGGTGTTGTGTCTGTTTTAACAAAACTCTGTAAAGAGATTTTCTGTACTAAATGAGACAAGAGAGAGATGACCTGATACTGCAGTGAAAATATTTTTCCGCAAGAGGCCCATGCAGAAGATACAACTCAGCCTTGATTCAGATCCTTTCTTCTTGATCCAATGATATTAAGTGAAACAGGTCCAAAAGCAGACACAAACCCATTTGTTAGGGCACTCACCTACATTAAGTAGCCTTGATTTTTCACTGTGGATCAAACCAGACAAGAGCTTGGCTTTCCCCCAAAGGCTCTTCAGCAGATGCTTTAGGCAGAAGCCTACTGTTCTGGGTAAGATTCTCACAAATTCCAGAATTTCAAAGAGTGTTTCTACTTTACTTGTAAGTAAAATGTAACCATTGTTCTCTGGCCAGACACAGACACAGATTCTGCCAAATTTATAGAAGACAACAAGGCTGGAATTCATCTTATTTAACCCCACGCATGCTCTTAGTCCATGGAAAGAATTAGGCTTTTCTGAGGTGTGATACATCTGGTCTTTCTTAGATACCTTAGGTGAGATTTCTCTTACCAGATGTTCTTACATCCAAACTGGTCTCCCAAGCCAGTGGACCAAAAAAAGCAGCTCTACAGCACTATTTGCTTCATTCTAAGGTAAATGTCTAAAATTATCTAAAATCGTTAGTTTCATCCCATTGACTATAAGCAGAATAAAGAAGAACAAATCAGGGTTACACACCTTTCTCATAGATACCTGAAATTGGATGCAATGAATTCTAGGCTAAGAGGAAAGTTTTCTGTCCATTTTCATTTGAAGTTATGGCTCATATCCAGCTTTAATGAAGAGAGGGTGAAAAGAGGGATTTAAGAGAAGTGTGGGGTTGCTTTCTTGGCTTTTACAGGCTTTGGAAGAAAACCTATACTGTGCTCTTTCTTAGGTTATGTGCTGAAACATGTTTCTATGTTGTCAAAGATTAAATAATTAGTAGAACATGGTCAAGATCAAAACGCTGTTCTGTGTCATAGCTAATTTGAGAGTTCCCACAAATATGACAAGCAGTGTTTCCTGCTGGTCCAATACCTGCTGTATCCAACCATGTGGATTCAGAGTGAAACGTAATACACTCACACTGTGTTTTAATTCAAGTTGTCATAAGGTGTTAATTTAAGAACTGAGTATATTTTTACCACTCCTCATCTCCCAGTTACTATTAACATAAAAATGAATAATGGGCTTCTATTCTAAGCAAGAATAGTTAAACACCTGGCCAGTGACCTCTCAGACACCAGTTCCAAAAAAAGTGTATGAAATAAAAAGCTTTATGCTGATTCTGTGCATAGCTTTATCGGAAAGTGGTCTAACAATACTGTTACCGCATCTTGGAGGAGGGGGTGATTTTTTTTCTTTCTTTAATTTCTTCTTTTCTTTTCTTTTCTTTTCTTTTCTTTTCTTTTCTTTTCTTTTCTTTTCTTTTCTTTTCTTTTCTTTTCTTTTCTTTTCTTTTCTTTTCTTTTCTTTTCTTTTCTTTTCTTTTCTTTTCTTTTCTTTTCTTTTCTTTTCTTTTCTTTTCTTTTCTTTTCTTTCTTTTCTTTTCTTTTCCTTTCCTTTCTTTTCTTTTCTTTTCCTTTCTTTTCCTTTCTTTTCCTTTCTTTTCTTTCTTTTTTTCTTCCTCTCCCTCTCCCTGACTCTCATATTTGGCATATTGAGGACATCCATCTATATGTTCATTATGCAGCAAACACAGAAAATGACTGATATAAAGAAGAATAATTTCATTTGGCATTATTCATAGATTTGAAAAGCAGTAAGCAAGAACATTGTATTACTCTGATGCAAGAAATTATTCATTCCATGCCAGTGACTCATACATCAATGCTTTGATATGCATAAGCTGAAACATTCACCCCTAAATTAACCTTTGTATCTTGCTGTGATCTATTCACCTTCCATCTTAATCACAGACATTATTTGTATGGAATACTATTCCTACACGCTTCCCTGTAAACACTTTTGAATCCACATGCTACAAAATATAGTCTTCAACTACTCAAGCCTGATTTGGAGGTTTCCGTTTCAGAGGGAGAACTACCATAGCCTGATGACCAGAAGTGAGAAGAGCTCTTAACTGCTACAGGTTTGTTAATCATCTTTGTATGCTGATTGTTTCGACCCACAAGTACCAACCAATATAGGAAGATATGAACTTCAGGAATCACAAGTTTCACTGCTTAGTACATCACGCTTCACATGACTTTGAACCATTCAAGGTAAGAACATTGCACTTAGTTTTTCAGAGGCTGACGAGTATCTCCTCTCTTTGCATAAAATTAAACACTATCAGAAAACTAGCAGGCTCTCCTATCACCAAGAAAGAGTTGTTTACAGCTTTTCCTTCATCTTCTTCCTCCATTCCAAAGGTGTAGGTCTCTCCTTTCTTCAATTTTATTTTTTAATCCATCTTTTGTTGTCCTAGAACTATCTTGTAACTGCCTTAAGCCTCTCTTCCATATTCCTCTTAGATACTGTACCATCTATCCCATAGTCTTGATATATGACCTCAAGATCTTGCCACAGACTTTCTTTTCACCTTTGTTCCAGCAATGATTTCAGCTAAAATTCTGTTTAGGAATTTTTCATTAAATATTTTTGGCCTATAACAGATATAACAAATCTTCTACTTTTCAACATATTGTCCCAGTAGTGATTGAATGTAGCAGAGTCAGACCTGCATGATGTAAGACATTATCTTTTATTAGCTGAACTGGGGAAAATACCAGATTTGGTTTGAATTTTGAAGGGCACTAAAGGTGAAATAAGGCAACTTGCTTAAATGTCTTGTCTTATTCTGCTGCAAAACTCAAAATATATTAGATTTGTTAATAATTTGTTATGTTGCTTGAATCTGACCGTATCTGTCAGAGCATACAGACAAAAGAAGTGTCTGAAAGCCAAGAACATATTTCTGGTCAAAACAAGAAATAGAAGAATCCACTTACCAACTACCACAACTTAGTTGTCAGGGCACTTGCCTACAAGACTGGAAGCCTTGATCAAGTCCCAGATTGATTATTTTCTCTCTCTGATTTACCAAAGAGAAAAATCAAAGACTTTATGTCTGTTTGACTCTGGGACTAAGCCATTTGGAAACTCCAGTAAAGAAGAAAGTGTTTGCACATCTCAAAGTAGGAATGCTTTTAGACCCTTTCATCTCTTTTGCTATTTTTCTCTTTTGCATTTTAGAACTCTATATGCGTACTTATTTTGTAAAACTGTGTCCTATTTGACATAAGCAAGATGTTCAACATTCAGCACCTATAATGACAGTTAAACTTTTTCTGCTTTCCCAGATGACCTTCAGTCTTCTCTCCTGTGAATTCAATGAATATTCAGAGTTCAGGGATTTCACTTTTACCTAGATGTCCTTTAGCTATCTTTCTTCAGTTCAGGGATGGCTTTTAACTGAGATCCAAACTGCATTGGACGTTACTGTGAGCTTTTGTTTGCTATCAAATTTGATTATATTATTTTAAAGCACAATATCACTGAAGGTCCAGAGGAAGCTCCTCCACAGACGTTCCTTTTTCATTCTTTCATGTGCCTAGATTCACATCCCATTTATAGTGGATTTCCAGTTCCAGTGGAGACAATGAAAGTAAAATTAAAATAGCTCTCAGTGAAAAGGATTCAGTATTGCCGGAGACACTGCTGTGAAGGGCATCTGAACCATGATTTTCTTGGAGATCAGGCTTTAAGATGATGTCTCAGATCACAGAGCAAAAAAACTATGTATATGCCATAGACTTCTGCAAAAAGTATGAGCTTTCAAACTCCTTCAATTTAAAAAAACATGAACTTCATTTTGAAATCATAAGAACAATCAGTACTATTGGAGTAACCTCAGTTTTTCTCTCTTATATGCTAAGGATTGGAGTTTTCTGTGAAGGGAAAAAGTAACATGACAGCTGTTCTAGAGTACATGTAGTGGCTTATTTTTGTCAAAAAAAGTACATGGATATTCTCCAGTGTTGTAACTGGAACTCAGTTTTTTGAACTTTATCACATAGTCATTGTCTATTGCATCTAGATAAAAGATTTTTTTAGGTTTTAACTTAAATAAGAATGAATGATGGTCAAAAGTGAATGATGGTCAAAAGCAATGTTCTCTGTCCTCAGGTCCTCAATATCTGCTTGACCGAGGTCAGAATTGGTCTGTTTGGCCCCACTGACATTAACAGGACAAAGTACGCACCATGGTAAGACGACTGGGAGAAAGGGCTCATTCTGCTCTGAAGTTTCCAGCACAGCTGTGTGGGGCAGAGGCAGCAGGAGGGAGTGGCAGGGGTGTCCCCTACCGTGGCAGCTACCCAGGCTGTACAGCAAAGTCCTCCAGCGAGCGAGAGGGAGGACCACGCTGGAGCATGGACACGCTGGAGCATGGACCCATGTGGCAGGAACAGGGCAAGGGGGCTCCATGCCTGCTGAAGAGAAACCTCTCTCTGTCCATGCCCTGTAAATAAAAAGGATTTAAAGGGTGGAGGGTGTGTGAAGGATTCTGTACTTGCACCTGGCTACAAGAGAAGGCAGGAATGGGAATAGGACTGCAGGGGCATCCCAGAGCCAGGGAAAGGCCTCCAGGGCAAGATGCTGATGAACAAGCCTTTTCCAAGGGAGACAACAAGGGACACTGCCCACAGTACGAGGCTGTATGGAAGGGTTGGGGTGGCCTAGGATTCCACCACAGCCCCAGGGGTCAGTCCCTGTCCCACCAAGAGAAGCAATGGGAGAGGCTCTGGAAAGGCTGAAGCAGCAAAGCACCTCCCAAGGCAGCAGGGGCAGCCAGTTGTGCTGGGATGTAGCACATCCTCCAACCCGCTCCTTGGGATCGGCAGGTCCAGGCCAGAGCTCAGCTTGGAGCAGCCAGTGCAGCCCAGCACTCTGTGGAGGTTTCTTATCACCATTATTATTTTAGGTAAAAATGTATAAACACTCATTCACACACTTCATTATAAAGTATCATTTAGCAATCCATTCTCATACAAGATTTCTTCCTCGTGTAAGCTATTAGGTATGACTGTTAAATGGAGTTAGTAAATATTCCTGTCATATGCTTTTGGGGAGATTTTTTTCCCTAGGCCTATAATCACATATCAGAATTTACAGCATATACTACATGCAGTTTTGGCAAATAGGACTATGGGGAAGAAATTATAGTGCAATAATTCATTTCTGTTTTCCCTCTTGTTTTTAGTGATAGCACTGACACAAATTACAAAGGAAATATTACTTCAAGTAAGCATTTCTGTGGTTCAAAATGCTGTTTAAACACTTTCAGGTCACCTTAGGGAATGTATTTCACCAAGGACTTTGTTTTAGTTGTTGTGTGTGAGTGTGCATTTGTGCACAAAAGTGTTACCCTGAATGAGTGGGGATGTTTTTTAGTTCATTGGGCTGGGATTTATCATAGCTAAAGCTTTCTCAGGAGGCTTACTTAGTCTTTTGTTAATTGAAACTAATCCCTTGGTTTTATTTCACCAACTTTTGTAATGCCAGTTTATAGGTAAATAGGGACAGATTATGAGGGGAGAAATTGAGATTTTTTTTCTATTGTAAAATGTTTTGAAAAATACTAGAAATTAATCTAATAGCTTCAATTTCTCTCTGGACTCTGACACTAAATTTTCAACATAAAGCTAAGTATTTTCTAACCAATAAATATTGTATCCATTTCATCACATTAGAGGCTTTAACTCATCATCACACTTTCGTGCATTTGTTTGCACATATGTTTACTTTAGTGTCTCAATAACATGTGGTTTCCTTGATTCCTTCAGGGATTCATCTTCTAGCTTAGAAGTTGGGGTTTGAACAATTCTTCTGTTCCCAAAACACAGATACATCCCTTTCCAGATTGTCTTCACTTTTAGTAACATCCATCAAACCTAAATCAGGAGGCTACATGCTTGCTACGTCTTGCACCGCTGTTTCTGGCTGCACAGGTTGCTGGATACAGAGGCATGGTATCACAGTCCAGCAAAACAACATCTGCTAGAGTGATTAAAATTACATCACTGCTGGTGAAGAAATGTTTGCAAAATTCTTTGAAGATGAAAAGTCACATTCACAGGATAATTGATGCATAATTCTAACAAAATTACACAGAGTCCTTAATACCTTTTCTTCTATGCCAAAAAACCTTATCAAAATACCCAACACAATGTTAAAAACAGGTGTAGATGTGTCTGTTTTGCAAAGACAGATGAATACAAATCAGTGAAACCAGGAAGGTGGCCGTTTCAGTTCACTGAGTTTGGTTCAAATGACTGAGGGTAGGTTCATACAGCTACATGCCCCTGGTAGTGTGTTGTCACATTAGTCTCTGTGCAGATCTGGTTCCCACAGAATACTGCAGTCTGTGGCTAGGGACTCCCAAGGCACATAAAATGCAAGCAGCTCTTTGCGGGCCCCATGGTATGATTTCTGTTTATGAGGTTATGTAAGTATGTAGCTGAACTGGGCAAAGGACCCTGGAGCTGCACTTTGCAACCCTCCAACCCACTGCTCACAGTACTTGTGTGCTGGCAGACATGAAGCTTGACCACCCAGGCACTGAGGACTGAAGCACAGTGAGGAGCTACAAATACAGGCTCCAGCTGGAGATCCAGATAAGTTTACATCACAGAAGAAGGAGCTGTTCTGAGAACAGTCAAAGCACTGAAGTCCAGAGACAGCACTTATCGACAGCTGCCCAAAAAAGCAGAATAATGCTCTTGTGTGCCATGAAGTTCAGATGATGTGCTTTCAGGCTCCAACCTTTGTGTGTGTACGTGCATGCTCACATTGCCTCAGTTCATTTAATGACTGAGGGGAAGGATGACTGAAATTATGTTTTATAATCCTCTTCTATATTAAAAAAAAAAAAAATTAGAGAGGGAAAAGAGAAAAAAAAAAAGTGTATATTGCCATGGTTAGTGTTTACTGATCCCTGACATATGACCTTCCTAAAATAAGATAAAGGTTCTTAACAGTGGCCCTGGATATGACAAGGTTGTTGTAGCACCAATCCACTGTGAGCACAGTAATAGACTAGAATTTTTCCAGCTGCCATTTTCATTATCAGATAAGCAAGGTTTAATGTCAACAAAGCACAAAACCTTAGCACTTTTCTTGTACAATACTCTGTACAAAATCCCCAATCTTTCTTTATTTATCACACTGGAAAACATTTATTAAATTTAATCTTCCCTCATGTGGAGCAGCCACAATCTCAAGATGGGAATTTAGGATTTACAAACAGTGTTGAGCCTTCAGAAAATACACAGCACAGTTTGGAAGAAAAACCTTTGGTCTTTCTAACTTTTAATATTCTCTTATACTTTAATTTTTGTCTCCTTAAGGTACTCATGAGGTTTCACTACTTGTCTATTCCCAAATTTCCTCATCAGAAATCCAAATATTTTTTTCTAAATTAGCTATTTTGGATGGGGAAAAAATGGCATTTCCAAAAGATAACTCTCTACTGAAACAATGTCTCTTAAAGTGTAATGAATACTTCATTAAGGTGCTTGCACTAAGGTCCTCAATTAGGGATCCTAAAGATATGAAGTTCATTGCCCTTCAGTTACAAAAGACTTTTAGGGAACGAATTATGCATAGCATCAGGTGAGATGTATGTTACCTTTCCACCTTTCTGCTGAGGTTGTAAGCAAACTTTCATAGTTCTTAGGTTTACACTGGCCAAATAATTCCTCAACAATGCTTCTTTTGCCTATTCCATTCCACTTATATCTGTGTTGCACTTTATAAACATTTACAGTTGATATGTTCTAAAGGGAACAAATAACAGTTTGCCTGCTATGAATGTGGGCTTGGCTCCCAACTCCAATACCAGCAGTACAGAGAAAAAAATTCTTTATTTTCCCCTTCAGGATATGTCTGGGAAGTAAGGTATGGGAAGAACATTTTTCTGCTGAAAAATAGTATTCAGTGCAGAAGCAATTCCCATTGCACAGGAACTTGAAGCTAAAAAATATTTTGCTTAAGGAAAAACTTTTATAGCAAAGTGTACAATAATTGTAACTATTTTTTCCTCTAAAGTTTTGTAGTCATAAAAAATCTTTTCAACATTTTTTATACTAGAACTAATTTTTTCAAAGAAAAATACCAAATGAAAATAGAAAACTATAAAAGACATAACTCCTAAACAAAAAAAAAAAAAAAAGAAAAAAAGAAAAAAAAATGAAAAAAATGAAAAAATTTGTAGAATTATGAAATGGTTAAAACGTTTAAATTTTGGCTTTAATATTGGGGGAGAGGAAAATCTGCACCAACATTTTTTACGAAAACAAGAAAAAATTGTTCAAGATTCTTTGAAATGCTTTGAAGACTGACAAAACATGCGAAGCAGATCTGCGTATTTAGGATGACTGATGGTTTTTGGATTGAAATGTCTGGTTTTTACTCAGTACCATAGCATTGCCATCTGGAATTATTAATCCATAGGATCCCTTCACAGTTTTGACAAATGTAAGGGCAGAATCCCAGGCCAGAAAACACCAATGTGTCTCTGCAGCCCATTAGGACAGCATCAGTCTTATCCCTAGAAACACCTTACTATGTGCATTAATGAATACTGAGGAAGAGATAAGCATCATTGAGCCTGCAGTGAAATGAGGCCAGTCCAAGCAGCTACCACAGAGCAGCCAACTCTTTGGGGTTTTCTAAGGCATGGTGGGACACCTTTTTTTCCCAGCAGGCAAAGCTTAGTTTTAAATCCCCACAGAATGGAATCAAGTCATATTCAGCCTGCACATTGCTTATCTTAACTCAGTGTACAATTTGAATATATAGCTTCATATTATCTCAATGATTAATTCTTACAGCATAAAGGAATCTTCAACAGAGGTCTTCTTAAAACTGCCTTGTAACAAGCAGAGAACTGAACAGATATCACTATCATTACAAGCAGAACAGGTATAAAGGTCTTCCTAAGTCAGTGGAGGGAGCATCTTTGCTTGCTCCACTTCAGTCAGGCACTGCTTGCACCAGACAGCTGCCTTTGCATCCCATGAAGAAATGTTTTCATGTAATATTCCAAGTGGAATCCCTCCACTGAGGTCACAAAAGGGTTTTTCATAATGTCCTTCTTCTAAGACAGTGGAGACATGCAACATACCACAAGGATCATGGCACTAGTTTTCTGTTTCAGTCTACATGAAGTCACGCCTGCCAAAGTGTCACTGATCTCCTTTCATTTATGTTTCAGCCCTTGTGCAGAGATACCAAAGCAGGACAGGTAAATATACAGAGCTACACATAAAGAGAAGGCAGCATCAGTTGAGATAGCACCTTTTTCAAGAGCAAAGACACAAGAAAAGCTTTCATCTTGATTTTCTTATGCATCTCAGAACCCTGATGTTTTTCTGGTCATGGACTTGGCCTGGGTGTTGGGTGGATATGGCAGTGCTGCAGGACAAGAGCACCTATTCCAGCTTCCAAACACAGTCAACACAAATTTTGCTCCATGGTACACCAGCTCACTGTCCCTGTACTCTAGTTATTTGATTAGAAGAAAACTGCGGAAGCCTTACACTGCCCTCAATGAAATGCTGGATACACAGCACAGCTGCCATTCTTGCACTGTCTGAGGATGCAGACACCAGCCTGTTGCTTGGAGGTGGATATTTACACTATTCCAAAGCAGTATAGCAGTGTGAAGGGCCTGGCATCTACAGTTGAAAGACACAAGAAGCTGTGTTTCCTTTGGCTCTGGACTGTCCCAGCAATGAGGCTGCCTGACAATTTGCTTTAGAACTATGTTTGTAACTAGATCCACTGGTTTTTTGGCTTTTTCTCTGAGAACATGGCAGTATTCTTAAGAAAAACCTTGAAAATTGAAACTGAACTTCACAGAAGTCTTCAAAATCTTGCTTTTGACATCAGTGTACATAAGTACATCATTGAAAATAAGATAATCTTCACTTTGAGCTGTGACTTTAAAAGATGCAGCCCAAAGTAGCAAATTATATAATCATTACCTGACCTCTCTGGAAAATGAGCTACCAGGAAGAAAAAGCTACTTATGAGCCACAAAGTCCCTGCTTAAACACTCCTGGAGAGTTTGGACAGAAAGAGGCCTTCAGGGCTTGGCTTTGGAACATACACGCATCTCCAGTAAGGAGAAAAAAAAATCAGGAAAAAACATGCGAATTTAATGTAAATAATTATATTCAGACTCCCATGTTTGAACATTTATTCTAAAGTGAAAGGTTTCCTTGAAGCAGAAGGTGACTACCTGGTGTGTTTTGGATCCTAACCCAAGGGAATACACCTCCTCCCATCACACAGTAAAATCACATCCCTGCTGTTAATGGCTCCCTGCACAAAGACTAAGAGCCTCTTGCACAGTCTCCTGTTGCACTGCAGGGAGAATTCAGGGCTTACACTCAAAAGCACATGAATTCTGTTCCAGAATCATGATCCTTTTTCAGCTGGCTGCTACACTGGTATAGTCACATTTTCTGTGTAACTGAAGTGTGCTGGAAATCTTCCCTAGTTTGATTGTCCCTTCCAGAGATGGTGAAAGCATGCTTTTTGGTTTTGGTTGTTTTTTTTTTTTTCCACCAAGTTAACTTGTTTAATCAGGAGTAAGTAAACATATTACACACTAATAATAAAATCGCTGGAAATTCTTTATTTAAGCTCTATGATTTTCTTTAAAGGGCCCAAACAAAGACCAGCAGGATCTCTAATCTTACGATCAACAAAGTTACATCACCAGCAGCCTCTGTTTTATCTGTTTACGGATCGGGCAAATGCTGTTAGAGGGTGGTGACATTAGCTGTTACTGTTTCAGTAGATAGTGCAATTGCATAAGGCAGCCCAAATTTTGCTGTCACCTCTGGCTGAAATTGCTTAGAGGAAACTCCAGAGATTATTTTTAATACCACAAGACATTGTTGTGGCTAATTTTGGAGCAGTAGATCACGGAGTTGCCACTGAAGATGCCATAGGAGCCTTTGCTGAAGCCTCCAAGTCATGCAGGAGAAGCACGCCAGCAGCAAATGCCTTTTGCCAGTGGTTGACCTTCCTCTGGGCCAGACAACTCCGGCTAACTCAGTAGGGAGAGAGGAACTAAGGGCAAAGGGTTCAGTCTGTGCCCCATTCCTTGGACATGATGTCCCTCCAGCCAAAACTTGTTCCTTCACCCTCACACTCTGCCTGGCTCCAGGATAATCCTGGGTGCAGGCAGATAAGGATGCAAGTGGTATTGCAGGAAGCCAACCAGCAGCCCAACAAGAACAGACCTTGGGATGGGGGCTGCCTGCCACCTCAGCTGCTGCACGGCTGCAGCATCACCTTCACAGGCTGTGTCCTGGAAAGAGCCACAGCTGATTATCATCATGCCTCCCACATAAGAGGGATGTGCTGGAAGGAGCATTACACCAGCCAGCCTCCCACAGCTCCTTGCTTGAAGTTGAAAGCCTGATCTAACCCTTAACAAACATGAATAAAAGTGCAGGGGAAGGAATTTTAATTGGCCAACACTGTAAATGCTTTGAAGGTGCTGTGTCATTATTGACTAGCTTTCAGCACACCTGAGCCAGCCAGAGGGCAGTGAGGTTAGTTTTGAACCCAGGATATTACTGTTACTCTGTCCTAGCACCCCACTGTTAAACAGCGTCTTCTCTCTTCATTGAACAGATTTGTTGTGCCTCATAGTGCCAATAAAACCTTGCCTTGTTTCTGCACTGAGTTTGCAGGGAGTGTTGGTGATGGTTTCTTCTCATACCTCTGCCTGGCACCGTTCCACCACCAGCACATGGCTCACCCACATGCAATTCTGAGCACCCACAGCGTGCAGCAGTGTAGATAACCTCCCCCTCCATCGCACTTCTTCCAAGGAGTGCCCTCCCTGCCCTGAGCTAAGCTGTTTGTTTCCCCCCCATGCAGATGCCAATGCAAAAACACAAGTGGGGAACAGGGACAAGACAAGGAAGGTGAGTTTGTTTTAACTGACACAAAATCAGAAGTAAAACAAATAGGAACCTGAAAGGATGCACACTGAGCCTAACACAATGTTCCATATGGTGCTCAGGTAGTAAGTATTTGTTAGACAAGAAAAGTTAAATTCATAAAGAGCTACTACACAGCTTTCCAACAGACATGAGAACTGTCTTTTTCTTTGTATCCTCTGCTGAAGGAGATCAGAAACTCTATATCTCAGTCTTTTCAGGTGATCTAACCACAAGATGTGGGGAACTTTGCTCTTTTTTCCTTTAGAAAAGGTCCTTTTAATTAAAAATAAATGACATCTGATATTTAGGTGTCTGATGCCCTTTGGCTTCTATGTGATCACACTAAAATATCAGGAATACTTCCACTACAAAATAAAACATAAGATGAAGCCCAGAGGAAGAAACCTTGTGACAATTTTCTCCTTCCATAAGGATGTACACAACTAAATTTAAAGTTTATGCACAAAACTAAATGAAATGTTATTTATTGAAATTCTGCTTACATTGATAACTAAAAACATTACCACTTTACATTTTTTGTTTGTATTCTGCATTGTTCATGTGAAGACCCTTTCCAATGGCCACATTTAAACATCCAGGAGACAACATCAAGTTTTTATTACACTCATTAGCAGGCCCTGAACTGCTTTTTTCCTCCAGGAAATTTCTTGTCTGTTTTTAAACCACAAGTTACAAATATTTGAGAATCATTTTTACCCCCCTCTACTATCCTGGCTGTGTATCCAGTGTGAGTATGTAGTACATGTACCAGGGATAACCAGCGATAGAGACAACTGCAGTGGGAACAAGGCTTGGCAGAAGGACAGACATTCCCCCCATGGATGAGGGAAGGATTCCAGCATCCCTGGCCCCACCAATGGTCTGTCACTGAGAGCAGCCCAGTCCACATGAGGGCAACAGATCCAAAACAGTACAAAAATTATTCTACTCTTACAAGAAAGTGTTTTCGTTTGTATATCCATGTTTCAATGAGGGCTTTAGAAACATTAAGCCTATTCCTCCAAAGGTCAGTAAGCGTTATATGTGCTACACTGAGACACTGAAATGCCTGAGCAAAAATAGACTGTTGAATAAGAGACTTTCCACAAATGAATTTTCTAATAGCTTTGATATTGTTGTCAGCACAGATTTCATGGATGAGCTGAAACTAGCCTGAACTTGCTGTGCCACCCAAGCTCATCAAAAATTGCAAGAGGAGCTTGGATGGGGAGGGTAGAAAGGCCCTAAAGGTGATTTCCCACCACCTTTAAACCTAGACCTGTTGTCCAAAACAGCCTCAGTGGCCTCTTTGTGCTTGCAGCATCTGGAAGAAATAATCTGAACCATCACAGTTCCCAGACATGAGACCATGCAAATAGGTGAGAGACAAGTATACAGAATCCAGTAACATCAGCCGAAGAAAGTTCAGGTTGGATGTTTCTTTCAGACAAGCACTTCACATACATCATGACCCTCAGAGACTCTGAACTGTTATCCTGTTGAGGTTATTTAAAATCAAAGGCCAGTGTGCCAGCAGCTGCACAAGTGAGGAATGCCTAAGAAAATAAATACCAGTTAGAGTGCTATTTAATGCTGTTAACTGCAGTGGGTGGAGGCTGGAGGGCAGTAGCTTTTAACAGGTTTTATTTGAAAGACTAACTCAGTGTGGTTGTCACGACAGTTGTCTTTGTGACTGAAGTTGTATTGCTAACAGATGGAAATCTGGCAGCTTTTTCTAATTTATGCAGATGCTTTGCAGAAAGAATTACCATCCTAAGTGATTCTAACATTAGCCCTACACAAACCTTTCTCCACTGTGTCAATAAACAGAGCATTTTAAGGCTGTTCTGCTCAGAACAGTCAAAATGCTCAACCGTGCCTCCCTTTCAATCTCTTCCCTTACAATTCAGCTTTAAAATTCTTTTGCATAAAGCCTCTTACTCAACTGAGATTTGGATATGTAGCAAAAGTCAACCTAGTATTCAAAATACCCATTTTAATTATAAAATTACCTACCAGGTTGTGTCTTCATTAATGAGCTAAGCTTGTGGACTGTCTTGTTCTTGAAAACTGGCATTCAGTACAATAGGTTAAAAGAATGATTTAGCAAGAGAACTATCTAAATTGGCAATCATTTAAAAGGACTGAATAATATTCTTAATAGCTGTGTAATGTTTCATCTTTTTGCTTTGATTGGCACTTTTTTAATTGTTAACACTCTTTTCAAACTGGAAACACATTGCCTCATTCTAATCTGCAGTAAGCCCTACAGTATTACACACCAATGCAAGTGCTAAACAGGCTCAGAAGCAACACACCACTGAGATGTTTTGAGGCATGTGGTGTATTTAATGGATCTCTGTTCTTTATAGTAGATTTTAGGAAATCAGGAGACCATATGCTTTTGTTTTGCCTCTTGACATTTTCAAAATGTGGGTGCTGTAGAGCTTATTGGTGAAAATTTGTTTGTATAATCAATGCCCAGATCAGCTGAGTGAAAGGGATACTTGCTACTACAGCTGCAGGTCTTTGAGACTACTGATCATGTGCATCCACACTCCAGGTGACTTAAAAGAGCAAAACTCTTGAAATTGTTTCCTGTTTCCTTATGTTAGACTTTGACCCTCACTGATTGAAGGCAGTAATCATATAACTCTGCAAGGAACTGAGATGAAAACATGATATTGAGACATGCAGATCATTGGAGCATTTCAGAGAATGAGTCAAAATTACTTTTGATTTTTTTTAAACAGTATCTGCATGACTTATGAACCATCTTTTGGGTTTAAGCAGTCTAACTTGAACCAAGAAAGATACCTTCCCTTAAATAATGCACTCACCCTAGAAAATAGACAAATTGAATCCTAAGCTTAGATGCCGTATTCAGGCAGGTCAGATCTTTCCATGGAGGCTTTCAAATGCTTTTCTTCTTTAGCCTTTTTTTTTTTTACAGGACACCAGACATTTCCTTCTGGAGACCTGTTCTACCATTAACTTAGAAATCAAGCACAAGTCAGTTTTGTCAAGAGGATGACTATTTTTTTTCTGTGTTTACAAAAAAGCCAGAGTTACCTGCAACCCAGAATTGCCTACCTTTTCAGAGTACAGTTTGAGAGCTGCAGGTGGCAGCTTCAACAATGCAGTAGCCTTCTTAGCAGCCCCAAAACATAGACACACACTATGGGTAGAGAAGATGAGTGAGTGTTAGTTGCAGTATAGGAAGCAAGTTTCAAGGCACGTAGCTCAAGCTTCAGTGAAATGGCTTGTTTCCTGTCTGAAAATCTCAGGCAGCTATTGCAGAGGAGAGGAGATGCTCCACTGGGGTTGGTATACTTACCTTCTGCTGCTTTTTGGCCCAAAGCATGACCTTGACTGCATATTAGTCTCTTCTTTCACACCAGCAATAAAGTGAAAAGCAGTTTCAAGTTATGGTGACTAAACATATCCTGAAACTACTTGTAAGTAAAAAATTTCCAACTCCCTCCTAAGGGATCCATAATTTTTCTGGATTACGTTTTTGAAGGGACCACATCATTTGCTATTTCTAATTTATTTATACAGACTTCTCCGTCAGGATGCTCCACCTGCTGAACATCCAGAAAAGGACAAATTTTCCCTCAGATGACTCAAAGTTTAACATCCAGTGTCCCAGACAACTTCTGCTTGAGCTCTATAAAAATGATACAGACATTCAGATGGAAGAACAAGAGCTATGTTCTGGGAAGGATGAAATAATGACTAGGAATGATGAAAAGGGGTGAGGACTGTAACAGTATCTCCCAATTCCTCGGACTGTGAAATGTCAACTCAGCAAAGGAAACAATCTCTGTTTGATCGTAAACTGGTTCTGAGAGATTTCAGGCTTTCCAGAGTGGTTTAGCAGTGACCCAACTTTGAATGGACATGAGAGAGTACGCAGCCACATCTGAAACTCGGGGCATTTTGAAATAGAAAGGTTTTTCAGTTACTTGACAAATGTTAGGGGAGTCCAGAGGGCTGGACAATATGTCAGCTGGGAAGTACCATTAGTCCCAAACAGTTTAACAAGGAATCCAAACTATAAAACTCCAAATTCTGTGCATAAATAATACTACAAAATTGAGTCCAGTAAGCATTTATAGCACTTTGTGCCTCTGGCTTCTTGTGAACTAAAAAAGATCAAAGGCTGAGTGCCCTCAGCATACAGTCAGACCTTCAAGAAGGCGTCCAATATTCCTCCTGTTGATGACTGCCTCAGAGGGAACACTGAGCAACTTGAAGAATAGGGCCCTAAATGCATATCTGGCACCCAGTTAACTTCTAGAGTAAGTAGTATTTTCTTAATCAGCATTTGTTACACCCCAGTATAAACTGCCACTAAAAGAAATCTTGGGCACCTGGTCTAAATCGTGGTCATTAATTAATAAGGCTGTCAGCCTTATCACAATAAGAGTTAACCTACTGTAGTTAACAAGTTACTGCTATTCATGTTTCTTGTATTTTTCCTTCAGTAGGCTATTTACTGTACATTGCACTTATAAAATTCCATTACTTACATAGATAGCAATAGTGCATGAAGTATGTCTCCAGCTGTTTTCAACTTCTGTGACCTATGTAAACACTGAGCTTTGAAATAGCTTATGTTAACTCCTATTGAGAATAAGTTAATTCCCCAGCTGACTGATTTTAAGTATTTTAAAGGCTGTGGTCTCAAGTGAGCTTTACATTTCATATTTCATCTCAAAACAAAGCTAAAACTTTCCTATCTTTAGCTAGAATGCTGTAAATCAGTACCATCTCCTTATGCTTGTACTATCACAGGGTTTATACCCCTATAAAAAGGACATCTTCAAGATTTGCAATATACTAATTAATTCACACTGCAAATTTCCACAGGTAACAAAGTGCCCTGTCAGAGAACGGCACCATATTTTCTCTTGGTTCTACAAAGGGAAACTGCAAACTCACAGCGCCATATTCAAATAAACCTGCTGTAAATTTAAAAATACACGATGAATATCTGTCACACACATGCGTTTCTCTCTTCAAACCCAAGAAACAGAGACTGACAGAAGCAAAATTATTAATCAAACGTTATTCTTAGTGATAGTCAAAACACTGGACAAAGGCCCATATTCTGGTCTGTTTCTTCATAGTTTGACTAGTGTTTTTTGTAGGATGCATTCATTTAAAACATTATACTTGCTATTTATTCTAAGACTCAGCAAAACAGGAGTAGTCATTTTAGATCTATGTGAACAGGTAAAACCACCACCAGATTTCAACTAATGCAATTCCTTGTGCTGATTCACATACAGAGGACACTAACTCTGCATGTAAAAACTTTCTGGGATGCTTTACTTTCTTTATGGGAAGAATCTACCCTTGCACAGCACAGGTATGAAAGAACCTTCAGATAGAATCATGGAATCATGGAATCATACAGTGGTTAGGCTTGGAAGGAACCTTCATCATTATCTAGCTCAAAGCCCCCTGCCATGGGCAGGGACATCTTCCACTAGACCAGGCTGCTCAAAGCCCCATCCAACCTGGCCTTGAACACCTCCAGGGATAGGGAGTCCACAGTATCCCTGGGAAACTTGTTCCAGTGCCATACCACCCTGACTCATAGTAAAGAATTTCATCCTAATATCTGGTCTGAGCCTTCAGTTAGAGGCTGGAAAACACAGAGAAAGTTGCTATGCAAGGAACATAATGTATATCCTAGGAAGTGGCAGGGGCAGAAGCTCTGTTTCAGCTTCCCAGAGTTTTGAGTGAAGAATCAATGGATGGTAGATGGAAGACTGAAATTTGGCATACACTCCAAGACACATGCACTACCTATGGAACGACTGCTCCTCTCTTCTTGTGTTTTCAGTGGCAGCTGTTTAGCAGACAAAACAAAAATCAGCCTTGAAATACAGATTTTCAAGACTTGCATTGGTTTTGTTCCTTTCAATATAGGCCTTGATAAGACAGTTGCAAAAGTGTTTTCTAGGAAAACAATTTAGTTACTAGATTACTCATCTTTGACAAGTGCTGAAAATGAAGGATTAATGACAATGAATTTCGGCTAGAATTTTCCAAAGTCATTTTTTTCCTGTCTGAAATTGTTATTTCATTTATCCAAGATATTTGGCATTCACTGCTTCCAGTGCCAGCCAGAATGACATTAAATGTCACAAGCTAACATTTTATAAGTTGAACAAAAATTAGCAACGGCTGAGATTTTTCACAGCACCCCATAGCAAAGAAGCACAGTGCATGACATCACAGTTAATTCTGATTAAAAAGTTGAATTTGGTCTGCTTTGACCATGTAATCCCAAGTCAGCAAACAGAGCTATGTGGCCCATAATTCGAGGCTGAAAAGAATGATGGAAATGGTAATGCCAGCAAAAAGCTTAACGGATCTGTGGAGCATACAAAGTCACAACTGTTACCAGAAATGGAGGAATGGACAGCATAACCCATTTATTAAAAAGCTGCAACTGTAAAGGGGGTAAGGCCACTACTTAGAGTCTCACCTTGTGGTCGTGAAGGAAATCTTTTTCTTAAGGGCACTTGATAGGGATATACAGCAGGACACTGTATTTGAAGGAACTCAAGTGGGATCCAACATCTCAAGCCCTTTCTTCCCCAGTTTGAGACTCACCTGGAAGAAGTTATCACAGATCTCATGCAAATACTTCCAGGGGTATACAAACCTAGGCTTTGTTATAGAATGTTAGCCTTCCATAACACCTTAAATATTTTCCCAATGTGGAAGCGAAAGTATTACCCTCTTTTTCTTACTAGAAGGGTTAAGGGCTGATGGATTTCTTTTTCTCTGTACACCTAATTGGACAACTAGTCAGTTTGCCAGTAAGCTCTTCAATCAGTTAATAAGACACTTAATAACGTTAAAGCCCATTAACTCCCACCAATGTTAATTCCCCCTGTGCCCATTTAAAGGTCAGAAGCAATTTTCCACTGTTATTTTATTTGTGCATTTGTATTTAATTATACAGACCTACCTAGTCTTTTGTCCTGCACTTCTGAATAAAGCATTTATATTCTTTCCTTATTTGATCCAACCCCATGTAAAAATAAGGAAATGCAAAACAAAGTCTTGATTGAATCACCATATTTCAATAGTCTTCAGACAGATTTTTTTTGCTCCTTCCCAATCCATTTTTGACAAATACATGTATGTATGTATGTTGCGTATGTTTATTTTTTTTACTAACATTTTGTGGTTCTTGACTAAGAAAACCAGAAAATCAGGGTTACCTGGCAATAGAAAAATTGGTATTTAGCCATGACAGCATCAGTTGAATCAAATGCCCTTGAGAGTCCTGTAAATTCATCGTGATGATTGATCCCAATGTAGAAAGTAGTTAGACCTACTGTTGCTCATGCAATCTAGGAGAATGCCTTACTAAATTTAGCACAAGGTTTATCCCTACTGTGCCTATATGTTCTGATTAACCTGCCTGCTGTCCTTCACCAACCCAGCAATCAGCTAAAGCAATTGAACTTTCTAGTGTGAGACAAACTAAACTAATAGATTTTTTTTCAGCAGCTGTCAGCTGAAATAATTCGTAAAACTTATACATTGTTCCAATCCAGCTTAGAAATCTATGAATCACCTAACTCCTAAGTTATTTTCTTTAGTAGAAGAGCTCAAAATGATAGTCTGTTCATCCAGTTTCCTCACCTATTTATGTAAAGGCCCTGGTATTTACATCTATGTGCTTTCCTCATACAATGGTGACATTACTGAAGGAATGTAAGGAATAAAGTATTTCCTATTCATGCGCAGAATGGCAGTAACCTAAGCACCAAGGTCTGAGGCTACTCTGTTTCCTAGGACATCTTGATATTTCACTCACCTTAGTCAAAGGCATTTTAACTTTTTAAATCTATTGACTATCACCTTTTCCTGCTGAGGGTATCAATCAGAGCATCATTTGCTCTCTACCAAGCAGGCTTACCTAACTCATCTAAATTGAGATAGTTCCTTCCAGAGAAAGCAGTGTGAAAAATATTTTCTGCTGACTTCCATAAATCCTGGATCACATATAGAAACCATCAGACCAATCAAATATATGTGCTGTTTGCGAGGATGTATTAACAATAGCAAGAAAGGGAAAAGCAGAAGTCAGTGCTCATTACTGGTATCAGTAATAGTAATCAAAAGTTGTGAGTATTATGGGCATTCAACAGCAGACGGAGCAGCAGCACTGTCTTTTCTTCTTTTACTGAAGATCTTCAGTAGCCCCTGAGCTAAACTTAAAAGTCACAAGCTCCACATACACTGCAGATTTCTGAGTAATTTGGACTCCTGTGTTTTTAGCACACCTGAAGGATCTTATTTGGCTTGATGTAGAGCCACCAGAAGGTACCCCGAACAAAAGCATTAGAAACATTTTATAGGTGGTAATTATTTTTATCATGATTTAATGGAATAAGGTTATTGCTCTGATTAAAATAATGCAAGTAATTCTTGTGAAGGTTTAGCCAGGTGATGTTAATTGTTTGGACCTCTAAGAAGGAGGAATTATTTTGTAGCAAAGGTTAAGGAACTAGCCCACATATTGTGTATCACCACAACTGGAAATTTATCCTCCACATATTATACATATTATATCTGCTTCTCCTGCATAATAATGCCATAAACATCTTGGTACATTCAATATAGATTCTGACTACAGATCCTAGCCAGAAAGAGCTGTAAACCTTAAAAAGTCCCCCACACCATGAGAAGAGAAATACAGTTGTGCCAGAACAGATTTTTATTTGCAAAAATTTCCTGGCTGACTATGCAAAGAGTATAGGATTGTCATGGGGCATTCTTTGTAAGGAGGGAAGAGAAGGTGCTCTCAGGTAACGGCAGAGTGAAAGAATCCCCTAGCAAGAAACTTGTTAACACCGATGCTGAAGAAACTCTGGCTTCCCTGAAGCTTCTAGCTTCCCTGAACCTGTCAGAGGTTCAGGGGAGAGGGGGTTGAGGTCAGAGTAATGCAAAGGATTTTGTCAGCCACAGTGGTTTGACTGGGAGTTGTGGGAGATCAGGAGGAGGCAGCAGTAAGGAAAATACAAATTTAAGGAGAGGAAGCTAGCTGATTCATGCATTAAAACCTCTATATTTGGAAATGAGAGGGAGATGAACTTGGAGATGTGAAAAAAGAACTACTAATGTAGAACAGGAGCCTGGATGTGAAGGGAGAAGGCAGGTAAAATCAAAGAACGCTGCCATAGGTAACCATGCTATGCACAGAGGGTTGTTATAGCTATGCTGAGAGAGGATAAAATTGTTCCTGGGTTTGCTCTCCCACAAACAGGCCAGTGGAAATCCTTGATCCTCGGCATATAGGCAAGTGTCAAGAGGAAAATAATCTGCAGATGGCATAATTGTACACTGCTCTCTGGGAGAAAGAAGTTGAATTTTGGACGGGGCTACAGCTGTCTTCCAGCAAGTGGACAGGAATTAGTCTAGCAGAAATAACCAGGAGCATGAGTAGGTGCTGCTCAGTGTTGCCATACCCAGTTCTGACAAAACACCTCTGTAGCTGTTTCGAGAGGTGTGTGATCACCACAGGCTCGCACTGCTGAGGGAAGCAGAGACCTCTCACAACAAATGCCATTGAAAAATGTGCAGTGCTAACACAGCTGCTCATAAACTGGTAGGGTGCTGTTGGGTATGGTGGTGTCTGGAGTCGTTTACCGGCTTGTTCACTCACCCGTCCGCATTCAATGTATAATTTTGTATCCTTTAGGTTCCGTGGGTCTGAACCTCAGGCTGAAGCATAGGGCGTGGAAGAAGAAAGAATGACTCTCATGTGGGTTGGAGCTAGGTGTTTATTGCTCCCACAGGGCCACATCCAGAGTGACTCCTGGGGTTCCAGTTTCAGCTTTTGTATGGGGAATGTGGAAAGGGGCAAGGGGGAACCATAACCAATACCAGGTAAGGAGGGAGTGACCAAGACTAGAAGACAATCCACAGGACATCTTACACACAATACAGGGTGGAGACACTAAAGGCTTTGCCATTCACCTCAGCCCCTCCCACCCAGAATCTTTCAGGTTTCTGGACAGGGGCACAGAATGATTGGCACACCCATCACCAGGGAAAAACCAAAAGGGTTAGTTGGGCAGGGGGTAATTTAGACTAAACCATTGTTAAACACACCGCAACAGTTGGGGACAGGAACATTGAAGTAGCAGCTGAGGCTGTCAAATTGGAGATTTACCACTTTTAAACTGATACGGGTCCCTTTCTATTGGAAGTTTTCATTCTGAACTTTAACACTTGTTTCAACAAAGTTGGATTTAAAAGAAACGTCACAGTAATAACGTTTTTAAGGCTTACCACAGGGTAGAAATGGTTCGTCAAGACATGTTCTGTAACAATTACATCTGTAGGGTTATCACAAAGTCCTCTCAGAAATTTTATGTGAGAAGTGCTATATTCAAACAGCCTCAAGAAGAAAGAGGTGGCCTTTTATGCCAAATTTCCACCTCTGTATAGAGCTAATGTTGAAAAGAGGAACTGCCTTGAATAAAATTCTGGGTTTTTTAGCCTTCTTTTCACTGAAATACTGACTAGAAGTTGCAAACTATCTATTAAAATTCTGTTGATTTACATGAAGATTGGCTTTTATTTTGGTTAGTTTAGAAATGATAATTTATGTTAATGGAGGGGAGTGTGTAAGGTGTGTGCTTCCGGCATCCTGCTTGTTACAGAATGTATATTTTATTTTGCAGCTTATAAATGAAAAAATATTAAAAATTCTCATTCAAAGCAACTTACGTTACCTTTCGGAGAAAAAAAAAGAAGCAGAAAATACCAACCACTCCTGAAACTTAGATGGTTCTTTCCAACAACCTTTTGAAAGTTTTCCAGTCTCTCATTGTGTGAAGATATAATTAATAAAACCCTGTCATCGGGAGCTTCCTATTAAATCATTTCACTGAGTTTTCTCTCCATTTAATTCTGTTTAGCTGAATGTTTACTGATGAGTCAATTAGCCACTGCTTTGTTTGTTCAACTTAATGTCATCACATCACCATGAGATTACCAGAACAAACATACATCAACAGCAGCATTGTCATGTTTGGCTGGTTGCTACAGGCTGGTCTCAGGCTGGCCACATCAGGGATCTGGCTGCTCTGTGGCCTTGGACTGGCTGCAATGTGCCATGGGGAGGGAACTCCTGTGTGCAGGGGGACCACAAAGTTCTTCTCAATTGTTGGTGAGGATCATCCCTCCCTATGGTGAAACCCCTCAAGCAGGAAATAAGGAGGTAGACCAGTTTGCAAAGACAGCTGTGGCAACAAACAGAGGGCAAGTGAGTTGGCGTCTGCAAATGGAACAGACCCCATTATGTTGTGACTGTAGTTACTGCAAGAAACATTTTTAAAGCAATGGAAATCATTAGGGAACAAAGTAGTAGATGTACAAATGGATATCAATATACGAGTCCAGAAGGTTTCAATTATATTGATACACCTGGTCAAGCACAACAGCATCAGATTAGGTTTTGTGCATTGTGTATAGCTGCCATAGACTCAGATATCCTGGAGCTGAGCAGAGTGTGGCAAATGCGTGTCAGGGTCACTCAAACCTTGTGACAGAATTATTTCTTTAAGCGCATCTGCCAGGATATGTCTTCAGAGACAGTTTTCTCAAATATCTGTAAATGGACATGAGGCCTAGAGAGGCTGACCTGGAACAGAGACCAGACAGAGTTAAAGGAATAAAGTAGGTATTTATTAAAACACCTTCAAAGGATACACTTTGGGCAGTACAAGAGCCTAGTCATGGCTCTGCCCAAGATGGACCCAAAATGGACCACTGGTCACGAGTTTTCACTTTTTTTAAGGTTTCGGTCCATTTACATATTTGAGTTAATTGTCCAATCACAGCTTCAGGTTATGAAGTCCCATCCTCCCAGTTTGTTCTTCTCAATTCACAGTTGTTTGTAATTTTGGGGCCTGAAGCTGCAATGGTGTCCTTGGTTCTTGGGCTGGAAAAGGATTGTTTTGTCTAACTACCCTGTGAAGAGAACTTGCTAACACTTTATGTGAAGTTGAGTTATATACCAATGCAGTACAGAATCTGGATAACATGAAAGCTAAAACTTAAGGCATTGGACACAGTCCAGCTCAAGGTACACACAAGTATATCAGCAAATGATGTGTTGCAGAGGGGTTTTTTTGTTCAGTGAAGATAAGATCCTTTCACAGAGATGCTGAAAATCTAAATCATTCTCAAGGAGTGCCTGTTGCTGTTCATGGCTTAAACAAGGAAGAGGAGCGGGCTCCTAACAAAGAAACTTAATCAAGGGAGGCTGGATGTGACTGGAGCATAGGCTTGTGAGTTGCCTCCCAGAAAACAATTCAGTTTTCCTCCTCTCTGCAATCCTCTTAAAACCTAGCAATCCATGCCCAGTTTCTATCAATGGCATAAGTAGATAAATAAGCTGTTTCAGGGGGAAATAAAAATTTGTATTGATAACTAGTCATAAAAGATATGGAAGCTAACAAGGACAGGTCAGTCCACAAATTCTGTGATTTAGGGAAATGAGGAGAGAGCCAACCCATTGCACAGCACCCACTACATGGTCTGTGTCCTCCATGTGGCACAGGCTCTAGTTCCTAATAATATTCTGGCACTGATGCTTATTAACACTGCAATTTCAATAATCAGCATATTTTGTCAAATAATTGGTAGGCTGATGGTTATGAGAGGTGACACTGCCAATATCTCATAAAGGCTGAAAGAAATATTTCCCATTTCCACACTGCATAAACAAAGCATGCCAGACAACCTCAGGAATGCTAATGATCTCCAGTACTTTAGTATATTAAGTATTCATCAATTGGGCACAGACCACAACAATGTTTTGAGAGTCCTTAAACACATGAGAAACACATGAGAAATGATGTAAAGTTTATATGAGCTCATATAATCTTAGCTGCTTATACAGCCAAGCACAAGATCACAGAAATAAGGTCATGTGTACCATATCTCTCCTACTAGAGGGTTGTGCCCTACATTATATTTGCTGGTGCCACATCCAACCCACAATTAATTGAGTGAAGCAATGAGTCGTCCACTTCTTCTCCTATGGCACTATTCCCCAGTCTAACAGGTTACATTGTTGGGTTTTCTTTTCCTTGATAATCAGACTTCACTGTCCTTAATTTCATCCCATTATATAATACCTCTCACTTATGCTTTAAGCTGCCATCCAAAAGCTTTGGAAGTGTTAATTGAGTTTCATAACAGCCCCCCACAAAATAAATAAGTTCTGAGTCAGAGATGCAAAAACCTGAGTTACTTGCCACAGGCCACATGTGGGATCATATCAAGCACAGCTGGGTCTCTGTCATTGACTGGGAGCCGTTTGCTTGCAATTTATGCAATAATCAAGAAATAAAAACTCTTTTCCAGGATGCAGTCCCCTCCACTCCTACCAGTGTCTATCTGCACTGTGGAAAACAGTCTACTTGTTTATTAATATTTGCCTCTTTTAAATATTCACATGTGTATCTTTCCCTAGTCATAATTTTATACTGTTGATAATTGCTCTATCTATAAATAAACCAAGCCTTTTATTATGTGGCTCTTTTCTCATGACTCTCTGATCTGGAGACATGTCTTTCCAGATTATGTGCCTAGAATGATACTCTGTGGAGTTTATGGAGATAAATCATGCTGTGACCTAGCCTCCCAGGCTGTGACAGGACACAAGGGGCACAATCCAGCTGGATGCTCCAGACTGTCAGCTGAGACACAGTAGCTCACTGTGCGTGTGCTGTTACCCATTGTGAAGCAAAGTAACATGGGTTCATGTGAGTCACCATCAAGTGACCTTGTTTTTCGACGCAGTGCAGCAATGGATCTCGCTCTGTTACCACATCTGAAATGACAGACCCTGACTAACAGCTGGGGGACAGGAACCTCTACAGGCCAGCACTGGCTTTCTGCTTGACAAACCCTTCATTTTCTTTAATTAATGCATTTGGGTTTAGAATACACAGCTAGAAATGGAATTTTATTGCATATATCACCGTAACATCTCAGGTTTCTAATTGAAGCAACACAGGCAATATTCTAGATCAGAATGCAAATGCAGGCAAGAGCTAGAAATCTTCTGGCTGCTTTGAAAACTAATGCATTTGGTTTAAACTTCTCTGGCTGAACATAATTTCTTTCTAAGTATTTATCTTCAATTTGCTTACTAGATTTTGGGTGATATTTATCTGATGTTTTTCTAAATAGGATTTAATTGTATTGCTCATTTGTGTTTTTACTATACAAGATTAATTTTTAACAGATTATTTTGCATCATCTTTCTGCTATTCTCCCGGCTTTTGTTACCATTTCTTAATGAATTGAATAGTACAGTGTATGGTGGAGATTCCTGCCACAGAAAATTCAAGATGCTTTAACATGGCAGAAATTGAAGTTTTCAAAAACATATTAAGTGGTGAATGACAACATTTTTGTGTGTGTTCTGCTACATACAGCATAGGGGTCATAATACATGCAAAAGGCATTTCTACAATAAAGTTTTGGTACAGTATCTTCCCTGAAATTATCTTTATCCAGTACTCAACCTTTCTCCACCCTGCCAGCAAAAGCAAATCCACAAAAAGGAAAACTCCCATGACTCCCAGTCATCTCCTGCCTGGGAATAACAGCCCTGGAAAAGGGGAAAAAATCTTTTTTTTCCTGGGAAAAACATTCAAAGAGCTCAGGTTATGAACTAGGGGTTGTCTCACCTGCATAAAACAATGGGTGTTTCTGAGCTATTTACCTAAATTTGAAATTGTTTTTAAAAGGTTCACGAAAACTGAGGCTAACATCTTGCATTAGTCAGCCCTCCAGCTCACAGATCTCACCAAAAAAATGTGCTACTTGTGCGTAATTAAAGGATCTGCAAACTACCAGTCAAGATAAAAAGATCAAGGGCTATCATAAACCATGCTGCCTCATGGGATGACCTCACCAGCAGCAGAAAAAGATGTGTTTTCTTTCTGTGAGGATTACTTGCTCTGGTACAGTATAGAAGTTTGACAATCTCTTCTCCAGTAGCTCTACTTGAGGACACAATGGAGTATTTTCTCTAGGACAGCTCCTGTGTCCGAAAATGCTGTCAAAATTATTTGCCTATCTGGTCTGATATTTAGCAAGGAACCACACAGTGAAGAGCTAGTGTGGAATTTTATTTATTTACTTCGTGAGAAAGTGTTTATGGACCAACACTGAAGTCTTTTCATGGGAATATGTCAACTCAGATAAAGTTTTTGGCAGGAAACTTTCCTACTGTACAGAACCCAAGCTAGAAAGACCTGGGAAAGTGCAGAGGTCTCAAGCTGATGGAAACAGAGAATTCAGTATCTGTCTTGTCTGTATGTTTTGCCTCAGAAAGCAGTTGTAATTAGCAAGCCCAAGCCATGTCACTTGCACCCATATTGTCATTTTTTAACAAGATGTCAAAAGAAATTCACTATTTTTCCCGTTTCCTTCTTATTTTCCTTCTAAATGAAGGTTTTGGGGTGATCACAGTGTGGAACCTAGACAAACAGTGAAGGCTGCAAAATGGTTCCTGCTTTCTTTCTGTTCCTAATGTCATTTCTTCTTAGGACCCTGTGTAGTCTCAGGGAAATTGGAAGCAAAACATAATGTTGATTAAAAGTCTTGTGCTCAAGTTCTATCCCAGCCTAACCATTTATAAACTGTTTTCATGTCAATAAATAATCTTTCCAACTTGTTTACAGAGAGAGCAAGCAAACATTTTCCCTGCTGGTATTATCCTTTTAGAGCAGTTTTTGTTTTGACTATTTTTGTAATATTTTCCTTTCAATTGTGCTAACTGTTTAGCATTTACTGAACCTCCAAAAATTGGAATCTTAGTTCTAGTAAATACACAAAACCTTGAAAAGTCTTCCTGGACTGTTGGTCTAATAAATCAGCAAAATTCAGCAGTGGGAAATCCAGGAAATTTCCACATGTCCCACATTTATAGCCAGTTACAAGTTTCACTTCTTTGTGGGTTTTTTGAGGTGTTTTTTTTCAGTCCATTAAATTGTGTTGGCAGAGAGGGATCAGGAAAGGTAGACAGGAAGCTTTGACTCATTCAACCTGTGCAGGGCAATTGTCCTGTGACTGTAGCACTCTTTCATCCCCCTCGCCTGAGCTCATGCCTTCCCCCACCACAGAAGAGCCTTAAAATAGGTTCCATGCAGCAGCCAGCCAAGAGCACCTTGGGATTACCCCTCTTCCAACACCGGAGGGAATGCAATTGCTGCAGCTAATTATGACTGCTCGTAGGTAATCTCTAGTAATACTCATCTGGAAAATCTTAGTTTCTTCATAAAAGCTGAATTTGGACATATTACAGAGTAAAATCAATGCGCAAGTCAAAGCTGGGAAGGGCCAGGTGGGTGTCGCTAAAGGTCATTTCTGCACCTCTCCGACTAGCTTTTGCCACACACATACATGCAAAACAAAACACATGAATGACAGCGCTTGTCATGCCAGCCCAGCTCGATTCTGCAATCTCCAGCTACTGTGAACTCCCAGGGAAGAATTAAACTGCCTCAACATAGGCTTCTCATGCCATTTCAGATGTTGCAGAGTATCTGGCATGATCTTCAGCTGTGGCTTTAGACGGGTGTGGATCTCCCATGGATCCCTAAGTCCCCTCTACCAGCTCTGTGTGGGTGGTTTAGCTACTTTAGAGCATCTGAAATGTTCTGAGCAGACTGTATTTTGGCAATGGGCCCCTGCTCCCTGCTATGGAAAACATGTTTTTTCACTTTCACAAGAATCCCCAAGTGTGAAAAGACCAGAGTGAGGCAAAATCTCACCAGAGTCTGGTTTATTTTGCAGCTGTGACAGAGATTTTGTGCACTGTGTTTCAGCACGACACCCTTTGCTGTACATGTCCTGGGGTGGCCACAACACCAGGGTAAAGGACTTCCACGGAATTGATTACTGTGCAGAGCTGTCTTGACGTCCATTGTCAAACTAGCTACTCTATTACTCATTAGCTACTCTATACAGCAAAAACACACTCTGTGCTTACTGTGGGCTGGAAGTGAAGCCTGAGACATCTATTCCTTGGGAGCTAATGCATCAACATGTCCCACCTGGCACTGCAGAGGGGTGTGGTCCACAGTACATGGGGCTATTGGGAGCTCCTCTGGGAAGAAGAGGATGCCACGAGTGCTGCACACCTCCCTGCAGCACCAGGAGAACAGCTCCCCACTAAATCAATCTGCTGTCATGAAAGTGGAGCTGTGGGAGCCACAGGAGGAAATACTCACCTAGCAGGCTTTAAAACAAAGGTACAATCCCAACTCCTTTATTATCAAAGCGGGAATGGGCATAATGTAAAGTTCTTCAGCTTTAAAAAGCAAAAAAAACTGTATCAAAATCACATCCACCCTTTTTCTTCCCCACACTTTCATCTGGTGGAAAATCTGATACAAAAGGGAGTTGCGCGCTGTGGAAAATCTGGCTAGTGTGTCAGTTCAGTATAAAAAAGAGCAGAGAACAAAAAATCCAAGCTCCCATGCTCGTGATGATCCTTAAGGGAGCTTAATTAAAGGTGATGGTGAAAGAAAGGTAAGCAGTTAAGACCCTGCACCAGACAGGATATACTGAGCCAGACTACTCAATACTTGTAAAGACAGTATTGTCCCTTGCTCCCATCAGACTTTCCTTCCCCAGTCCCTGCACTCTGATGAAGGTGAGAGGTAAAGCAGGGGAGGAGGTAAATGGCAGGAAGTGATGCCATATCTTAAGTCCTGTTTCCTGTTTAATCGCTCTTCCAAAATTTTTATTTCACTCTGCTTCTTTTCTTTCATATCAGGAATCCGACCCAGAACTTGCCTGCCACTTACCAAAAATTAATAGCAAAGAAAGAAGGAAATCCTGTGCAGACAGGGTCATGTTCCAGTGAACTCATTCTAAACATAACTATTTCATTTCAACAATCCTACTCTGGCAGCATCTGAATTCCCTGCCCAGCTGGTGGCTAAGGCTTTTAATGCCTCTATTCCCATCAGTCTCCAGCTCTATAAAGTAACACCACTATGGCATGCAGCTATGAGATAACAGTCTCCATGGGGCTGAGTCACAGAATTTTCATCTTGGGCTGAACAACTAACTCACCATCATTCTTCTTTGCCTCCTGCCATTCCTTTTCTCTACTCTCTGCTACAGAAATTTGCATTTATTCCCCATCTTCACACTACTGCATTGAAATCTGTCTCAGCCACCATGTCAAACAGCTGCCTGTGGGTCCTCCACAACCATTCACCGGAGGGACCAGGATACAACTACTCCTGCCTGCTCAGGGAGCAGGGTGAGCAGCACACAGATGAAGAACTCCATCAAGAGAAGAGGCAGCAGCTTTGAAAAGCTTTTTAAAACAGATATTCTGTGTTTTGACCAATGCTAGTTTGGGGAACTGCAGAACAGCATAATACGGCTCTGAGCTCATTACAACTGATGGAGATGAAATTGTTTAGATCTGATGAAACTGGAAGTGAGGGGATGTGGCCCATTTCTTCTTTTCATGAAAAACTCTGGACTTTTTTGCCTTATCCATAAAGAAGTTGATCTCTCAATTTTGGATTTACAAATCATTAACATACAGGGCACGGAGTCAAGACTATTCCTGGTACAGGATTTTTGCATGACCTTGATAAGTTACTCTAATGGGATCATGCTGGCGCTCAGCAACTCTGAAAATCAGGCCACAGAGGTACCTAAATATGGATGAGATGCCCACGTTTCAAATGCTGAACTTAACCACTTTGCCCTTCCATTTCTCTACTTACAAGAAACCAAGCTAATAACATTTTATCAGGCTCAATACTTCACTGAGGAAAGAAACTGCAGTGACTGGCATAAATTTCTAGCAATAGTGCATTAATTCATTTTTTAGAGGCCATTTAGGATGGTAAGATGAAGGTGCTATAAAAATGCAAAATACCTCACAAAATTTTTCTTCTCTGTCCAGTTATACAGTTCACACTTGCAAGTGTATGTATCAGTATGTCACTAAATACGGAATCCACAATATGTTTCAAAGTAAACAGATTAATATTAGCTTATTTACTTGACAAAAATAATGTGAATGTCTGCAATAAAAAATGAATGAGAAACATATGGATGTTACAGAGAGCAACTTCCATTTGGAAGATGTCCTCAAAGTTGCACACCAATGAAATGTCATAGGTTTTCTAAAAGTTATGGAGCATGAGTTTCTGACAGATAAGGTTACTTTGCCTTTGACTTCATATGATGGATAAAGATGAATTAATCACTGGAGTAGAAGTTGGTTGTTGCCTAGGAACCAATGATCATGACCTCATTGCATTCAACATACCCAAACAAAGGACAGTCCCAAAGAAACCAGTTAGATGTGATGCTTCAGAATGGCTACTTCCAAAAATCTAAAGGAAGCTCTGAACTACATTAACTGAAAGAGAAATATTTTAAAGAAATTATGCTTATTAACTTCCCAAGGTGATATTTGTGCCAGTGATGCACATTTTTAATGAACCTGCTGGTGATTAAAGTGTATCAAAGATACTTAGGAAGATACTTAGTTTGAAAAAAAAATTCAATAGACAAGCAGACAACTGGATAACAACAGTTTGACAAGTTTAATGTTCCATTCAGGCAAAGTAGTGCTTCAGAATTAACTGATGTCAATTCAGTAACTGCTATAAAACAAGCAAAAACCTAAACAGGTCATAGTTTTTCAGGCTATAAATTCAGACAGCAAAGGTTGTTTTAAAAAGTGATTTATTTGGGAATATTGTTAGTCATTCAAAGCAATGAAACATAATGTTCTGATTAAAAATAGCACTGTCCATCTCTGGGACACTTACTTAATGGATCTAAGAAATGGCCAAATAACAGCTCTTGAGCACTGATTGAGAAAAATTGGGGAAAGGCAGTGTTACTGGAGGGATTATTTAAGGATTGTTACCATGTCCCATGAATAAAACAGTCCTTTGTCAGATGACCAGCACTGGTTGATGTTATTATATTAATTAGAAGCAACAAGAACAAATTTGTTGCTCACCTACAGATTAATGCAATAATATAACAGAACGGGGACACTTATTTAGAGCAACACATTTGTTCAGTGAACTGGGATCTACTGAAAGAAAATATGTTTTAGTACAGAGCAGAAGAATAAGTCTCCTAACTGCTACTAAAAGATGTTGCCTCACTGCACATTGCTGCTTTGCACATTTGACCTTGCTGCACATGGCTGTTATTTGGAAAGTTGTCACAGAGTAGGATTGGATTTTAGTTTTCTTGTCTCTGTCCTCTGTCCCTAAGACTCTGTGGTAAGACAGTAGGCACTGCACTGCCTGAAATTTCCATTTCTTCAAGCACAGCTGTCCATATATTTTAAACTGAAAAATCATTTGTCTTTGGTCAAGGAACAGACATGGTTCAAGCAATGGCCAACTGGTTTAAATAAACAGGAGATAAGACCAGATTTCTAGCTGTTCCTTCTAGTCCTAAATCTCATAAACCACAAGCAGCCTAATGCATAAAATATTCAGCGAGGCAATATCTAATCATTTTGCTTCAGTGTATTTGTTGTACAGGAGGAAGCAGTATCTGCACCCCAAAGGCTGACTCAAGGGACTGCTCCACTGCTGCATGGAACCAGTGTGTACCAATGGTTTTGAATTTTTAAATTTCTTTGAAATACCTATACTTTTACTTTTCTTTTCACCAGAAATAGATAAACTTATGTGGACATTTGAATCTTAAAACAAACATATTTAGTATTTGTGGTTGTCATTAAAAACTAGATGCAAAAAAAAAAAAAAAAAAAGGAAAGATTTCCTCCCCTTGAGAGGGCACATCTGCTCGGTATACTTGCACTACACTTTACTGGCTTTGTTTTTTTCTTCCCAACAACTGCCCCTGTGAAAACACCTGTGAAGACAAGTCAGACAGAGCTGAATTAAATGGACATTAATGATACATACTGCAAATTCTCAAATCCAGATTGTGTCAGGAAAGAACAGAAAGGAGGGTCTGAAAACCAAGGTTGACCATGAAAAAAAACCAGCCAAAACGGGCCAAGCCAGCATATGTAAGAGATCTACCTCACAGAAAATATAGTGGTTACACTGAAATTTTTAAAATAGTCAAAACAGGAAAAAAGAGTTCAACTGAAGTGTAATCATGCCACAGGAGTCTTCTGAATAGTTCTTGGATCAATTCTTGAGATGCTACTTAGAGTAATGTCAGAGTTTACTGGTCATCTTCCAAAGAATCCACCAGCTGCCTGATATCAACACTGAAGCACTCATGCACTCGTACTCTCATCTTCTCCTCTTCATTACAAATTTGACTGCTACTGCTTTAAAAGCTTTTTTTTCTCCTAAACAGCGGAGGTCCTGGGTTTGTGCAGTTTTGTTCAGAACAGCCATTTTATTAACAAGTACTTGACCTGTTGCACTCTCAACAATATGAATTCTGAAGTATTTCAGATTAATTATTCTTAATTATCACACTTTTAATATGTTAGTAAAAGAACATATATAACTATGTTATGTTGTATTTTGATTACTACGTAGTAGTAATTGGAAATAACATTTACGTGAAGCATGCATTCTAAGTGGAAGCGTAGCATTCATTTTGCACTGTTTAAAATCATGTCACACTGCTACACACTGAGAACCTGGTGTTGAAAGTGGATAGAGATATGACCAGAAGCCCTGAAGCACTGGAGAGAAAAATGGTTACAAAGAATAGGATGGGAAGGACCCCAAGAAATCTAATTGGATTCTCTGTATCTGTCTCTTGCCCACCTTGTGCTTTGAGAAATAATTGAAAAGTAGAGCACTAAGACTGCCAACACAAAGGCATATCTACACCTGTCCAGTCTTACTGCACCCAGCTCATCTGTGCTTGGAGTACCTGAGCAAACATAGTGTGAGAGGCACACTGAGTGCTTCTTACATTTATAAGGCTAAGGAATTTTAAAAAATGTAGAGCATCACGACAGGAAACTCACTGTGAACAAAATGCCAGTCATTTCTGTAAATTATTTATCAAATCAGTCACCATCTTAAAAGAGAAAAACAGAATTGAAAACCCGGATTACAGCAAAGACAATGCTTCTGACAATAATTGTCAGTGGATGCTGTGGATGAAGTCCTGCCTTCACCAACTCTGACAGCAGACTCTCATCTGAGCTCTTTCACAACCCTAGGTAGTTACTGAGTGCAAATAAATGAGCCATAGATAACTACAGGGAGTTCAGAAAGGAATTGAAAGCTGAAACTGACAAAAATAAGCAAGAACGACACAAGAATTAGTGTGGTTTGCTTGGATTTTTACCAAGCTGTACATCTTCAGCCATAGCCCCTAAACCACCCGAGGAAAGAAGTAGGGATCATTTTTGTCAGTGTAAATGCATTCTTATGTATCTATTTTATTCCTTTGCCTTTCAAACACCCTGAGACCCACCACAGAACTCCTATACATCAGCACACATTCGTGTGTCTGAATTGAGGACATCTCATGCAAATCAGTGATTTACACCCATGGAACACTGGAAAGAAGTCACAGAGAGGCATGGATTCATGGAAGGGGTGTCTACAGCAGCAACATCTCTCCACACCACCCCTCACCCTACCGTGGCACCTGCTTCTGCTGCAGTACCACACCACGGTCGGGGGCTCCCCATCCCCCAGTCTGAGCAGGGCAGTGTACCTGCAGATCCTACCTGAAATGAAATGCTGCATCTCTTTACTTCACAGCAGTAAAAAGATACACAGGCGGTAGGCAATAAATGCAGTTGCTTCATTCCAGCAAAAGGTGTTGCTCTACCTCAAATACTCTTTCACTTTCCAGTGTTCAGTCAGTACATTTTACACTTTTTCTTCAATAAGATCATTTTTTCACAAAATTTTAGCAAGAAAGCAAGGCAGGAGCTGCCTTCCCCAGTCATGGCTTCCAAACATCACCTAAAAGAACTCAGTGGAGCTGCAAGTACAACCTGAAAATAATTTACTCTGCTATTTCACTACAAAACAAACTGTTCACAATATTTTATGAACCACCCACGCCAGTGTCCATGAAAACAGAATGCTGTATTTACAAGGCAACCCTTATGTGAGGTAGTATAACCTTAGTGTCTTACACTTGAATTCTCCTAAAAATACATTGCATTGTCATCAGAGAAAAGTTAGAGTGGAAAAAAAAGTAAGATTACAATCTGGTAGACTGAATAGTACTGAAGAGCTGAGAATTAGGCAAGGAGTTACAGCACATTATTCTCTGGTGCTCCATGGTGTACAGCTAGAAGGCTACATCAGCTGCCCAGTCTGCTGTCTGTTTGTTCAGCCCAGCACACACAAGCTGCCTTCTCTTCCCTGCCCTCACTCTGCCAGGCTCCTGTAGCCTTTGAAACTCTGAAGCAGCTATAGGGATGGGGTCAGGAAGCAGGGTACACATGTCAAGCTCAACGAGTCCCTACAAAACCCTTGGAGTCACAGTTCTACCTGGTTCCCCCACTGGACTGCAAATGCAACTTGGGCAGAAATCCAAGGGAAGTGCCTGCTGCACGCCGGCAGCGAGGTGATGCGTTCCGCTGTGTCAGATTTTTGGAACACAGTAGTAGCAGCTGAAAATAGTCAGAAGGCTTTAAGTATGTGCACAATCATCAGAAAGCAAGGAGAGAGAGCCTCCACTAATGAGAGAGAAGGTAAATAGAGCCTGAGAAACTGGAAACATTCTTTGATTTGGCTTACAGCAGGGAAAGAAAAATCTTAAAAAGCATTGTGCAGAGCACGAAGAGAAACCATTAATCACAGGAAATGCACTTCCTCAAGTACAGTAGGAACATGTGAAAGTCTGTCATTGTTCAGACCATTTCACAAAATCTTGTCAGAATTTTAGAATATGATGATCCTCAAGACCCAGGTGACATGACATGGCAGCAGAGTGACTGACTTGACAAGGATGGCGAAGAGTTTTGTAAGCCTGAAGAAAGACATAATTCCTAGGCTTTGGAAACCTACCACAAATATGACTCAGGTGCCCCACCTGGCTTGGCAACAATGCCCTTCCCAAATACCCAGCTGGCCACGTGCATGAGAGAATTGACCTGGGAACTTGCTGAACTGTAAAAGGGTGTCCATTCTTGGCACTTTCCAAATGACCCATCAAGTCCTAGAACTGATATACCCTGCTATGGTAAATGTTTAAAAAATTACAGCAATATGTCAGAAATAGTAGGTCAACTGTCATTCTTTTTTCAACATCTGAAAGGAGTAATTTATTTAAACTTGAAAAGTTTCTCTCTCTGCCTTGACTTTAGAACAAGAGCCAGGTACAGTATTTGTGTTTTACAACCAATGCTGGGCTGTTAACTGGGAATTTTGTATGTCTGTGGGAGCTGGAAAAATTTATCTCTGCTGACAATCACGTATCAGGGATTCAAAGGTTTTAAAAGCAACAATTTCATTAAAAAGTATGATGATTTAGTAGGAATACCAGGCCTATATTTTTCAGCTCACCACATTTGCTAATATCATCCACGCATAGGACTTTGTATGAATTCAGTCTCCATAAAACCCCATTGAACTGACAAAAATTCACTCTAAAACAAAAGTCCTTCACCAGATTCCCGACAAGGTGTGAAAAAAACTCTCCAACAAGCATCAAGGAATGGGTCCAGAGTTTTTTTCTCCTCTGTGGATTTGCCTCTAACTATAGGTAGCAATCATATTTGTTCCCACAATTTTGGATGATATTTCCCTGTTAAAACTGCAACAGACCTGTTCTGCTGGAAAAACAGTAGGAGGGAAAGTATTTCCAAGGAGCTGCACCAATTAAAATGAGCCAACTGCACAGAGGTAGGCTAGCAGGATCTGGGCTTTCTGTCGCTGACACCAGCCATGGGCGAGGCTCTGCTATCTGCAGTAGCCCCACGGGTCCGCCCTCCCGTCGGCATTGGCTGCGTGCTGCTGCCTCCCCGCCAGCCCGGCTTTCTGTGCCTGCCCAATTGCCTAAACGAGGGCGAAGGAAATTACAGGGGAGAGCCACCAGCTCTGTATGAAACCCTAAAATGCTTTTTCATGTTTATAGCGATGACACCTTCCTAAAATCCCAGGTATAGAGTGGATAACAAAAACTCGGGTTTGAAACAAGCAGGCAGAGTTAAGGAAAGTGCTTTTTTAACTACTGCCACAAACATTATTGACAGCTAAGTGACACTGGAAATACAAAAGGAGGGAAGGCACAGTGGAGCCCATCAGTTTAACTCTTCATCTGAGCGCATTTAATGGGACTTTATGTTCAGCCATGTGAACTTTGAAATACCTAAGTTCAAATTTCACCTTCAGACTTCCCATCTGTTCTTATTTCAACCTCAGACTTTCCATCTGCTCCCATCTAGGCCTTCCTAATGCCATGCCCAGTCAGACGGTATGGTTTTACCAGATGCTTCTGTCTTGGAAATTTTATGGCATATAAGAAACAATAAAAATTTATGTTGTACATGTTACTTGTGCTAATTAATTCCATTGCACAACAATGTTTTTTAAATGATATTGTCCAGAAAGTCTGTTAAAATCTACTGTAGACAAGTATGGCAACATTTTATAGTTCCTAATGCCAGATGGGTTTGGAGTTCAGACATTTGCGCTAATGCATTTTGCACTTAGGTGCTGTGCTGGGAAAAATTGACTCCCAGGGACAAAGAGTTAACATTAAAATGTTGGTGTTAGCTTGGGGCAGCGAGTGTAAGGTGGACGTGTGTTTTTATGTGCTAATTTTTTGCTGGAAATGAGTATATGATAAGCTGTTAGTGTGCCATTTTACAAATTTTATATAAAGCGAAAGATGTTATTTCATATTACTATTATGTAAATATTTTCACGTCTGAAAGAGCAAGAATGTGCTGGCTAACAACCAAAGATGTGCTGGATAAAATCCCCTCCACCTGTTCAGAGGGCCATTGTGCTAGAAAAAGAAGATTGTTAAATAAGCAGCATTAAGTCCTGTATCGTAGCAAGTCTAGTAAGAATGATTAGTGTATTAAAGAGTCACTATCCAAGGGCATTTCTATAGCTTCTGACTCCAAATCAGTGAATTCAAAGACAAGAGATATTCTAAACTCTGAGTGCAAACAGTGGGTTACACAGTGGGGCTTGTTTTGGACAGGGTTTTTTTTGTTTGCTTGTTTGTTCCACAAGACTGGGTAAATAAGGCTTCATGCCAAGCAAGAGTTTCCTTCCCTTGATTTTGCTCCCTCCCAAGCACTCTGGTGGCTGTGCCTCCTATACATGAGGAATCCAGAATGAGCCCAGGGATTTCACATTTGAACCCAAATGCTGTTAGATATCAGACAACAAGGGTTTCCCCCCCAACAGCAGATTCAAAAGCAACGTCCTGAAAAGGACCCTGTCATCTCCATCACTGCAGGAAGCTCCCTGATGGCCAAACAGAATTTGTTTTTAAGTGGCAGCTCCATCAACATCACATCACGAGGGTTAAAAGGTGCAGAGTTGATGGGGGAATGGCTCTCAGCTACAAAAATTGAAAGAGCAGCTTGTCTCATTTTCCTCAGTAAAAGAGATGCTCTGGATGGAGGACAGAGAAAGGACAGACTGCAGTATCTATTCAAGAGAACATAAAGCTAAGATATTATCTTGTCTCACAATTTTTGGAAGCTGACAAACAGTTACAATTGATGCTCAGAGATTAAAACAGGAAATTGTATCATTGTGAGAAAGGGCATTTACAATAATGCTGTGATTCAAGAATACTTTTGTGAATAGAAGAAATAAGCAGAGTTTCCTGCTATTTCTGCTTTTATAACATATTATGCTTATAAATCCCCACACAGCTGTGGGTATTTGTCATGATAATCACAAATCTTCATACTTTACTCAAATTTTAGCGCATGTGATTTTTTCCTGTAAATGATGCCAACACTGCAATTATCCCTATACTTTTTTCCATATTATTTTGTTTTTAAAGCAAATAATCTTATTTCCAGGGAGAAAAGATGATACCTGTGTGAATTATTGACTAAATGTGATGCACAAGTAGAAACTACACAGATATAATAACATCTTACAAGCAACCCACAGACTAAAATCAGTTTTCATAAACTATTCAATGAATATTTATGCATGGAAAATATATTCATGAACAAGAAAAAAAAAGCTAAATTTGCAATTAATATTTGTGGTGAATAATTTTGATTTATGAATGGGGACATTTTGTTCAAGGTTGCTAATTATCAGTTGGTTTGCATGGCTACGAAACAGATTATTCTAGCAAAAAATGGGAAAAGAAGTGAATATTCAATGCTTCCATAAGTTTTGATGTTCTTTATCTATTTTTTAAATTTCTACATCTTCTTAGATAACACCTGATTACCTAGTTGCAGATAAACATCTTTCTGAAACTGACAGATTGTTTAACAGGTATTAATATGTTCATGGTTCATTACTATTTTACTCATTGTTTCAATAATGATGAGGCTGAAAGACTCTGAAAATTAGTGGTAGGATAGGTACCCTTTCTTTTTTGGCTGTGTTGGGTTGGAAACATGTCCCAGTTCCATGGTAGCCAAAATTTCCACCATTGTTGGCCAACTACTATGTTGCAGCATGAGTTTGTGATCCAGCATAGGCATCCCTCACACACTGCAAATAAATGCATTGCCAACTGCCCATGAGTATATTGTGGAATTACCCAAAGAGAAGGTAGTCAAAATTTCATCAGGTTAAATGTACCATTGAGGTATCCACTGGCAAAAACAAGAGACAATATGTTCCCAAGAGCAAATAGTTTCCATACCAACAGCAAAGGGTTAGAGAAACCTGGTGTGTCCATTGCTGTGGTTTTGCTGCTTGTTAGCAGCAGAGTAATCTGACTGGGAATCTGAGGCTAGCTTTTTTTATTTTCTTTCTTTTTCTTTTAAAAAAAAACAATGCGAGTTCTAAATCTGGGGGCTTTCCTGGATGCCCAGAAAAGGCCTAAGTCCCACTGCAGTTTAACTGTATTTTGCCATAAAGACACAGTAGAAGCCATGTACCTCTGGCTTCCAGGTGTCAACCAGGTGCCCTCAGATTCCTGTCACCCTTTTTGATAAAGGGCCATTTTCACAGTCCTTGCCGTTTTCCTCCAGGCTTTGCCAGGGGTTACTTCTCTTTGACACACACAGGTCTCCTCCCTCCAGCTCTCTGACAAGCAGCTGGCACATTTCTGTGCCCCCCTCCAGCCCAAAACAAACAAGATTAAATAAGCTCACTTTCTGATGTGAGGTCTGGCTTTGTCTGTGTGTAGGAAGAAGACTGACATTTATACTCACATGTCATAAAATCTGAAATTTTCACACAGGAAATCAAAATCTTGGAAAGGACAGGCACACAGTGACACTGCTTAAAATAAGTCATTCTATTGTTTTGTGTATACCAACTTCCCTGGTCTGAGCTTGAAAAAAACAAATTTGTGAATGCAAGTGGACACATGAGAGGAAGGAGGCAGCTACTGTGTTTAGAGAGAAAAGAAGGCTACCACGGTCCCTTTGGGGGTACCTGGCAGAAGTAGCACAGCTCCCATGAAGCATCTCAGCCATCAACAGTTAACAGTTCAGGTCCATGCCAAGAAAAGTGGGCTCATAAAGAACAGTTCATTGTTCAAAACAATGAAAAAAACCAATACCATAAACACTGATTTGATTACAATCTCTCAGGGCTAGGAGAAACTTTGTCTTCAAATTCAAAGATTTCTCCTGACAAAGCAGCATTGAAAGTAGTGAAGACAGAACAAGACTGGGAACACAGTGAGAGCCTGTGCTGATCACATTGATTTTGTGCTGCCCTGGACCTTTTTCTCATTTATGAAAATATTAAGAAATGTACACCTTTCTCTAATATAAGGCATGAGACATTCCAAATTATACAACTTCCTTGAACTGAATTTTCTGCCAGACATATCTAATGATCACAGGATCCTTCAAAATATTTTCAAAGGTCCTCTATTACTTAGACAAGTCTAAGTAATTCTTTGACTTATAAGTAAGTAACTAAGTCTTCTGCTTGTTCCTCTCTAGATTCTATAAAGCAAAAGAAAATTACTCTTATATTTTTATATAGTTTTAATCCTTTACACCTTCAATCTTTTGTTCTTTCCTCCAAGCTGTAATTATTCCCTTGGAAACACTTTCAGTTTGGAGAACATCTTGATCACTAACAAAATGTCAATATAATATAGTACTTGATTCAAAATTAATCTAGTGGGAGATACATCAACTCCAATTAGCCTTTACTGCATTTTTAATTCAGTACAAAGACTTTCCTTGAATCAAACAAACCATCAGGATTTTTTTATTTCATATTGGCTCTCTGAGACTGAGAAGTGAAGTGAAAAATGCATCAGCATTGCATGTTTTATAAGGATGATGGACAGGGTCTGGATGATGGCAGTTCTTTTATAACAAAATATATTCTTGGTGGTGATGGTTGGGTTCCTTCTTTCTTTTTTATAAATATAACTAATTCACTTCTTTCATTTTCCTGGAGGATTTTTGCAGCTGTAGCTCCCTGAAGGACCTGCACTCTGAGCATCCTTCAGCACTGACCACTTTCAGTGTGTCAGGTAAAGTCTTACAAGCTTCCTAGGTCTTCATCGACTTGTAGATCTGTGTCAGGCTTTAGCTGGGAGTTAGCTACCTTGGTTTCATCAACTACAGTAAGGATGGCTTTCTCTTTAATCTTCTGTTCTCTGTTTTTAAACTACTTCAAATGTTTGTTATGAATAAATCATGATTGTAGGAGTGTTCTGGCTAAATAACTGGTTGGGAGAGATTGTCAGTTTGGCTGCTAGAGAGAGGGAAAACCCCCTTAGATTCACCCAAAATAAGCTATAATACTTAATTTTTTCTAATTGAAGAAAAAAATAAACGTACCAAAACAACAACAAAGACACTAAAAAACACCACTAAAACCAAACAAATCCTGGCTCATTCAACCCAAGATAATAAATGAAGTTTAGAAGACTTATTTTCCTTTTTCTGAGAAGAGGGTCTCTTTTGCCCACTGGCCTCTCTTAGGGCTTAGATGAAAGCCTGGATGAACTTCCAGGCCTTCCTGTGAAGATTCAGACTGACGTTCTTTAGTAAAGAACAAACACCCTTCCAAGCCTTTTTGTAGGAAGAGGCTCCTCTGGCATCTCCTTACTTAATGTATTAATATTATTTGCTACTAAGTGAGTAGAAGTCCACAAAGGACTTCACCCCAGAGTGGAAGATGTATATGTTCCATAACTGATACCAGCATTTACATGTATTTGTAGAGGAGTGAGCAGGTGGGTCAATCCCTTCAGACCTGTTAGCAGCACCACAGGCACAGAAAGGATAAGTGCTACTTCCCAAGTTGTAGTTACAGCCTTAGCTCCTAAGCGGTCTCTCCAGCACCTCTTTTTTTTTTTCTTTTTCTTTTTCTTTTTCTTTTTCTTTTTCTTTTTCTTTTTCTTTTTCTTTTTCTTTTTCTTTTTCTTTTTCTTTTTCTTTTTCTTTTTCTTTTTCTTTTTCTTTTTCTTTTTCTTTTTCTTTTTCTTTTTCTTTTTCTTTTTCTTTTTCTTTTTCTTTTTTTTCTTCTTCTACTTCTTTTTCTTTTTCTTCTTTCTTCTCCTTTTTCTTTTTCTTTTTCTTCTTTTTCTTCTTCTTCTTCTTTTTCTTTTTCTTCTTTCTTCTCCTTTTTCTTTTTCTTCTTTTTCTTCTTTTTCTTCTTTTTCTTTTTCTTCTTTTTCTTCTTTTTCTTTTTTCTTCTTTTTCTTTTTCTTTTTCTTATTCTTCTTCTTCTTTTTCTTCTTCTTCTTCTTCTTCTTCTTCTTCTTCTTCTTCTTCTTCTTCTTCTTTCTTCTTCTTCTTCTTCTTCTTCTTCTTCTTCTTCTTCTTCTTCTTCTTCTTCTCCTTCAGAAGTTAAACAGCCAATGACAAGGTTTCAGTGCTGGTTCCACATCTTGATTCTAGAAATTATTTGTGTGTTAATAGTTTACAATCTGCATGGGCAAGCTCCACATGGGATGCCTACTAGATCGAGAAGTCAAATTGTCATAAAATGATTAACTGATATTATGCCAAAAATTAATTGTGATTTTTTAGGGAATGTAGAAAAGTGAAAGCAGCAGCAGCTCTGTAGTGGGTTGACCCAGACCAGATGCCAGGCGCCCACCAAAGCCACTTACTCACTCCCCTCTGTAGCTGGACAGAGAAGAAAAAACTTAGCAAAGGGTTCATGAGTTGAGATAAGGAGCTGGAGAGGTCACTCATCAAATGCCATCAAGGGCAAACAAGCTTGACTTGTATGAAGTAAATTTATGAAGTATGAAGCAAATATGAAGTAAATTTATTACTAAAAAAATGAGATCAGGATAATGAGAAGTAAAATAAGACCCTTAAAAACACTGTCCCCTTAACCCTCCCTCCTTCCAAGCTCTTCCTTGTATTGCTGCAGGGCAAGGAGGCAGGGAATGGGGGTTATGGTGAGTTTATTACCTGAGGTTTCTCCTGCTGCTCAGGAAGAGGAGTTGTTCCCCTGCTGCACCATGGGGACCCTCGCACAGGAAACAGTTCTCCACAAACTTCTCTAGTGCAGCTGCATCTCACGAGCAACAGTCCTCTGCAAAGTGGTGCAGCCTGGGTCACTCTTCCACAGGGTGAAGTTCTTCAAGGACAGGCTGTTGCAGTCGGGAAGCAAGGACTCCTCTCTCCACAGGTCTCCCATGGGAACATAGCCTCCCCCAGGCATCCACCTGCTCCAGCACAGGCAGTTCCATGGACTGCAGCTGGATCTCTGCATCCCTGTGGATCTCGATGGGTCACAGGGGCACAGTTTCTTCACCATGGGCTGCATCACAGGCTGCAGAGGAATCTCAGTTCCAATGAGGTACTGCTGGCATGGTAGTTAAAAGGCAAATTATTCCACATTTTTGGTATTAGCAATAATCGCTTATTCCAGTATGCCAGCACTACTGGTCTTTCAATATCATTGACCCTTAACTTAGAAATGTAATATTAAAACCCAACCCAAGCACACATTTAAAGGGTACAGAGACCAGGAATATGTTGCTATTCATCCCAGGATGAAAAAGACATTACACCTGAGTGTAAGTAGAAACTCCTTCCTTCTGCTTCATTCATGGATGCCTTTCTCTTTCTCATTGGCAAATGAGTAATAGAGTTCCCAAACTCTGACACTGGCACCTATTCCTGCCTCCCCCTATATTTTGGCAGTTCATAGAGTTAAGTATTCAAAGGCTGTGTAACACAAGTCATAATCTTTTTATGCCATTACATCTATTTGTTTTGCTCTATACATGAGCCCTGCATATATTCCCTAACTGTGCTCTTGTAGCTCTGTGAATTTTCCAGTTTTTTCTGACAACCACAGAAATTGGTTTCTATGCTTGCTGAATGGCAAAATTCTTTCTTTCTTTCCCCAGAGGCTTTTCAGGCTGTCGTCACCTGAGTTTTCAAGATTTTTTTTCCTCCCTCAGGACTCAGAGCTTGCCTACTGGAAGTTTCCTCTGATGCTTAGAAATGGGCAACTTCACTGAACTCAGATATCAAGTCCTAAGCCTCAGAGATCCTATTAATCCCTTTGTAACTGAATAATAAATTCCTAGATAGCCTGAAGGACCTAGTGGAGGTATGTGTTGCATCCAGAGTCTTGTGTCCAGAATCTTAACTAAGCTTTAGGGATGAGGGAGAATCCTGTTTCCAGAAAAGAGACAATTTGTACACTCCACACAAATCTGGAGGAGAGATTTGCAGGATTACTGTAGAAAGTCCAATCTTCAATATTTAAACTCAGCCTAAGTGCTCTGGCACTTCCCAAATTAGTTTTCACTAACTGCTGAGGCCTTTCTTAAGAAACTCCCTGACTGCGTTGCACTCCTGCCTCAAATCCCTACCCCCAGTGCCCCTTGACTTCTCACCTCAGTCCTGCCTTGTGTACTTCTTCAGTCATAGGAACTTTGTCTAGACTGAGCTATAATATCATTGCATCTCTCAGAGAACCTAAATCCTCAAACAAGTTCAGAAGTCCTTCTCCTGATGAGATGGGTGGAAACAAGATACCTAAATCCCTGATATTTCAGATTGAGAAAAGAAATCCTTCATAAGCCTCCAGAAGAGACTGATTTATTAGACTGTTTCGATTCATTAAGATAGCACCGAATTTGGTCCCAAAAAAAATGGGGTATTGACCTCTTGGTCAAGAAGTTCAAGTGTTCTTTCAGGCAATGAGTGGATTGGAATTCACAGCCTGAACCCACATCACAGGTCTTGGCAGGTATCCAACTACTACACTGGGGCATTGCCTGCCATAAAACCATTCATTCTCCCTTTCCTTCATCTGAAGCTGAGCCACAGAACAGAAAATCTCAAGTCATGGCTGAGAAGAAAGGATGAAATAAAAAGTAAAGCAGAAAAGGGTAAATACGTTTCAAAGTTGGAATTGGATTCATAACCTTTCTTTGAATTTCTGAAGCCAAGTAATCCAGTCAATAGTGTAACTCCCCAATATTCATGAAGCTGATTTTCATCTGTGCTAATGTCCTCTATGTCCTCCATTAACAGTTCATTTAAAATTTTTTTAAGTCCCTTTACATCTCTAAAGGAGTGTAAAGGAGCCATTCTATAAGTTAATATAGGCTGGAAACATTTTCCCCACTATTATTTATTCAGTTTTGTGGGGATTTCCTTGGTATGGAAACTATATGAAGCCTTAATTGAATGTGTCCCCACAAGTCTTAAAACATTACTACTATAGGTGATGGTTTCCAAGAACAGTTCTCTAGATTTATTCATGCCTCAGTCTTGTGGAGGACATGTAGATTTTGCAAGTGAATGGAGATTGTCATACAGCACACTTCGGCTTTCTCCAGGGCTTCCATGAAACAAAAGCATTTCCATAAATGAAAGCGATGCCTGATTTTTCTCATGGGTTTCTTGTATACTTGGAAACTTTTGCCAAAATATTGCATCATGGACTGCTTCATACTTCCATCTAGAGCATGCAGTGTGCAGCTCATCTCTCTCCAGAGAACTAGAAAAGTGTATTTTTCCCAAGAGGCCTTTGGATGTGAAGACACTGTGCCCTTCACACAAGTCACAACCATGGTGACTGACAGTTCTGCATCTTGCTGAGGTCCTTCTAGACCAAGAATAACCCAACCCAGCTTCAATAACCAAACTCTGTTCCAAAATGGAGTGCTGTAGTAGTGGTTTTCAATTTCCTGTGACCTTAGGAAAGATGTTCTGTGGCAATCACTGCATAAGAGCTTCTCTGGGAAGCTGTTTTAAAGTGTTCTAATTGGTTGTATAGAAGCAAGCTGATCTTGCTAAGTTTTCATCTTGAATGAGAAAAATTGGACCCACAGTAAATAATGGCAGCCAAGGGATAAAATAACAGTCCTTTAAAAGGACGATGTGGTGTTTACCTTCATGTTAAAACAATTCACCTGTAACAATTCTATTTCCTGCATTCCTTCACTGGCATATCCTGCAGCTCCAGGTACAGAAGTGTAGTGCACAAGAAGAAAGCATGCTATCAACCATGTTAATTTAGAGGTCTTTCAAAAGCAAAACTGTAAAAGAAGGCCATCAATTTTAATTTAACAATGCAAATTGTTGATTATTCTGAATTTCCTTCCCAAAGTAACCCGTCTGAAAAGCGGGTCCTTTCATGTGGCTAAAAGCTATCTCAGAGTCTTCCCACTGATCTCTGTGGGGAAAATTTTTCAAATTACCAGTAATTCATGGAATTAAAACACTGCATCCTACTTCCAGCAATGTTTAGCAAGCCCTCTGACTTCCTTTGAACTAAATGCTCCTTAGGCTCCTGCTTTGTTCTTCTGTCAGGCTCACATGCCTGAGAGGCTCAGTATGTAAGACAGTCAGTATCAAAAGAAGGTAAAAGTCTACAATTGGAGACAAATTGGAAGTATGTGCTGGGGCCAGAATTCAACCCCACTTAGCTATAGAGAACAAAGTAAGGTGCATGAATTAGGAGTGTAAGTACACCAGGCTGCCCATGGAGTCAGCAGAGAGAGAAAGGCATCCTTTTCTGGATGCATAAAAACACCTCTGACTCCACGGGCTGGGAAAGGTTGCAGGACAGTTGTGTGACTAACACGAGGTGCCTGGATCTGGCATGAAACTTGACCTGAGTCTACACTGAGATATGGTTGTTCCTCAGAATGTTTAATACAAGGACTTTAAAAGAGATACTGACACACAAAACACACCGGGTGTTTTGAAGATTTTTGCACTTCCATAGATTTGTATGGACTGCAATCACACACACTCCTGCTGGACCCCATGTAATTGTCATACCTTCAGGAAAATACAGTGTGGCCTCACAGGCTGAAATTGCTTAGCCTTAAGTTAGAATTGCTGCATGTGAGGACCTATATATCAAAAGCCCTCCCCAAGACATGAATGCCATTATATGAGCTAAGTGAAAAAACAAAAGGTAAGTCGTTCAGTTCTTTCAAGGGTAAAGACAATGTAAGAGTCTAAAAAGATCTCAAAATGTAAACATCAAGACTGATGTATCCCAACAGAATTAATTAATTATTCTTATGTTTATTTTTTTCCTTAAAAATATGTGAAATTAAGTACCACTTCAAAACTCTGCACAAGGGTATAAGGGCCATTATTTTTAGACATATTGCTTGGAAAAATAATTCTAGTTGCAGGGTCATGGGTGCTGTTATAAGAGCTTAGGGGCAGCAAATATTTCTTGTCAACTTGCAGCAATTTTTTCTGTTTCTTTTCCTAAAAGCTGCCCATGCTGTCTTTTTTTACAAATTACTCTGAAATTTCAAAAGACCACACACTTGGCTTCTCCATTATTTTTTTCTTTCCCAGGAGCCCCTAGAAGGATGAGGAACCTTGTTAGAATAATTTCTTTCCAGAATAGAATTTGAATTGGAATTCCACTGGAGAAATGCTATTTTGTTCTGGCCAGAATCCATAAGTTCCATCTTCAAATTTGAAGTTTATCATCTTGCTTAAGCTGGAATTGTGTCCAGCTGGGGAGTCGCCACTCATCCCTTCATCATCTTACTAAATATTCAGAGAATGAATTCTAACAGCTAAAAATGTGTGGCTTATGATATGCAGCTTGAATTTATAGTAACACTATCTGCACGCTAATAAGGAATTTGCAAGCTAAAAAGATGATTATCTTTGTCCTTAAAGATGAACGTCATTAATAGGCCAGTTCCATATTAGCAATGATATGCTAAGCAGTCACTTATTTTAGAATTGCCAGTACTTTTCTTACCCATTTTTTTGTCAACAAATGCAAAAAAGCTTAAAAAATTAAAATAAAACTGATATTAAGATAGAAGGTGACATAATAACTATTATGTCTACAATTAATAATTACTATTTAGTCCATAAATTTTAAAATAAATCCAGATGCAAGGCTATTATCCCACTAAACTAGTTGAAACAGAAAGTCCTGAATAACCTTATTGTCTTTGCCTGAAAATGGATTAAAATAAAAACTTTAGGAAATTACTCTTTTGATCTTAATAACATGTAAATTTTCATCTGATCCCTGCTGACAGTTCTCTGCAGTCTAATCCATTCCTCAGTTCAAACTCCTGCATTTCTGTATGAAAAAAGACATTGTTCTCTACACCCTTAAGAACTTCCTCATGCAAAAGTTTTTGAGGAAGCATTGCAGTCATGTTTTAAGAGACTGTTTACAAGTGTAGTCCTTTGGGACCAGTCACCTCACTCTAAGTGGCAGAACTGGTATGGTACTTTTGACCCGATCCTCCAAGAAAAAATTACAATCTTCTTAATCCACTCTCACTTTCAAATTCAAATTTTAATTGCTAATTAGTCACCCTTTTTGTTTGAGGTTAATTAGATCAGCCATACATTTGAAGGATTCAAAATTTCAAAATGTGCTAGTGAACAGAGAAACTAAGGTATGGAATTCAAGTCACAAATTTGTTTTATAACTGGCTGAATGTGAATGGTTAATCTGGGAATATGCCAAGAAAGCTCTCACCAGCCCACAAAGTGTCAGTGTCTTTCGGACAGCAGTAGTGGCCTTCAGGGTCCCAGTAGTCCTCACCCTCCTCCCTCGTGCCTGTGCAGTACCACAAGCCATGACCTCTGCTTTTCTCAAATTCTCAACAGCCTTCAGGCAATAAGCATGAAGTATGGACACTTTACACATTTCAGCAAGACTCAGAATTCTCAGAGGAGATGACTGTCATTCCTGACCAGCTGCTTCTCTCATCATGAAGGCTCATGTGCTTTAATCTCCACCACCTTCATATCTGAGACTCCAGCGGTCAGCACTGCAGCCCATTGTGGTTCCTTCCAAACCAGTCAAAGACTGTTTATCACTGTGCTTGCCCAGGATTATACATTTTATTTTAAAGACCAAAGGTAGATTCAGTTTGGCAATATATTTTCTTTAGAAGTCAACCCCTTTGGTGCAGTAAAAGACATGAAGTTTGAGGTTCTTGGCTATGAAAAGGTTGCCTTTTGCCAAAGTTGCATTGTCTGAAGTCTCAAAGCAGGAGTTATCATGTTATTCGAGCTGAAGGTCAGAGTAATTTGTGGTGCTTGGGCATGACACATGTAATTTTACGCTTTATCTGTAGGTGTGATACTGAATTCTGCCAAAGTAGTCACCTGGTATCAATGTTCATTCTGGCAATAGTTCAGCAAAACTCACGACTCCCAAAAAAATCCACAATTACAGTAGAGAAAATGAATTCCCAGTGTCGAGAGATAGACTAACATTAGAAATGCATGACCTTTCCAGCATTTGTGGGTGACAAGGAAATAGAGTGATGTATTCCTCAAGGGGTTTTTTGCATTTGGGGTGATGTGGCAGAAGTGGCTGCTATGTATCTCTATCTTAACAACTGTTTGGAGAAATTTTCTCATACTAGGATTTTAATACAGTGTTTATCTTAGGGAATATTAAATAAAACTTCATTTTGCTCTTGGGAGGTACTTTTCCCATTATCTGCCTGCCATAGCTATTTGCTCCTGGCAAAGAGATTCTTGAAGAAAAGGAAGTCTTTCATCACAATTTTAGTGGACTGAGAATTGCAGCAGTCTCCAAATGACTGATGTTTCTGTGGGCAGGCTAGGCACTGAGCATCAGGGGAGATCATTATTTAAAATCAGTGCAGAGAAGGCCATTTCCAGTGTCAGTACTAGGATGAGTCATTTAAAATCATTCCTGAAGCTACTGTAGAAAAAATTTATCAGATTCATATCCTTGATCTGGATTATTAGCATGCAACTGCATGCTCCTCACAGAGAGCAATTGCAGAATCTGGCCCATTTTTCAAGCTGCATTTCCAGAACTGAAAAAATCCATTGTAGAAACTGTCACTAGTTTATTGCTGGGTCAGTGAATAAAAACTTCCAGAGAGCCTCACATTTCCATTGCAGGTTATGAACCTTGTTGTCCACATACCAGTATTTTTCAAACAGCAGCTGTTACATAAAACCACAAGTGTTATGTTGCACGTAAATGGAGGTGACTGATTTCGCAGCAATTTTCTATGTACAAACAACTACAAAAGAGAGACAACACAGGATTTATCAGGCCACAGTCAGAGCACAGTCATAGCAACACTATTTCACATCCTTGAATTTATAGACAGACCAGGGTAATGAGAGAGTCAGTGATTCATTTTACCTACTAAATAAAAGAAGCATGTTCCAGCTGTCATAACATGCCATTAACAAAAGCACCTGTGCTTTGAACTAGATAATCAATAACACTCTCCGTTTTGGAACAGGTTTTTATGCGTTTTATGCATACGGGTTTCTTTTCTTACTTTATAGATTTATTTCTTGTTCTTCACCAGATCAAGGTGAACTATTCAAACACTGGAATTGTGAATCTGAATCTGTTTTTGTTGTTCCAGGGCCACAGATGTCACTTTGGAAGTTCAAAGCCAGCATCTCAGCAACTGAAGCTTCAGTATCATTTAGTACACTGAATAAAATTTAAGAGCTTTCCTTGCAGTATCTCTAAAGTGGTATCTCTAAAGCTATGTGTTGAGAAAGCACTTAGTAATCCTGTCTGCAAATACCCCAAATAGAGCCCTCATAAACCAGATGCATGTCCTGTCACCTCTTCCTGCGACTATTGCTACTGCAGCAACTTCTCCTGCAAAAGATGTTATAAGAAAACTCAGTGTCGATTTGACAGGTCAGAATGAAGCAACACAATCTGGCTGTGTAGTTTTGAATCTCTGTAGAAAATTTGCAACATGGATTGAAAAATTCCACGACTGCAAAATGTCAATGGATGATATTTAAATATTAAACAAATTTGAAAAAGTTATGCATGTCCATGTACACTTGTTTTAAGATAGGCAAAAAGAGGGAGAGGCAGAAAAACCATGCTGTAATTGTTTGCAAATTCCTCCAGATGTTTATTCATTTTCTTCTGTTGAAACTCCATTTGGTATGTGATCAAAAGCAACTATATAGAGGAGTTTGTCTTCTTTAAGAGCATTCTTTCCATTAGCAAAGTATTAGAAGACAAGCCAAAGAGAGGATTTCTGAATGGAAATCTTGTTGACAGTTGTGGTAATCCAGACTCCGGTTGGCTTTTTTTCCATGTGGTTGTTGGGCAGGGATTTTTGTTTATGGTTCTGGTTGATCACATTTTCATGTTCTCTGCAGTCTTTGACAGACAGCTTCAAACTGAAGAAGCATAGCAGTAATCCAAGAACATGTTCATATTCTCAGTTACCACAGTCTTAACTGCTTTCAGAAATTATTATGCTTTGCAGTTTACAAACGATACAAAAAAGTCCCTAACAGCTATTATCAGAATCAGCTGCAAACTTCCCAGCAGTTCCACTCAACGGAGTATCTAAAAAGAAAAACTGGCTTTGCAGAGCAGTGGAATAATGCAAGAGTTCCTCAGAGAAGGCCTAGCACCATAAAACCCCACAATGTTGTGGTTAAATACCCTTATGCAGAAGTAGCCTGACTCACATGACTTATCCCCATCTCTGAGATACAGAGGTTAGAGTTAAAACATTAGATCATCTAATCTACCTCTATAATTCAAACCATAGAATATCATTCAGTTACTCCTGTATAGAAATCAGATGCTTAGTCTTGCCAAGAAAGGTCAGAAAAGATACTGGGCCTTGATTTGTGAAGAAGTAGTGATTTTTGCCAGCCAAGTAATTTACCTATAACTTTTTCATTATAACCTTTGATGAAACTGAATTTTGGTTGGTCATTACACAAAGGAAATTCTGGGGGAAAAAAGTCTGTTGCTCGCAGCAGTGGTAATTTTACCAACATTATTCTATTCAACACATATATGTCCAGAAGAAAAATGCCAGAAGTGTTGTGCAAATGATTCCATGACAGTTATAAAAGCAAGCACTTTTTCTAGAAATTTATGAAAGAATTGGGAAAAATTATAGTTAAAATATCATAAACATCCAAACATCTACTCTTTGATTACCAAGGATCCAGAAATAACACTTTGGATTGATGTATCAAGGTTGTTTCAAGATGAATATCTGGAAGGTGACAGGAAAGACACAGGGCACTATGTCCACATTTGCTTATGAAATGTAATCCACAGAATCATAATTGTCTGAAAAACAGTAAAATGCTCAAATGAAACATATAGTAAAAGATCTATGTACAAGTAAGTGTATGATCCTTGTGGTTCATACTCAAGCCTAAAGGCCTTTGGTTGATACTTCAGGGTCCTTTAAATTTCACTTTTATGTGGTTTTAGTTGTTGTACCACACTAATTCTGGATGGTGCAAATACACTTACGCAGGGCTTTGAATGACTGAAGATTTCACAATGCCACCTCTGAAAGTCATGCTTGTAGCAGTTGTGCAGAAAAAGCATGTGCACATTAGATGTATTTATGGTGTATGAATCTGTTCTGCTGCTCCTGTACAGGCAGATCCTATGCCTCACAGATGTGACAGGTGCTCAGTTCAAGACTGAATTTCACCTAAACGCCTCAATTTTTTTTTCTTTTTTATTCTTCCAACAAGCCTTGGCCACTATCAACAAATTTACCATGTCTAAATAAAGGCCATTTCTTTAACTCTTCATTAAATAAACAATCCATCTCAAGTTATTTCCCTGGCCAAATCTGCAAATTTAGGGATGCATTTACTCTCAATCAGACATGAAATTTACTTTCTCAGCTTTCTTGTTCAGACTTTCTCTCTCTTACGATTCTTGGAAGAGGAATGTGTAAGTTAGACTCAGCCGTTCTCTCAGTACCCGCCAAGAAAAGACAGATCAAGTCATCAGTAATACACACAAAAAACCAGTGATGATTCCGACATGAAACACATATCTTTATTGGTTAATGGCTTCTTGGAAGTTTACGGACACAGACCTTCAGAATGATCAATATTTCACAGAACAGCCAACACTGAAATAAGCCACAGCTGTAACAGCCAGTCCCAGAAGTTCATGAACATTGCAGTCAAAGACCACCAGAGCATAGGGAGTTTTGCCCCTCCATTTTCCACCTGATAACTAAGGCTGCATCTGTCCTTGACATTCTTAGGTTTTCTTTCATTTAGTTCCTTTCAATGGCAGAATTATATTTTCCTTACAATGTAATATCAAAATAATTTCTTTTAAGGATTTTTCCCTGTCAAATCCTTTTCAATGAAGATTACCAAAATAAAGTAGAAACTAAAAGGCATGGAACAATCTCACAGCAATAGCTGTGTAAACAGGAAGTGACTGTCTTCTCTTTACAAGTCTTGGGATGAGTAATGGGGATGATACTGTCTATGTTTTCCCTTTCTTCAAATACCAGACTCTTACGTCATTAGTAAACAGGGTGATACTGCAACTCTGCTGGAGACAGTAAAATTTTACAGTCCATGTTTAGAACTTAATATATAGGAATATGGAGTTGATTTACATTTCTTTAAAGGCATGTGATCAGCATTGAAGAGTGCAGATGTTCATGATAAGAGAAATCAAGCAGACTCTCTGGAAAGGATAAAAAGTTTTGTTTGCAGTAGTCTGATGCTCTGGACAACTGTTGATTCGCTCTTTGTGCCATTCACGTAACTAATTGATTGTTTTAAGTATATTTGCAAGCTTTTTGTATTTCACAGAAATATTCCTCATGGGTACTTACTGGTAAAGAATAAGGTAAGCTGGTAACTAAAAATGGAGTCAGAACACAGTATCTGTGAATGGGCATAACACATGTGGTGAAAATATGCTACAGCTAAAAATGTCAATAGTTCTTTCTAAACCTATTTTTTAAATGTAGTCTAGAATTAATATATACATCCACCAATTAGCCATTACCTGTAGGTACAACATCAAGGGCAAGAATCAATTGAAAACTGACAGTTGATATTAAAAGTTGATATCAGAAACTGTTGTGTCCTTTTACATCAAGAAAGAAAAAGGGTTTGGGGGTGGGAAGATTGTCTTCATATTCTAGAAGTCACTTATTCTGCTAAACCTGAACCCTGAAGAAGTCTCTGAAAAATAATGAGGCTGTCAACTCTCCAGGAAGAATGCTCCACCTCTGTGGCTTTAATATGGGCTTTTCTAAAGGGTGTGCAACAAGAGAGATGGCACTCGTAGTGACAAAGGACTTCCTAGTATCACCCTTCTTACAGAAACCTTGCCAGAAACACCTGCAATTTGCTTTGCTAGTCTTTTACTGAGTCTGCTCATAGATTGTCATCTTTTTCAGCATAGGGTGTTTCATAGAAGTCCTGAATTTCACAAATCCACCTAGTGATCCTAAAATTGTAAAAGGAATCACATAGAGGAAAACTCTAAGGTTAGTCCTTAAAACTTTGGTTTAATTTTACATTGTATACTATGAGACAGCCAAATTTTCAGATGGCATTTGTTATAGCAGGATTTGAACCAAATGGGGACAGAAGTCCCACTGAATGGAAGCAATGAAAACCAGGAGGTTCTTATCTAAGCTGGAACAAACCAGACCTGATATGGTGCTGTCTTCTCCCACACTGCCACTGTACCCATTTCAGTACAGAGTCAAAAGCATCTCTCCAGAGCTGCAGAAATTATTCAGTTATTCTACACTGGGAGCTGAGAGGGTGTAACAAGTTGTTGTTAGCATTCACAGTACCTGCAGATTATGGGGGGACTGACAGGTGGAAGATCCTCTTTTCTAAAGCCTTGCTCATTTTGGAAAACCATGAATTTGGGGATGGACACCAATGGTCACCAAGGGTGAATATTTGGTCATGGCACTGAAAGCCACACTGCATTCGCAGGTAACTACTACTGCCTCGGGGTTACAGCACAATGTGACGCACCTCAAAGATCCAATGCTCTTGCAAATGAAATTTCTGCATTTTGGATCCCCCCACCCCAATGTGTTATAAAAGAGCAGGTGGCACAACAATCATTCGCATAGTAGAATATATTTATGAAATGCTAGTGAAACTCATAGATTCACAGCAGGAGAGAGGAAGAAAAAATGTGTTTAGTGCTAAGGAAGTTGTTAACTATTTGGGTTGGATAGCTGGATTCTTTTGGCACTTTCCATTCCCAGTGTGTAAAAGCTGATTCAACCCCAAGAATGATTAATGTTATTCCACATGAGAGATAAATATGAAGTTGTGAGCCTTTGAAAGATGAGTAAGAGAGAAAGATGAAGAGATGGAAAGAAAAGTGAATAGAAGACAAAAGAAAATGCCAAAGCTAGAGGATTTTGTTTTAAATTCACAATGGAGAGAAAAGCAGAGAAAAACTGCAGGAATGCTCACTTGCCAAATGGCCTGTTGTAAGAAGATATCAGGAGTTAGATAGACTTCAGTGGTCCTTGCAGGTCCCTTCCAACTCAGGATATTCTATGATCTTCAAATCTATAACCTAATCTAGCTATTTTGGATCATCAACATATTTGGCTGCCATACAGCCCATAAGCACTGATAGACTGGGTTTCTTGTGTCTGGGCTAAATGCTAGGGAAATGAAATGCCCTGATCCATCTTACACCTCCAGGCTGAAATAATCCAGGGTGCTGGGGTTGGCTATCATGATCTGCCTACGAAGCAATCTAGTCTGCATAGAATTTCAAGGGGTGTGGCGAAAATCACAAAAAATCCTATCTCTAATACTTTTATTTTGCTGTAAGGCAAATTGTTTGCAAAAACTTTCCTTTTGATTCCTGTTATCCAAATAACTCCAGCTGAAATTGGAACTCAACTATTAATCTGATAATGACACGGCTGAGACAAATTCTCTGACAATTGATCTCAAATGACATACAAGGCTTTACTTTACCTCATTGTCTGCATTCCTTTCCAGCCAGGAGTTCTGTCAGTATTTAACACACACACAAAACCCCCTCAAATATAAGTATTAAGATGATTACTATGTACCTAGAAATATCCTTTAATTTTAATTTTGTTTTATTTTATTTTTAGCTTCAAAGCTTTCCCAGGAATGAACACCTGTCTTTCACAGCATTACAAGAAATAGTCAGGTACCTCAGAAGCTTTGTTGTGTCAAGTCCTCTAATAGGGACACTGTGAGTATAAGTCACATTTTAATTAATGATCAAAGCAAAGGACACCTGTAAATTTTGGTTCAGTTTCTTCAGTTCTTTGATATCAGGTTTATCCATTAGAAAAGGACTCCTTTGATGCATATCCTGCTGACATAAGGTATCTTTCATGCCTAGATGCCATGGTGACTGGAGCCTTACAAATACTGAATTGAACAAGGCGAACAGAATACTGTGTTTTTGCCCTATTATGTCTATCAGTTAAAATCTTATCTCTAAAAGCAGCAAAACTCACCATCCTGTGCAGTCTTCTATTCCCATGACTCTAATTTCTACTCGAGACTTTAGAAGGTGCCATTAGGAAGTCTTGTTGGGGTCTGGCCCTGAGAGATAGTGACATATTTGTGTAAGCCTTGAAGCCTGTTCACCACCCAAACAAACACAAAGGTGTTTTTGGGGAAGGAAGGGACAAGATACTGCCAGCTCCTGAAATGCCGCCCCACTTCCACTGCAAAAAAAACCCCAAAAACTGGTGGGACTCCCCAGCTCAAATCTGCATTCATTCCCAGGAGAACCAAGAGGGGCAAAGAAGTAGCTCAGCCACCCCCATGTGCCAGTGTAAATAGTGCACCGATTAGTGCAGCACAGGAGGGACAAATCCTGCATTGCATGGAGGAAGCAACACAACCTCTGAGTGGGGCCAACACAGAACCCTCTCTCAGGCTTTGCAAGTATTGAGGCAGGGGAGGCAAAGAGTAACTGGTCCTTGCGAAATAAAATAATAATAAAAAACACATCACAAGGCTTCACCTAAAAGATTAGTTTGAATGCTATTGATAATTTGTCATGGGGCTTTCTTACCCAAAAAGGTGGCATGGGGCAGGGAGGTCTGTGTGACACGCAGTATTGAGGCCAGACCACATCAGCAGCACAGCTACCCAAATAAAGCCAGAGGCAAATCTCTTCCCCAGAAAATACCTAAGTCCTGTATGTAAGAAGTCCTACAGTTCCAAAAATGCTCAGCATTTTAGGTGCCTGACTTTTGGAAAGCCTATTTTAATCTATGTGTAAACACTTGGAGAAGGTCATGCAATGATTTAAAATGCATACTTATTGATGGCAATTATATGGATTCTTTGCCCAGCTTTGCCTAGCCAAAACCAGGTAACTAGCCTAAATAAGTTATTCAGGTTTCTTCTACAGTCAAACATGCGCAAAGGATACCTTTATAGTGCAATGCCCTCTGTCATGGGAAATGTTTCATGCTCCAGAAGTGCCTGACCTTATACAACTGGATCTATTTTGCCTGCATTTAGCCTCATCTATTTCTTTAAAATGAGTTTCAAAGGAAACTACACTCTCAAAGTTTTTGAGTAAAATGTTTATCTTCTAGAAATGAGTGATTTTTGTTTGCTTTCCTACATAAAAACAAATGTGTAAATTTTTAGCAGAGAAAATCTTTTACTAATGTGATAGCAAATCCATCAAAATAACTTCACACAAAATGACTCCTGGAAAGACAAAGATTGCCAGAAATACTCCCTCCCACACCATGCAGATTTTGTAAGCTGTTTTGAAGGATCTGGAGGGTCAAAGTGAAATATTAAATTCTCAGAAATTGCACTATGAAATCAAATATAAAACTTCTGATTATTTCAGTGTCAGAAAACCATCAAAACAGAGCTGAAGCAATACAGGAATATTGTAGGCCTTAGACATCATCCACTTGGCTATACATATGTCTCTGCCTACAAGGGAAGGAAAGAATGTACTTGAAAAGGAATCAAGGACGGAAAAAAAATTGAAATATCTCTACATGCCACATTTGGGAGAGGGGAAAATAACTTTGCAATGTGTCTTTAGAAAATATTTTCTGCATTCTCTTTCCTTAACTGAAAGATACAGGATTGAGTCTTTCTGTGTCTAGACCCACCCTCCTGCAGTATCTCAAGGCTTTGTAGTCATCATTTACCTTGCCTGTATCCCTGTGGATGTAAGAAATTATTATTATCCTTCTTCCAGGATGGGGAACTATAACAGGGGGAAGATTTCAGCATCTTCCTTGAAGTAGCAAAAAAGTCCTAAGTTAAGTCAGGACCTGAGCCCTGCCCTGTCGCATTGCAACCCAGTAACCTACTCACTAGTTCATCATTTCTATTCATCTTGCACTACCCTGAGTAGCATAGCCAATAAATTGTGCCTGTTCTTTTGCCAGGGCCTCCAGTAATGTTTTGCATACTGTCACTAGTCCAACAGACTACAGACAACATTTTGTGGATATTACTTCTTTTGTTGGTAAAGCTGCACCTCTGACCAGAGTGGGCTTAATACCTAATATAAAGCAGCTCAGGAATTTTTCCATGAATCTTTTGGAAAAAATGATTTGCTATAACCAACATTTTCCTTACTATCTTGCCATGTTCAACACAAGATTTCTGCATAGGCGTTTTTGAACTTTAAGAAGAAATCATTTTTCAGAGAGATTGCTTGATTCAGAGGCTTCTGGCTAGAGCACCCTCCCAGGGTGTGATAGGCTTGGTTTTTATCCCTGGCCTGCCTCATAAAGAGAAAGTAGGTTTTGCAGCCTCCATGAGCCACTGGCAGTTTTGGCATGAGGGTCTCCTACTTTTGAGTAAAAATTCTGATGAGATTCAGGCTTATCAAAGGAAAATAAGGAGATGTTTCCAAATACAAGAAAGTAATTAGCAGATGGACAAAGTGCTGCTAATAGCCTTCCCTTATCGCTGCCTCCACAATGAAGCTGGTTTAATCTTGGTCTGTAAAACATTTAATTGGGCTTACATAGTTCCTCTTCAGGGAGAGTAATAGCGTTGGTAAAAATATCCATACTGTCAATTTGATTTATTCTCTGTTTTGCTGAAAATCCCTGATCTTCCCATTTTCTGCACTGCATATATGATAATGCTCACTCAGGGTCTGATTTACAGTGACCAACTAGTTATTTTGGCCACAAAAACCATGGTAGGGAAGAGTGATTGCTTTGCTGCAGGGTTGCTCACTACCAGCAGTAGAGATACCATTGTGCCAAGCTTCTTTTTCCCTGCACAGTACAGAAGGAGCCAGTCCTTCAGCAGGATCCCAGCAGGTTTCACGGCCCTCACCTCACACTCAGAGGTCACTGCATCAGCAGCCTCCTGCAAAATCCTTGCTGTAAAATCAGAGGCTGACAAGCAGCTCTCTGGCTGTTCAGCTACCTAGCTTACTGGCTCTAATCCAATTTTAAAAAAAATCAAAAAACCCCAAAAGCCAAGATTTATCAGAGTAGAGAATGGGAGCAAGGTCCCAGAAGAGGCTCAGACACTTTCTGTAGATTACAAAGGAGCATACATAATCCCAGTAACAGTATTTCTCTCTGTAGGCACAGGAGTAACATTTAGAGGCAAGGGCTCAGCTCTCTGCAGGCACCATGGATGACCTCTCCTCATCTGCAACGTGCACACAAACATTATTCCACCCAGACTGGTGGAATACAGTAGCCTCTGTACGGCTTCAAGTAGTGTGTTTGCACAGATGAGGTTCAACCCTTGGAGGGTGCCTCTAGCTGTTGCTGTTGTCCCAAACTATAAGGGGCAAGCATGAATTCATGACCTGGGTCTGGAAATGAATCAAAAGCCTGAACGAATCTCAGACAAAAACAAAAACCAACTTTTAAGGGGTTTTGTTGTGAAATAAAGAATTCCCCAATTTGGAAGGAGGGCAGGGAAGCATGAGGACTGGAAAGAGCAGCTTAGGAATTTTTTCTTGTAAATTGTTTTAGTCAACTAGTCGTGACTCCCGCATGAAGCAAGACAAACCAGACAGACAGCTTATCAGCCACACCTCAGATAATGAAAGAGGTGTTGTTAATTGAAACAAAATGATTTTGCAGGACATTCATACTCTCAGAAGATTTGTATTTGCCCTTCATTGATCTAGGTAGAGAGGGAGAGCTGAGAGGCACTGCACTTAAACCAGTGAAGCAGAGGTACCCATGTAAATGTGTACATTGGATCATAGCAGTGGGTAAATATGTGCAACTGCACTGAAAAAAATTAGTGCTTTAGTGAAAGTGGAGGTGCTAAAAATATAGCTTAAATTTCTCCCTACATTGTATTCAACAGTCATAATCTATTACATTTTGTGACAAAATTTTGCACTGACTTTTCCAACACAAAAAGTAAATACCAGTGTATATGTGTCATCTCAACCATGGCACTCGCCCTCCTCACCTTTGTGTCAACATCCCACAGAGAAATCGACTGGACAAACACTCACCAGGAGTACACTGTTGATTCAGTAATTCAAAATCTATCCGATCTTGCTCCTGCAGGGGCAAAGGACAAGCACAGAACTGCAGTGTCTACAAGACCAACAACACTCCCTGTTCTCCAGCTCCCTTAATCCTAATTTCTGGCAGTACACTATGCACTGGTTGTTGCATCTGCCTTCCCTCATGGGAGATCCTGCATGGCTGGATCTTCCCCCAGATTTGCAAGCAGCACACTAACAGCCGGGGGAAGGGTCTGTATTTTCCTGGTTTACCTTGTCTTGGGACAATTACTGGCATAGCTTTTAGAGACAGTGAAAGTCCAGAAGGATGGCTCAAGAATTCGATCAAATATTTCAATGCACATCCCGTTAAGAAGAACAGGCTTTCAAATATCAACCATCCACCTCTGGCCTTCCAAATTTTAATGTTATTTATAAATAACTGTGTCATTCCTACTAGCAGGATAAAATTTCAGTTAACTTAAACTGAAAATAAACAGAAACTTCAGTCCTAGAATAAAGAAAAAAAAAAAAAAGATGAAGTACATTCCCAGATACCTGAAGTATAAGAGTTTCCTGAGATTCTCTCAGAGAGGCGTGTTACACAATCCAGAAGTGTTATACTATCCAGAACGGCTGATGTTCAGCCTATAACCTGTCTCAAAGTTGTTTGCTGAAGCCATTTCTGTAAATCGTTCTGCCACAGACATTACACAATGGGCAACTGTGGTACTGCAGCTCACTAAATATGAATCAACTGGACAACAGCACTTTTGCATTCTTTGTGGGGTGCTGCTTTGCTGCCTTCTTTGTCAGAAAGTGAAAATCACCTGTAGTATGTGATGCAAAGCTGTGTGGTTTTTAAATGCCAGGCTGGTCCTTTCCAGAGGGCTGGAATCATATGTCAAAACTTTCTGTATCAGTGAAGAAAACCTTTTTTTTCTCTCTCCTTAGTAAGACACTGGTAGTACCTCCATATTAGCCCTTTTAATTTTCCCTTTTTTAGTCCTCTTCATTTATATCAAAATTCCAATTTTTTAACAGTAAAACTGAGTATAACTAATGAGGCAGAGATCCAGGAGAAAGAGTTTTACATAAGTGTCACTGAAATATAGTGCAGACTCTGATCTGAAACTGTAAAGGTCAATCTTTAAATAACCAGGTCTTTTGGGATCTGACCTATCCAAGAGCATTTTAGCTTTGACTGGACTTTCTTGTTCAAATTCAGTTCTCTGGAAATAGTGCTGTGTCCAAGAGTACATCAGCAGGGCAGGGCTATTCTTAGAAAAACAAGTCAAAATCTGCTTGTCTCAATATTGCTCACATTGTCACCAAAACCAAGGACTGCAGCTGTGGATGCTGTTTCCATTGTGCAGTACTGCAGCACAGCTGGCATTTCATTCTCTACACCCTGTGATTTAGTCTAACCACATTCAAGACAGGAGGAAGTAATACAATTCCCTGTGCCCTCCCACTCTCAAAACACATAAGCTGTTATCCTGCATCAAACACTTGAAACACTGAAGCTAGTAGTTGACCACTAATTTTCCTATTGCCCACAGAAATAGTTTCTTGTTAACCCTGACTTGGATCGTTCCAGGTCCTGATAAAATCTGGGAATGGAAAGAATCTGGGAATGAATGTGCAAGAGGTGAGAGAACAAAGAAGGTAGGGGAGTGGCACAATGAAGTGTTCAAGTCTCAAGACATAGGAAGTAGAGGATGCAGCTAGTGAACAGTTCCAGGGATCCCAGGTCACTCATTCAGAGCAGCAGGAAACAGTGTGGTTTTCTAAAACTGACATTAGGGCAGTGAGATGTAGAAGAGACCACAGGGTTCCAGAGTTTTACTGGGAAAAGGAAGGTGAGGTTAAACCCCAGCCCCAGTTTCTTCTCCCAGCATCAGAGGTGTGCCTAAGGAGTGGTGTTCACAAGGGAAACACAGCACGGCACATGGATGAGCTATAATTGTTCCTAGGCAGATTGTGGACTTAACTGCCCAGAAAATTGTCCAAAAATTCTCTGGATTGTTCACATCTCAACTTCTAATGCTGAATGGCCCTTTTGTAGCTTCAGCCTAAAGGTCATGCATGAAGTCAGCTGATCATGTTGAAGATGAGGAAGGTCTGACTTCCACATCTGTATCTTATTTCACTGCACAGCCTCCATAGCCCCAGAGAGAAGGAAACATGACTGTATCATTGCAAAGCCGAATGCTTTGATATGTTCTTATGACTAACAATTCATCCACAGATTTTTGAGTATCTGTTATTGTTTCGGACCAACTCAGAGCTGACATACCTGCAAAACATATTCTCATTTGCCGAGTCACTTTGGGCACTTGGCTGACTCTTCTGAAAAAGATACCAATTTTTTGCAAGGGTGATTTTATATCCAATAAGTCTTTGGTAGTGTGTTTAACATGCACTATTTATAAAACCAGCCCTTAACTGCTCGTTTGTTCATAAATATACAGAGAAATCATGCGTACGTAGTCTGTGTAACCTAAAACCTCTTTAAGTCAGTTTTGGAAGGGGACCAGTGTTCTCACAGTGAGATCTTCCAAGGCATTAAGCTCCCAATATTGTCACCATGGTCCAGCCATTACCAGAGAGAATATGAATATAACCCCATAAGAATTGCAACTTTATTGTTGTCACAGTAAGAAAAGAAAATTATAAAAAGAAACATACCAAAAACACATTTTGCAAAATTGTAGGTCGAGTCCACACAGAAAGATTTAAGGATAATGAGTGCTTTCTTGACCTTCATTCAAGACTGAGACTTACTCAGCAATTCTCATTGCTATTAAACCTGCAAAACCTGAAACTTTGCATAATTTAAAAATAAATTAATCAAAAAGGTAATGTTTTTTAAAATCACAAAAATAGTCACAATTGCTATCATGCTTGGCTTGGGTGTGCAAGAACAATGAAAAGCTAACCGCTGATACAGCCACGTTGACTAAAGCAGAAAATAAGGAACAGTGATAGAGATAGATTACTCCAGTGTTGTGGGAGCTATCCTGTTGTCCCCTGATTCTTACTTAATGTGCTAACCACTGAACCTCACTTTTTCATAAAGCTGTAGCTTTAAATTCTCTGTGCACTTTAGGAGCACACAAACCCTCCATAAAATCATAGAGAATAAAGCAAATGTCAAGGTTTCAAGAAAAGTACCTCAAAGCATTTTATATTACCTCAGAGGGGAAATATTCTTGATGTCAAACAAGCCAGCTTTCTGTTGCCAGTGAATTTATATTTGACCATATCTGAAATAGAAGGGTTTTGCTGTGGTTACAAACCTAAAAGTATTTCCAGTGGCTTGCAGTAAACTGAAAATGGTCCCTCAGTTCTCCAGCCTGACAGATCAGTATGACATTGACACACCTTAAAACAAAGCAGGGGTTAAATACAACACTTTATAAAGCAGCTCTCAAATCTTCTAGTAGTGACATTTCAAAAATGAACAGAATATAATCTAACACTGGGGTCCAACACAAAGGAGGGTCATTGTGGTGACCATGGTTCTCTCCCATGGTGGCAGCAGGAAATTCACTGCTCCTCCTGTCCATTCAGGATTAATCAGCCACAGCCACAAGCCACTCACTTAGCTGTGTGCCAGGACAGCACAGCTGCAAAATCAAGTGGAAAACTCAGCCAAAACACTTTTCACAGGGCATTGAGGCATATTTTAGACTCAGGAGTGTGACCTTTTAGACCAGACAGAGACAGCCTTTGCACACAGTGGCCAGCACCAGACTCTGAAGGTTCCCTGGCACAGCAGATGATGAAAAGTGGAGTAATGCAAATGTCACCAATGCATCATGACTTCTTCTAATTATGATCGTTCATATTTGTTAATGTTATGCATGAAATATAACTGGGACCTGAAGAAGCTCAGAGCTGCATTATTCATCTTGTTATTCAGTCAGACACATGTAAACAAAAGAAAAAGAAAGCATAAAAGCCTCATGTGTGTTTTTCTATGGCTATAACTCTCAGTCTAAGAAAGATCTTATTTTAATTACATACTAGGGAAATAGTATTGTGGTGGAATTTCCAGAGCTTATGAATGGGACTGTGGTTGTTCACTGTACCCAGCAAGTTGGAAGGACCCTTCAGGTCCCTTTGCCCAGGTCAGTTCAGCATAGTCACCATCCCCATTCTTCTTCTCCTTCACCTTCACATGATGTCTGGTCTCTCTGGAAACTTTTTGACTTCCGACTTCTTGTTTCTCCTTGAATTCACAGTCAATTACTCTCCCATACACTTTTTCACTTATTTTAAGCTACCACAGACACCAAGAACTGATTTATTTGAGGCACAGCTATACTTCTCCAGAAGAAATCTGATTCTCAACAAACAATTTGTAGTGGTGGTTTACTGCAAGTGACGTGGTTTCAAAAAGTCATATTCCATAACATGGAAAGCAATTTGTCTCCTTGTGATAAACCATCTTAATACATGCTTACTGTCATGAATTGATTAGGTTTGAGTGTAAAAACCAAGCTGGTATGAAAAAGGGGGTAATGAAGATTTCTAGACCTTATAAAGCCTAATAAGAATTTTTGCTAACCCCAGTTTGTTCCTGTAATGTTAGTGAAGGGTAATTGCGTATGAAAAGTTGTGCATGATCTACCTCCTTTCCTATAATCACTTTGACCCAGAAGACAGCTGCACATGATGCAGAATGTGGACTAAAGCCAATATCTGTAAATAAGGCTTCCTTTCAAATTCTCTATATCCAGTTCTAAGGAGTTAAACAAATTTGTGCCAATCCCTGCAGATTCAAAGATAATAAACAGTCAGCTCTATATATTTCAAGAGAGGATTTTGAAATCAATGTGCATGTTGACTTTATCTTCCCTAATGAGTTAGCATCAAAACAATCTTTCACATTGCTGAATCACTAACTTCAGAGAACATTTAAATCTTCTGGCAGGAACATAATATGGTTCTCTAAAATTATTTGGTAAAAAAAAAGCCAAGTGATAATACATAACACAAAAATTTCAAATTTTTTTATGATTCATAGTCCTCATCTTTTCAGGGTTTTTTCCCCAAAAGGAAGCCAAGAGTAGAAAAAGCCAAGATATTATTTCAATTATATAAGTGAATCTATCAGATCAGATGCCAAAATATCCTGCTATGGACATACTGCCTGTTGCTGACACTAAAAATAAGTACCTTGATATGTGTTTCAAGTCTAGGACTTACTGAAAATCTGTCAGGCAGTTTTCCCAAAGTCCGAGCATATTGTGTGCTTGCGGAACTGAATTTGTTGCAGGTATCCTCTGGGGTTGTCTGATTTTCTCCAAAACAAAACTTCCACATCATGATTCTGACATCACTTTTGTATTTTGCTTTGCAAGCTCAGTATGACTGAATGACAGAATTGAAGCAGTGGTGTGTGTGTTTTGAAACCTTGCCTAGTGCGGCTCACAAGCATATTTTAAAATGGACAAACAACATCATCTAACTTTCAGGTCAGGAACCTTTTTCTCTTTCTTCAGGCTTCTGCAGTAACCAGTCTTTGTCCTTTTTTCTTCAGATTCTGGTTGTGGGGAGTACTTAGGGAATGTGCATAGCTCCTGCTGCCACACATATATCTGATTCTTCGTAAGATATATTTTATATAAGTGCAGGCATATACATGCATATAAAAATATATGGGTTAATATTACATATTATATATACTCTTTAAATCCTCAGCATGTGACACATGCAGCTTTCTGTAGGCATGAGCAGACTCTACATTACAAACCATGTGAAGCTTTTTCCTTTTTTTTTCCAGAAAACAGAAGAGTTCACCTAAGCCCTGCAAACAACATGCTACTAACATGATCTGTTAGCATGGTGTCACATTTATCTGATGTCACCATGCACCTCCTTCAGGTCTCCAGGACGGAGTGCGTCTGGATGTCCTGTGACAAGTGCTGTGTGCAGCAAGTCTCTGCAGCATCTTGCTGCTGGCAGGTGCTGATACACACCTACATTTTCTTCATTTTATCTGCAAATTTTCTGTTTGGTTCCTCCATGGGAGACACAGGATGGCATTCACTCCTGTCCTGTCACTCTCTAGACACAGTCTTGAGTTGTTAACACACCCAAAAGATTAAGTTCCACATCACATCATTCTTTTCCTAGGACCGGCTGATGCACTACATCTCTCAGTGCCATGAGGTTAGCTTGCATCACCAATAGATCTTTTCTCAGTCAGCGACCCAGTGCATTTGGCAAATTTACTACTACTGTATGCTGCTCCGGGTAGCCCAAGTCCTGCTAACCACAAATGATTAGTGTAGAGGAGGTGCCCCATTTGTAAAGAGAAGAGATTTTAATTTGTTGAACGGAAGAGATACTGTCCAAAACCAGCAATGTGATGATTGCCCTGGACACACTATCATTTATGTTATTAATGCCTGCAAGTGCTAGCTTTTCCAAATGAGTGAGAGCATCCTGTTTTGATTCTTGCTGGATAACACTGGATAAATCCCAGATATTCTACCTCTACACCCAAAAACTCTTAATAATATATTCGAACATGGAATGCAATAAAGTATGGTGTCAGGATATCTTTGGTTCAGTTTATCCTGTAACACATGCTGATAATATTTCTTCTACCTCTTATTATTACACAGGTTCAACTCTTTTTTAAAATATATTCCTTCAGTCAAAATAATAGATACTGGGGCTGGCGGTTGCAAAAGCTATTTACTCCCAATTCTCTATAAAATATTAGGTAGAATAAATATTTTTGCCTCCCTATCTAAGACCAGGCTTCTACATGTTTTACACTGCACTGATAAATGCAATGCTGAGATACAGTCACGGTCACCAAGGTCAGCTTCATTTCACTGCAGGATTTCTTGCATTTCTCATTAGATTTAAAATAACTTGTGATACTACACACTATGATTTCCATTGAAAATACTGACCTGTGGCCTATGCAGAAAATACATTTTTCCAGGGTCGCGTGAATATCAATTGTTCTTAAAAAAGAAGAAGGTAGCTGGTGTCACTACTGAAAGAAAATGCTTAAGAGCAAGAAGAAAATGTAACTGTAAGAAGAGAGGAGAGGAAAGGAAGAGGGAGGGAATGCAGCTAGCTGTGACATGCCTTGCTCCCAGGGCTCAGCAGGGGATTATGGCTGTCTCTGGGCCGCACTGTGGGATGTGAAGCTCTCCAGCCACGTTTGCACAGCAGGAGCCCATCCTGCTCTGCTGCCGACACCCGGCACCCTGAGCGGAGGCAGAACTCCTGCTGGGCTGACCCAGCCGTGACTCTGATCTTCCCACTTCAAAGGAGGAGGACTCCTGCAGAAGGCAGCCTGAGATTCCTAAACTGTTTTTCACACAACAGATGAGCAGCTTTTGATAAACCAGAACATACAGTATAATTAGGCCTCAAACAGCATATACTAATTGCAAGCACAGAATTATGCACATTCCTAATGAGAGTGCTGGAAGGGGGCATAGGGAGAGGAACTCTAGCAAGCACAGGCAATCTTCAGCAGCCACAGTCACAGCGCAGAGGCGCTGTGCCTGGAGACCTGGTGCCGCAGGGGAAAGGATGCTGAGGAAGACCAGGACAACCAAGCTGTTTAAAACAAAATTTCACAGTGCTTTGGCATTGCTGCCACCAGAGACAGGCAAGGGGGAAGGTGACCCACAACATCAGGCAATCAAGGCAGCAGAGGATCTAGCTCTTTCCAGCAACCTCCAGCTTCATCTGCAGGAGGTGGCAGGAGTGAGTGAACTTGGGGAGATAGGCAAGGCACCTTCAAGGCAGACTTTGTCAACAGATAGTGTGGTCTGCTGAGGCCAACTGTGTGTTAGCCAGGCACACAGAGCCTGCTCTTCCCTGGAAATCAAAGTTTGGGGCCTGTGAAGTGTCAGCACATACACAAGAAAGATGAATTCAGGGTTGTTCATATCCACAAGCTCTTGATGGCTTTCACTGTGGCTTCAGTTCACATACTGAATAACACTGAATGTCAGCGAAGTGGAGGCACTCAGATGGGCTCCAGGGTGGGACAGGGATCTTGTAAACCTCCCAGAATATCAACCATATTACAAAAAAAGGTGAAGATCAACAAAAATGGAGCTGATCACAAAGTTTACTCTCCAGAAACCCTGTGAATAGTGTGAATCCATCCAGATTGGACTGTTCAGAGGGATCTACCTGGTTTCAAGAAACTCTAATGGTCTCAAAACCATTTATCCGGCATGAGACATCATTGTGACCCCTTTATCACACCTGCTCCCTGTACTGGGGTCGGGGTTACCACCAAAAAGCCTTTTACTCCAACCATTCAACACTTTCAGATCCAGAACAAAAACTGGTATTTCAGCTTGTTCTCAGCCTTACTCTCCTCCTTCCTTACCAAAAACCCATTTTTCTGAAAGTCCATTTGCAGTCCATCCTGAGGTCAGCCAAGCATATCTCACTTTAGCAGTGGCATAAATCCTACATGTGAACGTGTGGGTTTTGTTACCTCCTGTTATAACCCTCAGAAGTGGGTTTACCCACACAATGTGAGGAATGAAACACAAAAACACCCACAGAGAAGATGGAGATCAAAGTTAGTAGAAGATTATGAGATTTTACAAAGACTAGTTCTGGAATATACAGGGAAATCAATCACCTCTATATTTTAATAGAGGGCATGGAATTTGAGGCTATAATTCAGGAAATCCCATGTTACATAGCATATCTGGCAACCACAATGCTGTTCTAGGAAAAGCAAATTTTATGCTTGAGCATACCGCTGAATTCTCCTGTGATGCTGAGTAAGTCGCTCTGAGCAGATTTTCCCTCATCCTGTGTTCCTTGATTTTGCATCCTTCCCATTCCCCTCAGGTTGCCTCCATCTCTTCATTGCTAGGGCACCAGAAGGAAAAACAGCAGGAGCAGAGGATATTAGACCCTGCTATTAGATGCTGTGCCATAACCGTACATGGTAACAGGAGGAGAAATTCCAGGGAAAGTTATGTTCATCTCCTATGGCCTTGGGACAGAGGATGCCCAGTGCAGATGGTATCTTCGGAAACCTAGGTGCCAACTTCTGCCAGGTCACTGCTGAGCAAATAAGAACTAAGGTTTCAAGAAGCACATAATTCAGCCAGATCTGGGGACCTCTTTACAGACAGGAAGAAAAATGCACACCTTTTGTGGTAAAATTTCCAAAAGACCTGAGGCTGAAGTCCCTACCCTTCATGGAAAACATAAGTGTGCTCAGGTCATTTGATGCAAGTAACTGAAAAATGGAGTCCTGTAATGGGAAACCTTAAACAAAAGAGACTTTTATTTGCCTTGTTCATAATAACTATATCAAAATAGAGACCTTATATGGTGCTTATTATTTGTACTTAAAATTGTGGTCAGTTTTTAAGTTACATTAATTTAGAGGAGGGGATAAATCTTTTCTATGAAGTAGTGAAGTAACTTACACAAGATGCTATGTGAGGTTGATGACAGAACCAGGCCCAGGAATGATAAGTGGAATCCTGTACTTAGGAAATGTAATGAAGTTTTGCCACTCATTTGCAGTGGATCCTCAGCCTTTCTACATGTGGTGGCACAATAATAGCCCAGATTAGATTTGCCCATCCATGTAATGCAGCTAGCTCTCACAAGAAATGAAAAGACTTTTTTTTTTATCAGTATTCCTCATTTCAAGATCAGTTGGGATAAAAAAACACTTATCCTTAACAGAAATGTCAAAGGGCATTTTATTTAAGAGTGTGCAATTATTCAAACTGGAATTTGGGCAGGTCACTGCAGTTAATGTCCCACTTTCACTGTGGAAAGACATTTCTCCCTATTTAATGCCGAGTCGGACAACTCCAAATCAGAGGAACTACCTAACCATTAATGAAAAGTAAAGCAAAACCTTGATTTTACCTTTATAGAAGGGAACCTGCTACAGTTTCAATACATGCAAATGTTTTTCTTGAATTTAGAGGGATAATATTCCCTTTTTTTGATTGAATTTGTGTGAGATTCTAAAAGAAATGCTTTATGCATAGAAAGTCCATGGTACTATTACTTTGGTAATATGGTACTATTACTTTGGCAGGGAACCAGAAGGTCTTTCTGGTTTGATCTTTAACTGCTCCTGAGCCTATTAAATAACAGTTAAGCTCTATTCCTGGCTAGCTGAAATCTTGTACCTAGTCTGAAGACCAAAAAAAGGTGTAATAATTCCTTACGATGGGCAAGTAGTGAAATCCTCTTTCTTGCACTCATGTGACTTGTGGGTACCTTGAAAATACTTAGTAAATGCATTGTAAACAAGTCTGTCCAACATCTAAGTGTTTATTCACATATGTGGTACACATGCAAAGCAAAGCATTAAAAGACACAGCCAAGAGTGCTGCAAGGTGCCCTCTCTAGAACATACAGCCCTTTTTGATCTCTCCTATTGCTGTCGCAGAACCAGAAATCCAAATTCAGCCTCACCCATGAGAGAAGGCAGAGGGCTCAGTATAGAGAGCACCATACTGAAATACCTGGATATTTGCACCCTCCTCTCAGTGCCACGGACCTGCTCAGACACAAAGCCTCTCTCCAGCAACACTACTCCACCGTAAAAATCACAGAGAGAATCTTCTAGCAGGGAATCATTAGGATGGCCCCAAGGACAGGATTCTCCTGAGACACCTCCCATCCAAACACCCTGCAGCAGTATCTCCTGGCCTGAGTCACCCAGAAAGTCCTTCAGGCACTCAAAAATGTCATCTGAGGAGCAATATTAGCTCATTAAAGAAAAGAAGGACAAATGAAATGGAACATTAACTCTCATGAGTCTAAGTTGTTTAAATAAGCTTGAAAAATATTTGTTTAATGGCACTGAAATGAAATTTGAATAATTTTCTGTATTTGAGTAACTTGATGTATGCTGGAAGATATAATAAATGCTTTTACATTTATTCCTCAAAGAGAAACCTAAGTTATTCTTTGATGTTATGTGAGGAAAATGAGAGGTCTAGATTAGCACTATGAGGATTAAAGAAGAGATCATAGTATAAAAAAAGAAATTAGAAGTGGCAAATTTACAGAACCATTTTATTTGTCTTCTCTATAATTATTTCTTTATGTTGCTGTAGATAATATGTAAGCAAATAATAAATACTGGTAGAGGATCAAGGCAAAAAATGACAAAATCAAAGAAAATTCTTTTCCTTTCTAGTTCCAGGTCATATTAAAACAAAAGAAAGTGTTCAGAAATAAAGATTTCAGGAGGAAATGGCTTTTTCTTTGACAGGAACATATCTGACAGCGTTAGGAAGTAAATCCTGTTGCTGCCTTGGCAGAAAGTGTTCTTCTCCATCTTTGAATTTTCATGTCCTAGAATACAAACCTTTTGCAGCTTGTGCTCTTCCAAGGAAATCTACCCTATCACCTCACACCACTTAAGAGGACTTGCACACTCTGCAGAGCAAAGTCCTTGCTGGGCCCATGAAGATAATCTCCTTACCTGATTTTATTAAAAGGAGAATTTTCATTCAGAAAAGACATAATTGTCACACAATGATCAAACGTTATTAAACTATTTGCAGGGAAAAAAACCTCAACACAGAGACCATGGGAAGATTATGTAAATAATTTATTTTAAGATGAGTCAGATAATGTTATGACTAAGATCAAAATATGATTTTAAAAGAGCAAGATGACTAGAGTCAAGAAGAAAATAGTATATTCTTTTTTATACATATAATAAGTGGTAAAATTAGTCATAATTGATTTAATGATAATGATACATCAGATTTTGCAAAGAGCATATCATGTTTTGTAATGTTAAGAGGTCATGCTACACTGCTTTTTATTATCCAGAGAAGACAGAGACTCGTTGAGGTTGGAGGAGATTTGAGAAGATCTCTAGTTCAACCTCCTGTTCAAAGCAGGATCAAGACTGAATTCAGATCAGGCTGCTCAGGGCTTTGCCTGCAAGCCTCCAAAGATGAGGTGATGTATTTCCCATCCCTTGCCTCTACCCCCTGCCCCCTTCACCTTTTAATCTAATTTCAGTTCCAGAAATCTGCCCCTTCTCCTCTGTGCATTCTGGTGAAGATCTCAGCTTTTTACCCACAATGACCTTCCCATAGGCACTGGCAGCCACTGTCAGGTCCCTCTGAAGCCTGAAGGTGAGCACACTCAGTTGCCCCGTCCTCTTTTCACAGGGCATGTGTTCCAAGATCCAAACACGGAAAGAAGAACAGCATCCAGGTGCAATCCTGAGTGCCTTTTCTTCTTTCCCCGTGGCCTCAGGATCCAGAACTACTTTGGTACAGAACAAATGGCTCATACACCTCTGTGTACATACACAGCCTTGGAGGCTTTCTAGTTTTCCTAAAAAATAATAAACTGGCTACAAGATCCCAAAAGATCCGTGAGGTTTCTCTTACTTAACTTTCAACTACATTAAGCTATATGCAAGCAGATGAGCATTAACTGTTGGAAAGCAATCTCTGTGTGACAGTGCTGCCCTCCTTTTTCAATCAAACTGCCTCCTACAGACAGTAAGATGTGCCGTTATCAAACTTATTCAAAATATGACTAAAGAAATTATTCAGTGGAAAAACTTTTAGTACCATATCAAAAGGACACCAGGGCATTTGCTGCATCACATTGAACCCTTAACCTCCCCACAGTGCTGGTCAGTCTCTTCCCATTTTCTCTAGCAGTAATTACTTCTGTGTCTTTGGATGCAGAAAGTCCATGCTGTTCACCATGGAAGAAATGAGTATGACTCACCTTCTCTTTCCATATCAAACAATAATTGAATTTTTCCATTCAACCTTTCTGGCCAGAGAAAAGAATTTTCCTTATGTTCAGAAGTTTCCGACCATATGGAAGGGCCATATCCACAGAAATTCAGCATCAGTTTCTCACAAATCCTACTCAGTTTGTAATAGGTTATCAAAAGTAAGAGATAAGTTAACATACTCTGTTCATTTCTCTCAAAATAAAAGGTCAGAAAATCTTACTTCAGCTGCTGCATTTTATTGAAAAATTCAAAAATAGGTATCAGCAGATTCTTCCATGTACAACAAGCAGTCTAAATCAAGGTAGTTTCTTTTACTACAAAATATATTTTTAAAAAAAGAATAAGAAATGTCCAGTCAATTTGGCTTTTTGCAAAAGGTTGACTCCATAAAGACCAACATTAAGTCATCGTCGTGTCTGATGGCCAAGTCTGCACTGTATACAAGGTGTTTTGGACACAGATTTTCTTCTTGTCCTTACTTAAAGTGAAGTCTCATTATAGTTTATGATCTGTGATTTACAAGTTTGAATTAAGATCAGTCTCAACATATCATTTCTGCTCCAGACTAGGTACTCTTGCTCATGTAAATCTCCGTTGACGTGAGGCCAAGGTATGCAATCACTCATTACCTATGCCTCGCTGATGGATTACTATGAAAGAAGTTGGCTCCCAGGATCATAAGGAGAATCCTCTGCTCCAGGGCACCATGGGGACCAGGGACTCCCTGAGGCTTGTGAGAGCTGGGCGTTCCCCAGAGCCTGTCCAACCATTCCATCCATGCCCAGGGGGAGGGCAGATGAGGGGAAGCCAGGGGGCTGACATAGGGTCCTGTGTTGTGGGCAGGTGGAGGAAGCTTTGAGGGTGGCTGGGTAGGAGTCATAGAGCTGACAGCACCCTCTGGACCCTAACATTTTGACACAATCAGTAAAACTTTTCTGAAATTCAGCTGCTTTTTTCTCTTTTAATGAGCACCATTCAGGAGCTCAAGAATTAGAAAAGTCCCATTGTGCTGCCCAAAGCTATAATTGATAAAAGATCATGGTATCCAACACTGGATCTGTACAGTTTTCAGATGACAGATGCTGATGTCGTAAACTTTACCCAACCTGGGTTTTGTCTGTTTCAGTTTCTAAATAGCATCTTCCATGGCTGGCACTGGACTTCCTTTACTGACTCCTTCAAGAAAAGCCTCTTGCATGGATCTTATTAATTTCCTTCCCCAAGTCACACTTATGAGGATATAATTCATTTCCTTCCTACCTAGAAAAAAAAATGTAAATAGACGTTTTTTACCCTCCGGACAATTGGACTGCAGGCTCTCCCCTGCACTGAAGACTCCTATGCCATGATACCTCATAGCTGACAGAGCAGATCTAACAGCTCCCCAACCACCCTGCTCTGCAGAAAATGTGGCAAGAGACTCTTCGGAGGTGTCACCAGACTGCTTCCATTTCCACCAACTCATGGACCTATTGAAGAAGTATCAGTGTTGGATTTTGGACAATGGACATTGACAATGTTCATTCCTTCCTCCTTTAACTACTTCCACAAGATAGTGTTTCCTCCTATGTACTATACCAGAGAGCAGTCCTGAAGGCTGAGTCTCATCAGATCTATGACTACAACCCACAGTACTACTGCAACCCACAGTAGATGTCTATGTGAATCCAGAGAGCTGTGAATGGCATCTCTTGCCAATTCAATTATCTCTTTATTTAAAGCAAACCCAAAATCTGTTGAGTGGAAGTTTTTAATGCAGCTCTTCAGCAAGACATCAAGTTAAAAAGACTAATGAATGCACCAAGAAAATTATTTTTCCATAACACCTCCTTAACTGTACTTCCAAATAGAGGATTAAAAGTGAAAATAGACTAAATTAATACAAACAGAATGGAATTAAGTAAAAGTTCTAACAAGATTTAACTTCAATATCCATACTGACTGGATACATGCTTCTGAGTGACCATGAGTTATAATCATTAGTCCCTGGAGAAAAAATGAGAATATGATGTAATATCAAAGCAAAGAAAGTACTGAGCCTGCTTACATATGCTGATGTAAGTTTTGAATGACTAGAACTGGATTGTTATCAGGTTCACAGAGTTCACCAATTCCTTAGTGTGAGAAACATAGGATAATGGAACCAGCAAGGACTCCTGTCCTATGAGCTAGAGGTGGATGTGAAGAAGTTTGAACTGTACAAAATTACACTGTTCCTATAAAATTTTTAATGAGAAATAGTAGCTTTGGACTGACAAGTTCCTCAAACAGGTGTTAAATACTTAAAGCCATAAATGGTTTTATCTATGTCCCAATTTACCCAAATGCCCAGCTTCCCGGAAATTTGATATGTATGAATTTGTCTTTGGGTTTTGTTTTGATGTCATTCATAGCATTCTAACCCATGATATGTATAAGCAATAACTCTGACACAGTGACCTTTCAGATTAAAGATATCTCTGGATTCCATGTATCTACATTACACAATTTCATCACAGATCTCCCACTGAATGTTCACTGCAGTGAACTCTCACTGAAATTCAAGTCGGTCATTTTTTAGATTCAAAATCTTCCCCGTCAACCAGGTACACAAAAGCCCCAGGTCATGCAGAAATTCAGGGCTCAGGATTTAAATATTATTCCTTGGAAAGTTCCCCTTTGTAGCTGAGAGAATAGTGGCATGGATTAGGTCTGTATTCTAATAATACTGTCCCTGATTCGGTTGCTTTCATCCAAAAATCTGATTAAGAAGACTATTAACTCCTCTAAACATATTAACATTTCATTTGGTCTTCTATCAGCTACCCCTCTGTTGAGATTATTGTCTTGACTAATGTTTATCTTTCAGAAAAACAACCAGTTATAAACCCACTTATTTTGGTTTTGGTCAGTGTCCAGCTGAGAGCCCTCATCTCCTTTCCATCAAAAAAGCAGACAGTATTTCCCCTCTTTGAGGGTCCTAGCGCACTACCATTGGGGTGTCTCACAGTGGCTATTTTGGCAAATGCTTTGGCTTCCAGTCTCTCACCAGCAGGTCCTTTTCCCTGTCACTCTTTGCTCCAGCCTCTGCAGTCTCACTTTTTTGAATGTGGACATGCCAAGGTGGAACACACTGTGCAATTAGCAGCAGATAATTATTTAACATGCAGAGAAGTAAATTCATCTTGTCTTTCTTACTCAATCTTCACGTTATTGTTCATGTAAGGAAAACCCACACCACACCACACTAGAGCTCATTTTCAGTTTGATCATCACTCTGGCCCAGAAATCCTAGCCAGGGTGGCAGGCTGTCAGGATATAATCTTCCTGCAGGTATCACCTGCCCTCCTTATTCCCCAGCTCTCAATCATATCAAAACACTTCTTCTGACTGAATTTACTAGTGGATCCAAGCCACTCTAAGAGACTGAAATCTGAAATAATTAAGAATCCTGTATCTTTGTGTAATTTAAAAAAAATATAACAGGATTTCAGAGTCCTGACCAATGTTACTGCTAGATAACAGATTTTAATGCAAAAAGGGACCATTCTAATCATTTAATGGAGCAATATCCTGAATAAAAACACAGACCATGAAATAATTCCCATATTGGACCATGAGTTTCTTCTTTGTAATATATCTCAGTTAAAGGCTTTCATTAATGGAGTATCTGCCATAGGGTTTGCTGAATTATTCCAACATTTTCTTAGGAGCGTGTTCTTTGCCTCACATTTTCTTAGACTCCAAATACTGTCTGACCACTATTTTGAATTTGTCTATCTTCCTATCTGAGCTGTTTGACCAAATTCTATGTTCATTGTGCACCCTCACATTTCATTTTAGAAATATCATACACTTCTTTATCAGTGGTGATCATATTAAAGACTGTAAGTGAAGACAAAATATAGAGAGGATATGGTGCATAGCAATATATTTATTGTTGATGGAAATACTGCTGAAGGAAAACCAATTTTCATGTATATAATTACCATTATATGAAACCATAAGGCTAGAGAAAAGCCATTTTCTCTCTCATGTTTAGAACAAAGCTCTGTAGATGAATTTGCAGAAAACAGAATGTTTGTTTGTAACAGTAAGGTAAAAATTATTTCCCTTCTTTTTAAGCTGCAAATGATGGTACTTGCTTTTTTAGGTATTTTAAAATGAAAAAAAGTCTGATATTTGGAGATAAAAGTGCATGTTTCTTAATTTAGTGCTTCAGTGTCAAGCCACAGGAACTGTCAGTATAGTGTGGAAGTACTCCTGCACAACAGAAGTGAATGGAAACTTTGACTTTTATTTACATGCATGGAGGATCAAACACTTTGTGTAAAATCAAGACAGTGGCTGCTATCCCAGATCAGTGAGGAGCAGAAAGATCTGAAGTTAGAGGCTGGCAACATAACCATTCTGGCACTTTGACATCAGTACATCAACTAGAAAGAAATGTTATACCAGCTTATTGAAAAAAATCCTATCAACTAAAGCCCTGATACAAGAAGCATTAATTTAAATTCATTATTTAAGTTTAATTTAAATTCATTATTTAGTTTGAAACACGGGCCAGAAGCTCTGTGGGCTCTGATAGGTTTTAACTGGATACTTACAGGCCACTTAAAACCCAGGCTGGAGAAAACTTCTGACTCAGAACAGACATTTCAAAGAACAGCCTTTGCTCCAAAAATAGCTTAAGAGTCACCCTGCCTCAACCACGTCAATCAGAAAGATAATGGGAGATTTCAAATTATCAATCTTAAAGGCAGAAAGGTTTAGTTAAACCACAGGCTACAATATATATTGACTGAACCATGAGACATCATAAAAAGAGAGCTTTGGAAAGCTTTCACAGATATGCCCCCCACCAGACTCAAAACAGTCTTCTCCAGGAGGTATTTCCAGAAGGAGGTTTTACCCCAAAGAAGAGGGAGCTGCAGAGCAGGGGCCCTGGCAGGCTGTGGACAACCAGCTCAGGGGACAAGGCTAGAGGGTGCATGGGCACAGCCTGCGGGATTTTTGGATTCAAAAGGTGGAAGTAAAAGAAGGAACTGCCTTGAGATGCAGCAGCAAGAAGAGCCTTGGAGATGTAGTTTATCCCAGCAACAGAAGGTGTTTGCTCTGATTTTAATAGTTAAATGTCCCAACTGTATGGATACAAAATATTTCTATGGCTCAGCTTTCAATTACTGTACGTCATGGTTTAATCCAGAAACTAAGCATCAAGCTGCCTCTCACTCACTCCTGCTCCCCATAGCAGGAATAAGAATTGGAAAAAGGAGTAAAACTCGTAGGTTGTGGTAAGAACGGTTTAATAATTGGAGCAAAAACAGAAATATCAACTACAAAATAATAGTAACAATAACAACTATAATTAAAAGAGGAAAGAGAGAGAAATAAGACCCCAGAAAGACAAGTAATGCACAACATAACTACTTGCACCCACTGGCCAGTCCCCAGCCTGTTCCCAAGCAGCAATTGGCCCCTCACAGGTGATTCACCTCCGTTCACATATTGAACATGGTGTTCTATGGTATGGTTCTTTGGCCAGTTTGAGTCAGCTGTCCTGAACATGTTCCTTCCCATTTTCTTGTGCACCTGCTCCCTGGCAAACTGAAATGTCCTTGATTTAGAGTAAGCACTACTTAGCAACAGCTACAACATCAGAGTGTTATCAACATTATTCTCATACTAAACCCAAAACACAGCACTGTGCCAGCTACTAAGAAAATTAACTCTATCCCAGCTGAAATCAGGACACTAGGTCATGCATTCACTTTTAAAATAATACAAAGATTTGTCTGGATTTCTTTTTTAGAAGTGTGATGCATTTTCCCCATTGTCTTGTATTTCTAAATATTCTTCTTCAACCACTATCATTAAAGAGTTACTGTATGTATCAAGGCTTTCAACAATGTAATTGTGTGCAACCCACTCCCTCCTTAAACCAACTTCACTGTACCTCTACTGTATGCTGATCTCATAGAGGCTCTTATACTGCCTTGCACCTGGAGTGCATCTGTTCACTTCCTAATTATATGTTAGTCAAAGCAAATTAATACTCTTGTGTATGGTACATTCTCTTTGTCTTCCCAGAAAGAAACTGTCTGGTGGGAGAAGTCTCTTTCTGTCATGATGCTCTGCTCAAATTTTTGTTTGACTGCTTGGCTTTTTATTTTCTAAGGTGAATGTTATTTTAGGTGGAATTTATGTAACCTAAGTTCAGGCTTACAACATAGGTATTTACTTGGGAGATAGTAAGCCAAGGTTCTTGTACTAGGCTGTGAAGAAAAGGATGCATTTTAAGGACACAAGTCATCCTACCTTGTATTAAGTACTTATACACGAATTTTGTCTTAAGATTCCATTGACCACTCTCTCTATTGACTAGAAGTGTGACCAGCTCAGTAGCAGAAACAGATATCTGTACTTAGAGTCCAGTCTTTGGTATATATGAAGCAGACAAGGTCAGAAAACAAACCCAATGCAGGAACAAGAACGCGATTTGCCATAATCCCTAATATCAAAGGTGAACCTTATGACAGCCTCCAGCAGATTTCTGAGAGGTCTGCTTTTCTCTCCTGCCTAGAAAAGGTTTTGTGCTATGAATGTTTCTCTCATTATGCCACAGGGATGACGTTTTGATTCAAATCTTTATCCTTCACCAGCTGACTCTTGGATGACTTGGCCTAAGTTCATTGAGCCTCTTCAAGGCACAGCCAAGATCCTCAGCTTAACCTGCTGTTCTGTAAAAATTATAAGTACAGTGGGATCCATGTGCTCCCAGAGGCTCATGTAGGAGAGGAAAGAGGCTCCTGCTTTACAAAGTTTCCTGTGGGCTGATGGATTTGTAAGAACAAGGATCAGTGAATATCTATTTGTAGCTCACATACCTCACTTGTTAATTTAGGTTTTGATTTTGTGTAATTGCTAGTTTGCATTATTAGTAATTATCTCAGTTGCCTACAGAGAATTAGTGCATCCCTGGTTATTTTTCTGTCTCTAATGTGTTCTTTTTTGATACTGCCTGAGTTGGCAGAAATATTCTGTAAAGATGGCAAGTCCAAAATCTTCTCTTCTCTGCTGCACTGTTGGTGGGGGATTGCCACTACATCAGCTTGTTGCCAACATCAAGAAATTCCTCCAACATGCATGAGATGCTCTGAATATCCAATCTATTTAAGTGGAAAAAAATAGAGGGAGGCAGGATAAGAGGAAGAATGATAACAAAATTTGACCATATTTAATGGACCATGGTAGCTGCACTTAACAGTGGTTATAAGAACTTTCTTTTCTATCTGCTGGAGCAGAACTCAAACAGGGGTAAATACAGTGTTTAAAATAACTGACATTCAGCAATCTCCAGGAAATATTTGTTTGTTTCTAAAAAAAGTAACACATTAGGTGACACATGCACTTTTGGAAAATACTTCTGACATGAAAAGTACAGAGCAGCAATTTAAGAGGCTGAATTAAGACTTTCAGAGCTTGTACAATTTTCTGGCGTCTTCTTCTGGGCAAAAGGGAATAAAGGATTGATTTGTTCATATTCAGTAACAGAGCAACCTAGAGTAACTATCCAGAGTACCATGCCTGAAAGTTATTCAGCACCCAATGTGAGATGCACACAGTTGGTGTGTGACCAGTTACTTTTATGGACATTCAAAAATCTGAGAAATAACCTCAAATTTCTCCTTGCCTTGCAGAGGGTCATACTCTGTCATCTTTAGGTTGTGGTGGCAACACTGAAATACTGGGTGACCCAGCCTGGCCTCAGCTGGAAATTTGATGGGAACCAGCTTCTTTCCTCAAGAGGGTACCAACTACATGAACCAACATACCATATGGCCAGAACAATACAATGTATGGTATTTCCAGTTTTGGCACTACTGCTTGTAGTCTCAGCTGCAAGTCACAAGTGGACAAGCCAATGGAAATGAAAATCAAAAAACAAAACAAAACAAAAAAAACCGCACAAAGTTATAGAAGTTTTCTCAAACCTCAGGAAAGGATTTAAGTGAATCTTTTGTTTTGGTAACTCTTTTCTCTTGTCTATTCTCTGCTCTCTAATTGTTATATCTTTTCATGGAATGAACTCACAGCTGTGTCTGGAAATTTCTTTTCCTTAAGATTCTTGCCAAACCAATATTCTCTGCTGAGGCTGACAGGCTTTATGGAAAAGTGACCATGTTGACTTGGGGGAGAGAAGCAGGTTTCTAAGATTAGGGGAAAAGAGAAAGAGAGTGCAGACAGAAATGTGATGGAGTTTTGATCCAAAAATGTATTTTTCCATTCAAATGCATTCTGAAAAAGTGCTTGGAAAGTTTTGTTTTCATTCCAATATAGGAAAAGTATCAATTCTGCAACGTTCAAAGTTATCATGAAGTGGAACTGCTGTTCTCCAGCCAGCTCTAAATGCATCATTAATGGACTTACTTTTGTTCTCACTGCACAGGTGCAAAGTTGGCAAGATTCCACTGTCATTAACAAGTTACCCCAGGCTAACACCTGGCTAAAATGAGATTAAGGCCCACTGCCCTTAGATTTTCTCCAATGCATGGCATGTGTTAGAGCACACAGGGCCTCTCTCTTGTTTGCAAAGCAGAAACCAAATATATGCTGTGTACAACACCTACTAACTTGTACCTAAACTTTAGGTGTATAAGTGACCTTTGCCCCAAAAGAAAGTGCCAGATTTCCCTTATAGTCAGTGGAGAGAAGTATGTGTTTGTGAATGCTTCCAGAGGGCAAATATGTCTGCCTCTGCCTGGAAATTCTGCAGGCTTTTCAACTCTTTCCATTGACCTGGGAGAGAATTCAGACAGTAAACTTCAGGATAACTGCTTCATTGTGTGCCTAAAATTTATTCAGAATCAGTTCTTGCTTTCAGTAAATTGGACAACATCTAATATGAATCTGAGGGGTGCAGTAGCTTTGCATAATATGTCTGTTAGTAACACTGCCATTAAAAGTTTCAGTGAAGTAAACAGCATAAAAGCAGTGTAAATTGATCCAATCTCAAAGCCTGCTTAACTGCAAAAGTTTGTTTAAGCACTGGACCTGTTTCAAAGCTTCTGTAAATCATGATATCGTGCCAATGTCCATACCTCCGCCTAGAGTGGATCTATGTCATTACTAAGAGGACATCAGGTATACTATAATGCTTAAAAAGTCTCTGTAGGTTGCAAAACTGTGTCCTTGATACTGGTTGATGAACAATTAATTTGCACATCATGAAAAAAATAAGAAAATCCCTAAAGCCAGAAGAGCAGCAATTCCATGGTCTTTAGGTTTTTCTTGATCCAAGGAAGGTCCAGTGTCAGAAGGACCAGTAGACTAAATGATCAATAGACGTCTCCTAAAGATGAGCATAAATTTTTCAGAATTATTTACACAGTGAGAAAAAAAATCAACCCCTGCTAGAAATGGGATGTTTTCATATTAAAAAACATGAAAAATTCTATTATTTCATGCCTACCTGTAATCCTAGTCCACCTGGTTCACAGTATCTGCATATTTCTTTTTATCTTCCAGGAGCTTGGACTGTTGAATAATGACCACAAGTCCATCATCTGGTTGGCCTGACAGGTGATGCTTGTAAGAGATGTCCTGTATCAGTCAAGAATGGTGATTTCTCTCCATTACTGTTTGATCAACTTTCATCATAAAAATTTTCCACTTTTCCCTGTAACCAGCCTCTTCCAGCAGAACCATTTTAATCTATTAATAAAAATGCACAGACTCTGCAGTCTTTGAATATCATTTGCCAGATTATTCCTTTTTTTTTTCCTTATCATCTTGGTTTTGTCACAATTGTATTTAACTTGATAAGAATACTTTAAAATAATTTTATAAAGTTAAGTGCAATCCACTGTTCTCCTGTATTACATGAACCCCTACTGTGTGGCAAATACAGAGTGTTGAAACATGCTGAATTATGAAGACAAACAGTAGCATTACATGGACACTTGCTCCTTGATACCATTTTCCTTGAGTCCTAGGAAGTAGTCCTAGTAGTCCTAGTAGTCCAGTCTACTGGAAAATCTAGCTATTATAAATTATTGCAAAGTATATCCAAAAAGGGAAAAATTAAATCTCCATCAGCAGTCTTCATTTCCGTGATTTATGAGTACTGAATATTTGTCTTTGCAACATTCACAGATTTTTTTGTGTTTATATATTTTTAAACATTTTTTACTGTGCAATAACCTCTCCAGCTTCCCAGTCCTAAATGCATAACAGCAGCCTGAGACTCCAGCTCCAGGACCTCTTTGACCCCTGATGCTGAGCTAACAGCAGCAGCCTCAAGGATCTGTTCTCTTCTGTGGCAGTTTGCAGGTGTGCTTGCCAGGGCAGATGGGTGGGTCCTGATCCCTGGAGCATCTGCACAGACACTAAAGTGTTCCATGGCTCCAGACCAGCCTTTCTGCCTCTCACAGGTTTTCTCTGCTCCCTGGTCTTCTGTACTTCCATTGCTTCCCCCCACGTACCCACAAGAGCTGCCACTTCTCTTCCTGGGGGTCTTCACTGCACAACCCCAGCAGCAGCAGCAGACAGGTGGATTCCTGGGCCAGGAATTTTGCCTCCTGCTCTCTGCTTTTGATATTCTTGCTGCTACTGAAAAGAGGAGCGTGAAAAGGAGCTCAACAGGAGCATGACATGAGGTCACACACCCACCAAGGATGCGTAGAAAGTAATTTTACTACTTGATATTCTGCTGGGAAAGGATTTCAAGTGTGGCCCAACCAGGTTCTGCAATGTTTAGTCTATCTGATTTTTTTGTAAATGATTTGGATGATGAAAGAGAGAGAAAATGTATAGAATTTGCAGACAATGTCAACCTGAAGGGAGCTGAAAGCTTTTAAGAGGTAAGGATTAGAACTGAAACTTGATAAATTGGAGGCATTGTCTAAAATTAACCAAATGAAATTGCTGAAGATAAATGTCTTGCCCTATACTTAGGAAGGAGAAGTAAAATGCTAGTAAAATTAGGAGTCAAGGAGCAGGCAACAACACCAAGAGGAAGGTCACAGTGCAGGACAAATCAAATATGCATTTATAAACTGATGCTGATAAAAAATAAAATATCTTTTAATTCTGTGTGATACTGGAAGGAATGTTGTATATGATGCAGGAGTAGTTCTTACTCAACATTACATTACTGCACCTGTGTCCATTTTGGAGCACATGCAGATATTCTGGAAAGCAGCCAAAGGGGGAGCAATGAGAATGATAAGAGGTTTAGAAAACTGAACTATGAGAAAAGGTGAAAGGAATGGGGTTTGTTTAGTCTAGAAATGAGACGACTGAATAGGGTAAGATGATAACAGTCTTACAATACATAAAAGGTTGTTCTGAGGAGGACAGTGATCAGTTGTTCTTTATGTCCACTCATTATTGTACAAGAAGAATTTAGCTTACTTTACAGCAAGGAAGATTCTAGATAGATCATTAGGAAAGCCTCTCTAATAAGAGTGAAGTACTAGAACAATATACTTTCAGAGGCTGCAGAATAGCAGCAGAGGTTTTTAACCAAAGGTTAGGCAAACATCTGTGACCCTGAGATTTGTGTGGGCTCCAAACCAGGCCAGATTTGAAGAGAGTTCCTCAGAGACAGAACAAGGCCCACCTCTGGAAACAGTGCCTGTTTCCTGACAATGCCCTGGCCTTTGGTGCAAATCAGGCAAATGACAGCAATTGTCAGTGAAACCATTCAACTTTTTCATGCAAACTCTTTTCAAACGACCTCTTTGCCCTCAACCTGTTCTAGGAAGAAGAGAAACACTTAAGTTAAAACTTTACTCAGAAAAAGGTTCCATCTATCCCAGGAAAACACCTGAGTAATTACAGTCTGAAAAGTTAATCTGTCAAATTATATGCAACAAAAAACCAGGATCTTAAAATACAGAATGTTAGGAAACCTTAAGGACAGGTAGTGTTACCAAGATCCACACATAATTTTTATTCCAGTGTCAACACAGTGATCTAGCCATGGTCATCATCCTGAGAACTTAGTAAAGGAATGAGATGAAGGATATTAAAATAGTTACATGTGCTAATAACAGTCAATAAACTCACAACAATTTTTTGTCTTTAGAAGCTTGGTAGACTACTTTGTCTCTTGATATGATCAAGAATTTATTCTGGAAATGGGACTAGTCCGTAAGTTTGGGACTAGTCCATAAGCTTGGTTAGAAAATCTTGGTTTTTAATTAATTTTCTCTACTGCTTTTCTTTGCCTCTTGATTCTGGTAGATCAGGTAAATCAGGTAGAAATTTTAAAGATTATCTTTATAAATTTAGGAGCTAGAAATATTCCCTTGAAATTAAAGGAAAAAGGAAAAAAAATGAAAAGGGGGAAAAGCAAGAAAGCTGAGACCTTCACTGAAGCACCTGCCTTAAGGAGTTAAGACTTAAGAAAAATACTGTGAGACTCGTAATAATAGTGTGAAAATTGGCAATCCTTCATCAGGGTATAATTTCCCTTTCTTCTAAACCCCCTTTTTACTAGAAAAGTGGTCACACTGTAAAGAAGACTAGACCCCTAATATTAGGAGTAGTCCACATGTAAGGTCACAGCTGAAGTTCCATTTCCAAGCTAAAGAATGGTTACAGTCACGGAAAAAATTACATAGAATCCTTCTTAGGATATTGGGGGGCTGTAATTAGAGGAAGTGTATCTCTGTACACTAGAGAAAGCAAAAATGTGTAATTGTTTCACACAGTAAATCAAAAAGGGTAAAATTAGACAGAGGAGAAAAGAAAGATGTTGATTAAAGAGTAGAAAGAGCCTGAATACATGGGGTATGCTTCATTTTGTGTGTTTGAACTCTGGCCATGAAAAGCCAGTTAGTGTTGAAGACCTGTTAGAGCTTGTCCCACGGCAAGGCAGTAAACAGGAGTAAGTGGATTTCTGTGTGCAGCCACCGGCCAGGATGCAGCAGGTGCACACATGAGCAGGGAGCTGCACCCTTCCAGCACAGAGCTGGCCATGGCAGCAAGTCTCTGCAAGGGGCTAAAGCCCATCACTGACTTCTGCAGGCTTTTGACCAGGCCCTAGCAAGGTTGTTAGCTTAAGATGGGCTGCTTCACAAAAGTGCTGTCAGACAAATATGGCCTTTGCTTTTTTTTGAATATTTTGCCCAACAAAGAGGAACAGTGTGCCAGGCAGCATAAAATGTATATTACCACAAGAGACTTCTGTTCAAACATCTTGCCAGAATTCTGATCTAAGCATTGCAGAAGTGGTTGCTCTGCCAGGCTGTTCCTTTCCTCTCAATATTCCTTTTGAGCAAGGCATGTCTTGGAAGAAAAAGTGAAATGAAATGAAATGAAATGAAATGAAATTAGATTTCTTGCTATGTTTGCAGAATATCCCTTGAAGACTTTTTTTTTTTTTTACCTAAAGTTATGCTTAGCATGCTTAGAGCTACAATCTGTCATCAGAACTCATACCCACATGCCTCTCTGTAGTTACAAAGTAGGATGAGCTCAAGGAAATCCAGTCTCCTTCTGAACGATATTTCTGCAGCCAACAGTCTTGAAGCAGACGGTAACTGCCCTGCCAGCACAACCCATCTCAAGGGAATCAAAGGGCATGAAATCAAGTAGTTTTGGAGTTCGATTCACCCTGGACTCCAAGGCTTTTTATGTAACCTGCTCATAGAACTCAAGTACCTAACAAGGTGATGCAGAAAGTCCAGGAAAGTATTTGGTATTTTGATCTGAATGAGGCAGTCAACTCCCCAGCTATGAGCAAAGGAATTTCCTTCAGCTAGAAAGATCTGCTCTTACTACAGAACGAGGGTTTGGGGTGGAATGAAACCTTTTAATTGCCAGTCCTTCTCGAAAGGGATCAAGCTCCTGGTGTTTCACCAGAAGCATTTCACGGAGGAAGTTCAGGCATCAGATGGACATATAAGTGTTTTTAATGGGACAGTTAGATAATTTTGCAGTTGTCTGGTTTCCTATGTTCAGTGGCAAAAAGTTCAGAGGCCCAAGCCAAGCTCCTTACCTACATCTGGATGGAAATCATCACAGGACTGGTAGAGAGGATGAGAAGGAGTTACATACTTCTTAAGAAAATGCCTAAGTACCTAATTCCAGATGTGCAAATAAATCTTCGCTAGGATTGGAGGGTTTAAAATAAGCTTTTAAAAAGCATTTTAGGGAACATGCTACTATAGGGAACGTGTCTTTCCTGGACATTCTCAAGTTTTCAAGGCCTCGTATTACTTTTCTCTAAAAGTAACTTTTCTCAGTGTTCTCAACACCTGAAAGGTTTAAATAATGTGTATCTAAGTAAAGTGTCCCAAATGGGTAGAATAATATATCTTCTAGCTCTACGTGATCTCCATGACTGCAAACAATCCAATTGCTGCTAAAATTTTCAACATAATGGCTATCTTTCCTTGGTGAGCAATTCTTCGTATTTTATTTAGAAGCAAAGACCTGGAAGTTTGCATGATTTCATACCCCTCCTCTGGAATTCTCTCAAGTCAGTGTTGTGCCCATCTGCCCATCTCCATGCTAATGCTGTGGGGTTTGATCCATTTGCACAGGGAACTGTGTCTAATTCCTCGCCGTACATCTTTAGTTCTAGATTAATGTTGTCTAAGATTTATCAGCTGTTTGCATCATAAAAAATTACTTTTTGTTAGGAGATGAAATTTTTTGGAAGTTCCTGCTATTGCAACATACTATGTTTTCATGCTAGCAGCAACACTTGCCTCATAACCCACCCTTGCACTTGCATGTCTGTTGTGTAAGACTTTAGCTTTGGACATCTTGTATTGAGAGTTCCCTTCTGTACATGACTCAGTGCAACTCCCTAAGCATTTTGCAGATATGAATCTTTTCTTATGTTAAATAGCAGCATGGGTAAAACTATTTCCAAACTATCCCCACAAGTTCAGTAAAATCAGCAGAGGTCTACCGAGATTCTTTAGTGCTTGCAGGTCACATCCATCTTCTCTCTCAATGAGCCACTTTATTTATTTAATGTTGTGTCTTAGAAAATGACCTTCAGTAATGCAGAAGATTCATAATGCACTGTGCAATCAGGGGCACCTTTTGGGTTGAAGAAAACTTTCTGGGTATGGCCATGAACTACTGAAAAAGTAGATTGTCTTTTTAATGCTATTCTCTTTGAGCAAAATTTTCTTCCTTGTTTTCCAGCTCATAGACACCTATCTGTTGCAAGATTCCAGTAGGATATCTATATATAGTAAGACAGTAGATTTGTATTTGAGAAAAAAATGTAAGGGCAAGCAGATGTCAGAAAATTGCATATATTGGTCATTCAGTATCCTCAGAGGTATCAAATGCTTAACCTCCAGAAGCAAAAAATCAGAGCTTTGTCATAAATTCACAGATTTTTCCAAATTAGTGTAGATAAACTGAACAGGACTAAAGCCACCTCTTGACCACAGAGGTTCCAGCTTCTGCCTTCACCCCTTGCATATCCTGTAAAAGTCAACAGGGAATTCTGCTGTTAACTTGTGATGAGATCTTCTTCAGCCTATTTAAAACATATAAAAAAAATTGGAACAGGGAGAAGCCTCCAAAGCATCAAGTGGAGAAACACCACCCTGAGCAGACACCATGGGAACAGAAACATGGTTGCATCCTGTTGATTCCTTTAGAAGCCCCCAGATGAAGGTCAGATGATGGGGCTAGTGACAGGAGGAGGTACACAGTGAAGGAAAGGAAGACGCAAAGTACTCTACTCAGAAACGAAACGAGTTGTTTCAGAGCCCATGCTGACTGGTGACACATCCAGGCCATCTGGGTTTGCTTGCATTTAAAATAATGGGCTTTCCAAGACCTGGAAAGATCTCTAAAACACAGAGAGTCTTATAGTACCTTCATTTTGCCAAGCATGCAACTGCTGTGCAGGACTTGGACCTGCAACATAAGGACATCTTGCTTTTCAGAGCAAAGAACTGCAGTATGACACTGATTAGATGTATATAAAATTTGCAATGGAAGTGAAAAGAAATCTCATTCTATTTCACATGCTCTTGCCTTAAAAGCTTTCTCACTTGTTTTGAGAACACTACCTGCTACACAGGATCTGGCCTCACCCCCGGTCTCTGTGAAATTAACCAGACTCACTTTCAGTTACTTGGCATACCCTCCCTCCAGTTTCCTTCTAGTGTGAGACTAAGGCTTGAAATTATTTTACTAATTAATTATGGGAATTAGCAACAATTGTGACCAAAATGACCTCACGCTGTACGACATACCTGGGTGAGGTGTCTCCTACCTCATCTCTAAGGCAAGAACAAGACATGTAGAAAGGATGTAGTAATGTAGTAGGCTTTTAAAATTCCCCTCCTTTCAGTACAACATACAAGGAAAGTATGATATGATAATATTATATGATAATATTATATCATTATATAGCTCTATAATAATATTATATAATTATATACAGTCCTGCCAAAGCTGTGAACATTCCCTCCTCTACCAAGCTTTTGGAAAATTTCTCTAACCGTGGAAAAAAAATAAAAAAAACAAACCTTAAAAAAAATCCTGTTAGCATGGTGCCATATTTCCCAGTGTCAGTACTTCATTGCTGAGAAAGTATCAAGTCTTCCTTGTGCCTCCTCAGGGACTGGTTCTCCCTGCTCTCTCCTTGTATTCTGCATTAATGAACGTGCCCTTCTGTTTGACTCCCTCGTTGCAACCTTTCCACTCACCCGTCTGTCACTTGGCAGTAGCTTCAGGACGGCTCTTCCCAGGGACATTTCGTGTTTATTCAAGTGTTGCTGTGCTGTGAGACCAGAGAAGCAGATCTGTTGCTTCCAGCTAAATCTGTTTATTTCCCAACCCACAGCACCACATATTCCCATAAAAAAAAGGCAGGAAGGCAGATACCAAATTGAAAACAAGTCAGGGGACTCTTTTCCTTTCTCATATTCCTTTTAGTGGCTTGTGGCCTTTCTATTCAGGTAGTACACAGTGAATTCAGAGTTTTCAGAACCCATGTGAAAACAGCTCCTCTTTTTCTCCATCCATTTGCTTTTACCACAAGATTATGACGACCTGAATGTATATGAAGATTGCACAAATGTATGGAGGGAGGCCAGCCCCCGGGCCTGGCAGGCCCAGGGGACCCCAGTTTGTAATGAGCTGGACATGGTCCTCACCAACACACTTAGGTGGGATGCAGATGGAGCAGGAGGAGCTGTAGGTGAGTGCTGTGGGTACCATGGGGTTATCCTGGGATAGAACAGCTCTCTCTCCCATGTTAAATGTGGGTGGTGGTTACTGCTGCAACCTGGGAGAGGGCACAGGTTTTTTTCCTCAGCCTGGTTTGTCCTATTTCCATTGGGCTTGAAATGAAGCCCAGGTTAGGAGCCACTTTGATGACAGATATTATTGCCTGTTCTGACCAGAGAGGAGACAAAATGAGTCAGTAGACAGCTTAAGAAATTGCTTTGGAGTGGTCCCATTTTCTGGAGGTTCTGCAAGAGAGCATACCCAGCCCACCCATCACTGGCTGAGCAGCTGCTGTGCCACGGGGCATGCAGAGGAAAGCTGCTTTTGGCTGCGCAGGGTGAACACTCTTGGGTTACTTTCTGTTCTCCACGGGGTAGGAGCCTGTGCAGCAGCACCTGCTGAAGAGTGGTTTATGTGCTGTGACATGCTGAAACAGCAGTTCTTTCTCTCACTGAGCCCACAAAACAAACAAACAAGAAAACAAAGAAACAAACTGTATGTGGAATTGGCCATGATGGCAAACATAGGAAATTAAGATAATGCTTGACATTCAGAGCAACCTACAAGAATAGCAAAAGATACACACATACAGTCCCAGGTCAACATGTACAGTATGGTTAAAAGACAATAACAACGGAACTACCAGCATGAAAAATGGCAAAAACTACAATAAAAAATTTACTTTTATTAAAATCAAGCTTTGAAAAGGTGTACATGCTAAAAGGATACCAGAAACCATTTCATTAGCTTTGAAAAAAGCAGCTATAAGTTAAATAAGGGAAATTCAAAGCTTGCAATACTGACCTACTCTGCATTATGGGAATATATGAATTAAAAATTTATGTAAATACCTTAGAAAAGACCAACCAAAAGGAAAACAGGAAGAAGAGAGAATAGCCCTTGCTCCCTGCAGTGCACACTGAACAAGGCTACATGTTGATTTCAAAGAGGATTGTGGTCATCAGAGAATGGAAGTCTGAAGCAGACACTGGGATGGAGAGCCTCACCCAGCAGCAAGGACCAGCATCCTGCTAGGGCTGTCCTGCCAGCAGCTCAGTAGATGCACAACTTTGTGAAATTCTAAGAGCTAAAGAATCTCTGCACTTGAAGAACCAACACAGTAGCCTCAAAAACTGCTCCAGAACAGACCTAGGTCTTGACCAGTAAATTCTGTGGATCATTGTATATAGTTTGACACCTGGAAATGCAAATGCCAGCACTCTGTTGTTGAATGCTGGATTCATATAAAGGCATCAAGATAGTGGATTGTAGAGAGAATGTCAGCCAGGGATAAATGCCTTATCATCAGCGCTAGATAACAAAAGGGTCTTGATAAACATTGTCTTTTCCTGTGTCTCACAAACATGGAAACCAGCTTTCAGCTTACAAATTTACGAAAGGAATAAAAACCTGAAAGATCTGTGGGTTGTAGACATGGTCCCTTAAGTTTGTGACACAAAGCTCCAGGTAGATTGTATACCTCCACATCTGATTAAGAAAAACCTCCTTGCAAACAAAACATGGGTTGTGATTTCCAGAACTACCACTGAGACCACAATAAATTATCAAACAATTTGTGTAGGGCAACCTAGAAGGTACACTTCCTACCCCATTATGATCTAAGCAAGGAACTCTGAATATTAGACGTGATGTTGTATACAGGCCACAGGATATCAAATTCTCCAGTACAACACAAAAGGGTGGCAAACCCATCCCTTATCCTCACACACAATTCTTCAAATATTAGGAAATAACTGAGGATGCTTTATATTGGCCCAAGTGAACAGTGACACAGGAAGAACATCATATTGCAGATGTCAAAAATATAGCCAAGTCAAAGAAAACAAATAAGCTTAGTGGTTGCTTGAGTACCCTCAATGCAAAATAAAATGTTAATAGTATGATTAGCTACAATAGCTTTTCTTGAATCTAGGAACCGAGTAAAATTCTTTCTCAACTCCAGCAAAGAATCTGGATGAATCCACATGTCTATGTGAGTTTCTTCTGTGACTTTCTTTTTGCCTACAAAAACAGGCAGTGTATTATTCCAGATTATAAGGATCTGCAACTCAGTCAAATGAATAATTCTTCTCCCATATAGATTAAATAAAAATGCTGCTTGTCCTCATTTCTTTTATTTCCCGTGGTGGCTATCATAATGCACTTATATTGCACACCAAATTGTATTCTTTATATTCTGCAACTCTCCTGGTACCTGGAATCCCCTACAGGCTACTGAGGATTGCTCAGAACTGAATATGAGCTGCTTTTTGCCATCTTTATTGGCAGGAAGACGAAGTTCAAACATGTAGCTACACTAAGAATAGATATTCATTCACACCACAGGTCAATCCAGCCTATTGCTAAGCTCCAGGAACTGATGTAATGGGAAGAGTATGAAAACAAGGCATAGACTTGAAAACAAGACTTGGGATTTCCCTAGCTGGGAATGTATCTATCCCTTTAACAGCTTTTGGTAGACCTTTTACTCCAATGCATGTGCTCAGTTGTGTTTGCACCCATGTAAACCTTTAACAGCCATGGTATTTTTCATCACGGAATTCCACAGCTTAACTCTCTTTCTCAATGAAACCTTGTCCTTTTGTTTGCTTTGAAACTGCCCCTACTAGTTTCATGTAATGATTCCTTGTCCTTATACTGTAAAAGAAAGCAAACACTTGCTACTTACCTGTAGAAGCTGCTTGAGTCTATCTGCTGATACTTGCAACATTGATCAGTAGCTTAGTATCCTCCCTACTGAAATATCCATAAGCAATTAAAGAAAAGTTATAACTCTGATTAATGCTCAATAAGAGAATATTTAGTATCAGGTCAGGATTAAAACTAAATTTGCTTCTACCTAATTCCCCATAACTGAGGGAGAAGGAGTAACTCTTCCCATGTCCTTAGAGGGCTCAGTTGCTGTTGAACTCGCTGTCTCCCAAGACTAAGCTTTGAGGTGAAAAGTGTCTTTCACATCGGGTTCCACCAGGCTCAACACCCACTAGGTTCAATTCTGTCTGACCATGGGCAGTAGATCCTGGGCCATCAATCAGTAACAGTCAGGGGTTTCTGCTTTGCAGGGAAAAATGTTTTCCTGTATTTTTTGCTGCATTGGTAGTCAGGGACCACAATAAAATTACATCTACAAGTGCTATAGTAGATACCTCTGTGTGTCATCTTAATTGCAATGAAAATAAGCAAATGAAAAGGAAAAAAATCTTAAATGAAAAATACTTCTGTTATCTGAAAATAGTATTACACAAGTCTCTCTTTTTGGAAATTATCCATTCATTTTCTTCATAAACATTTACTAAGGAGAAAAGTATTTTATGAACATATGGCACTTGTCTCTGTTTTGGATGTAAAAACGTCTGGTATTTTGCTGACTTCATTTCATTGTGAGTCACTGTGTAGGTTTGTATAAACACCAGGGTATTTTCATCAATTAGAAATAACTGAGATTTTCAACATAACATTCCCATATTTACTTGCACTTGAATAGTTCTGCTAATACCCTAGACAATACACATATAGATGTATTTACTGCACACACAGGATCCCTGTTCCTAAAAAATTCCAGACAAAGCCTGAGGACCTATGACTCTACCCTAAAACCCCGCTGTATCCATTACCAAAACCCTTCAAATTTTCCCTGTAAGTGGATGTTCTTAATCAGTTAGGATATTGTGATGAGGAAAAAATAACATTTTTGAAAATCACATTCTAATGGGGAAAAAAAATGCTATCAAATGAGCAGACTGTTTCTTAAGATAATTAGACCACATGCAGAATCTCAACTGGTTGTTTCAGAAACCCTTTCATTATAATACACTCCTGCATGTTGTTGGTAACTACATACCCAGGCTGATAAAATCAATTGCCCTATCAATACTCCAAGAAGTAGATTGATCCTGTCCCAGTTTTGGAGTACTGCAGGAGAGAGAGGACACCAGAAATCCTGCCCACCTCAGGAAGTTTGTAACAAGACTCACTTTAGTAATGATCCAAATTACTAGCACAACACAGAACCAAGACAGCAAATCCAAGCCACTCTGGGGGCATCCCAGAAGTGGCAAGAAGGTGATCATATATGGCAGAACAAGAAATGGGTTAGAAGCAGAAAGGGCTTATGCTACTATTGAAGGCACTTTCATGGGAAATACATGATGATGGTTCAAATCACTTTTAGCAGAAAAGAGTGTCTGTGGCTCAAGGTTCCTGGATAACTGCTCTAGCCTCGAGATGGCAGGTAAAATAAAGATAAAAGTTGTGTGAGGCTAGCCTGTCCCATGGCTGAAATCACATTTTCAAGTCAATTTGATTCTGAAGGCAAAAGGAGAGCATCTTCCCTGATCTCGTCACAATGAGAACAGGCACAACCTTTGCTGTTTGTCCTCCCACAAGGTGACACTAGATGGCAGCAATTGAAGTGGCAGCAGAAGCTGCAGATCTTGCTGGCCCAGAAGGCGCTTCAGCAACCAGATGGTCAGAAACACGGGGAACACCCGAGAGTCAGCTCTTCTGTCCCTACCTACAGCGGCCGAGCTTGTCACAGTACTCAGGCAAGTCACGAGATACAGACATGAATATGAAGCCTATGCCTTGACTGTCCTGCTTATCATACCTGATCTAGTTGAAGGTGTCCCTGCTTGTTGCAGGGAAGTTGGACTAGTTGAGTTTCAAAGGTCCCTTCCAACCCAAATTATTCTGTGATTCCGTGGTTCTGTGATTCTGTTTCTTTTCTCTACTGGCTTGCCCATATCTGGTTGGCCCGTTTTGTGTCTGAGGCCTCTTAGCCTGCATTTAAATGGCATTTTTTCACAGAGTAATATGATAGAAGGTATTAACCGGTCTGTTGTTATGTTCCCTTCTTTGGAGTCAGATGGGTTAGGTGTTGTATGGCATTATGGAAATACTCACAAAAATGGCCTTGTTAGGAAGGAAAACAGAGTCAAGAAGTGCAGTAATAGATGGATAATATCATAACTGCTGTTCTGACAATCAACTTCTGAAAGAAACCGGTGGAGGGAAAAGCTGACACTCCCCAACACAAGAACAGTGCCAATATAGCATGTGTTCCTTTTGCTTTATTAAGACAAGACTTCACTGGCAGCAAAATCACAGGCTATTCAAAATTTAACAAAGATGTACCAAAAGACAGTGACCAGCAACAGCATTAGTATTGCCTTTGAAATATTCATGTGCTTCCTGTACTCCACATGCCAGCTTTGTTCAATATCTTTGCCACAGTTAAAGCTGTCTCCACTGCCTTATTATACCTGCCAAGTTCTGAAAATGCATTTGGGGCTTAAATCTGGATATCAAGTCATCAGCATGGGAAAAGAGCACAGCACTTTACACGGTAATTGAGATTCTGACTTTGAGCTAGTGAAAACAAAATCCAGTGCTTAGTCACTGATGGGAACTGCAGGCATTTCAGTCAAGATCTCAAAACTCAATTGCTGGCTGCAACTTCTGCTGCTGCAGTGTGGGGTAGTCACCTAAAGATAAGTGCCTTCTACGACAGCCAAACCATTTACATCTTTGAGCAATTCTGGCAGTGGCCTAGCTGTCTGCCTGCCAAGCAGCAGGGAAGGAGAACGGAGGGGTGGAGACATAAATTGTCACTGTGCATAAGTGTACAGGAGATGGAAGCAGTGGCAGGTGACTCAAGATTACAGAGACACTGTCTGCATGTGCATGAACAGGGTTTTGGGAGCAAAAGAAAATGAGAAATTAAACTTCAAGTGAGACATAAATGGTGACTAAAAGGGCTTCTAGGGGTGTATGAGCAGCTAAAAGAAAACATGGAAAAATGCGGCCCTGCTGCTGAAGGGGGTGGGAGACCTGGAGAGAAAGGACCTGGAAGTTCCCAGTGACTTATCCCCCTTGATCTTTACCAATTAGAGCAGCCTTATGCAATTCCAGGCCAGGAGACCAGAAGGACAATCTGGAGCAAGGAAGACTTATCCACAGTAGACAAGGATGAGATTAGTATAAACAAGAACATGAGACTTGATAGGGGAAACACACAAGTGCAGAGACACCTGGCCAACATCACTAGAAGGTCAATCTCAATTGTCTTTGAAAGGTCATGACAATCAGCAGAAGATCCTGACAGCTGAAGAGAGCTCATGTCACTCCCATCTTCAAGAAGGGCAAGGAGATCTGTGATACCATAGCCCAGCCAGCCTCACCTCAGTCCCTGGGAAGGTGAGGGATCAAATCCTTCTGGAAGCCATTTACAAACATGAAGGACAAAATAATGATTAGAAGCATGGACTTACAAAGGGGAAAACATGCCTGACCAACCTGAAAGCCTTGTATGATGAAATGACTGGCTTGGTGGATCAGGGGAAAGAAGTCAAGGTTTTTAATCTTGATTCTACTGAGTGTTTCAACACTGTCTCACATAACATCTTCATTGACGAAGTGAAACACTGGGTAGATGAGTGGATAGCGAGATGGGTGGAAAACTGGCTGAACTGCCATGCTCAAACATTTGTGATCGGTGGCATGAAGTTCAGATGGAGGCTAGTCACTAGTGGTGCACCTCAGGGGTTGGTACTGAGCCCCAGAGGGTTTAGTGTCTTCATTTATGACCTGGATCACGAGACACAATGCACATTCTGTAAGTTTTCACACAGTACTAAACTGAGAGGAGTGGCTGATGCATCACATGAGCATGACATTCTGCCATTTAGAGGTATCGTGCAGGGTGGAGGAGTGCACCAACAGGAGTATCATGAAGTTCAACAACGAGAAATCACAAGTCCTGGCCCTAATACAAGTGGAGTCTGACCATCTGGAGCGCAGCTTTGTAGAAAAAGATCTGGGCACCCCAGTGGCACTGAGTTGAACATGAGCCAGCAATGTGTCCTTGAAGCCAGCAGCATCTTGCTTTGCATTAGGAAAACGTTGTCAGCAGTCTGAGGGAGGCCACCCTCTCCCTTCCCTCAGCATGGGTGAGACTCAGCAGGAATGTTGGAAGCAAGCCTGGGCTCCCAGCACAAAAGAGTCTCTTGGATACTGAAGTGACTCCAGGGAAGGACCACAGAGATGATTAAGGCACAGGAGCATCTGCCACACAAGGAGAGCATGGTAGAGCTGGGATTGTTTAGCCTAGGAAAGAAAAAGCTTGGTGGAGCTTATCAGTGGGAGCGGAGGTGAAGAAGATGGAGCCAGGCTCTTTTCAGCAGTATCCAGTGTTTTGGAAATATTCAAAACCCAAGTGGATGCAGTCCTGAACAGCCTCCTGTGACGCTGTTCTGAGCAGAGGAATCAGACTAGGTGATGTCCAGAGATCCCACCCAATACCAGCCATTCTGGAAATGTGAAAATCTGTATTTCTGTGTCTTCAGATGTTCATCACTGCTTTCTGCACTGCAGCGTCCACCCAAACCCTACAAGACAAGCATTGGGAGGCTAGAGCTATTCCTGAAATGGTACAAACAGTAATCATACACGACTGTCTTCCCCTTACTGTGCATGTCTGATTTGTTCATTTTGTGATCATTACACCAAATAGAGAAGGCCCAACAAGCCTGTGGATCATTTCTTAAACAGGAGCAACAAATTTAAAAAATCATCTTCACAGTTCAGGGACAAAGCATCTTTTTGGCAACTCCCTGGGGAGTTGGTTTTGGCTCACTGTCTCATTTCCTCAGCAGTACAAGGCACTGTAGGATCAAGAAAATTACAGGAAAAGATTAGCAGGGACCTTCTGTCCTCCTGTCTCAGGATATCTTGTGTTCTGTTGGAGTCCTACATATATGACCTTTTTAAAGGAATAATTGTGGTTCTCAGAAAACAATTACTCAAAACTTGCTAAAAATAATAGAAAATTGAGATTAGTCTGAAAATTGAGCTCTCCGCCAGTAAAAAATGTTTTAGTGTGAATAAACATTTGCTAAACTGACAGAGCCTATGGGAAAATCTTATTATCACCTGCACTGTGGTATTAATGATAGAGAGCATCCTGGTGACGGCACTGTGTTACTTGAGGCTGACAGGTCCCAGTTGTGCCAACTGACACACTTTCATCAGAAGCTACTGCCACTCCTAAAATACTAGGAATGCTGTGAATGCATGAAAACCTCACTGAAAATATCCAAACCTTGCAACTACTGGGAGAAACTTAAAAACTATTCTGAAAGTTCAACAGTCTAAGTGGCAACAGTAGTCCATGTTATTGATGATTTAGATAGCCTAATTCATACCATTTGAACCATGAGACCAGCAGTGTTCCTTAAAGTTCCTCCTCTCAGGCACAGAAGAGAAATCATCCATCTTTGCCATTGTAGGGCTCAATCACCTGAGCAAGGCCTCTGTCTTCTTTTTCTTATGGACAGTCGGACAAAAGCTGTTCCTTACCAGCAGAGAGGTGAAATTTTATACATGAAACAAGGAGGCCAAGGTGTTGAGAAACCTCTTCTTACCATAGCTCAAAATAAATTTTCCTTAAACCAGTGCCTGTTGTCACACACTGTCTAGATATATAAAGTTATTGTCATTTTTGCTAATAAATACCCTGTAAGATTTAGTTGCAATGTCAGTGGCTTTGTTTGTTACAACTAGATTTTCAGCTTTTTGTAAACTCTTAACTCATGATACCTTGTTCAGCTTCTTAAGCTTTTAATAAGTATCAGGCTGTGCTAAAAATATTATTTGTCAGATGACATTTTTAAAAATGTTTTGGATAGAGCTCTCAAATCCTATTGAAATGTTTTGAGAATATTTTTGACTGCCGATGCACTATGAACAGCAGGAGACCTTGCTGACCCCACCAGAGATTAATGGGTTGGAATTTGTGTCTTTCTGAGGAATGGAAGACGTCAACGCTAAAAGTTCCCTTACCCCACAGATAGCTGGTCCCAGTCCTGTTGTTTTTTCCAGTCTTCAGAAAAATCCTTGGCAAGAACTATCATTTTTCCAGTCATCAAATTTCCAAGAATCTTCTCTTCACATGTCTCTCTTTTTCTTTGATGGACTCTCTCACCGTAGTAAATGCAGACCTCTTGCAGGAATGTGGGCCAGACATGTGTGTAAGCCAAATGGCTGATGCCTGGAACAACAGCAATTGAACAATGAAATCCAGCAATGAGATGGAATAAAAAAGGATACTTTTTTACCATAGAAATGTTTCTCACTTTTTCATTTATTTGATTCAACTGTGCAATTCATTTTGGCCCATTGGATGGCCATCTGATCATGTAGAGACACCATGACCAGTGCCACATTTTACACATTTGAAATTAAATTGTCAAAACTGGCAGCACTGCAGAAAAAAAATTCACCATTTAACCTAAAACAGAAGAGGCAGGTGAACCTTTTTCCTCTTTTTTCCTCAATCCACATATAGCAAAAAGTTTGTTTCCTTGAACAGATCGCCTGACTTCTGGTGAATGAGCAAGTTTTGGCCTTTTGCTGCTTGGCTTATACACACTAACAGTGACCTATTACTAGGCTCTTTCAGTAGTATTGTTCCTGTTCAAATGGTAGAGTTTGGGGTTTTTGGCTGTCTCACAGGTGAGAGACTGATTTATAAAATTAGACACACATTTTTAGTTTAAATCCCATCAAAATGCCATCAAAATCTTTAATTTTAAATTAGCTGTGCTGTATAAATGCTTAAACTTGAAAACACATTTAAGTGCTTTCATAGTTAGACACCTCATTTGGGATGTATGGAATTGCAACTTTATTCTGATTTTCAGGTATATTTACTAATTTTGACCTATTTTATTATTTTTTCAGTTTTTTTCTATTTGTATGATGCTATCCTGTCCCTGGTAAATAAAGACATGGAAAGTTATCTGTCTTCTATGTGTAGTTGTATCTTGCCAATCACCCAAAAATTAGAAACATTAGTTTTTAGGGAATGTGGATAACTCTAAGGAATAGTTGATGGATTCCTTAAGTTTAGGCCTCATATTTACATCTTAGTCCAGACTACTAGAAGTCAAGAATTCCCATACATGAGGAATAATACAGTCAATCAAAAATAACTTAAAAAAATCAAGGAGATGGAGTAATGAAGAATGGTCAGAATTTACCCTGGTTCTGGTAAAGGTTACAGAGAAATCCTCACAGGAGTCATTTTTAGGGAGGAGGGGAATGTGGCTGGGAGAAACCAGCATAAATTTACCAATGACAAACTGCCTGGCCGACCCACCTGCCCTCTGCAATAGGAGGACTGGTTTTGTGGGGTAAAAAAGCAGTGCATGTAATTTGCCTCAACATCAGCAGGGCTGTTGACGCAGTCCCTCATGGCACCACCCCTGGAGACAAACTGGGCAGACATGGACCCTGGGCAAATTCCAAGATGGGTGAAGAACTTGCTAGGCTTAGGGAGCAACAGTCAACACTTTGAAGGAGTGACATTAAAGAGCAATGTATCTCAGAGATAAGTGCTAGGGTCAACACTGACCTGGTGCAGGAGAACAGACAGAGGACAGCAGCTCTGCAAGGAAGTGCTGTGCTGGTCTTGGACAACAAGTTAAATATGAACAATCAGTGCATCTTTCAAAGACTAACCATGCATTGGCTGCATCAGCAAGGTGGTAGCAAGAAGACTAAAGGAAGAGGTTACTCTATTTGGCACTTTTGTGTCTCTGTGTGGAGTACTGAGCTCATTTAACTGAGTAATTTGACTGAGCTCATTTATGAGAGAGATTTTGTCCAGCTAGTAATGTCTCCAGCGGAGGTCTGGAGACTGGAGCAGCTGATATTTGGTGAGGTGAGTCGTTCAACCTGGAGAAGGCTATGGAGGGTTCTAATTGTTGTCTTGAACTACATAGTCGGAGATTGCAGAGAAGACTCACAGTCTTCTCAGAGGAACACAAGAAGGGACAAGAAGCAGCAGTAAAAGGCTGCAACAAGGGAAAGACTGACCAGGTCTGGTGAGGGTGATGCAAAACTGGGACAGGGGCTCAGAGATGCTGGTGGCATCTCCATCCTTTGAGGTACTTAAGATAAATCTGGACTCAAGCAATCAGGTCTAGCTTTAAGTTAGAATTGAATCATTGAATCATAGAATACCTCAAGTGGGAAGGGACCCATAAGGATTATCCAGTCTAATTTCCTCTTCTTCTCAGAACTACCTAAAAGTAAACCATCTGATTAAGAGCACTGTCCAGACACTCTGTACTCTGATAGTCTTGGTATTATGACTGCTTCCCCAGGGAGCCTGTTCCAGTGCCTGACTACCCTCTGTGTGAAGAACCTCTTCCTAATATTCAAACTGAACTTCCCTTGACACAGCTTCATTCCATTTCCTCATATCCTTGTTAGCCCTGAATTGAGCAGAAGTTTTGCCTGGATGACTTCCAAGGTCCCTTCCAAATGCACTTATCCTGTGTCCATGTCTCTAAGAATAATTTAGGTCCTGTTTCTCACAGTGAACTAAGGAACAGCAGTTGTCACAGCCACTACCCCAAAGACTATTAAGACACAGGACCTAACATCTTCCTATCTATAGAAATGCTTCACTAGTCATATTTGAAAATACATCTCCTTTACTGCTCTTGGAAAATACCCAAAGTCCAGTTTTAACAGCCTAACTGGGAAGGACTGGAAGAAAGAATTCATCAGGGTAAAACGAAGGAGCCTGGGATGCCACAAAGCCACTAAAATGAACTTTTTCTCTTTCCTGGTCACTCACAAAAGGGATTGTAAGTGTGGTGGAGTGTGGTACGCATGGGCTGCCCCTGGACCCAGGGCCTAGCACACCAACCAGGCCACGAGCAGCCCCCTTGGGCGAAGCCACCCGGTGTCACACCACCCACAGCCGCCGAGCAGGCGATTTAGGTCAACCCAGCCCCTTTCCACCATCATCACTATGCTTGCTCCCAACGCAATAAATAGAAAGGCTATTTTGTCAAGCCCAGCTGTTTTTATTCAAGAACTTCTCAGAGGAAGCCTGAGTGCGTAAACAGGAAAGCAGGGGCTGTTTTTACTTCACCCATCTATAGCCAGTACACGCAGGTTGACATCAGGCGAGGGCCAGCTGCACTGAATGCACCCAACAATTTGCTCCCTGGGCAGCAGTACCAGCCCCAGGGCAGGCATGGCTGGAGGGAGGTGCAGACACACACAGCACCCCAATACCCCTGTGCCCACCCTGGATGCCCCCCAGGTCCCCATCCTCACTGGGGGCAGCAGAAAGGCGAAGGGGTGCCTGGAGGATCATCCTCGCTCCGGAAATTCACAAACAAGGTAATTTTTTTTCCTTCAAGAGTGCCAGCCTCTTAGTGCAGCTTGCTGATCATGGGGGGCCTCACCACAGTCCCTCAGGACCCTCATGCTTGTGTGATGTGAAGTGCTGCAACCAGCAAGTGCTGGGCACCTATTTTTAGCCCTTGTGGACTGGAATTGCAGGCTGCACTGCAGATCTCCCTGCAGAAACACTGGTGGGAAAGAAAAGCAGCATCACCCTGTAATTTTTTCTCTAGTGATGGGGTTTTCTTTCTAAATCCTGAGTATCAGTTTCATTCACTACTCCAGGCTACAAGAAATATGCTTCACCTACAGCTATAACGTCTTCCCTCCTCCCTATATGTCATCATATAATAAAACGTGCAGCAGTTTTATAGTTACTGTAGAGTTATTACAAGACATATGTGTACAGAGCACACTGGCTTATATGACCACCCAAGCGATTAATAAAACTGGTTGCCTGCTAGAAGTGATCTTTAACTAAAGGTTGAACAAAATTGGTCTGGAAACCTTGAGAATAATTTAGAGTGGTTGCTTAAATCACAGAGACACAAAGTCTGCAGGAGGTGGATCTTCTTGTAGCTTTCATCATTCATGTTTTTTCTCTCCATGGTCTCAACACCTTTAAATAGAACAACCTACCAAATAATATTTATGTTAATTTGTTTATTTGCTGCCATAGAAAAAAAACAACAGCAACAACAGTGCTAAGGGAACAAATGTGAATAGTAGTGAAGAAGTGCCTTGGTTATGAGTAATTTCTGTCTCTATTTTAAACATACTTAGCAAATTCTGCTTAGTTACACCAGCCTAAATTGGAGAAAATTAAATTCTGTGAGAATTGATGACAAAATTTAGCCCTCAAGTTCAAATCACCACTTCATAAAATAAAGAAATCCAGTTATTATTTTTATAAATTACTCTCAGCATATTTTATGCAGTACTTGTAAAATTTTCGTTGCATATAACTTAGTTATATGCATAAACTGAACATAAATTAATTTCCTTCCGTGTTTTGCTACATGTTAATAACTTGAAAGCCGCAACAATAGTGATCTTAACTTATATTGGAGAGTAAAATAACCATTAGATCTGCAATACAAAAGGTAAGACACAAAGACACAGCAAGTCTGCTCTGCCAGGAGAGTACCACCTCATGTTTGGTTTTTATTGTACAAATTAGGTTGTAGTGTAGAGTACAGAGAGGCCTCAGAAAAACAGATTTACTCCATGGTTTTCTAGATCCTCAGTTCTCTATAAATAGAAGCACACTGTTTGGGAGACATTATTTGTTCTGCATATATCCTATCATTAAGGGGGCTTACTCATTTTCTACCCTGTCTTTAATCTGGAAAAGATAAAAAAATAAGTAAACAGTATGTTTAGGCTAGAAACTTCTCTGCTCTTGACCAGCTGAGTCCATGTTACACTGACTCCCCAGTTAATGCCCAGCTGCCTTTTTTAAACTCTCCTTCATCTTCAACTCCATGGAGTACATCTGCCAGGCAGAAGTCGTTTACAGTGCACAGAGAGTCACTAGACAGACTTCAGCACTTACTAACTTTAGTTAAACTCACCAGGGACCGCTATAAAGACTTGTACAGAACTAACATAAGTCCTGGGTATTTGATCCGGGGTTTAATGTTACAGTTTCTAGCCAACACAAAGGTTTTGGGGGGTTCCTGTTCCAGTAAAAAGGCAAAAATTTCTGACAATGCAAACTGAATAGCTGACAATAGACATTGACTGTTCCAGATGAGTTTGAATTTGTTGAATTTATATTGTAGAAATAAGCAGCTTCAGACACCTCTACTTAGGTCTTCAATTGGTGTAAATCAAATATAAACAACACAAATTCAATGAAGTTACTTGGATTCAAATGAGATTAGAACCTGACTCTGTATCTCTTGCAAGCAGTGCCCAGTGTTCTTCAGGACCCCACCAGTCCGTAAAGGAGATAGCTCTGGCCATTCGTATTGACATCCAGAGTCTCTGACTTTGCCTTTCAGGGCAACTGCTACTACATGGTTGTCTCAAGTCATGACAGAGTGATTTAACAGATTTTCTCTTTAACCTTGTGCAGGTGACAGAGTGAGGGTAAAGAAAGTCAACAAGTCTTTGATGATGCCTGCCATCAAGTCCATACTTGCTAGCCTCCCTCTGCGTTAGTCATTCAGAACTACAGTTATGAAGCCTCTTCTCATTCCAGCACAGGGAGACATACTGCAGTGGCCAAATTCTCATTGTTCTTTCATTCAAAATAACATGATACAACAAGATTTCAAGAGTGACTCCCTTTCTCTAACCCTAATCTCCAAAAGCTTAATGCAAGGCATCCATGCCTTTTTGGTTGGAGTATGAAAGTGAGGAAGAAAGTATAATTCTAGAAAGAAAAGCAGTGAGGCCAATCAATAGGTCTTGCCTGGTGCACATCTGTGAAAGAAATCAGTTTGTTTAGGAGAAGTTGGGAGGCTGAACAGTGAAAACACAGGCTAAGAAGTGGGACTCCAGGACAGAGCCTCTTGTTCCTTCAGCCTGTAAATTTTAAGATTTCATAAAATCATGTCTCTCCAGCAAAATCAGTTCATTCGTAGGTAAATAAGAACACAGTGGCACATGGCAGGAGACAGAATCAGCTCCTGCTATTCATGCAGGCTAAAATTTGGGGCAGTTTAGTTGTCAGTTCATGCACTAGGGAATGAGACTCATTTGACTTTTCTGGGTCTGGGAATAAGAGAGTCACTAATGTGAAAACGAAGGAAGACATGGTAAAAAGCTAGAAGCTACTCAGAGTCCTGTGGTACCTGAATTCAGAAAACAATCAATTCTGGGATGCAAGGAAAGAATTAAAAAGCTCCCTGGAGCTTCACTGCAGTGTTCAGTACTGTTCCTCATGTTACCCAGTACAAATAAAATATGAACTCAATAGGCCGATGTAAGGCATATTCAAACTCCATTTTCCCTTTCCTTTTAGCCTTCTCTTTCATGGCTTTTTTCTTTGATTTCTGAATGAAATTTCTGCCTTGCCTTTGTGGTCAACCATGCCAGCCATCTAACGATCTCTTGAGAAAAAGATGCTTTTCAAGAGTTAGTAATCATGTGCAAAGAATTTTGGTCATAAATACTTCAGGGATGTTGTCAAGAATAAAATCCAACAAAAATAGGCAAGGAAAAAAAAAAAAAAAAAAAAAAAAAAAAAAAAAAAGAGAAGAAGAAGTAGGAGTAGTCCAACAGAGCCAGCTGCACTTCCTCCTGTCCCACAGTCCTTCATGTATTCTTCAACACAGGACAATTCAGAGGATCCCAGTAATTTCTTTTGTGGGAGTAAGCTGCTGTTCATATCCTCAAGAAATACAAGTCTTTCTATGCTACTGGACATGATAAAATTGACATTTTAAAGACATATATAATTCATCTTTCATGAAGTATCATCAGTACCACAATTACCAAAGGGATTTAAGAGACAATCCCCAGCTAGCAAACACCACTTACTTTGGCCTACACTTCCAGTTATTAAAACTAATATATGCCTTCTCTATCTGCGATGAAAAGGCATCTCCGTCTACATTGTAAAGGAGACCACAGCTTTGAAGACTACAGCAACAGTGTGCCCACATAAATGATAACAAAATCAAATGCTCAGCTCAGCTTTGCTAGTAGTCTGGTGTCCTCTGCCTCACCCATCAGTATGAATCCTGACAGCATCCTCAAACCATCCCTTCTTCTCTACCATATAGGTTGTGAGATTCATTTTCATGGATAGCATCCTACAGCCACTTCAGCAGCAGCTGTGGCCCTGCCCAGGGAAAACATGGTATGGTCAGGCAGAAGCAAGGGCTTTGTGGGAATTACATCAGCCTCATCAAGTCTGATGCAGTAACTGCCAGAGGCTAAAAAACACCAAGATGTTACATCTTGTTTGACACTTGCTACCTATGAAAGGCAATTTTTAGTAGCAGAGGTTCCTAAGGAAAGAGAAGACAGTCTCCAAGACCCTCTTAAGAAAGTATTCAGCATTCTTTTCTACAGTGCAGGTGTCCTTTTCTAAACAAATACTATTTAATTTCTAAAATCTGTTGGATTTCTGCTTTGTACCAGTTTACAGTGACTCCCAAAGTATCCCCACACAATTTTGGAGTGGTGAATTTATATGAAGTTCTCAGTTCTCTCTATAGCTGTGGTTCTCTCTGCCGCTAACAGATGAAGCAAAGAGATTTTTCCCTCAGTTCTTTCACTGCACACAAAGTTCTGGCTAAAATATGTACCTAAATAAAGCAGGCCTGTACCCTTGTTTTTCTCTCTTGTCCATTGTTATGATGGAGCAGAAGTTCATTACTTCTGTCAAAGCTCCAGTGGTATATCAGGACTGAAGCCATATGGGAGAGAGAGAACATGTTTACTATGTCTACATGTTACAGGCAACACCTGTGCTCAAGAGTGGGTTTTGTACCAGGCTTTGGCTGTGACAAAGCAGGCAGTCACTACACGAGAACTGACAGCTGGATGGCAAAGAGTTCCTTTCCAACAACCAGGAGTACCAGGCGAACTGAGTTTCTCTTAAATGTCTACAGAAATAGCCATATTTAATGATCACAATATCCTTGCAAGCAGCCTGGGGGACCAAAGGAAATCAAAATCCAAAAGACAAGTTTACAACATCCAATTCATTTCCAGTGAATCTGGTTAATACATCAAAATCTGAAGGCAGCGGAAAGCACTCAGCAACTACTGCACTGCTCAAACTAACAAACTCATTTTCTCAAGGTTTGGGCAAGTAAATAGATGCTCTTATTACATGTTTATATGAATCATTTGATATGATTTATTGGTTTGTTTTGTCATTAAAAACTACAGGCTCCGAATATTTCTCAACTTCTGTGGTATGTGTTAAATTTTATCAGTCATATGCATTTTAATTTGGCATTATTAATGGCTCCATCATTGAGTTTGAATAGACCATGGGGAATAATGCAAGGATCTATTTTAAGGCTACAGCCATTTTCTATTTTGGCAAAGAAATAACTGACAGTAAATAAATATCATGTCATATTTTAGGTTCATGTGAATGGTTCTGGATGACCTTACAGAGGTCAACAAAATAGGAAGCAAAATAAATCAACATCCAACATAAAGAATGTACAAAGATGAGCATAATACCATTGAACTGCTAGTAAATGGAAGTGTGGCTGTATTAAGCTAACTTGGGCAGCTATTTGATCATTTTTTCCTTTTCATACTTGAGACAAAAATTAGTTCCTGCTGGATTAACACCAGATTCAGAGCGAGCTTCTTGAAACTATTCATGCTATTTTATACCCAATACAGAAACTAAGCAATTTCTGCATTTTTTAACAAATTTCAGTTACTGACATTTCAAGCATTTTTCCTATTAGACCAGTCCATGGTCATGACATGGTCATAGATGCATGAGATAAATTGCTGCTTTGGTCTTTGAAAACCATGTTGTGAAGTGGGACTTTATTTTCCTTCACCCCATCCAGCCCCCAGTCTACGGTTATTTCCACAGAGGTCTCACAATGACCTTTAAAACGTGGGAGAGTATGAAACTCTGCACAAAAATCTTGTTCATAATGTAAAGACAACTGAATCAAATTTGGCCCTTCATCTCTTCAAAATTTGCCTCACCTTCTGGTAAAATAAAAGTTATTACAAAATAGAAGTCTTACCTCTTTCCAGGCCACTTTATTGGCCCACTAGTAGAGAAATAACTGGTTTAAAGTTATTCTTGTAAGGGTCGATGTATGAAGTAGTACATTAGATGGAAGGCAGCAGGACAAATTTACTCTTTTTTTGCAGTTGTTATTTTACCCGTTTCCCATTCTGTCCATATCACCAAGTCTTTTCCCGCCCAGGAACTGGGTTTACTTTAGCTGGTAAGCCTCCAATTAATATTATTTTTGCCTCTAAAATTGCTAGAATTTCTTAGAAATCCTGTGTGGGATGATATTAGCTTATTTGGCCCATACTTTTAAAATATCTGTTACTTTTTCGCAGGCAAAAATATGCAGGCCACTCTACTATCTATTGCATTAGAGCTGAGCTCACTGCCTTTGATCCAGAAGACCAGAGGACAAAACACCTTCTCCTGAGCTGGTGACCTGCCCAGTACAGCCATCACTGCTGCCACTGGTGGTGCCACACAGCTCCTTTCCCACAACAGAGGGAGCTGTGGAGATACCTGAGCAAAGAAAATTCAGCTCTCAGCTGCGTGGGATTGCCCAGTGATAAATGTAGAGCCCACTTAGACCTTTCTTCTTGTCTTCAGTTCTCCCCTACATGTTCTTTGTTAGTTTTCTCAATTTAGAGGTATTTTACAGCATCCATTGCTAAGTCATACCACAGAGAAAATCAGAGTGTTTAGTTGTATTCCTAAGAGCTGAAGCTCTTGGATACAAATCAAGAGTTAAACCTGCAGTAGGTACAAATTGATATATCTCCATTAATTCCTTTGGACCTATGCCACTACTCTGGTTTTCATCAGGATATCTAGTGGGAAAATTTTCAGATGGGTTGTTTTTTAATACTAAGACATAGCAAAATAGTCCAACCATAGATCTCTTCCATGGAACAGTCTTCATTTTGAAACACAGATTGTCAGCTTACTTTAAAAAAAAAAAAAAAAAAGTAATATAACAGCCTTTAAGTTCACTCACAGGTTACTTTTTTTTTTTTTTTTAACCTCTGAGGTTTTGGGTCATTGGGTTGTTTTTTTATTTGTAGGACTTTTTTAGAAATCTCATAATTCATATATATCCACACCTTTCCAAAATCACTCTGTCGTTCTAAAAGAACTTGCTTTCAAAATAAAGAACTCATCCACATGTCCTGTCCTTGTGCTGGAGTTGCTGGAGTGGAAATCAGAGCTGCAGCCAGTATACTTTAAAGCTTTTTTCACTTAACAGACCACTTAGTTTACACAAATTGCATACTTGCTGGTTTCACCTGTCCAAATTGCGAAAACAAACATCTACAAAAGAGCCAAAGTAAAATCCGAGCATGCATTCAGAAGATGAATGGCACCAAAAAGTAGCTGTTTGTGGATGGAGAGCATTTACACTTGCATTCAGTGCAGAGTTATCAATGTGACAGCTTCCTTTTGTTACTGCTATGTATTGGCTTTGATTACAAACCACCGCAGAGCTGAAGGCTAAGAAAAACTTCCACATTTCCCAAATTATTTCTGGAATACATGAAGGTCAAAAGGTCAGATTCTGCTCCACGGCACACCCACCAGCCTGACACCAGTGAAGCAGCTCCCTTTGAGGGAGAGCAGGCTGGCCAGAGCCCAATACACTGAGATTTTAAAGGAAACTTTTCACAGGTTACACCATCTCACCTAAGATGCTGTAAGGAAAGGAGGGGGCAAAATCTATTTATACTGGGTAAAATCTCCCAGTTGAGTAGTCATGGGTTTGAGTGCTACAGGGGATATTTATAATAACAAGTGTGGTTTTTGCCACTAACTATACTTCCTATATCTCTGTTCCCATGAAGCTGCATCTCCTCCCCAATCTCAAAAGACCACAAGTTCTACCTCTTCAGCCTCCATCACCTCATTTCAGCTATTCCTCTCCTGCTGTAAATGTGGCTATCAAAGCAATTCTGGCATGCAATCAGCACCCAGGGGAACACTGCAGCTCCAGAACCCCTTCCAATACTACATGTGCAGTTTCTTCAATCCGACTTAATTTTTTTCTTTTAAATTTTTCTCCTCCCTGCCTTTCCCCAGGTTCTCTGCCTTCATATTTCTTGCAGAACAGAAGACTTTCTACAATAAAGCAGGAGGAAAACTGAGTCCATCACTAAATGTGAGCACTGGCTTCATTCCTTCTGCCACTGGACCCCATATGTGCTTTGCTTTTCATGCTCTCATGTAATGGGGGGGTTCAGGTGTTTCTGATGCTGCTGCCCGGCACTAAAAGCAGAATGATACAAATGTGAGGTAAAAAGGATGCTTCGATCCCTAACTGTGATCGCAGATAAGGCTGGGAATTCTCCAGCACACACCAAGCAGCTGCTGCTGTGAACAGGCTCCGGAGATGTACTTTGGTGCATTCTTGGCCTGACTTAATGCCTCATTCTAACTCAGTTTTAAACCACAGTCATCCTTGTGCTGGCTTATTATTACAGCACTATAAAAATAAAATGTTTGGACAGAACTGAAACTTCCTCCTAGCTGCCACTCTCATTTGCATGACAGGCTATTATCCTGTATAAATGCTGGCAGTTGTTTCCATCCTATGGCTTCTCTGATTTTCCTGTCAGATAATGTTTCCCTCTAATGCCCTTTGTGTACCTCTAGTACAATTAACAGTGTAGTTACTTGATCTCTGGATAGCAAAAGTCATATTCAGCTCAGCAGGAGTCAAGCAAAAGAAGCATAAGGTCTTCTGGCCTTGATCTGGTTAATTGACTTGCTAAATCAGATAACACCGAATTCTCATGTTAACAATGTTCCTACGTATTTTTCTTGCATTTTTTAATTGTAACAGTTAGGAAAATATATGTTTCACGTGATTAAAAAATGTGTGGGTATTTATGCAGTTAAAGGGAATGAATTAGACATGTATTTTTATTTAGATATTAAGAGGCTTTTCAACATTTAATACAGTGAGTTGCATCTGCTCTTGACACAGATATTTTCTATTTTTTCTTTGCTTTGAATTTCTGAATAAAATGGATGGGAAAAGAAACAACTATAAGCAAGACATTACAGTCCTCAAAACTATAAAACTCTATAGCTTGTGAAAAATGTGGATTCCTAATTTCAGATCTTGCTCGGCAATGCACTTCCAAATTACAATCATTCTTAAATGTTAAAGCCACTGATTCTAGCCACTCAAGTGAGAGCCCTCTGACCAAAATATTAAGGAAAACTAATTCCTTCGTCTTTATCTGGTGTTTACATTACAGCTCTGGGCCTTAATGACATTTTTGAGGCAACTGATACCTTTCAAAATCATCTTTAAGCAAAAAAACAACAAAAAAGCTTCTGCAAACAGAAAGGAAAATAAAAAGTTAGATGAGAGCCTGTGCAGGAACTATGAAAGACTTCTGTAATATACAATCTTTTAGGAATATACAAACTTTTAGGAACATTTCTCAATGTTTCCTAAGCTGTACAAGCCACCCTGTCAAAGGACACCTGGGTGCATATGTTGGAAGACACTGACATCACCTTACTCTGACCAGAACTGCAGAACTGAGATCCAGGCCTTAGGTCAGCCTATCCATTCTTGGTTAGAATTTCTGTCAATGTCCTCAATAACATCATGACATTAATCCTCCAAAGATACTGAGGTACTGTAACATTTTAATTTTGCTATCTTTGTGGGTCCAGAACAAGAAACATCTTACATATTATTTATATTGTCTTGGGCAATGCATATCTATAAATAAATACAGCAATGAAAGCGTTTAGAAATCCTTTGTTGAAGAAATTTGGAGCTAGTAGTTAGTTTTCACAGTGATCAGACTGTAAAGGAATTAACTGCATTTAAAAAGGGAAATATTGGTGAGAGTTCAAGTGAGATAAAGTCTGAGATTTTTGGCCTGGACTGCTTTTGTTTTTAAATAATTGTGTTAGCTTCCCAGAGCAGGTGAGGAATAGGAATGTGGAGAAGAGTGATCACATTTCATCAAAAAAAACCCACTGAGGAATAAAAGCAGCCATTACATTAATCCTCATCTTCAGAAAAATTCCACTTCATGTCAGCGGTTGTTAAAGGGAGTAGGCAAAAGGTGACAATGGGGTAATCTGCCCTTTCCATGTCCCTAAACCTCATGAAAAACCCTCTATCCTTGTCTCTGCCAAGATTTAAACTCTTAACCCTTCAGCTAATGTACACTGCTCAAAGGAGAAAACCATGATTTCTCCAACTGGAAGTTGTCTTGGCACCCTGTTACCATCCTGGTGACCACTCGTATCACTGATTACACTCACTTTTTTTACTTGCAGGTAAAACATCTGAGTGTCTGGCCCAGAATCAATTCTCTTTCATCTTGGTGGGAATATTTCTGTCAGCCATCTAAAGCTTAGGCATCATCCAAATGTGTGGCCCAGGCACAAGTGACAAGGTTCATCCCTCCCCAGCCTAAATGACTAAGCTGGCTCAACTCCAGAGGGTCCTCCATCTTTGCACTGGTTATAGAACAGGCCAGACATCTAGCTTAAACCAGATTTGCAGATTTTGACACCAAACGCTAGAGTAAATGGATCCCACCTCCCTGATTTGTGTGGTCTTCAGACAGCCTCCAGCTGCTCTAGTTCCATTTCTTCTGGGGTATCCTGACCACTGTGTACCAGCCAGAGCACATTGTACCTACATTATTAAGAAGATATCATGGCATTATAGACCAGTGTGGCAGCAGAAGCATCTGCCTATTGAACCATGCTTGAAATGATCTTGAGGCAATTTGTAAATCCATGTTCCCTTTTTAGGCTATTTTTATGAAAAATGTACATCAGAGTAACTTTAACACCTTCATCAATATTATCTGAGTTGCTGAGTTTACTCCTGACCTTTAGTAGAAGGAGCATACAGCCAACAAATTTTTGAAAGAGAAGGTCAGCTGAGCCTGTTTTCATGCATGTCATATCCATAAAATCTCTATTAAAACAGAGACTGACTTGTCACTGACTTGACAGCCATCTGATTCTTAAACAATATTCCAGTCCAAACAAACTGATCTTTAAATTGGACTTTACAACTCCTTTTGCAAAATCAGCCCTGCCATCGAGGTACATCTGGTGAGCATGAAGTCAGATTATTTTTTTCTGTGTAAGAGCATTCCAGTAAGTTTGCAGATGAACTCTCAGCTCTGGTGCAATTATAAAAGCTGTAGACTGAATACTCTCTTTTCAGTCCCTGCCAAACACCAGCTCACTGCAGGATTAACATATACATAGCATTCAAACCATAGGTGTCTGAAAGGACAGCACACCATAGTCCTTAGACCACAGCAGTGCCATAACAGACCTGCTAGTCACCCCTAAACTCACCCACAATGAAGCACAAGTGAAAAAAAGACTGAGGATACAGGAGCTAGGGACTTAGTCTCTAGACCCTCCCCAGAGACAATAGAGGGAGACAAGCTCTGCTGTGGGGTAACAAATCTTGGATAGGATAGGATGGAATGGGACTAACCACCTTCTGGAAGTGTCTGTTCACTGTTCTTTTTGCAGAGATTGAAGACAACAATTTCAAGAGAGACCTCTGACTTTTATACAGCTAAGGTCTGTCAAGATGAAACCCATCCATCCCTGGACAGGAGAAGCTCACATTCCTGTTTTTTTCAGCCAGCTTGTTTGTCTTTGCCCTGAAATGAACTCCCATTAATCTCAGAGTAAGTTGTGGCTGAGAAGTAGTTTGTGAATCTGTTTTTTATCTTTGCCACCTTTCAGCTCTCATTTACAGGCTTCCAGCTCAGCCTGGGTGCCTGGCCATTGCCATGTGCGTAGACATCCTACCAGGCATGCCAGGACTCCTCTCGAGAGGGAACTCAGCCACCGAGCTGTGTAGACACAGCCTTTGGCATGTCACTACAGAAAGGGCAAGACAGATTTTATATTCCTGGAATGGTCTCGCTTCCTTGCAAGAATATCTCAAGTTATACTTATTTTCTTGAGGTTTTTTCGTCCTGGAAGGTTGTTCTCTCTGTTTTTATTCACTCATGAGAAAGGGCAGAGAAACAAATGCCACAGGGCTAGGACATGAAGGAGCGCATGTAATTTGGCAAAGACTGTCTGAGTGTTGAACCCAAGTACTGCTGGAATCATAATATTTACTCAATTTCATATTCAGGGCAATACCCCAAGCTCCATTTTTTCTGTATTTTGTTCATCCTGGCTATTAATAGTCTATATGACACCCATATGATCAAATAAATCTGACCACTGTGGAGAACCCCATGGAAGTGGCTTGGTTGTGCTGTGTGTGGGCTGAGTTTATGAGCAGGTTACGAGGAAGCTGTTCAGGGGTTTCACCACACTCCAGGGAGGGTCTCGCACAGCAGTTTTCAGGGTAGGAGGGAGAGAAGGGAAGTGAGACCCCCTCTGTGGTGACAACATCTCTGGCTGCTGCCAGCCCGGGGCCAGAGTGAGCCTGGGACTTTTGTTGTCCAGCCCTGGTGATAAAGTACCTGGCCATGGGGAGCAGTCTCTCCCCGAGTGAGAATTTAGTTCTTTGTTTGCAGTTTTATTTTATTCTGTTTTGAAGCAGTGAAAGAGTAAGACAAGCTGGTAAATAAAATCTCAAGTTCCTTGTTCAGTTTTTGCTTCTTTTCATTTTGTCTCCTAGAAACTAAGGGCAAGTTAGTCTATTAAGTCAAAGGGCTGAAATAATTAGGCTTTTACAATTATTTCTTTTTCTTAGCAGCAGTGTACATGGCAAAGTATTGATACTATTCCTCGCTAAGGTTCAAAAATGTATTTTTTTTTCTGCAGCTAAGCAAGGCACTCTTTTTAAAATCGTTTTACCGATAAAATTGCTAATGGAATTAAAAAATGTTCTGTGCTTTGCCTTCCCCTAAGAGATCTTGGCTAAGCACCACTTCAGATAGTGGCAAAACATACAAGTTGCTGAAGGGACTACCCCAGCACTGAATTTACTGCAAAACAAACAAAAGTGACATAAGCAAATAGGTGAACTCTTGAAAAGGGCCCCAGCAGGGCAAAGATTTAAAGTTTTTTTCATTGGTTTCTCTGGTTCAGAAGGCTCAATTTCTCGGGGGAAAAAAAAAAAAAAAAAAAAAAAAAAAAAAAAAAAAAAAAAAAAAAAAAAAAAACCACCACCTAGCAGTGCATGGCCAGGCAGTAGCAACTAGGCATGTTAACAAAATAAGCAATTTTAAACCGTTCAATCAAGCTAGCCAAGGGGAGTGGATGAAAAAGGCATTTTTAAAAGCTGCTCTGTGCACTTGAAGTGTCTCTTTTCATTCCTCTGGTCTTCAGATTCCATCCAGGACATGTCTTTGCATGTCAGCAAAATCTAGATGAAATCTCAAAGACTGAAATTCTCTGCTGGGGGTTTAGGAGGAACTTGAGTGGTCGTAAACCTTGAATGGGCTGCTACACAGGAGGAATTTCATTCACAGAGTTCCTTTGCCATTTTATTAAGTATCTTTTATTTACATTTTGTAACTATATCTTCTGCCTGCACCATGAAACCTCTTAGCAACTTTTCAACAATAGATCTTCTGTATAACGTGCTTTTTAAAGCTTCCTGAAATGAACTCTTCACACTGTATATATTAGATAACTAATATTGTACTACAACTCTTTTGACTGCATGTTATTCAAAGAGCCACAGGAGTTCATTCTTCCTATGAATCTCATTGGAACACATCTCAGAACCATCCATCATGTGCAGATCAGCAAGGTTGTCACGAATGAAGAAATAAGAGTTTTAAATTGCAGTCCTACCACCTGAGAAATACACTGGCTTTCAGACTTAGCAGGGTGTTTGCATTCCTGTCATGAAACCTTGAACATCCATTTAAGCGTAAGGCTCTGTCTGAAACACAGCATTCTGTGAGATTACCTGTATGGAGCACAGCATGGCTGATGCACGCATGAAGTGACATTTGCTTTGTACCTTTTATGGTTGATCTGACCCTGGGATTTTGCCACCTGAAGTGTATTTTATTGATAGTTCAGATGAGCAGCAAGCTGAATTGTCCACACATAAAGGCAGAAGTATGTGTGCTGTGATGCTGCTCTGTGCAGATGGGCTTGGCTGGACTGGCTGCATTTCCCCAGGATGACCAGGCTATACTCACTAGACATATAAATGTAAAAAAAAAAAAATCAAATTTCCTAATGTGATCTAAAGGCAGCCATTTTTGTGGTATGAAATTGATCTATCAAATATATCCTGTGTATGACTTACTTAAAAATTTCCACCTTTAGAAGTGGTTTATATGGGAAATATGTGAAGGTGTCATGTATAAGTACTTCAGAAGAAATTAAGGAAAAATATGAATCCATGCACATGAAAAAAACAAAGGTAAAACTGCAGAAATCTCCAAGAAATGGGGTTCCTTCCCAGATTATTTTTTCATTATATTCTGGAATGAGTTTCTAAAGGCTGCCACAACCAGAAGGCTCAGCAACAGCCATAGTTAAGCTCCTTGGGTAGAGGATCATGCCATGTTCACATAGGTTTGGATACATTCTGCTCAGCTCTGCTCTTGGCATTTGGTGTCTGGACATACATTAATACTGGTCACTTTCGAGGTTTCCTCATCATTCTTCAGTCCCACATTCTTAATGTCTTTCTAATTGTCTGCCTTTTCCAGGTGCAAGACAAAGCACGTCTTGAATTTGGCAAAATAGAATCCAGTAGCTGTTTTTTCTTTAGAGTGTTTTGTCTAGCTCCAGCACGGAGCAGGCAGTATAAAACCTCATTTTGTTTCAAACTAAGTCTCTCTTTTCTTTCTCCTAAGTTTGTACTTATTCCTGCCATCACACAAAACCCAGTAAGAAAGTAGATGCCACTAAAAATCAACACATCTAAACACTGCTTCATTACAGCAGCAGACAGACAATTTGTACCAGCAGAAGGGCTCAGATATGATGATTAGTGTTATAATTTATAGTAAATATTTATAAAAACAATCCTAAACTCAGGATATATCTGTAATATTTTTTGCTTAACATTTTCCTTTCCTTTATATGTACTCTCCCACTATCTAAAACACTTCCACTCACTCCTCATGGATTTTAGGATCCTGTTCTAACCTGCTTCCTTTGCACTTTTTGAAGAGGGTTAAATTTCATCCATTTCATGTAGTATGATCTGACACTTCAGTCACTACAATAGAAGATGGAAAGTAGGCAATGCATATTCACAGCTCCTGAAACAAAAGAAAGCAGTAAAAGACATTAGAATTGCAAAACATGGCAAGAAAAAACACATTTTTTCGCCCAAGGGAAAGGAAGTACTATTTTTATCTTTGTGTGGAAGAAGGTGATTCTGCAGTCACCTAATACATTAGTAAGATTAAATGTTGATGATATTACTCTTTGTCAGCCTTGAGAAGGTGAAAAAGGCACCTTACAGTCACATGAGGACTGCAGAATGGTGGCAATAAAAACATCTACATAGTTGCCACCCCTAGTTTGGAAGCCTGCTGGAAAAATCCAGAACTCCTTTAAACTAGGTTTCTCTTCAGCTGTGCTCTGCTCTGTTATGACTTCATAAATTTTGTTGTTGAGATAGCTGCTAATTATTTGCACTCCAGTAAGTCAAACTGGAACCCACAAATGTGCATTCACAGTGTTACCTAAACAAGAACTGGTGAAGCCACCCAAAACAATAAAGAAGCTAAAAGTCATTGTTCAAACATTTAGGGGATAACCAGACTCTGGGAATATTCTTAAAATTTTGTTCTGATTTTTGTGTTAGGCCACACAGAAAAAAAAGAAATTATAAAGATATATTAAGTAAAACTGATTGTACTGCAAAATGAGAATAAACTAAAACATGTCTGCAAAACACTCTTTCTATTATGCTACATTTTTAATATCTAAAAATAAACATTTGTTTATTCAGATTTGGTGATAACATTGACTCACCTACCACACAGCAAACCAAAGATTTCTCTAATGTGTTTGTTTTGAAGAACTAAATTGCAAAACAAGAAGTCCTTTTAGTGGCAATAACATTTTATAATCGCAGAAGGGCTGTCATTTTTCAGGCTGGGAACACAAAATAGCACTTCATGTTTACCATGTTCATAATCATCAGTCTAAGTACCCTGGAGTGGAAGACTTGAAAGGCTTTACATATAAGCTGCCTCATATGGCGTCGCACGTGTTTCCTCATTTGATATAAATAGCTTCTGGTTGTTCTTTTCTCCACTTGGCTTCACCTCTTCTGAGGTCAGGTATTGTGTTGATCTCGTGGTGTGACAAGGGAGGTCAGCCATGGCCATTTGGAGATGCACAGGCTGACTCAGAGCATGAATCACATTATAAAGAAGACAGTCTGTCTCTCAGCATTTATGAAAAATCCTCACTAATTTCAGTGGAGCTTCTTGTTAACAGAAGAAATTTTAGAAAAATGCAACTGGACAAGGCTTGTTGCTTCTATTGCAAGTACATCTCCTTAAGGTAGATATGTCTCCTTAAGACATGTGACCTCAGGGACATACATCCTTAAGATATGTCCCTGAGGGTGTCTGGTGTTATGATTTAGCTGTATAGCCCTGCACCTCCCAACATTTCATTTCTTCCCTGTGAGAACAAGTGCAGAAGTGGATAAACTGAGGTAATAAAAAGATGATCACTAGACTACTGTAACCCTTCCCAGACCAAATGGCTAAAATGACCAGCTAGCCATAAACAAGATTTGGATGACTCTATCTGTACAGCATTTGTCCCATGATGTGGAATGATGCATGGGAAACACCAAATACACTGAAAGCAAAAGAAAGATTTGGAGATACGATCAACCTGAGATTAGAAGAGATGGATTCAGATCCTGACTTTGCCACAGGCATCTTCTGTGACATCAGATAAATCACACAATTTCCCTGTGCTTCAGTTTCTAGACATGGCATAGATAACCCATCAGGAGGTTCACAGAGGAGGGGTGAGCACAAGGTGGTCTGTGGTCTTCCATTAGCATCTGGGTGCCCTGCAGCTCACACACACACTGCAAGAGCCACTGCACCTGAGTTAGCTCTGCTTTGTTCTCTTCTGTCTTCTGCCTGTTTTGTTCAGCAGCAGATCCATCTATGCAGCGGTCAGCCCTTTCTACATGCAGTGCCAAGATCTTGCAGGCACCATTGTACTTTGAGCAACAAAGAGGACGTGCCAAAGGGCCCACCTAAAGGCTAGGCCATGATGTAGGCACAAACAAGGGCCCTGTGAGAGTTCAGTGATGTGCCAAACTACTGAGCACCTGCCTGTGCTCAGGGTGGCCAAAACAGTGTTGACAACCCAGAGAAGCACAGTGAAGTAGGTTCTTCAGGTTTGGCTGATCCCCCTACACAAGCACTGCTGCATCAGTGTCATTAGTTGTTAGCACCAGACAGCCAGATCCCTTCTCCCAGCTCAGTGTTACAGTAGGGAAATAGGTGTGGGGGTGTGAAATGGGCATTCAATCATAAAGTGAGAGCAGCTACTTCAAGCCTGCAGGTGTGAAGAGGCATTGGCCAAAACACTTTCCTCAGGAAAACTGCAGCCCTGAGTGCTCAGAAGAGGAGGGTGCACGTGCACACACCCCCAGCTCAGGGGCCTGAGCTTGCCTTGCAGCCTACACAGTGCCAGCAAATACGTGGGAGTGAAATTCAATTGTTCAACACCACAATCATCTCATTCAGTCAGAAAACCAGCCTTCAGACTAATCCTCCTCAGAGACTAGTTACGAGGAATGTTTCAGCTTGTAATGTTGTCATTTTGGTTACACACATGAAGACAGGAAAAGGAATAGCTTGATTTGAAGTGTGCAGAACCTGCAGCTCCTGTTGACTTGACTGGTATTTCTGACTACTTGACAATTCTGAAAAAAGACCAATCCTTTCACAGCATAAAAGGGTTCTTTTTTCTTCCTTGTTAGCAGAATTCACATATAAATCATATTGAAATTTAAAAAAAAAAAAAGTTTAGGGCTGAAATCAGGCAGATAATTTTCAGCCCAAAAGTGCAGCTATCAGCACACAGAGATACAGATAACTGTAGAAGAGTCCACTTACACTGCAATATGGTGTTCCACCACAGAACAAAAAAAAGAAATTATACAAGTATGATTATTACAATAAGAAGCTGTTGCAGATACAATAAGTGATTACACCAGTTAGAAGATTGTTAAAGACTCATTTTAACTTCATCTCCTCACTAGTCTCCCTGGGATTTTTGTTTTGTTATTCTTTCAAGTAAGTGTAAACTGGGGGGGTTGCCTTTTACAGACCCTAACATTCAACTCCATTTTTGTATCTCTAAAAAACAGCAGCTTCTGATTTAAACAGCTCTGAGCAGGCATTCATAATTGAATTCCAGTACAATTTTTGTACAAAACCACAGATAGGCTGTTTGTTTTTTGAAGCTAAAATTAGGTATAGCCACCAATACAAATGGCCTGCATTCATGCAGGTTTGTGTAGTGGGCTGCCCACAGCACCCACATGGTGCCAGATACAAACTTATCCTAGTAATTTGGAAGGATTTCAACATCAGCCTTCCCGATTTCCCTGTCTAGGGGCTTTTTGAGTAATTAAAGATTACCCAGCTCTTGCTGGAGGCCACCAATGCATTAGCTAGAGTCAACACCAAGCTTTGGAAAAGTGTGGCTACCTGTGTTTAGTCCCAGTATTCCATAAGTTGTGAAAGAGTGACAAAGCTCATGGCAGGGAAGAAGCAGTTGCCACTCACAGGTGCCACTGGCAAGGTTTTGCAGCTACTTCAGGGGAGGATCACAAAAACCTGGGAAAATGCCAGAGGAAGCTACCAGAAAATGTTGCAAATTTTATAGGAAATTCTTTCCTCTGAAAGCAGTTTTCAATACTGATTTACCAAAATAGAAGAACATCCTAAAGCAAGGTCTGGTACTCTTTGATATTGCCATGAGAGATGTGGGCAACTCAGGATAATGTGTGTTTGAGGTTGCAGGTGATCTCCAGCTGACAGAGGCTGCATGCCTGTTAAAATGTAAGCATTCAAAAATACCTGGAATACTAGGGAAAGGCGATCTTTAAAAAATAGAATGCAAGGTTCCAAAAGGTACGAAATTATAAAGTTTAGGACCAATAGCAAATCCCTCAAGTGTGAGAGCCTGATGAGCAAAGGCAGTTTAGACAAAGGTTCCTCAGAAGAATATCTGCAGCCTACAGTAGATCACAAGGTGAACATTATCATGTTGATGCAAAAACAAAAATAAAAACCACTGAAACACATAGTAGTAGAATTATGTGTAAAACCTTAATTAATTGTCTGCAGTCACCAGGAAAAGAAAATGTTCTTGTGAGAGTATAGCTCAATTCCCAGAGATGTATAAGCTCCAACCTCTTTGAACTTCTGCAGTGAAGAAGGACACCATGACATGACATGACATGACATGACATGACATGACATGACATGACATGACATGACATGACATGACATGACATGACATGACATGACATGACATGACATGACATGACATGCACTTTCTGTCCAGGGTAAGGGAATACACCCACTCCTAATCAGTTCATTGGCAGCTCCCAGCACAGGAGCAGGAGGTTGTCCTTTTTGGCCGCAGAAGAGAGTCTGTTGATATGGATAATCAAAACTCAGCTGCCCAATGCTGGAAACATTAGTGCCAGGTAGCAAATAATGTGTAAACAGTCTGTTATCACGAGCCATTAATAACTAATTGGAAAACAGAATCAGCTCATAAATTATTTTGAAGTAGAAATAAATTTTATTTGAAACTCCTAAAATTTACAAGAGATATGTGAGCTCCATTCCCAACCAATTTCCAGACTCTGGATTTCCACCATTCATAGCCCAGCGTCTTTTTTATTCAATTTTTTTTGTAAGAACCACAAGAAAAGGGTGTTTATGTGAGATAAGGCACCAAAAGTCTAAAATCTAAGTGGTTGTCTGCTCTGCAGTGAACACTAAGTGTAGGCTAATTTTCAAAGCTATAAACAAAACATTGCATACTGTATGAACTGCTCAGCAAAACCAAATTTATGCCAAAAAAAAAAAAATTGCTGGTGCTAGACCAGTTGTTTTACAGAGTCCTGAGTTGCTCTCTCTTCCCCTCTCAAGTGCAGGTAGTCCCTGAAAGCTGAGACACCAAGAGACATTGCCCTTTGTTAAATCCCAAGGTGTCATGTGGTACAGTATGCAAACCTGGATATGCAAGATATCTAAGAGCAAATTGTGAACTCTGACTCAGGGAAATCCCACAGTATATTAATTTAATGTGATGGGATAGTAGAGGAATTTAATGAGTTTCTGCTGGCGGCCTAGGAACTCCATTTAATCGTGTCCTGAGTAAATGTCCTGTTCTGCCGTGTACCTAACCCATCAGCCACAGCCTGGAGGGAGGCAGCAGCAAACACATCACAGGCAGGTACAATTAATCTTACTTTAAGTAGCTATGAAGCAAAATGCCAAAGAGAACATTCCTTCCTAGCCCTAAACATACTTGTGTAACTTTTAAGACTTTAGAACACCTGAAATCCAGAAACTATAGTAATAGGGAAACATTCCTGGTATGATAATTTTTAAGAGTTTAATATTATACGAAGATGACAACATTCTAGAATTATTTTTACAAGTATGTAGAGGTGATTACCACTTACTTAAGCCTACAGGATTTTTCCACAATGGGATCTTCAGCTGAGAAAATCAATTCCAAAGTCCAAAGTTTGTAACAAGCGATTAAACAAAATGTGTAATGTTACTATGAGACGGGTGACTGGTGTTGGCATTAGGATCATCAATGATAAATCTATCTTTAACATGTTTAAAAACTCTTAAAGAAAGCACATTATTATTTTTCAAATCTTTGCATAAAAATTAATATTTCTACAGAGAAAAATTTTTTGTTGATTTATAATTTATTTCAACTGGTAAAATCCCTTAGGTACAAAAATGTAAATATTTACCTGTCCAAAAGTGCTTTTACTAAGTCTCTCTTCAGGGGAAGGGAAAAAAAAGAAAAAGAAAAAAAAAAATAAAAAAAAAATAAAAAAAAAAACCCCAGCTATTGTTTGTTATATAAAAATAGGAAACACAGAGCAATATTCAACAAACTGGTTTCAGTCACCCCAGTGCAGCCCAGTAGATTTAGCATAAAAACTTTAGTTAGGAGCTGCCAGGAAATATTTCATTGCATTTGTGTGACATTCTTTAACTGGTTTTCATACATTCCAGTTTCATGTAAATATATCCATGTAGAGCTAATGCTGTGGTAAAAGTAAATGTTTGAGACTCTGCAAAGATTAAAGGGATACCGTTAATCTCACTCTTGCCTTTAGCTGGAATATTTCCTGATTTTTTTTTTTAAGCTTTAATGTATTTTTAAAATATTTTAAAGGAAAAAATAATTTTAATGGCTCTTTTTCTTGCAATTCATTGTCATTTGAATGTTAGAAGCCACAAACATATTATTGGAACTGAGTAGCCATGACACTGTGATACTGAGAGTCTTAAAAAAAAAGTAGAAAGGAATAAATTTACCCCTTGAACCTCATTTCAATTCAAAAGAGAAAAAAGTCCCAGGCTTGTTAACATAAATAGTATGTGCAAATATGCATAAGACAACAGCCCCTTGGTAACATTTTTCCCACAGGAGGGAATTCCTGCAAAATTGTAGGCTATGTGCAGATACTTTATTTTCTAAACAAAAATTGCATTATGCCAAAAGACATATACATTTCAACCACTATTAGGGTGTAATTAAATTATGTTAGTTATCTTTGTTTGTAATACAAGGAACAAGATTTCTGTTGAAAGCACAAGGCACTCCTAAGTTAATATCCTTTCATCTCACTAAGTGTCACACTGTAGGTGGTCTGCAGTGCTTTCTTTATACAGAACTTTTCACAGGATTTGCTTAATTCAATGCTACTTTTTAGCTTTTGGGTCAAGTGAAAAAAATAGCAGAAAAGCCACAAGAGGACAAATTCCCCTTTCACTTAGCCCATGTAAATCCTGTTGAATGGGGAAAGCAAGACAAAGGCTGAATACTGTGCCTTTGACATAAGGAGAAATACAAATATTTCGTGAACAGGGCAACAAATGTCTTTGAAAGTTGCAACAAAGTAACAATTTCTGTAAAACTGCAGAGCCCATTATTTCCTATTCATTGAAAACATATGTTGATGCTGTTGCATATCAGAAACAATCAGAAGTCATTTGATTTCTTCTTTCCAAGACTAAAACAGTAGCTTACTTTTAAATACATAACCAATTGTTACAAAACATCTGGTGAGCTGTACCTTTCATAGTTTATAGACAGATTTTTGCTTTAAAGGCAAATTGGAAAATTTTATGCTTTCTTTTCCCAATAAATGCAGTATTTCCTCACCCCAGTAGAAACCTTTGCCTTGCTTGCTCACTGTTTCCATGCTGCTGGTGGACATGGATATTGTACATAAGTCTTTAAAAAGGGAAAAAAAAAATAGATTTTCTAGGACAAACTCTTACCCTCCCACTCTTCACTTCCCACCTCCCTGTTTCTCTTGCACCTCTTTGTGTAACATTTTGCTGCCTCAGTTTGTTGCCCAGGATGCCACACAGCAGAGTTGACAGCTTGCACCACACCAAGTCTTTCATGCATTATGAAGAAAACTAATGCTATGCCTAACACTTCTGCTTTAATTTGAGGAAGGCCCACTAAGTTACATATACTCAGAGGACATAAATGCTAAGGAATGTTATCCAGGTCTCTCTTACTGTATTAAATGTTGGAAAGATTTCTACAATATTTTATTTAGTTCATAAATCTCATTCCAGAGCCAAGGATTCTCATATCAGGTGACCCTAATGTGATTTCAAAACTCACCTGCTGACTCTCGGACACACAGAATTTGTATTTCCCAGAGGTTTATATAATGAACCAAGGTGTGCTGAAGTAGCAGCCTTCAAATACACAGAGCGACATTTTTAATTGCAAATAATGTAATATTTGCAATATAAGTAGGTCATCAAGAAATAATCCAAGACACCTAGATGAGTCTTTGCAATGACCAAGGCCAAGAGTGCCAGGAATTTTGAAATGTCAGGTCTCTCCCAGTGAGACGAGTTGTCATTGCAGGTCACTGCAGCAGTGCTGGGACACCTCATCAGAAAGCAGCACACAGACAGCAAGGGAGGGAGCACACACTGTACTTCATCAGTCTGACAGATAACCCAGAAAAGTGTAAGGGAAAGCAAATGCACAAAGAAGAAAAGTATGGGCTCAGTGATCTTCCAGTAGCAGAAAGAAAAATATTCTGAGGAAAGATGTTAAAAATTATTCCTAAGCAGGAAAGTGCGAGTGGCACCAAATCCATGTTTAGCTGCAATATGAGCAACAACCAGAGGATGTGGTTTTAGCAAAGACAGACGTTACATAGAAGGATGAAGCAATGATTGTCTAAATCCAGCAAAAGAACTTACGGTTCCCGAAGGCCCAGCACACCCCAAGTTGCACCATAACCCAAAGCTTCAGCAATCACCTCAGTTATGTCAGAAGGACAATTTGCCCTTGGAACCATCTGAAACAGGTATAGATGAAGCAATGGTAATTACAGATGAGAATCTATGAACATACCACATCTCATAAAGATATGGGTAGGTTTGTGGTTTGCAGAAATATGTGTTTGATATATTTGAATGCAAAATCTAGGAAAAATTTTAAAACAACAGGATATTACATTATATCCTTGTATAACGTAACATTAACATGTTACGTTATACAAGGATATAATAACATGATTAACATGAGAGGAAGAACTTGGAAGAGATGGTTCATCAGAGAAGGAAAACATTCAACAGATGATACCAAGGAGGCCAAGTGTTTCATGCCTGGTTGATTTTTGTCATAAAATGGCAACCAGCACAACCACAAAAACAAAATTTTAAAAAAAAAATTAAAATAAAGAATGAAAAGCATTCAGGTAACTTGTAAATCAATGGGCCCTGTGAAAGTTACCAAGACATGCCCGGAAAATTGGTTCATACAAATTGTGAAACATTATCAATTATCTTTGGAAAGATTTACAAAACTGGTGGCATAGCAGGAGACTGGAAAAGGACAAATGAGATGCTTTTTTCAAATGAGATGAGATTTTTCAAACAGGTGTAAAGAGGAATCTGGGCAATAATAGGCCAGACTTTAAAGTCCCTTTACAGTAATGGAACAAAAAATTTCCTTAAAATACATCAAAGAAAGAAAAAGGTTTTTGAAAAAGAGAACATCGTAGCAGAATTGTATTTGGAAACTTCCAATTCTGCAAAACTGATCTAGATTCCTGCAAGAACTGGCAAACCTGTTTTGTAGGTGAGGGAAAGACCATGGGGAAAGACAAATAGTAAATATCATGTAGCTTAATATTTGTTAACATATAGTTTGACCTTGGTAAAGTTTTTGACACTGCTTATTATGATATTCTCATAAGCAAGCTCAGAACTTTTGTACATGTTGTAGTTCAAAACCAGATGCAGAACCAGACACAGACCAATTTTTGGTGGTTTACTGTCAGAAAAAAGGTGCCTGGTATTATTATATATCTTCCTGAATTACTTGTGTGATTGAGTAAACACACATGGCTGTATATATATATATATATATATATATATATATATATATATATATATATATATATATACACAGACAACAAAGAGATACATTGATATATTAATATGTATCTTTTGTATCTGAATTAGCTGGTGGTAACAACAGTTGTGAAAAGTCAGAAACTCAACTAGGGATGAGACCATAGTCCAGAATGATTTTTTCAGAAACACAATACAGATTGCAAAAAAATTATGTAAGTGTAAATAGAGAATGAAAGATGGTTATGAGAAATTAAAAACAGTGCACAAGCCATCACACTGAGTTTCTACCAAATCCCAAACCTCATACTGGCCGAAGGGGTCACTCTAAGGCATCTGGAGTCATTCTCCCACACTTCTTGGCAATGGAAAGGCCAAGAGGAGTCTATGTCCAGTTTGGGCAACCACTTTTCAATGAAAATATGAGCTTTTGGTTAGATTGTGATTGGAGATCTGTCCCCAAAAGTGGAAGAATTTGTGCTGGTTTTTCTGAGGGAGAACATGTCACATCATAAATTTTCACACAGGAAATTCTGAAAAAAAGTCTTATGTTACAGATCATTAATAGCTACAAAAGACTACTTTGAAAGGTTGCATTATCCTATCACTGAAATTACTCAACTTGTGGAAAAAGTATCAGCAGGAAAAAATTAGATGAATTAGTGCTGACTTTGAGCAAGTGAACGGACTACCTGATTTGCTGACATCTACTACCACCTCATTCCTGGGATTTTGTATGAGGGTTTGACAGTAGCCATTAGCATGGAATTTGTATCTTCTGCTTTATCTCTGAGTACTTGATCTCATCCAACTGTTAATTGGCCCATTTCTTGGCACTTTTTCCTCTAGTACATCTGTGTATGATGTAGACAATGTTATGGACTCCCTTGTTCATGGCAGAGTAATGTCTCTTCTGGCTTTTTCAACCCTTTCCAAAAGAAGTCTGAAAAACAAAGTATGGAATCCAAAGCATCCCCTGCAGGGTTTGGGAGCAACTGTCAGGTCCTCAGGCTTCCCAAAGAAAGGCAGACTGATTGTCTGATGTGCCATGAGAGTGGTTGGTGGCTCCACGGTCAGCACTCGCTGCTGTCCTGTTTCCCTCTCACCTTCTTGCTTGTGTTTGTCCATCAGCTCCATTCCTGCCCAACATGCAATGAGTTCTCTGGGGTGAAGCTGCCTTCTCTTTGTTCACACACTTGCTATCAGGCTCCTGAGAGAAATCCCCAGGCACTACAATTAATTCATTATTGCTGGTGATAGTGCTATTAAAATTTGCTGTTTACAATTACTCACATGTAGTAATTATTTGCATTCTTATTTTCCATTTGTTCAAAATACACATTGGGAGAGAGAGAGGCAACATTTAATCTCTTCTAAATAACTGATTTGCAAGGTTATTTCAGATGTTCAGATACGAAATATTGTGTTCCTTCTACATGAAGTACAACATTCATTTGGGGAAAGCAGAGATAAAGGAGGGGATAAGGCTTATGTCATTTGTTATCTTTCTAAAGTCTTCAGTGAACTCTTGTAGGGAAATATTACTCTCTTGTTATTCTTATAGCAGACAGATATTAATTTCTATCTTGCATCCACCTGCTTATCTACCACATTATAGAGGGGTCCTGCCCACATTTAATCTACTGGTTAAATGCCAGTTTAATTCTTCTATGCTGTAGGCCACAAGAACTATGTTCAAAGGACAGCCCCTCATATACACACCACAGCATAAACATTTTAATGAAAGAGAATTTTTTGTAGGAGGGAAAAAAAGTTCCTTTGCTTTGAAAATAATGAATAAGCTCTGGCTGAAATGAACCTTTTATGTATACCTTTATTTTTCTGATCTGGCAGCTTTGAAGAGCTGATATAATCAGTTTTAGAACCTGGAGTCTGGCCACTATTCTCTGAAACATGCTTTACAATGGAAAAGACCATTTGCAAGCAAGTAAAACAATACAGAGGAAAAAAATCAGATCCTTTTTAAAGCCTGCAGGTTTTTTTATTTCTTTGCAACTTTTCTGCCTGACATACAAAATAATTCTGTGTCTCTTGCTTGCCATACCACTGCCCTGCTACTCTCCTGCTGCATTAGGATACTACAGCTACTGATGGCAGAGTTTTACTGCAATTTTACTTTTCCACTGGAAGGTGTTTGTGTAATTCCCACTGCATGATGTTGTGCAGTTATTCTTGACAGAGCTTACACTGCACCTGCCCAAGAAAGTACACATTTCTTCAGTTCCTCTAGCAAGTAAGCAAAAAAGCATACTGAAGTAAGTTTGACTGGCTAAAACCAAGAGAAAACTCATCTGAGGGAAACTTGCTCTAACAGCACTCATCATGCACGTTACATTTCTTACAGGAGTTACCCCAGTTCATAAATTTAACTCTTTCTATGGACAGAGGAACTGAGGCAGATGCCATAAGGCTCAGCAAGCCTCAGAGGTTGAACACAGACTCCAGCAGAGCAAAGGCAGTGCTTTTGAATCATTTCCTCCCTTGGCCCATGCAGTTTACTTACCCAAGGCTGCAGTGAGAGCTGGAGTCAGGATTAAGGTACACCGTGTTTCTGTATACAGACTATAAGCCATGACTTACCACGTGGACCTGGGGGGCAGCTTTCCAGATTTGGAGCCACACCACCCTGCAGCCTACCACTTGCACAGGTAGTCCCTGCTGGTTGCTGGCTGATTGAAAAGAGTCAGCATGACCCTTCACCTGCAGATCCCCAGTGCTCTTCCTCCTGTGAGAATTCACTCTCCATTGCCACAGAGCTCCAAGGCACCTGTCATTCCAAAACTGCTCCAGGTGAAACTGGGATCTTTAAACATAAAACCAGGTTTAAACCATCCAAAAAACGCACCACAAACTGAACTGCCACACAGGTTTAAACCACCCAAGTGTTAGGTTATTTTCTTTAATGAAAAAATTAGAATCATTTTCCTTCTTTTTATAATCATTTCACAGGTTTCAGAAAGAGCAGAATCTGTATCAAAATATGCTCTGGATAGTCTTGTAACAGGAACTCATTTTGAGGGTGCTGAGTTCTAAAAGGCACAGATCCTTTTCTGTACATAATGGTCAGACAAGTTGGAAGACAGAACCTTTCAAAAGTAGCATTTAACTCTTCTGTAGAGCAAACAGGAGACAAAAATTAGATCAGATGTCTGTAAGTAAAATCACAAAAGGATGAAGAAAGACTTGTGAAGTAATCCAAAGACACACTACTTACTCCAGCAAACCACATTCTTCAGTGAACCTCAAAGGCCCTGGGATATGGACTGTCCACCTCTCCTGACAAACTGAAGAGTACTGAAGCACTCCTCTACTTTCTACTGGAGCTTGTGCAAGTGGAGGGTCAGGCAGTCTGGAGCACAGCTCTTCTGGGCTCATACTCTGATTATCCCACTCTCAGCCTTCCTCCCACTTATACCAAGGGGGGAGGTAGCAGCAGGCAGAGGTGGCTTCATAAATTCCTTAAATCAGAGTCACCATGAATATTCTCTCGATTTGTAATTAAAAGCAGCATCCAGCCTGAAGCAGTAGGGTGTCCTTGAGTTTCAGGCCCAGAGGAATTGTTTTGTCTGACCAAAATGTGAAGATAGTAACTAAAACTCTAAATGGAGTTTAGAGTTATACCCTAAAGCAGTACACGATTTGAAAAATATAAAAGCTAAAATCCTAAGGCATCAGTGTAACCCCCTATAGCTTGCAACTACTTTGGGATTTTTCCTTCCACCTCCCATGGATAACTCATATCAGGGACACTTTGGCTCTGCTCAGCTCCTGCACACAGCCTGCACTGCTCTCTGTGGGAGGATTATGGCCTTTGCTGGTTTGCTACATGCAACTCTAGGTAGGGTGGCTGACAGCATCCAAGCAAGAAATAAAATGGCCTGTGGTGCATCAAAGTCTGCTGGGCAGCCACCAGTGCTTTGCTTCAGCCAGAATTCAGTGTTACTGCTTCATTTATTTGAAGATCCCTTCTACATCTTCATGTGAGACCAAATTATCCTCTCAGTTGCAGTAATGAAGATTATGACATTAAAAGGTAAGCAGCGAACAAGATGATGTGGTTCCTTTTGTAATGACAATCTTGTTGACCATTCTTAGACCTCGGGCTCCCTGTGTCTCTGGTCCCTGCAAAGAAGCAAGGCGGAGCAGCCCAAAAGGCAGCCCTTAAAAGCAGGGGCTTGGTGGGCACAGTCCTCCTCACAAACATGGTCTAAGCAAACATGGTCAGCCACTCAAGCAGAGAAGACATATTTGAAAATCTGAAAGGATCTGCACAAAAGCCTGCGACAAGCTGAGCTGTCTCAAAACATTTGCTGTGCTCTTCCAAAAAGAGAAATTTAAAATGTCCTTTACAATTCTGGTTATTGGGGTTTGGATTCCATAGTTCCATTGGCCTCACTCAAACACTTTCTTCTCCAAATCTCAACTAAAATTGCTTTTCATTTAATAATACTTACTTGTTTTCTTTTTTTTTTTTTCTGAGCAAAAAAAGTCTGCTCTTTTTACACTTGTTTTACAAGGCAAATTTGGCATACAGTTTGGTTGCATATTCTGATGTCAGCTTATTGAAGGCAGGTGCACACTTTAATATATATGGGCACAGGGACCCCCTTCAAGACTATAAAATAATACTGGGCATGTCCTCATGTGTAATAACTCTAATTTTTTCTATTCGTAAACCTAAAAAAATGAGCTCTCCTTTCGCCTATACACATTACAAGTGAGTGTGAAGAGACAGGCACCATATTTCTACAGTACACAAAGATGGTGTTGGTGTTAAAATTACACCATTAACATTTTTTTTCTAGCATATTGTCTTTATATGACAGTAATATGAAAAGGAAATGTTGCTGTGATGTTGCACTTCCACTTCTAACAAGAGAATCATGATAGAAAACGGCAAAGTAGCTTCAGTTAGCCCTATTGCCATCCTTTTACGTAATCTGAAAAGGGGTTATTGGGCATGCTGTCAAACAAAAATCCTTCACTTTTTATTTAGCATTCTTATAGAGTTTACAACATACAGTGGGGAATAAAGGAGAAAAATTATTCTGTCTGTAATGAAATAAACATCATCCACATGATGCCATTCTCAGAGATTTATTGTTCGGTGTGGTTTTTTATTTTGATAGATCTTCATTCAAAATGAGATGACTTGTGAATGGTAGAAGAACACATTTTCTACTTTTTAAAAGTAAAAAAAAAATTTAACAGATATTAAATGGCTTACATTATTTCATTCCATTTTCTTGTGTTCATTCAAACATTTCTAAAATCCCAATCTATGCAGGCAGAAACCCAATTTAGCTGACATTGTGGCTGTGCCCTGTGCCAGTCCATCTCCTGGTTGCCTGGACCTGCTGGAGCACAGAGCCCTTTGTCTCTGAGGCACTCGCACATGTTCTTTTCTGTGAAAAAACAATATTCAAGGATAATGGGAAAAAGCTCCATGTAGGGCTCATCTCAGCATGGGATCAGGTTGCAGTTGGGAATAAGAAGTGCCCCAAGCTCAGATATGTCTGAAGATATTCAGCAACATATTTTTCACTCATTCTCAGTGCACCTAAATATTTTTGTGAGCCTGTAAGGGCCCTGTCACCAGTAACTGAAAAAGGCCAGGGGCACGTACTTGGGCGCCACAACTCAGTTTTCTAATCTGCTAAAGTGTTAGCTGATATGGATCCCGCCTAGTTGGATGTGCCACCTAGCTGCCCCCAAAAATCCCCTGCATTTGGGAGTGAACGCAAATCGGGGTCCATAACCAGGAGGAAGCAAGAAAACAGCTCTCATGGCAAGGAGAAGAGAGCAGAACCACAGCTGCACCTGCTCTTTGGTGGCAGGTATTCTCAGGCCGAGAGGGCAGCCTGAGGAATTCAGGTGGCTGTGTTCAAAAATGGATTCAGTACACAAGATTTTTGGGGGTTTTGATTCTTTTTTTTTTTTTTTTTTTTTTTAACCGAGGGTATGTTTGAGAGCTAGTGGATGTGACTGACCAATAAATCCCTACAGTGGAATAAAGTTCAGAGGAGACGGGCAAGGGCAATGTGCCCATGAAGCTCAGAGGGCAACCCAAAGCAGTTGACTTTATCTCAACACAAAAGGGGGCCAAAGGGGATCTTTGTCTTCAATAAATAACTATCAGCAGCTGAGTGGATCAACCTGTGGTGTAAATGTCTTCCTGAGTTATCCAGATCATTATGAGGGGAGTTATCCAGATAATTATGAGGGGAGTCAGCCCGATACAGAGTATAAAAACTAAACAACTAACAACACAGTCACCCCTTCCTAGAAACCGGGGATGTCCAGAGTCATGACAGTGAGTCACAGAGTCACATAATAATAGAATACGTCAAGTTGAAAGGGATCTATAAAAATCATCAACCCCAATTCCCTGCTCCTCACAGAACTACCAAAAACTAAACCATGTGATTAAGAGTACTGTCCAGACACTCCTTAAACTCTCTTCCAGGGACTGCCCACCATTTCAATGGAGGACTTTTTTCCTTATGTTCAACTTTCCCCAACACAGCTAGTACAGTGAGCCTATTATAGAGACCTGTGATGGGAATCACATTGGTACTGTGACTGAACTTTGTATTGCAATTGCAATATTGTGTTTTCAGAATATTTTTTATCATTCTACTCAAACAGAAGTCCTGTGTAACATAAAAATAGCTAATTTGATATAAAGCGTATTTCCCTCCATGTGTGGAATATTTAAAAGAAGCTGGTCAGAGAACACTGGACTCCACTAGGAAGATCCCATCTTTACTTTCAGCAAGGACTGCAGCACCATGGAGCACCCTCTCTGAATTTTGGGCTCACCTGTATTAGCTGCCAAGAAGCAGGCATTCCTTAATCCTTAAGTCATACTAAAAATAGACCTGGACTTTAAAGTTCCCTCTTCATAAATACAATCTTTGACTCAATCATCTCTCTCAATCACCTCTACAGTCTTTGACTCAATCATCTCTCTCTTTCAGTCCGCTTGCCTATGGTGACACAGTGCTGTGATGTCTTCTGGTTCAGATGGCAAATATTTTTTACTCATTTAGGAGGTATATTTTCCACTTCTCAAATCCCAACCTACAGGACAGTGCATTTCTCCTAACTCACAGGTAATGAGGACAGCCCATTATAAAGTCACTTTTTGGAAAGCACAGAACTATACAGAGCAGACCTGCCTTGGATCCTTGCAAGGAGCAGCAGGCCCCTGATCTGGCCTAAAATTCACATTTGAGCACAGACATACACCCACTCAGCATGGGCAGGAGATGGACTTGGGCTTCAGAGCTCGGACTGAGACCAACTCCTTAGCCAAACTTATCTGTGATTACCCTGCCATTACATTACATCAAAACCAATTAACTTCTGCAGGAGAATTTCATCCCATTCTTCAAAGATTTGAAGGTCATCTGGAGACTGAAAACAGGCAAAACAGTACCCAAGAATCACAGAATCATCAAGGTTGGAAGAGATCTTCAAGATGATCTAGTCCAGTGGTTAATCCAGCACCACCATAATCATCCCTGAAACATATCCCCAGATGCCACATACAGAGATATCTTGAGCACTTCCAGAGATGGTAAACCCACCTCCCAGAGCAACTTATTCCAAAGCCTAACCACGCAAAGCTGAACACTCAAAAATTAGTCCCGATATTCTCTTTGTCATCAAAACCCTCTCTGCTTCCAGAGGTGATCCCATTTCTGAGCCCAGCAGAAGCTTCAGGCAACAATTTCATGTCAGCTGACCTGGTGCAACATCTCATGTCCACCAAAAAAAAGGCTCTCTTCAGACTCCTCCCCCTTCCCTTGTTTTAGTTGAATTACTTTCCACCAGGGTGGCTGGTTCACAGAAGGACCTGAGGAGCCAGCACAAAGTAAACAGCTAGAAGATGACCAGGAGTTATAGAGGAGGGTGGAGGAAGGAGGGACCTTACATTTTCAGCAACAATAAGCTGTAATAACATTCATTGCCTCTCAGGGAACCACAGCCTAAATTAGATGTGAAGAACTGGGCAGTGCCTATCTTTTTCCATTGTCTCTAAGCAGATCCTAGAGCACTGACTTGGCTCAGACATCCAGCTTTCAGACAGCTACCCTCAGGTGAGACCTATCCCCTTTAGCAGTACTTGATCTGCCTGGGCAGGGTGGACTTGCTTTGATTTTGTCACATTTCAGTCACAGACATCTTTGGGTCCTTTTCAATCTGTACTCAGTAGCACTGTTGTGATGAAGAAGAGTGAAATACAATCAAATATTTACAGAGAAACTTAAGATTTTAGCCTACTTTTGGAGCACTCTGAGAGCAATGCAGGCACACCCAGGAGGATACATAGAGTCCTGTGAAGGCACTGTGAAGCTGAATCTTTTTTCACTTATTTATATTTTCATTTATGTTTCTACAGCAAACTTAATTCCATACATTTAGCAGAGTTGAACAAGATCAGGGAAACAAGTGCATTGTTCCAAAGGAGGAGAAGGCTAATGTCAGGAATGAAGGTGTGCTGACTGGCAGAGTGTGTGGTAGGGTCAGATGTTCAACAGTATTTATACAGTGAAAGCAGATCAGACAATCTGCAAGAGATGAAAAGTTGTCCTTTTGACGGCTCCCATCAAAACCCTTGGTCTGTGTTCACTGGTCTGATTCAAGTGGGATTTCTAAGAAGGTGCAGGTGGAAAATAAGGCAATGAAACACAATACCTTTATAACAACACATGTGCATTACAGACTTGGATTTCTAAAGAGGCAAGTAAAAGAAAAAGAACTGCATGTCAAACCTGCACCTCTTGAGGCTGTCTCAGCACAACTGCCTCTAACTTGCTGAGCATCTTGGGACTCTCATAAAGATGTTCAAGGCATTTTTAGACTAACATTTCAGTGGATTCAAAAAAGGACCAGCATGTCATGCATGGAATGAAAAATACCAAGAGTTCAAACATGAAAGCAAGGAGTTCAAGTGAGCAGAATTAGAAAATAATAGGTCCAGGAAAGAGAACAAGTGCATCTTTGAAAAAACAGTCTTTTTTTCTCTATGATCCAAGTTAGACTGACATTTTGGGAGGATTGCCAGATACTACATGGTTAGTGGATTGTCCTGGAAAGCCTTGTGTGATATTATTTGTGACCAATTGCAGACCAATGACTGAAAAATCTCCTGAGCTGTAGAAGGTAGTCCCAGGGTTCCACAATTCAGGTTGCATATGCAAAAATATTTGTGATTACCTGAATCAAAGAGGACCATTCTTTATTGAAACTATTTCATTTGTTGCTAATAAACCATTGATACTGTTGAACACTGCAAATATCTTTACCTTTCAGGCACAAGATTTTAAAGGAACAGTTCACAACATGCCTTGGTAAGAGAAATTTTTCTTGGGTTTTCTCCAACCATTCTTGCTAATGTGCTAAGTTCTTCCATCCATTACCTTCGGAATAGGCAGCACACTTTAATCTAGAAGGTGGTTTCCTGTCCCTTCATTATCTGGTTCTTTAGCAAATCTTTCTGTGTTAAGCTTTGTTTTTATTACTAACTGAATACATTAGGACTTAAAAATTTTGCACAGCCCAAGTAGGTGTGGTACTATTTATAAATCAAGGGCAAGTAATGCAGTTTTCATAAGGCGGTTTATATTGCATATTTGAAATCTGGAGGTGTTTCAGGAATGTATCATAAAACCACCTTCCATAAACTGTCTCTCAGGAAACAGTAATGATAACAGAGGCAGACAGATCTCACTTTAAACAAGTTACCTTGTACCCTTGATATACTAAATTTCTGGAATTTTTTTTACCAGATTGAAAATCTTTCCAACTTTTTGAAGTCTTATCAGCTAAGTTTTCAGAAGATTCACTTTACTGCTAAGATTTCCAAACAATCAGTGATGTTGAGCTAATGTACAGCTATATAGCTGTATAAACCTTGCCTCAAAATTTTGCAGATTTATGAAAATCCTAATTGTATACCATGTACTGGATAAAAGTAAAAAAAAAAAAAAAAAAAAAAAAAAAAAAACAAAAAAAAAACCACCTGTATACAAAGTAATAAATGTACACATACTAATTAAGCTTCCAGACCACAAAATGGTGAACTTATAGATGCCAGAAAAAGATCTGACATCTGTGCAGTTTACTAAATGTGAACTGTAACTTTTCTGGATTTTACCTCACTTATTATTTTCACAGAAAAAATGTGTGCAAAGCTTCATGTCTGACAATGTGGGTGTCAGAAGCCTGAAAAGGGTGAAACAAATTGGAAAAGTAGAATGAAAATATATAAAAACCTGTAAAATTACTATGTTCCATGACTGTAGGCAGGAGCTATATTTAGATCTGGTAACCATAATGGGATACTGGTTAGAAGATGAAGGATGAATTTCAATGCATGTTCATTACTTTAAAGAAATTACACCTTGGGGTAAGTCTTTTATATTGAAAAAGTACAGTAGTAAAAAAAAAAAAAATAATAATGTCTTTAGTGCAGAAAGTAGTTTACCTAGCCTATATCCTTCTGTGTTCATTTTGCTGCTGTTGGATATAACTGTGTAAATAAGGAATGCCTTTCACAGCCAAGATTCTCCATTTTTTCCATCCTTCAGTGAAGTCAGTTCACAGCATTATGACCGGTTCTTGTGTGAAGAAGCCCTAGGAGAGTTCTATTTTATTTAACTCTACTGAAATATTTTTCTTGCATGTTAAATACCCAAGGTCTAATAAAACCTATTTACCATCTGACATTTATCTCACTTGGAAGTTTTTTTGGTGGGAGGCCCTGACAGCCCAGAGGAATAGCTAGGATACCACAGATAAAACGCAGATATTGATTTTTCACAAAGGAGCATTTCTTCCAACTGTTTCCAAAGCATTTGAGTTTAATTCATGTTAATTGAAACACAGCACACATAGAAAGTACAAACTAATTTTACTCCTTTACACAATTCCTTCATTTTTCACTGATGTCATAATCGTTCTGACTACACCAATATCTACTGAAAACCATCTGGATTTGCAATACTAAACACAAACAAACACCTGTAAATCAGAAAATCTGAAGTAATAATAAATAAACTTTTCCATATTCTTTTATAATGAACAGGAACTACAGCTTTGAGGAACTCTTTGTGTAACTGTTCACAGAAATTACATTATGGACCTTGGAATATAATGTATATATCAGTACAGCTTGAAGTTATTATGTTTTGACAGACACCGTATCACTGATGTTCAAATGTTCACTAATAATGAGACAGAAACATTGAAAACTTTGAAAACAAAATAAAGCTTTACTAGGACTGAATCTGAGGCTTTCATGCTTTCATCATGATGCACTTAGCACAAAGCCAGAATAGTAAAATGTCTGAGAGGTTGTTTATCCCCCCACCTCCTCTCCTCACTGTCAGCCCTGTTCCCTAGAGTCCACCTTGGGGTGTTGGTTTGGCAAATCGATAAGGAGTCTGACAGGAGGCAGGGACAGCAGAAGGTGAAAGTCAGGAATGGATGGTGAAGAGCAAGGTGGATGTGAGAAACTGAACCCTTCATTTTGGGTAGGGTGTCCATCCTCCCCTGTGAAGCAGTACCCTCATCTCTCTGACACAGTAACACCTCTTGCACACTATTACACCAGACCTGAGGATTCAGAGCTTAGTTCCAAAGGAAAAGCACAAAGACTTCTGGATGAACAGCATTTCCATCTCAATGTGCTTAACAATGAGTTTGGTATCCTTAGGCTTCCTTACAGATGGGGAAAATAAGACACAAAAAAGTTGTTGAGGTAGAGCAGGGACCAGAACTCACATCACCTGAAAGCTAGTCTTGTTCTCTGACTGCCATGTCAGAGAGAGGTTTAGATTGGGTAGGAAGAAAAATTTCTTCACTGAAAGTGTTGTCAAGCACTGAAGCAGGCTGCCCAAGGAAGCTGTGGGGTCATCATGCCTGCATGTTTTCAAAGGCACGTAGATGTGGCACTTCGGGGCAGGGTTTAGTGGTGGGCTTGGCAGTGCTGGGTTAATGGTTGGACACACAGGGACCAGGGTGTGACATAAGGCAGCTCTCCTATTATTGTAAAGAGAAAGAATGGCAGAAATGTGCTGTGAAGCTGAAGTTAGTGCAATGTGGGCTTTCTCATCACCTGGAGGAATCCTCTCAAGTGAACAATGGAAGGATTTCTTCATCAGAGTCATCCTATGAGCCACAGCTGATCATGTTTTAAGCCTGTAGAGAAGCTTTTCATAGAAATTAGCTTGGAGAGCAGAAATCATGAGGTAATTCTGTGTTTCATACAAAGGGAGCTTGAAAGCAGGTCAACAACTCGTGTGACAGAGTAGGAGGGGAGAATGACAAACTCCACAACTCATCAGCCTATAAAGCTTTAAATAAATGTTCCAGCTGCTTTCAGGTTGTGTCTAAAGGATGCCCTCAGGGAAAGCTGGTGTGTGGATAGATAGCTGCACAGGCATAGGGTGGGCAGACTTACTCGAGATAGGTCCCAAGCCACAGACAGAGGGAAGTAACATACAGAAAAAGAGCCTGAGACACAATGAGGCCACTGCTTGGAGGAGGTGTCTCTGAGCAGGCAATGGTTGGGGAGGGATGATCAGCCCAACAGGAGCAAAGGGTCATCTGGGCTGTTCAGGTATATTGTTAATAAGGAAGCATAAGGAATGTTGGTGTTGGTCCTAAAGGACTAGTGAGGCCTTCAGCATACAACCCACCAGATCTCACATTTGGGTGAAACTGGAGGATGGAAGGGACCCCAGTGACGGAGGTGACAAATGGCAGAAATGCTAAATTCCAATCTGGGTATCTACCCCTGTGAGGAGGCACTTTGTCTGCTGGTGGAGACTGTAGTCATCACAAGGATTTTGAGGAAGTGAGTTCCTCAAAACTAACTACACCAAAGAGGATGTGTGTGTGGTCATCAAAAATATTTGGATTATTCATAAATGAAGCAGCAAAGGGGAGGACTCTTCAGCAAGAAAATACATATCCCAGCAAGAAAAATACATTAGAAGGATACTGGGAGCAAGAGGAAAAGGAGGAACAGAAACACAAAAGTTTTCAGAGTAACAGGAGATTGTCAACATGCAAGTTGAGTTTGACCTGGCAAAGAGAATGAAAGTGAATGACCAAAAAATTTGTTTCTATAGCAAAAAAGAGAGAATTAAGTAGTTGGCTATGCACTGACTGGAGAGTTGCTAAACCTCTAAATAACTGATATATTTCCCAGATCTACGTGATTATTGTGTCTTTGTTTCAGTGAAGATCTGCCTCATGGTGAAACATGAATATGCATGTGGTCCTCAAACTGGTGACACCTACAAAGGACAAAGTTTTGTGCACTGAAAACATCTGTTGTTATTCCCCTAGCAGCAGGCATATTAGAGAACCTGAAAATATGTCTTCTGCTATTATTTTCATTTTGCTGAGAAAACTGGAACATAAGAATGAATACACGGCATGGAATTCTGGTAAATCCTTCCTAACAAAAAGTCCAAGAAAGTGAAAAGTCTAGTTCTCAATGTGAAGAAAAAAGGAATCTCAACCTTTGGAACCTGATGGTTTGAATTCGAAACCATGTACAACTTGAAAACAAAATGTATGATAGGAATAATTAAAGACATGGAGATAAATAGAAGATGGGATAAAAGGTTACCTAAAGTACTATACCAGACTCAAAAGAACTCTTGTTCTGAGAGATAAAATTAAAAAAAAAAGTGGGAGATACAATCTTTCTTTGTAAAATTAATCTGGACTAAGTGGGAATTAATACAAGAATTGTAAGGTGTACCAGGAATCAACTAAATACAACTAGCAAGTGGGGAAGTACCTTGCCACAAAAAATGTTGGCTTGCTAAAGAAATTTTCTGATAACAGAAATTTGGAAAGCATTCTTATTAGGGAGGAGAATCTGACCAAACAGGAAGAACTAGATGACCTTAAGGAGTGAAGCAATTGAAATGGGATCATATTTAATGGTATCAAATGGTATGCTCTGTACCTAAGGATTTATAAGACAGATTTATGCAATAAACTAGGAGCACATCCATTCAAAATGTGAGGAGCACACCCTGAATGTGCTAACTATCCACAGGATCTGTTGCCAACATAATGCAACTCTGACAAAGGTAATGCAAGTATAAAACCTACCAAGGGCCATTTCTAACAGTTAGGAAAGTATCGGTGCTATTGCTAAAATCCTGGGAGATCATGCTTGGGCTATTATATACTGTCACAAGGAAAGCTTCCTCGACCCTAGATTAGGCATCTAAAAGTTAAGTATTTCAGTATGAACAAGTCATCTGAGACTCTTTTATACATGCTGAAAAGAAATCCAGACAGCCGTTAATCTCAGCCTATAGTAATGTCTGATACAAATCTAAAGCTCTGGCTTCTGGAAGTTTCTCTCATCTTTTCCCCATCTTTGAGTACTGAGGGTGTGAACACCTCAGATGTGTGGAAAATGGGTGAGGTAAATCCAGGACAGGAACAGAGGCTAATTAACACAGTCTGACCTTTTTGCCAGGAACTAAATATACAAATTGACTTGATGAAGTCTGAAAATAAAAATATGCATTATCATAGCCATGAGTACAGATGTAGTTAAAAAGTTCTAGCAGGTTTTAAGATGAAGACCAGTGCCAAAGGAGACTAGCAAAGAAAGAAATGACATTGAACGACTTTATTCAGCCCTGTGGAGCTACATTTAAACCTTGCTAGATTTCCACTCATTGTTTAATCACATCTGTGCTTTACCAGCTCTTTAGAGATAGTCATTCAATATTATAGAAAACTTCATGACTTCATGGTACTTGAAGTATATTTATAGCATACACCTTCCCAAAGTAAAACACTGTGTATACAAAATTGTCCTAGACTGGCCTGTTCGTGTTTGTCAGTGGCTGGCAAACCACAGTGTTTGTCAGTTTGCTAAAGTCATCTTTGTTTTGCCATTATCTGTCTTTGTCTCTCTGCTAGACACAACTTGGCTAAGATTCTGTCTGAATTTAAGTATCGGTACTAAATTGTTCTGAAAAATACTGCTTAACACACTCTAAACAGACATATTGTCCATGACAATAAGCATAAATCTTTGAAAATACCCTGCAGAGTAAATGACAGAACTTCAAATAAAACTGTTCTTCTTGGTATAAGGTTATGCCATTATTATGAATTGTGCATCAGCACGTATGTTTCTCAAATACTCTATGTTTCTGCACATATGTTTCTCAAATACTCTATGTTTCTGCATTATTTTGCAAGCCTGTGACCTAGCCTAGCATAAAATCAAAAGAAGTTCAGCCTCTGAGTTTTATCCTTGCCTGTAGAGCACATGTACCGTTACTGTTTCATAAATAGGAATAAGATACTTACATTTCCATGGTATATATCTGCACAGCCACTTAGATTTTGCCTCTTCTTAGAAGTGGCATCTAATATGTCACATCAAGAATAATCAGATGCATGTATCCTTTCAACCTCTCATGATTTTCTGAAAGATTTAAAGGGGGAATTAGAAAATTTGTTCATGATCACACCCTTCCCAAGCTCTAACCACAGAACCGTCCTTCAGCCAAAGGACTGGGACAGAATCTCTTACTTCCTATACTTTGTCTTTGCTAATGCAAGCTGAGATATAAAACCAAGGACAAAGCCTTCCTTCTAGGTATATATCAGAGCCCTTTTGAAGACCCCAGTGTGACGAAAAATTCCCAGAAAACAGACAATGTATTTGCAGTGGTGGCTCCAATGTTCTTCCTGAGGGTGCCCATGTGCCATCATGCCTGCCTGGAATGGCTGACCCATAAAAAGTCTGCCAACCAGTTAAAACTGGTGGACAGCAAGACCTAATGCTTGACTTCAACAGTAAAAAAACTGCAATTTATTCTAGATTTTTTTAGAAAATCAAGCATATATTATTGCAGTGTCAGTCCCCCTGATAACCCCTGAGGCCACTGACAAACTTCAGCCAAACCTGGAGGAGTTTCAAGAACAAATTAGGTTCCTGTAAGTCTGCAAGGAGTGGTGGCAAGATAGAGGAGGGATAGAGAGCCCCAAGGTTGTCCTTCTGGAAGGGGAAGAGCAGATGGCACTGCAGGGAAGCAGCAGCACTTGGTACCATTTGCTGGGGTGCAGCAACCTCTAGATGGGTATTCTGGCTTTCAAATTCCAGCACCATCTTTTACTCTTACAAGCCAAATTCAGGCTTGATTTGAAAAGATGCACAAAATCAATCAGCTGCTGGAGAGGTCTGCTTAGCTGAAAATCTCTACAGGAAGCTCCATCCCAAGCAAAGCTGGCACCAACGTCTCCAGTGCAGCCCGTTTCTCCTCCTTGTCGGCAGTGCAGGAAGAGCAGGGAGTTGGCCTCCCTGTGTTAGCATTGTTCTTTGGTACAGCCACCCAACTGGGTCACAGCAGGATAAACGCCCACCAGAAAATACAAATACTGCTTTCCTTTTCTTTGAAAGAAACAAAATTCATATCCTGATGACGTGTCCCCTTAAGGGATAACTCTCACTACACTATGAAGATTGTAGTGTCTTCCAAAACTGACTTCACATGCTCCAACACACACTTGTGATGTCATTTCAATAATGACAATCATGGAAGACTTCTGTCGAGTTCTCTAACAAAAAAACAAGGTCTAAATTCCAGTATATATAAATAAATAAGTAAATAAAGAAGGCAAATCTTTCTGTACTTTGGTTTTTAATGAACTATCTCTGATCTTCCCTCTTTCGTGAAAGGCTGTGAGGCAGCTGAAATGGAAAAATTTAGCATCAGTTTTCAGAGAATGAGGTACAAAGTTTTTGCTTGTTCAAGGTAATCCTGTTTTACACTATCACCTGTGAATGACCAGATTCCAGGGAATGTTTGAAAGGAGGACCCTTAATTCCTTCTCCTGTTTAACATGACCAGCACTTAGATGTTGATGGATGTGCTTAAATTAAGCAGAGTTCTCCAGAACTACAAAAAAAGGGAACACTTGTGTCAGCAGAATTCCCATATGATCACAATCTCCATGGAAAGAGGGAAAAAGTTTTATAATTTTGTGCAAATATCTTTCTGTGGAAACTAAATATAAATGGTTTAACAGGCTGAAATTGCTGTGAAGACTTCCAGTTCAGAGCAAACTCCTGAAATTTATTACAAATACCAAAGGCCAAAGGGGGATGAGCTGTACTTCAGAGGTGGAAGGAAAGAATCTCCAAATAAAAGCCACAATCAGCATGTCATCTAGGCAAATTAATATCCCTACTCCCAGACAGAGAATTTTTTTGAAACAGGGGGAGAAGGGGTGCTATTTTGAGTTATAGGGATACTTCAGAATTCAGGGCTTAATTGCACTTTAACCATGCAAGCTTCTTTTAGATACTGCTTCTTTCAAATATTTCAGACCTTCCTTGAAAGTTCGCATCTTCATAATGCCATCTCGTAAGGTTTCATAAAGTACATGAGAACCAGCTGAGGTAGAAGTCCAAATTGCAAACACTGGGATTAAGATCATTAACACACACACACCCACACACACACCAAAAAAAAAAAAAAAAAAAGGAACCACCACCAAAACATAAAGCATGTTCCACTCCCAAACAAAACACTAATCCTTTTTTCTTACTCCCTGATTTGCTAATCAACAATAACCGGGGGAAAACAACAAGCAATGTTTATACCTGCACATCTGCACATTGGATTCTGCCCTCTGGGCAAAGGCCTGGCACCTTCCTTCAGGTGCCACTTTCCTGGACCCATGTCAGACACTTGAAGTAAACAAGGAAACCCTTGGGGAGAGGCAGCAGAGGGCAAGGACAGGGTTGGTGCTGACACGCTGGCTCTGCACCTGCCTCACACCCCAGCACCTCTCCCGCTCCCTGCCCTTTGCACACCCAGGCGTGACAGGCTGGGGTGCTTCTCTGAGCAGGCTGTGTTGTTAGCTCTGGAGGCAGAGGGGTTTTCCTGCCCTATGTTTGCAGAGCACTTAAGAGGCTGGGTCTGTACTTCTGTAGGGCTGCTGGAATAAAGCTTGAAAGTAGCAATGGAGCTAATGACAATCATCCAGCACATTTACCCTCCGAGTCTGGCAATGTTGAAAGTTACTGTGTTACCAAGGAGTTCTTGGGTGTCACAGGTCCTTGCTCTGCTAAATTACTGTCTAGTTCTAAAGGTGGCTCATTGGTTTTCAGTATTAGGCTCTTAATCTCCTTCCCTAACTCAGGAATCTTCTCACCCTGCACCCAGAGAGATCATCGGTCATTCCTTTGCCCAGAGTTACCAAACAACATCCAACTTTGAGTAAAGATGTCAAAGTGTCTGTCTAAACATCTTCTGGTTTTGGCCTGAAACTGATAGGGGTTGAAAGCCTTCAGCTCTTCCCTAAATCCTGACAGTTGGTACCAACAAATAAAAAACAGCCCAATGATTTACTGTGTCGATCCCACATTGTTGTGCTCTGTGTTTCTTTAAGAAAGGTGCGAGTATATGTGTAAGAGTCTTGAAATACAGTGGTTGCCATGGCAATTATCTGTGTTTAGAGAGTGGAGGGGAGTAAAGTTCCATGTAAGTGGTCAGAGTAGAGTGCAAGTTAAACATGCCTCTTTGCAGGTCTAAATTATGTACTTTTCTCTCTCCGCCCCATCCCCCCTCCAAATATTTGTGAAAATATGCATAGATTGTCTGATGAGCTCCAAACTATTCTTGCAACAATGCCAGATTTTTTTTCTCCCCCTCGATATTCCCACTTGCCTGTAAATCCTGTGAGAATAAAGCACAAGGCTTCAGAATTGCCTGTCCACAATCCCATCCAGGAGTTTCCTTATCTGGCTCATTTCTCCTTAATGGGACTGAGTGCATTACTCTTACAAAACTAACAGATCAAAAATATAGGTACAGCTAAACGGCTGTAAATTTAATTGCAGGGAAATATTATATAAGTATAAATCATCAGGACAAATATCCCTTAGCATTTATACTGTGCTTTACATTTTCTAATTACTCCGTGGATTTGTTGCTTTAGAACAAATATGCATTATGCCTGGAGCTGGAACATCTATTCTCCATAAATCTTTGTCCTCATGTTCTCTCTTATTTTCATTTATCAACCTAGATTTTTCCCCATTTCCTCACCTACGTGATAAGGATACAATTCCCAGCCTCCACATGCATGCACACAGCTTGTGTAGTTATTTGCCAGGTGTTCCGCACTCAAGGTTGGTTCTAAGGCCCTTTGCAGGGCTCTGTGGCTTTCACGTAGGAATGTTCTAATGGTTAAGGACAGTGATCACAACAGAAACTGTACAGGTGAAAGTTGCCTGCTCTGATTTCGCAGGGATAGTGTTCACCTCAGACTCCACAAAATGTATGGTGATTTTCAAGGTATTCACAGGTGAGACTCCATTCTGGCCACCTCCTGAATGCCACTTCTCCCAGAAATGGCCTGTGACAGTAGCAAAACCAGGATACATACCTTGCAGAAGGCCTGTAAAGAGCAATTGTTACACTAGGAATGAGCCACTGCTTAATGCTGATTTAGAATTCACATACAGCACTGATGTGCTCCACTTGAATATAGAGCAAATTCAGCAAAGGAATTGACACCATGACAGTTTGACACAGCTGCTCTTTAAAATGCATTGCTAGGGGCTTCTTTAAATATTAATGGGTAGGTTGCAAGGTGGAAATACATGATTAGGTACTTTTGAAACACTGGATCCTGAGGCTCTGCTGGTTTCCAAGTAGCTGTTAGTAAAGGAGCCATGGGTTCCAGCATCTCTGAGCTAAGGAAAGGAAGCTCTATTTACTCCTAGAACCAGAAGAGCCATATTGGATTACACTGAAGGCACTTCATCCTTCACTTTCCATCCTTTACCAGTGTTTTGGAAGTTGTAATGATCTTCTTCTGCAAAAGAACGGTGGGTAATCTCGTGGGTTTTTAAGAGGTGTCAGGATTAAGCTTTACATGAAAACCAGAAATTATTTGGTCCTTGTCTCACCGTGTTTAACCCAGTTTTACATGAGGCAATTAGTGACACTGATAAACAATTTAGTTGATGAAGGAAGAAAAACCAAAGATTACCAAAATATGGTTACAGTTATAACGTGTGTGACCAGCATGATTCCTCCACGGCAAGCAGTTTTATACCCCCTTTGGTAGGCAACAGGGGAAGGGAGGCAAATTAGGAGGCATCTAGGCCAGGTAAGGGTGGTGAACTGTTGGAGAATAGATGTGGAAAAGGTCTTTTGTGATTATGGGTGTACTACTATTAGAGTAGTACACGTGAGGAGGAGTAAATGTGCTGTACTGGTAAATGGTGTCCTTTGCCAATATGTTAGGGCTTGTATTTCCAGAGCCTGAAGGATGGCAGATCACAAGTATGATCCCAACTACTCATTCACAAAGAAAGCACTGCACCAGTAAAAACTTCTCTCTGAGCTGACCTGGTCCAGTAAATACAGCCTTTCAATTAAAAGGTTCTTCCAAAACCACCACCTCACAGAAATCCCATTTTAGAACTAGGCAATGCAGTCTCTTCCCTGCTGCCTGATTTACTGCCCAGCTATTGCTCTTCAGATTACTCTCTTTATATATCTAGCCGATTCAGTGAGCATGGGAGCATGATGTAGACTCACTGGACAGTGTGATGAAGCTGGGTGGCATTGCTTAGATTATCTCAGAGGGCGTTAGTTGCTTCTCAGGGTCGATACAGACCCTGCCCCATAGACCCTGCTGCCTAATGGGTCTATAATTACAGTAACCTTTGTGAAAGCTTAGCAATAAATAACACTTTCCATGAGGCTAGTACTGTTTCAAAAAACAGTGACTTGCATGTGCAGGGTATGACTGCTTTCTCCATCAGCTGAAGCCGCATCACCTCCTCCACCTTGACCCGACAGCAGCAAGCAGCTGTAAATTAGTCTGTGGTTTATCCCCCTTTCTGAGGACATGGGTTAAATCTGTATTGTTCTGCTCATGTATATGAACAAGGTCTCAAAATACTCAAAGACAAAAGTGCAAGAGCATAAGATAAGTAGAAAAAGACAGTGGCGGAGAATAAAACTGGAAAACTGTCCCAGTTACCAGGCAGTCTCCCCACAGCCTGGGGGTACCTCAGGCTTACCAGGTAGGTTTGAATAAGGCAGGTTAGAAATGCAGAAGGTATCTGGGAGAGGGGAAAGTCCATCTCATCTCAAAAGTATTCTGCGCATTGATGGAATTCAGCGAAAACGTGCATGGCTAACTGTCCTCTTAGACTCAGGAAGGAAGGTTTACGAAACTCCCAGAGACCATGTTAGCACCAGGACATGTGTGGTCTGGCCTCCTCCACCATGTGCCACCCAGGAATCCTAACCTGCCACACGTGCCAAGACTGTGTGTCAATTTTAAACTTAGTTTACCTTTGCATTTTCACAGTGCACCCCCTGTGTGTTCCATGCTGGCATTTAAATCCCTGCTGGATAGACCCAGCAGGGTCCCTGCTCATGGGGGAGCATGAGGAGCATGATTTACAGGCATTTCAGCCCTCCCTCCCACACCAGACATGAAACTATGCACAGCCTGAGTTTTGGGCCGTTTACTGCTCTTTAATAGACCTTAATATTGTTTTGGCTTTATGGAAAGTATTAGCTCTTACAAAATAACCCGTAGATAAGATCATGACATAAAGAATCTCATATTATTTCAGTAACTATCAATTTTGTGAAGTCATGAGCATTTTGGCCCAATCTTGAAAAATACCTACAATGTGTTCTGCAAACATTTGCAGCCTTGCACAATAGTTTCTCTTTTTTTTATCCAAGACTCTTTGCGTGCCTCCAAAGTGGTTTGTTGGATTGGACCCCAGACACTTGGGTACTCTGTAGCTCATTCACATGCTATAATGAGGTAGCTTGTACTAGATTTTCAATTTAGTTGTAGAGCTTGGTCCATTTCAGCAAATTTTGTTCATGAAGTAGGAAATATAAAGCTGAAAGCATTACAATACCATAACCATGAAACACAGACTTCCTGCATTTCAGTCTACTTTAAAAAAGAAATAGTGTCTGTCATTTGTAAATTTTAAAATAAATTAAGTGCGTGAAGGAAGGTATTAAAGAGAAAACACCTTAAAAATAAGTGGGGAAACTCAGTCTTTTTCATTCTGTGAAGAGTGTGACAGCATATGGTAGATAGTGGGTGGTTGTTCTAAACATAACATGTATGTGTCCAACCTAAAATGTTTTATTGGTTCCTACTTATGAAAGCAGCAGCTAAAAATGACTGATGACTGTTCTTTCTATATCAGCAGCGTGTAAAGGCCCAAGGAAAAGAAAAATCAGTCTTTAAACTCATAAACATCTTTAAACAGCCATAAAACTCTGTTTAACATATTGCTTTTTCCAAGGTACCCCAAGTTTAATGTTTTCTCTTTGTAAAACCATAAGAGTACACTATTTTTAAATATTACTATTATTTTCAGATAATCCTAAAATACATCCAGAAAAAAGGGGAATATTCTTCCCTTTTTCCCAGAGTTACTGTAGCTCTCACCTCAATATCCTTTGAGAGTACAGGTATCTAGGACTACATACTCATGTTAGTTTAATACCAGAGAAAATACAAGCCTCAACTATAAGCCTCCCAGACCTATAGGAGAAAACAGTTCTATCCCCATCTTTGTTGCAACTGAATACATTATAAACGTGAAAGTTGAGCAGGGAGCAAAATCTCCCCATTGTCCCCTCCCTTTTTTCCCCTCTGAGAGTAATTATCATGGAAGGAACTGAGGCTGAAACTGGGAAATCTTACACTGTGCTCCAAGTCAGTCCACTTTGTTACTAACCTGTCCTCCTGTTGCAGCAGCTCCTGCGTCTGAGGCCAGCTGCCAAGCATGCTCCCTCTTCCTCCCACACAAGTTTCATCCTTGTGGTCAGCTGTTTCTTGGAAGCTGGGGAGCATAATTGATATTGCAACTATCACGCTGTGCGCAGAGTGAGCTTACACAACTTTGCGAACATGCTTTTCTTGCCCTCTCCACCCACCTTTCTCTAAAGCTATGTATTTGTTGGTAAAAACAGGATCCAGGTGTCAGTTAGATGGGTGGAGCTCAGGTGCTTCTGCAGATGTGTGTCCTAATCCCCCTCCAGAGATCAGACTGCACGCATGTGACCACCCCCTTGAGTGACCTCAGTCCAAAGGCACAAGGGGCCCTGTCCTCAGCCCTGCACCAACAGCAACACTGCCATTACTGCCTGTGAGAAACCTCTCAGCTCAAAGAGTGGCAGCAGCTAGCCAGCTTGCTGGAAAACAGGGAAGATGTGCACGTGCCTCCCAAACCTGTCTCGCTCTGAATTTCACGCCCCATGTAGCTGAGTTCCCCTGGTTACCTGGAGGTCAGAAAGCCAAGTCTGCCCCAGAAAGTGTGGGACAGCTCCCTGAAGTGCTGGCTGTGGAACAGATAAAGTGCATTTTGTTACTTTGTCCCAAAACAGCACAGCAAATTTGGGCAGAACATTAGTTTTGGAACAAATTCAAAGCTGTCTGTTTGGGGTTTGTGGCTGGATTTGTGGGTTGTGTTTTTGGTTAGCTGGGCGGGTTTGGGGTTTTTGGTTGTTTTTTATTAATATGACACCAATGAAAGGACTGCAGAGCCATTCTTCAGACAGTGCCTCACCCTCAGTAGGACTGGCCTGAGAGCTGCACCAAAAGATTCTATGGAAAAAATACTGCTTTTTGTTTGCGCAGTCTTACCCCTGAAAAAGGAGAAAACACACCCAGTCTGCTGCAGTAATGACTTTTATCAGAATTAGAGCATGAGAAAATCATTTGCATCTATCCTAACATGATTGTCCAAGTTTGGAAAAGGAAACACCATTGACATACTATGTTTTTTATTGGTTATTCTTCTGAGAACCCCAAATCTTCTTATTCATAACCTGGGATCTCCAGCCCCGCATGTGGAATTTTTATTAAAACCTTTTTTCTAAATTAAACACTGGCCTGACAAAACCTTCAGATAGCTTGAGTTTTACGAATTCTCTGCATTATAATTACATTATTTATGATATATATAACCTCAAATGCTTGTTCACACTGCTTTAAATGCCTGCAAGATTCTTGCCCCAAAAGATGGCAATCTATGTAATACAAAAATCTCTGAGTGAAGGTAGGCTGATTACTGTGAGGGAAAAGCAAAAGAAAAACAGCCATAACAAAGACGAGTGTGGAAATTTGGTTGCAATAACATGATGTGACCCCTGGTAATACACACATGCACCTTATGTACTTGAGGTTAGTTTTATATAGCACCTTTCAATTATTTTACTGATGACAAATATGTTTACAAAGCTCTACAGAGCTACTTGGGAAACTTTACATAGCATTGCAGTACACTGGGGAGAAAAATCCCGAGTATACAGGGCCAGCATTATCCCTGCTCATTGCAGCAGCTGGGAAAAGAAGTCGCTTAAAATGTAGAAAAAAAGCATCAGGTCACAGAACACCTCAAAATACTGAGAAAAAAAGAAAGGTTTTCAAAGAGTATTCATCTTCTTGGAAACTGTCCCCAAGTTTAAAAAATAATCAGTGATAGCTAAAAAAAATCTTGTTCTAAAATTCACCATATTTAGGCCCATGATAGTTCAGTTATGAAAATAAACAGAATTCAGCTCACATGATTATAACTCAGAGTGGTTGAGGACAAAATTTCCAACAGTGTTTCAAAGATGGTTTTTTGAGAGTATCTGTACTCCTGGCAAAGAGTTTGCCCCAGTGATTTTCTTTGGTGGGATTAAAGGAGCTCTTCTATATTAAACATTTTAAGTTTTGATGGATACTGAAATTAAAGTCATACTTTATTAAATCACTGGAATATATTAAATGCAATTAATCATGGTTTAAATTAATTGTTGGAAGGAAAATCTGTGTAATCATTGTCAAACAACATTTCTTCACATGTAAAATTGCAGTTTTAATATACAACTCTTCGCATGTCTTATATGAATTGTCCAGTTTTGCTGTATTAAAAGACCACAAAAAACATAGAAAGAGTTAATGTGGAAAGTATTCTCTTTCTTTTCTTTTAAAGCATTTTTCTCTCGCTAGTTCAAATACTAATTCAAACTGCATAAAACAGAGAGAAAATCAGTGAAGATCTGCAAACAGGGAAAAACTTCACAGGTGACATTTATCGGATGTTCTTAACACATTACAATTACAAATTTTCAATGGAAAAGTGACTAATCAACTTAAATTGCCCAACTGAGTGAAAGGAGTCAGCTACTCTTGAACCAGGAAAAGTGGATGAGGCCTGACATAGATGTTTGTTTTCTTTTAATAGGTTTCTCCAGCATTTAACCATGATTTATTTAAAGTGGGAGTACTGACACAGTTACAGTGAGAGAAAAATCATTTCACAGTTTTATTGACTGGACTCCATCAATAACACTGGGAGAAACAAATTAATACAACAGGCATTTAAAAACTAGTGATAACAAATCACAAAGCAAATTACAAATTTAACGATTATTTCATGATAAACTGCACAAAGAAAATGTGTGGTATTTCTTCTGCCTGGTTGCTGCTGAGGCACCTGCTGTAGTGCCATACAGGAGATGTTCTGTGGATGGGGATGAGATGGGCAGAGAACAGGCTCATGGAGGTGCAGTGGGTTATGCAGGTCAAGGAAGCTGCAGACCCAAGGAAGACAAGGAGTGGAGATTTTCAAGGCCTGGTTTTGGGAAACATCTCTGTGCGGCAGTGCCGAGGATGCCTTCAGCACAGAAAGGAAGAGCCCATAAATGAGATTCACTACTGACACAGTGCTGGGAGGCATCTCACATGCATAGGAGACACTTTCTCCTTGAATGGGCAGGGATCACTTAGGAGGTTTTGTCTCCAGTTGTGAGAAACATGGACACCAGCATTTACAGTGGGTATTGTGGCAGGGTCAGTGCTCAGCACTTCCAGTGCATGGCTAACTGCTGACCCAGGGATGTGCTACCTCCTGCTTGAGCTTCTTTTGTTCTTTTTTTCTCCTGCTTGTGTTCTTCTTGTGAGAGGCTTTGTCTATCACAGCATCAGTTCTCCCTCTCCTCTGTGCAGCCAGTTTGGTGGAAGAGCTCTCAGACATAACTGACAGGCACTTAGAGGAGTGTTTGTGTCAGTACTTCCCAAGCCCTCTCCTTTATCAGGTACTCAGAGTTAAGCACATGCTTAAATATTTTACTGGATCCAGGCCCATTCTCACACATATAAACCAAACAGGGACAACTAGAAGTGGTGAAGAAATGATGGGACAGTGCTCACCAGGAAAGCATGTGAATTGCCATTAAACAGGCGATAAATTGCAAGAATTCAAAAAACATCAGTGCCATAATCCAGCTGTTAAATGACCATGTTCCCAGTGTGCACACACTTCCAAGAAAAATTAAAATATGGACATGAGGCAGGCAGTTGCCTAGCAGATTGCTGAGTGCACGGGATTTATGTCTGAGTAGTTAGTATTATGTTACACTCACCAAGTGGTATCCAAATATCAGCAGCTGTGTCTTGTAGCCATTATTTCCCTTCTCCCCCAAATATAAACCTTCCTCACCTTTTTAATTAGAAAAGCTGTTTGTTGACTATGACATGGAAACATTTTACATGTTGTTGTCCAAAAATGCCGTTATTAAATAAGCAGGAAAGTATGTTTGGTGGTAAATAGCAATGACCTTTAAAACAATGTCAAGCCCACACGCCCCATGATTTGTGCATAGGTATGTGTTCCTTTAAGTCACTGGGTATTACCAGGAACGTGACATAGAAAGCTGCTATGGAAAGTATCTTTGGTTAAAGAACTGTAGGGTAAAAAGATAATTAAAAACTAAAGTGCATAGCCAACTTACCTAGTAAACTGCTAAATTCAAACCTGTTCATGGGACAACTGACTTCATATTCACATCAAGATGTATAAAAATCAATTTTTTTTTTAATCATGAAAAAATATTTACAGCAGTTAACTGAGGTCAGGACATCTCTTATTTTCTTGACTGACTCATCCATCACTTGTGCAGCAGCCTTCTTATGCATAACAGAGGAGCACTGGTGTCACGCAAGTGGAGAAGTGGCCCTGAGAAATGCAGGAAGAGAGGTTGACTTCAGCTGTGCAAAATAATGTCATTTCTCAGAAAACATCTACAGAAGAAAACTCAATTAAGCTAGAGTGCACCCTAGCCTTCCCCCAGGCCATTCCAGTGAAATGTAGAGGTTGTGTGGTGTTATTCCAGGAAATCATCAAAGATTTTTCATGTTATTATTTTTGTTGGTGCCATTTGTTTCAGTTTCATTTTGTATTTAGAGAGGAGGGAGAAGAGACAGAGATGGAGGAGCAAGAAAAGTTGTCTTTAGGGCAAAACATTTACTTTGAGTGGCAAATTATTTGAAAAGTATTGTGAACCTTTTCTAAGAAGCCTCAGCAAGCTGCTTTAATATAGATGCAAATAAAACTGTGTAAGAGACCCTGAATCTCATGTCTTACATTTAACAGACCCTTTTATAAGGAAGGGCGTGCCAGGGTGTGCAGGTCTGCACGGACAGACTTCAAGCTCGGTGCGAGCATGACACAACAGCTGAACTTTTTACAGGATACTTGTACCATGGGAACTGCACAGGCAGGGCAAGGGTTGGTAGGAAAAGCTAGCAAGGAACTAATAAATACATGTTTGTAAATGTGAGAAATCTTTGGAGAAAGGGCCAGCAGTATTCTCTTACAAGGGATGGACCAGACAGTGGTGCAGGTGTGTAAAGGTAGGTCTTCTCAAGTGCTTACCCACAGATTTGGTAGAGAATTTTTCAGCTGAGCAAATCTTTACTGGAAAGCAGTGATTCAAGAAAATCACCATTTTTCACAGAAACTTACCTGTTCTGATTAAAATTTACTCAGGAATGGGCTCTGAAGGACTTGATGAAATCTAGGGACATAGAAAGGGAAAGAGCCCTTGCAACATGTTGGTATTCAAAGCATCCAGTTAGCAGGAAATAAAAGGGTTTGGCTCAGTCTAGATCAGAAGTCTGAACATGAGTTTTCCACCTCATGAGTGAGTCCAGTGACAGCTATGAGATCCAGGAGAGCTCTTTTTTGTGTTTTTCCCAAGAAAAGCAGCAATATATCTTGACGCTATGTCAAACTGGAACTTTTTTTAAATCTCAGATCTTCACAGGATAAGATCATTTCTCAGCAAAGATATCCAATCTCAGGTAGTTTTCTTTTCATACTGCAGTGCAAATGTCTCTTTGACCAGTCACCCAAAAGTCACAAACAACCATTCCCATGAGAGACTGTGCTAGCTGGGGGCACACAGACCCTCCTGAGGTGGGTGTCCTCAGGTCCCCATTATCCTCCAGATGCATTCATAGTGGCAGCAAATTTTCTGACAGGTCTACTTGGGCAGTTTTAAATGGCTGCAGGTCATGAGAGGCAAAGGAGGAAGGAGCTGTAGGCTGCATTTCAGCAGAGGGGGCAGGGAAGCTGCTTATACTAACTCTGAGACAATGCAAAAGCCCTCCAACTGTCCCAAACTAAGAAGGAAGTTTGGAGGAGTGGTTTCTTGGTTCTAAAAATAATGTGCATTTTGAGCTGCCTGTATCTCTTGGTGAGCATCATGAACTACACGCAAATGCAGATGAGATGAGCAGAAACGAGACACATTCATGCGATATGCCTATCTCCTCCGGCTGAACATCTGCTCCAGTGGGAAACACCAGCTCAGGAAGTAGGAGAGAGGTAGCAGCAAAGTCCAGGATCAAAGGCCATACCCTTCAATGTACAGCTCATGGGAAACGCAGCAACAATCCAGGAGTAAAGACTGAACTTTGACTTCTTCCACAGCACAAGCTGTGAACAGTGACACATGGAGGACAGCCCATCCTCCTGCATCTGTGAGGCTGTTATTCTTTCAGTTACCTGAAATGAGTTTTAAGCTGTCCCATGGTCAGATCACCATGGCCTTCAGCTGATAAATAGAAAAGGCAGAGAGAGATTTGGAACACTGAAAAACAACTGGAAATTTTTCATTTTCTCCCCACCTAGATATTTTTTTCTTCAACATGTTTCTTGTCTCAGTCACACCAGAGATCCTGGACAACCCAATCATGTCCCAATATGACCTCTGTTGCCATTGCTCAGGACTTTGCTTCTTCTGAATCACACCCTGCCACCAACACCAACTTCCAAACACCCCTGTCTTGGTCATTTTTTTCAAGCTCCATTTCCTAGCAGAACAGCCCACCCTAGCCACTGAATGCCATTGCTTTTCTTCTTGAAAAACAACCTCCTCTGCAAGTACCTCCTGTCTTAGTTTCTTCTCCATTGCTGCTTCTTCATCAGAATTTTTTGCCTGTTTTGCCTCTGCCTGTGCTAAATTAACACACTCTACTGAGAACAAGACCTTATTTTATTTGCTTTTCAAAATGTCCACATACATGGATAGAGATGTATACATAATTAATACATGCCTTAATCTAAAGATTATGAAGAAGAAGGTGGTGATTGCTGCAGAGAGATTAATGAGAAAAAAATAACCAGACTGTAATTTTCTCTGGCGACCTGTGAAAGAATTAACCCAAAGGAGGCCCTGTTAAGTACTTTTGCAGATAGCCCAATGAATGGATTCCAGGTATGGCTTTGCTTCGCATTCTTCATTTTCCTTTCTTCGCAGATATATCTACCTACCTTACAGGCACACATACATATCCTTGCCTCTTCCTCTGTGGACAGTTTCTCCATGCCATTTCATGCTGCAGCAACTGTAAAATAGTGTAATTCTTTTCACAGTGCAGGCAGGATAGCTAAAGGGCTCTTGCAGAGATCTGAAGCTGTACGGCATACAGCTCTTGAAACAAGAACTGTCAGCTGCAAACTGGATGCAGAAACACTTGCTGGTCCTAAGCTTCTTATTTTCTAAATATATACTCAAGCCTCAAGCTCAGTTCTGGGAGGTAGAATGGGCAGATAATAAAAGCAGAGCCTGTCAGAAAGTGGCACAGACTCCTCCAGAATAATATGGTCAGCCCAGAGCTCTGCTCAAGTCAATAAATCTTGGAGAAAGACAGAACTCATTGACAATGAGCAGCCTGGTGCCAGCCAACTGGCCTTCATGCTTCCCATGTCCCAAACCTGGCACTTTTGAGTCCAGCTTCCTTGGATTCAGCTTGGATCTGCTGGACACTTAGGAGATTTGAGGAGCCTCAGGTGGGTAGGAACTGCGTGGGTATGAGAGAGCAAAGATGTTTTGCCCCCCAGCCATGAAAAGCTCCAGGGACTCCCAGCATGACTCTTCAGTGACCACGGACAGCAGCAGAAATCTCAGCCTTACGTTTTTCCTGGGCTGAACCCAGTGTTCTTCTGTAAACCTTCCACTTTCCTTGTCTTTTCCTCCAAGAAGCTGCAAGAGCAGAGGCTGGCTGGGCTGAGGGGACTGAAGAGGGAGGGGACACAGAAAGGAAGCACCTGCAGCTGGGGCAGTCGAATCCAGCCAGTCCAACACAGCTGGGAGATAAAAAGTCTCTTGTCACCCTTCAGTCTTTCTAGCAGTGCCTCACAGGGGAAAAGTAACTTTATAATGGCAGGAGCTTTTTTATGCCAAAGAAGAATGAAGGAAAGCTACTTAAAAGCCAAGATCAGCCCTGCATCAGACACCATGGTAAGAGCAGCTGAGCAGAGCTCGTCTACCTTCCACCTGAGGTAAAACCTTCACACTGAGCAGGAGAGAAGTTGTCTGGGCCCTCAGGGCTGGCAAAAGAGCACATAAAAGCCTGAGGTGTTATGCCTAGGATGGGATGTCAGTCCTGATAGGGGGTGTAGTGGGGGAACTTGGAGAGAGGGTACACAGCTGGATCAGGTACCTCAGCGAAAGGCAGTTGTGCCTTGTCTCAAGACCATGACAAAAGGCAGAGGACAGGTAAAGCTGGCACAGAGAGGAGCCAAGTCTGGAAGGCTCCACGCAGCCCAGCAAGCCCTTGCACCCCTTTTCCTCTGCGTCCCTCCATGAGCACATCACTGCAAATTTTTGCTTTCCTTCTGTTCATGCAAGCTTAAGTCTGGGGTGATAGTCAAACATAAAACTAGATACAATCAGGGAGCACAGGGAATAATGCAAAGCACTGGGGACTGGTTTCACAAATCTGCCCCTTTCCTGCCCTCACACTGGTATTCCTATGAACCCTTAATTACCCAGGTGTCTGGTAACTCACCCTCTCCCTTCTAGCCCCTTTGAGGGTCTCATTGCTCCAATGTCACAACTTGCTATTTTTCTCTAACAGGATTTTGGTATTCCTTCCAGATCTTTCTAGAACTTTCTTCTGGTGTCACAAAATCACCTTCAGTATTTTGAATACAATGAATCACCTAAGCCTGCTGGCTCCACTTTTTGCAAAAGACATTCAACTTCTTTTGACTGAAGTGGGAGCTGAAGACATACAGTGCTTCGCAAGATCAAACCTGAAAAGCAGGCTTAATGGTAGCCCCTGAAGCTCAGCTTTTTCCTTTGGTTTACATCAAGTGATGATTACCATTTGGTCCCTTTTCTATAAATTTTTAAATCTTCACCAAAGATACTGATTTCCTTGCTGGTGTAATCTACCTCATTCCATTTATCAACCTATTAAAAAAAAATGGGTACAGTAATTTTTTTTATGGATTCGGTGTTTTAGATAATTCCCAGATACCACTTTTCTACTTTGCTGATTTCTGTGCTCACCTGCAAGCCTGCCTTGATCCTTTTCTCTGCTTAGCTCCCGCACATAAAAAGGGAGACTCAATTGCCCAAATGCACATTCTTCAGTAACAGTTTACATTAATGTCTCTCTGCTTATCCTGTAATTGCAATGTATGTACTCTGTCCCTTGCATTCAGGTTTGTGAGAGTAGAGGGATCTTGTGCGTACCTGTTTTATCTATCACAGCACCATGAAGACACAGACACTTTGAAGTACACATTTGGAAAGTACACAACCAAACTGTTCGTAAATACCCCACTTAATCACTTCACCCGTGGATAAAAAAGGCTGACTTGGTCTTGAGAAATGTTTGGTGAACAGGGTGTTCTGTGTTACTGCTTCTCAAGATCCAGAAGACAGATGAGGCTGTGAAGATTGTTCGTACGTGTAATTTTTGGCCTTCTGGTTTACAATCAATGCCAGTGTTTGGGATACAAAAGAGTCACCAGCAGTAAATAACGGTTTCTGATCACACAATTAAGTTCTCATGACTACATAATAACTGAACCGTGTTGCAGTTTCAATTAACGTGATGGTCTCTGTCTCCAGTCCAAGTGTGTTGTCTAAGTCGTGGTGCATTAAGTTAACTAAATTGAATAAATAGATAATGGCGTTAAATAACTGCTAGGGCGAATAAAATGTCTTTTAAATTAAATGAGAGGATCAATGCTCCCTATGTGCTTGGCTATTCTGTGCATTGTAGCGTGCCAATAGAACAGTTTAGGATAGAAAGGTTCAACCCTGCTATGTGCTACATGTTCTGCATGTTCTCCAGACACACCCTGAGTGCAATCTTGAATTCAACTAAATAATTAGGCGCCAAAAAAATACAGCTATGTGTGCACTCTTAGAGATTAAGACCACGGTTCCTGCAATTTTTCAGGATCCAGATCTTGACAAGGAGAATTTCGATATTGAAGCAATAAGCCCCTCAGGCTAACATCATCTGGGAGTGGGAGATCAGTGGGAGAGAGGGAGGGACCTGGTCCCAGGAACAGCCTGTTTGCAGAGGCTCCTGTAGAAGTCAGTATTTCTGGATCAGAGTAAAACAGATTTAAGCTATAGCAGAAAAACAGATGGGGAATTGGTGAGATGGAAAGAGAGAGAGTGCAATTAATCCAGACAGCTGGCATGGCAAAGAGGCCTGACCACCAGCAGTGGAAGGGAGTGCAGGGAGAGCCAAGGGGTGGCTGCGTGGAATGTGCCGGGTAGCACTGATAGGCCTGCATGGATGTAAAAGATACGGGCACAAGAGGTTTTAGAACGTGATTCCTAGAGTAGAAAATGAAATTGCTAAAGCTCACACTAATTCTGAAGATCTTGTTTTGCTGGAGGTGGGAACCTCAGATCTCAGTGAACCACTTCACTAATAGGGGGACCTCTGCTTGTGAGAACAGCAAGGGACCAGGCAGCATCTGCAGCAGCCTGGCTGTGGGGCTCTGGAAGAGTGCCCGGGAAGGAGCAGGAGTTAGGGAAGCATGAAGTGTTCAGCATTCAAACAAGTGATCATCAGACCATACATTAAAGGTAGGGAACTGGATCTGCAGAAAGGCAGCTTGCCTTTCAGAAAACAAGGCATCAGTCAAAGCAGCCTCCTGTGACCGCCATGCAGAGTAGCGCACAAGGGCCACCAAATACAGCAACAGGGACAGACAAGCAAAATTTATCTTGAAGTCCATACTGACATGGGGATACAAAACACTGTGAGAAAAATCATATGCAAGAACCATTCTGCCCACAGGGAGCTGCCTTGTATACCAGGAAGCCTGTAGGCTTCTCTGGCCTCCTTGTGATAAGCTTTTCCTCCTGACACACAGAGTAGAGTTTACAAAGTGGAGTTTGCGCCATCACATTCATAAATGCAGACATGAAGACTGAAGAAAAGCTTGAAAACTCTAAATCAAAAGCTTCAGAACCCCAGCCTAAAAAATGACAGTATTTATTTGCTTGATGATGTTTATAGTCCTTGTGGTGGCTTGGGAGTGTGGGGGGACAGGCGATAGAGCAGCAGCAGACAGGAGGCTGAACCAAAACCTCCTACCCCGGGCGTGTGGGCAGCACAGCTACACTCCAGGGATGGTGGCTGGTGATCTGTACACAACATGAGCCTGCAAAGCAGTTCCTGTCTGGCTGAACTGGGCAACAGAGCAAGCTCTGACTAATCACGTTTTAGTGGGTGGAATGACGGTTTCCACTATTCAGTAAATATTAACTTCAATCAGCACAGACTTAAATTTTTTTCTCCCTCTCCTTTTAATCAAGAATGTATGTGCTGTACAGTTAGACTGCACTCAATACCAAAGGTTCTGCATGGTGGAGAAGGCTTTCTGAAGGCCTATGAATTGCTTTTGAAGGGGACTCTGTGATGTGGTTACTTGCAGTAGCAGAGACTGGATTTAGTGACCTTAGAGGTCCCCTCCAGACCTGCCTACTCCCTTCTCCCTCTATACAGCTGCATTCTGGGGTATTTTATTTTTAAATACAAATTCCAAATGAGCTCTTGTGCAACAGTTAAAAACTGCTGAAAAATGTATGAAACCACAGATTGTGATCGAATTTGTGAACAGGACTTCAAAATATGCACATTCCATCGTCTGATTCTGTAGCCAACTCCAGTCCTTCAGAGGTAGCAGCAGAGCACTATGACACTGTAAGAACATTGAAAGGTATCTTCTTGCCTAGTAAAATGACATGCCAATGCTAGGGAGAATTGGGAAACAACAGAACTGTGAGGATGCATTTAAGTGGGACTTCACCTCTCTAGTTCTTATTGCAGCAATGCTATAATTCATGTTAGCTAAAAAACTTCAGCAAAATCAAACCAAACTACCTCTTCAAATTTCTGGTTTCATAGGATTGATTTGATGAAACTCTCTGGAATTTCAAACTCTTAACACAGTTAATGCCATTCTAGTGGGTTTCACCAGCTGAAACTCACAATATAAATATAAATATAAATATAAATATAAATATAAATATAAATATAAATATAAATATAAATATAAATATAAATATAAATATAAATATAAATATAAATATAAATATAAATATAAATATAAATATAAATATAAATATAAATATAAATATTTGCTCACATGTTAATTTAGCATTCTACAGTAAAAATTACTTTTTGGAAATAAATTAAGCAAAACAAACTCTGTGAGTCTAAATTGTTAATGGTTTATGCCAGTAGTATTGTTGAAAGCAGTATAACTAATCCAATTTTCATGAGTTCTGTGGTGTGAAGTAAAGCATGTATTCTAAGCTGTTAAATCCTTTTTTGTAGTACAAAAATCAAACTTAAGCAAATTTTCTTTTGTGTCACCCAAGTGTAGAAATGCTCATTTTAAATTAAAGCAGTCAAACTCAACATTGAAAGAGTTTTGACATGCAACTTAATTCTAATAAATTTAAATGGCTGTTACTTTTCATACATAGCATGTGGAACTGGTTAATTAAAAGCTACTTCCTTGTGTTAGGTCTTAATCACGTTCCAGCATCTCATACTTAATGTGCTATTAAAATCACTCTTTGACAGCCCAGACCTGGGAGGTACTGAATGCCATCAACTCCCAGTGAACTTTTTAGGTTGCTTTGCACTTTGGAGGTTTTACGTGGTTTAAAAGTCAGATTGGACTGTTGTGATCATCCTTGTTGGATGAACACCTACTCCCAGGCTCTGCACATCCCCAGAGGGCTCAAGTCCAGGGCTCACCAAAATTAGATTTTGAGTAATTAGGAGCAGACAGAGAATACACATGGACCTTAGAGCTTTCGAAAAAAAAAAAAAGGTATTATTTTATCAGCTATAGGGAAATTTTGGGGGAAAACAGGCTACAGAGAACTGTGCCTGCCTTACCTTTCTCCACTGCTGGCTTGACGATATATATATCCTATGGCTCCTGCAGTAGCTTATTGACACCTGCTCTCTACCCTCATGTAAAGGCCCTGTCCTTGGCAATTCAGGGTTAAGTTTGTGCTGACTGCACAAACCGAGGGAGGAGACTCAGCATAAAGCCTAGCCAGGTTCCCAAGATGCCTCTACCTCCTCACTGCTTTTCCAGAACTCACTGCGGCTTCTGCTTTTTTGCACTCTTTCCTTTCATCGAGGCCAGGAGACTGCCAGAGGGAGAGGTGAAGTCGGGCTCAGGTATTATCTCAGGTCAATGTATAGCACTCCCAGACCATGCCAGAGCAACCTCGCCACTGGACATCTACTTGGAGTCCCTGCACAAAGCTCACCACAGAATTTACCCTGATTGTTCCTCAGTTAAAAGCAAAATCTTCCTAAGGAGACCATAGGTAGTGTTTTAAGGTTTCTAGTCTTGATTTAAAGCCTACAAATGAAGTTCTTCCACTGGTTAATTACCCGTGTGAACCCAGTGCCCAGGGCCTTCATGCACAGATTTCCCATCCTCAGGTCTTATCTTGGACTTGAAGCTACCACCAGCGGCACAGTGAGCCCTTCGTATGCAGACATCTGAAATACCACTTTCCAGCCCTGTCTCCTCCAGCCACTCTAACCTGCAAGGTCCAGTTATTCCTTGGACCGGAGAACAATGGTTATGACTCCACAGTTTGGGCTTAGGGCCCTTGGAATCACAGAAAACCAGATTCAGTTTCTGTGCTACTCTAATGTGAAACTGTATAATAATGAAACAGAAATTCAGGTATTTATCTCAAATCTCTTCCTGCACACATAAACAGCTTCCTCTGTAAGGAAAAAAATGTTGCATGACACCTCCTTTAATTAACTCAAACTTGGAGGTAACTCAATTCATAAAAAGGACTAAATTAAAGACTCTTTGCCCCTGCAATTTGAGGAGAGGGGGTCAGTCAACATCTACAGTCTGCCCATGTGCAAAGTTCCTCTGTCTCTTCTGTCTTCCCTCATTTCTGAGCAGTTCAGCTTTGCTTAGCCAGGTACTTGGAGAGCTGGAAAACCAGCAGCACCTGGCACAGCCAGATATATTTCGTGGAAGTCCAGCTCTGCACACAGCAGTCCTTGGCAGACAGCAGCATCCCCACATCGGTGCCCGCTGGCCTCTGCGCAGCTCTGTGAGGACTGCTGAAATGACCTTTCTTGAGGAGAACCTGCAGGCAACTGCTGAAGGTCAGGATGCTGGCAGGGAAGATGTACAGAAAAAAATAAAGGAGTTTTTCTGCGGAAGTTCTCTTGGGCAAACATGCTTAGTTCAGAGAAAATGCCAGACTAGGCAGGGAGGGGATTCAAAACTGCCCCCTTAACCAGGGAAGAGGCAGAAGTTGCACACTTGTGTCCCAGTCAGCCCTGCACTGGCTGCACCTGGCAGGGCCACCTGAGCAGCAGAGCACCCAGCTGCATGGTCTCATTGGCCCAAGGATAAAAACAATTAGAAGAGCTTGAAAGTGCTAGCAGGATCGCTGGGGATGTGTTAGCAAGTGAGCTCCCGGCATGGACTCATTTTCCTACAGCCACTTAGCAAGTGTCATCAGATAGTGGTATTTGCTTACTACTGAGCTGCACTGGATTCAAACGCTTTTCCCAGTGACATGGGGGGCTTTCTGGCACTCAAAATATTTTCTTTGCAGTGGCAAGTTACCAAGATGTATTACACATGGCAGGTTAAGATCAATACTATCGTTTTTACCAAACAACTAGCCATGCATTGCAAAAGGTCAATAAACTGGCAAAGGAAAATGTACAGCTAGTCATAAAGAAGCTTTTCTGTCGCAGTGTTCATGGATAAATAAACATGAGTTCTTGTAAACACTGTGTACTTTCCAGATGTAAATATTCAGAAGGTGCACTCAAAAAGCCTGAGAGGGTTCCAGCTCAGCGTTTTATTAATTGGAGACGGTGAATTTTTGGTCAGTTATTAAGTGAAGCTTAATGTGAAAAAAATGTTTGTTTGCCTAGTCAGGCTTACTGCTTACACCAAGATGTTGATAAGAGCATTCAGAACACTAAAAGATACTTTGGATGTTAGAAAACACCTTGTGCAATATGGTGAGATTAGATATGGAGCAGGTTGCAGGACACAGGATAGAAGGTAGAATGGTGGGGGAGCAGTTTACAGAGTTCAAACAGGGGTAGGGTTGGGTTGGTCCTGCAATATTGTTTGGCATCTTTAGAAAACTTTAAACTAATTATGTGCTTTTCCCTTTCAAATTTTAGTTTTACTCAAGCCTGCGAGTTGTTCGAAAACAGGATTCCTACTTGCTGTGTGAAAGATGGAATATTTATTCACAGGAAAGTAACCCTGCTGGGCTGGGGGTTGTGGTACTGTTTCAGTTGAGGGGCACAACTGATGGGACAGGTTTAAAGACTCTAGGCTGTTTCAAGAGTGTAGAAGAGGTCTGAGGCATCATTGGAACAACCAGTCCCTGCCACCAAAGCAGGCATCGGTCAAGGGCTGGCACCCCTGCCACGGCCCCATGGGAAGCTTTGGTGGGGGGTTTAATGTGTCCCCCACACAGTGGTTATTAAACCCAGTGGTTGTTTTCCTAACTTGTCCTGAGAGTTTTAATTACTGTTGCTCCAAGCACACAACCACCCTGCGTCCATGAAAGCGGGAAAGAAAGCACCTGTTGGGGTTAGGCAGTTCACCTCCCTTCTGGTTTGGGATTACTCCTACTGTATGCTTCCTGGCTTTTATTTTCCCTCAGAATAACTTCAAAACCTCTAAGCAGCAGATCTTCTGCACCCTCCTCCACAAGTTTGGCACCAAGGTTTCGGAGAGCACACAGCCCTTCTCTCCTCATTCAGAAGCTGGAATTGCCCATCCTGTACCCTCTCAGCTCAGAAACTGAACTCAGTTTGCATCTCAACGGAGACTGTGTGAAAATAACTGTATGTATGTGTTTAGACTCCCAACCAGCATAAGATACACATCTTACAGAGGTCATCTGCAGTCTGCAGCTGAAACACAGCATCAGGTGTAAGCAAATCAGAGATGCATCCCAGAGCCTGGTCATGCAAGCAACGCTGACCTCCATGTATGGTCTTTCCTCAGGTTTCCTTCTCCAGCAGGAGGAATTTGAGCCTGCTTTTTCCCTCTGTGCAGCTCACAGGGGTTCCCAGCAAAGGCACTGCCAAAGGGCTGAGAGTCAGTGGGGTGGGGGGAGAGCCTCTGCAGAGAGTCCAGCTGTGCACAAAGCCCTCCGAGGGGGCTGGATCGGGTGTCATGTAGCAATACGTCCCAATGCTACTCCTGGAATGTCTCTGATAGCTTTGCCCTGGCCCCCACCATAGCTGTTTCCCAAGCCACTCACCAGTCTTGTAGTGGCCAGAAACAGACATTGTTATCCTGCTCTGTGGAAAGCTCTGACAAAAGCCCACTACAGTGTGTAACCCAGACCCGAGGACAGATCAGAGCAAGTCTCTGAGAATGAGGCTCTGGTGCTCTCTGTGCCCACTCTCTAGTTTGGCTCCTGCCAGCACTGAGTGGTGCCACAGTCCTGCTGCTGCAGGAGCAGCAGCTTCCAATTTCCTGCCTTGGTCCCCTTGCTTCTGCCCACATCCTGCCTGGCCATCCCAACACACCTCTCATCACTCGTCCCACAGTCATCCCAGGAAGAGACAAACAGCAGCAGTCTGTCTCCCTGCAGAGCTCCTCCAGGAAGTCCCAGGCAGCCGGTGCTGTGCTGCTGGGGGCACTGCACCCCAAAATCATCAGCACCTGGATGAGTACTGCTCATCTACCTGTTAGAGGAGGTGTGGTTCACTGTCTCTCTATTCACTGAAAAATCGGGCAAGAGGAAGCTAGCACCTTTTAGTCTCGGTGTAAATAGTTTTGCAGTGCTGTTTTTGAGCCTGGGAATTTCCCCCAAACCTAGAAGAGTCCAGGAGCAGGTGAGGAAAGCAGGTCTGTGAGACAGGACACTTAGTCAGCAGCCTGAGAAATCCACAATGGATGCCAGAGGAGACACAAGCACCAGCTCCAGGCAGCAAGTGTGCAGTGGGGAAGGATCCCTCCACACAGGCCCAAAGTCCTCAGCTACCATTTGGTGCTCGCAGATTTGCTGGTGGCAAAGGTGGACAGATCCAGGACACCTGAAGCTGCTGCAAAGGGCACATTCTTGCTCAAAAAGGTCCAAAAACATCTTCCACCCCTACAGCATAGGCCATGCCTCTGTTGCAGTGATGATTGACCTTGGAGGCTGGAAGTAGGAGGAAAACTAGATAGACACAAGGGCGGCTTGCTTTTCTTCTTGCCACGTGTAACTTTTTACGTTTTTGCATCCATTTTTGTACCAACCATTCCCCTACTGCTTCTTTGCTGTAAGAAAAAGCTCATTTCCTTTCTTCTTTTAGTCAGAGACCAAAAATATTCACCATTCTCTAAGAAGAAAGTCACTGTTCTGTTTGATAGAAACACATTATCTTTATCTTATGAAGGGTCATGCTACCAGGGGTCCATCTTCAAGGTGAAATGAACATTGATACTGTCCTATTTGTTCCCAAGATGTGAGGACTTCAGCCTCAAGGCAGTCTCAGTGTAAGAAACTGCTGAAAAAATTGGAATATCTATCTGGGTCTGGGGATTTAACAGATTTGTTCAAGTTCTCTTTTGCTCACAAGCTCACATTTGAATCAAAATCAATTCTTCCTCTTTCCTTTCCAATATTAAAGCTGACTTTAAGGAAAGCCTAAAGCAAAAGCATAAAGTGAAATAAGCAGAAGCAGAGAAAACACAGTCCTCACAAAGAACAGCAGAAGCAGGAGAATAAAAGTATTCATTCTGAAAGCCAGGTAGCCTTCATGCACCGGTTGTACACTCAGTCCCTTTTCAGATATCTGCCTCCATCCAGCTCAAAGTTGTTCACCACCCACCTGAATATTATCCTCCCCCTCGATCTGGGGGACTTTCCATCTCTTCCTCCCCAGTACAATTACATGACCTTTCATTACCAGGATGAGCTGACTTCCTCCATCTCACTGAAGGTAGAAACCACCAGGGATACCATCACTTAGCCCAGTCTCTCCTCCCCTCCTTATCCTCAGAAATCTGGCAGAGACTGCTGACTTCATCCTTTTCTCCAAAGCAAGGCTGTCTTCCAGAAAGGGTCTCTGCCTCACCTCAATCATGTCCTGGAGGTACCTGCCTGAAGCAGACTGAATTGTACCTCAGTTTAAAGCCTGACATAGCCTGAAGCAGACAACAAGAGCCACCTCCTTCCTATTTTTGACCCTGGATCAAACTCCATGCATCCCTTATTATATTACTTTAAATCACACTGTTCAAGATTTTTTAGTTTATTGACTGCTGACACAAATTCTTTGCATGTTGTGACAGTTTTGGCTCATTCCTCATCTCTTTATCTTTACAGCAGAGAAACAAAGGAAGGGGAGGGTGGAGTAATCTTACACTGTCTATTAAAAGCAGTGATGGCTGCATACACACCAAAGCACACAGCAGTGGGAATCACAAGGCTGGAGAAAACAGTTGGATGTGTGTCTCCCATGACGATTTTCCCCCTAATGCGTAACGAAGGGAAAGAGGCTCAGAATTCACACATCATGCAAACTACAAAAATTGTTGAGAATGTACTAATGAGAATTAAATGCTGGTAGGTGCTCTCACATGTCATCTGAGAAACTGAAGTGGTGAGTACCAGAAATAGGTTGCCAGCTGTCTCTGGTCATATTCTTTGTACAAGAATGCTAACAGTTTCCCCCTCCTATGCACCCAGGGACAAACTCTGCCATCGTGTAAATCCATGCAAGCCTCCAGCTTCTCCAGGACTGCACAGCTGTAAAAGGAATCTCACAGTTTTATTAAAGGCTGAGAAAAAACATTTGGCAGAGCTGCCTGCTGTCAGCTACCACCTTTCTGGGAAGCTCTCGCAGCCCAGCCTGGCCCGCAGCATCTCATCCCACATGGCACACTCAGCACACTCAGCACATTGGGAGGACAGTATTGTAACTCCCCACACTGTGGGGCAAAAGTGCCCCACACAGGGCAAAAATGAGATAGGTGCCAGGCATCTTGAGTGTTAGCCAGGCAGTTTACCCACAGTTGCAATGTTGCCTGTGTTTGCCTCCCCCTGAGTGGTGCAGACTTCTCCGTGCTGCACTGCAGCTTTGCTGTGCTTGGCTGCTGCATGAGGAAGCCCATCCTAGTCTGGCAGAGTGCAGATCCCACTGCTGCCTTCTCCACAATGCCCAGCACAGCAGGTGGAGCTGTTTTGAGGTGTCCATCCTAAGGACCTGCACCCGCACAAATGTGACAATTTTCAGAAACCCCATTGTTCTCGGTGATGACAGCAACAGCTCAGGTCTCAATGTGTCAGGCCACATAGTTAATTTTGGAAATGAACATGCTGTGATTGAAGGTTGGACACCACGTCTTGTTTCAAACTTACAAATGTCTTCCAATAATTGTATCTCCGGTTTCAAAATTGCCTCACTGAAATACTTTGTGTGCCTAGTTTGGTCTCAATTCTCCTCTGTGTACCAAAGACAGAGGAATAATTTTCAACAATATTTACAGTTAACAGTTACTGGAAAAAAAATCCCCCTTCCTCTTCTGTAGTTTCACCAATTATTTCTGCTTCACACCACATTTCTAAATAGTTTGCTGTCTATTAATATCCCCTTTCCCTCCACTGTTCCTTAATATCCAGACTTTTTGTAACTTGAGTAAGTAACCAAATTTCAGTGTCCTACAAGTTGTCTCCACTGGGAAGAAAATGACACGAACAAGAATTTCTTATATTTTTTGCTGCAGTCCTGTTTGTTTAGAGACTTTACATAAGGTACTCCTGCCCTTGAATCCCAGCAGGATTCAAACTTCAGGAGATGGTTTCTTTGCTCACTGACTCAGTGATATTCCAACCCGCCGAGGCCCCCCAAATTGTGTCTTACCCTACTCTCTCAAAGGCTTCCCCACTCACCCACAGACCCTGGCCCCTTCCCCACTAACTCTGCTCCATTCTTTGTCTCATACAGGCAGCTACCACCACACAGGTTTGCCCACACAGGCTTCCTGGAAAGCTCCTTCCCACCAGTCCAACTGAGATGTCGAGCTTCTTTAAAGCTCCCAGTGTTTCGGCAATCTGTAAAGCAAAAGCTACTTCAATCTCACATTAAGCTTGAATTATATTCACCAGGAGCAACGTTTAAAAAAAAATTAAAAGTTCAAAAAATATTCTCTGTATTTTACTGCTCACCTCTCTGTCTTTGCTGGAACTGTAATGAAGTTCTCAGTACCTCAGTATTGATGGCAATGGGGACAGCGTTACCATGGCTGGGTACAGCCCAATGCTGTGTCAGCTCCCCTGGAGTCAATCTGACATTTTTAAGGCAATGAAAGAAGCTTGCACTAGGCAAGCTGTGCACAATGAGCAGGGACCTTTTCTTCCATAATAACCTCTAACAAATGGGAATTGAAGAAAGCATTGCCAAGATGTTCTTTTGAAGGTGGAAAATGCTGCCTCTAAAATTAAATTGCACAAAGCTGGACAAAGAAAGATAGGAAACCACGTGCCAGACAAACTGCCACTCAGCTAATACCTTACTTTCTAAATATAAAAACAGCCTACTGCTTACACTGACAGTTCAGCACATAAGCAAGAAGGCAATGATGTATAACACCATACTGAGCTGAGCCTGCAGAAGCACATATTCATCTTAGTTTCCTCTCTGTAATTATTTATGAAAGGGTGCTGGGGAGATAGGGTAAAACATGTCCAAAGAAGAGCAGCAGCAACACAGATGTTGTTCAGCTGAGCTACTTTTATCCACAGGGTTGTCCAAACTCACAGCTGACACCAGTGGCCAAGGGACTCCTACCTCTTGCCCTCTCAATACAATTTGTTGCTCTGCTCCTTTATGCAGCTGCTTAGAAACACTTCTTTAAAAATGTCTGTAAGCCAATGCAATAGCTTCTGATATGCTTGGCCATAAAGGCTCTCCCAAAATTTTTTCCTGAAACCCGTTTCTGGAGAAAAGTGAGATAGAACATATTCATAGTATCCTATCCTTATCACCCCACTCAGTTCATTCAGCACTGAAGATAGCCTTCTTCAGTCTTAACCAATGTTTGGTACAGGACACCCTGCAGATTAACAGGTCCCTTCTTCCATGTCTCTTGCAGGTAAAGAGTTAGACAGTGAGAAAAACGGAGGAGCAGATATTTTTCTTACTCCAAGTTCTGTACCCTTTAGTTTCTCAACTGGCCAGCCCCACCAGCTCACCATCGCTGCTCTGGACTTCCCTTTCCTTTTTAAATTATAATAAAATCAATTCAGTTCCGTAGGAAGTTATTTTTAGATCTAGTTAAAAAAAATTAAAAGTCCATCTTTAGAAGTTCTTTGTAGCTACATTTCATAAAAAAAAACCAGCTTTCTCAAAGACTGTGGTTCATAATACTTAAGCTCACATATAAAATTCTACTGATTACCTAGAAGTTTACATAACTTCATGTACTATTATTTGAAATTTAAAGCAAAATCTCAAGTCTTGGGAAACTCTGAAGATCTCCATGTTAAGTATGCTAATACAAAATCAAATCACTTTCCTTAAGGGGGTGAAATGCATTCTCTTTAGACAGCAGTTCATGAACTGATAGATTTTACCCTCATGCTGCTCCAGCATCATCATACTTTCTCCTCCTTCAGGTCTTTATAAATTTTCAAAGCTACACTCTGAGCACTAGAAGCATCATGATCAATCATCAGCTCCAGTACCTGCTGTGGCAGCTAAAACTGGGTTAAACTGAGAATTGGAGCTGAGAGTATTAAGTGAGCTGAGAATAGTCCTACTTTAAAGTGTACGCTCTTAACAAAGGAAGGTAATACATGAAAGTAGATTTTACTTGGTGTTGAATTTTAGCCTTACAAAAATTGACAGTTCACAAAACTGTAATTACAAATGTTCCTAATTGTCCTGTTTTGTGTCTCTATGCCGCCTGAACTTAAAAACACAGGTTACCATGAATATGAAAGTTCTGACCATGCCTGCACTTCAATGACCATTTGCATAGACAGGTTCTCCCGGCAGCAGGGTCTCGGTGAAGCCACATGGGTTTGGAGGGAAAAGAAACATTTCTGAATATTCATCTCTAAATTCCAGGGAATTGTTGACATTTGAAACAATGTAACATGGCAAATATGTTAAGAAGTTACTTCGATTAATTAGGTATCTTCTACATTTCATGGCTCAGCATTTCATGACCTGACTGGGCTAGAAATATTTTGGTACACCAGGACAGGTAATTTCAGGATCAGTTTTCTCAGAGCAGAAATGAAAACATGCAGCACTGACTTTCTAGAATCTTTTCTAGTGAACTAGCCTGAAAACAACAAGTTTGGTTTCACAGCTCTTTTCAGCTGGATCCCCTGCCAGTATGAATTTCAAAAGCCTGCATCACGATTCGAACATGTTCCCATGCCAAGTGGTTTCCACTAAGTTAACAAACAGAAGTACTCAGCCCCGTGCTGCAAATCTATTCACATTCCAGAAGACTTGAGTAAATGGGCACCGGGTGGTCATTCGCATACTCTGTCTAGCAAAACAATGTTCCCAGCTTACTTACACAGAGCAAAAGTGTTCTAGGAATTTGCAAGTGTGGTGTTCTTAGAAACAGCGACCTGCAGCTACTTCTCCTGAAAGCAAAAGCCTTACCGGTGGTTTGGGGACAAATGCTCATTTGCACTGGAAAGGTCAAAGAAGTTAGGGGTGAATAGATTCAGGCGAGCAATAGTGCTGCTCTTCCCCTGGGGGGTATCTCAGTGTTGTAAGCATAGCTTTGGATGCAGGATCACTCATATGGGGTTGTTGCCAGATGTCCATCTTTCTGTCCATCTAGCTGGAGGCTGTAGGTGAACAGGGGTAAAACCTAAAGATCCCATGAAGGAAATACCTTTAGTATCTATAAAGATACCTTTAGTATCTATACTAACAATAAGAAGATACTGTCAAGTGGAAAATATGAAAAAACAGACTCCATATGGAGCTGGCAGGAATGAACTCTTTGTAGCACTGAGCCCTTCATGTAACTCACACTACAGACATGCAAGTATCAGCTCCCTGCATTTTGTTTTTTTGCAACTGAAATCACATCAAAGTAGGACACATCAGGTACACTGCAGCCACATTCAGAAGATTTCCACCTTAACATAACTGTTCAGCCTGTGAGGAGGAAATGCCACCTCCTGTTTCCTTCAGTTTTAAAGTAATGTCACATCAGACAGTACTCACAAATTAGCTCTTTCTAGTCTGCCATAACAAAAATAACAAAACAATACAATGTTGTGTGACTTCGTCTTTTAAACCTCCTTGTGGCTTGCAATATCCCCTTTTGAGTTTCCCCATCTTGTGATCCCCTCATGGAAGAATATGAAAAACGAAACTTGCACACATGACCTTCCATTGGCTCAGTCTTGTCTTACAGAAAATGTCTAACTTAAATATTTTCTAAATTTTACATATCCAAAATGTATTTTTTAGACAGGACTTTCCTCTTGGACTGTCTAGCTGAGCTGAAGTTTTCTCACTGAAGATTTTGAGTACTGTTGCTCTTCCACTGACAGCAAGTGAGAACTCCTATGCCTCTGCGATGGCATCTTTTCATTCAGAGGGTTTAAAATATTAAAAAATCCAGTGAGAAATAATCCTAGTTTTTACACAATATCCTTAGAAGTATTCCATTGGGGCTTTTTTACATCTGCATTTGGTGGTTTTGGATATAGTGTGTCAAGTTCAAAGAATACACGCCACTTTGAAATAACGATGTTCTTCGTGTATATTTCTAAATAAAGTAGCTTGTAGAGTAACTTGTATAGCTTCCCTCTCTTTAGATACAGAAGAAGAGAAACTCAGACCTCGCTGAAGCCAACAACAAGACTCTGATTGGCACAAACAGCAACAGGCGCTTACCCGTAATCTATATCATAAAACCATAATTGGCCATCTCCATTAGGACTAAACTAAGAGGAATGTTGAAGGTCAGGATGAAGGTGTATTTGCAGCCTGCATACTTTCTGTACACATTAATAGTCCTTCATGGGTATTATGTTCACATTTTTCAGAACGTATTTGTGGTATTTTATTTGCTAAAGCCTGGTCTGGTGGTCGCTGCAGTCTGAGACAGACAATTTTGGCAGTCCCAGCCATACCTAATCAACAAAATTAAACAGTGTCTGAGCTTGCTCAGGTTTCTCGATAAGCTGCCAAGAGCAGTGCTGCCCATTGTGTACCTTTATCTGTCTTAATTAGGACACCAGGAAATAGAGAAAAGAAAAATCACGTCAGGAAGGATGACAAATGCTGAAAGAACACAGTGTCTATAGCAACAGAACTGTACAGTTTCCTTAATTTGCCCTCTTTTCTGTCCCAGCAGAAGAGGAAGATGAGTTTACAGAATGGCAACTACCCTAGCCACAGGGAATTTGCTTAGCTGAATCCTGACTCATGCTGCTCATCTTTCTTGGGGTCAGGAGCTCTGCTATTGCTTATTCACTGCAGCAGCAAAGAAAATCAAAGCTGGCACATTAGACAAGACCCAGTGTTATCCCTGGCAGCTGTTGTAATGTTTGACTTTTGGGACCAAATCATCAGCCTAGGTAGGTATCTTTTGGTGGCAAAAAGAAGCTATTGGCTGTGCCTCTGACTCTGAGAGCAGCAGCCTTGACCACCTTGTTGGGCTTCAGCACTGCCCACCTCAGTGCCACAGGCCCAGGCTCACAGCTACTGCCTCCCCACTGCCTGCAAAGTGAAGTGAGCGAGTTTCTGTAGCACTAAAGCAGTAGAAGTCACATGAAGGGAAATTATACCTTGGCCTATTTCTCTGTACTTTGCTTTTTAGCCACCTTTTCATGCAATTCAGACAGGTCAGTCCAAACTGGCAGCTCAAAAACTTCAGTAAAGCCAAGGCATATGAAACAAAATAGGAAAAATTCCCCTAATATTCCCCTGGTACAGTTTCCACAGTAAGTATGGACTCTTTTTCAACTGCTTCTTCTCAAATAAGTGTTGTCATGAACATAAATTAAAACCAAGCCTGCTAGCTGCAGAATAATTAACATACAAAATGAGTTTTTGCTTTCAGAGAGATGATTTTCCTTCTGAAGGTCACTTTCTTCTGAAAGAGCCAAGAATACACTCTGCTGCAACACACTGCAGCAAATGCAGGGATTTAGTCCTGTAAACTAAGTACTACCAGCAGACCTTCTCTTCCTTTTGATGTGCTTAAATAATTGGACATGATGCTACAATACTTTAAAGCAGGGACAAGGAAGAGGATGAGGGTTTAATAATTGCATCTCATGGTATGAAAGGAACTTTGCTCATTGGAGTCCCTTTATTTTTGATAAAGGTGATGAGGCGAGTCTGCAGTGTGTAAAAAATAGGAAACACTGTGCCCAGTTTTGCACCACACAGAGTTCAAGAGGGAAGCATGAAATAGAGAAGGTCTAACCTAGAGAATTACCAAGATATTCACAACAAATGACCTGCAAGGGCATGACAAAGATCCTACTGCTGCCTAAAGAACAGCAATGATGAGACCTGAGTCAAAATAGGAACAGAAAATAAGTCAAGGGGAAGCCAGTGGGCTTCCAAGGCTGTGTAAATAAATAGCTGTTTAGTGAGCTGAAGTGAGAGGGTCCAAGTGGCAGAGCCACCACCATTCTTCTGCTTCTGTTCACTACCAAGTAGCTATTCATTTTATTGGTTGTTGTTTAAGTCTTCTTCCAATGACTTAGAGACTTCAGAAGCAAGACAGCTGGGTTTTTTGTGTCCAAAAATTACAACATGTATTCAAGTATTGGCTACTCTATTACTGTTCTAGTTCCCTTCCAATGATAAGCTTTGTGCAGCTTAATTTCCTGAATTGCTCTATAACACTCTACCATGCATGTCTTCCCAGAATCAGTGACCTCAAGGAGGGAAGAATTGCCATTGGTTTTTGGAAGTGTAAAATACAAAGAAAAAAACTCGTTGATCTGTGGACTTGCCTGATAGCTTGCCTGAAAAAATAACACTAAGATAAAAGTTTTCCCTTTTATCTTGATCAAATAATACCTCTAGGAGAAAATCCTTTTTTTAATCCAGATGTTAATTCTGAAATTCAGGGAGCTTTTGCTGAGAGAGAGGTCAGGGATTGATGCCAGCATTGGAATGACTTTGATCCTGCCCACCAGTGCTACTGTTCGTGTGCACTGAGGCTGGGAGGGCTGGTCCTTCCTTGCTCCTCTGAATCAGTGAGCCACTACATCCCTCCTGGACCAGCCCTTACTCCCAACTCCCCAGGAGGGGAATCAAGGGCAGGGGGATTCCCCCATCAGGCACTGTGCACCCTGCCTGCTGCTGCCCACAGAGACAAGCAGCAAGTCCAAGCAGCAGCAGTGGTGGAAAAAGCCCAAGGTTACCAAGTCATCTCACTTGAGATGTTTGACTTTTGGTTCAGGCCAATCAAGAAGTAAGCATATCTTATTTCCTTGTCATTTTAACATTCTACAGTGTTCATAATATTGTTTCATAATGCTATTTTCATCCTATTTGTTTCTACGGAAGGCTATAGCTCCAATGATACTTCCTAACTGGTTATGGGAGACAAAGCAGTGAATGAGCATGACGTTAGTAAGAGGAACACCTCTAGAAAACTTACTGACTCTTGTCTGTGATGAGAACTGTGGAAGAGAGGAAAACTTCAAGGCTATCCTACCTCTTCTCACTATTAACCCTGTGTCAGTTGTACTGATCATGCAGTTTTTTATTTCCTCCAAGCCAGGGCTTAGCCTTAAACTCACTTATGTGAAGACCAGTTAGGAACAAATTGCCTATCTCTTAAGTAGCCGCCTATGGTCAACTGGGAATTTTGCAAAGAAGGAACACAGACATCTCCTGGTGCCAGACATGGCCCTTGCTCAGCAGACACCTTTGTTATTAGCACCACAGCCCGGCACACACCTTGGCAGACCAGGCTCTGCAGCACTCACTCATGGCAAAAGTGAGGCTGTTCCAGTCCTCAGAATATGCCCAGCCCCAAACCAGACCCTCTTCTCTGGACTGAATCCTTTTAGCACCACTTACATTATGGAACTAACCCTTGATATGGATCTCTTATTAAAGGTATGCAACACATGGTCATCTAAAGTTGCTAAGAAGCATCAGTTAGCCGGAAAGTGGAGAGAGTGTGCTCGGGGGAAAAGGGGTAACACACAGACAAAGGGAGGAGAAACAGAAATATTTGTATTTCTGTTTCATTACATTTTCAGACACTGCTAATTTCTCCCTGGAAAACCCAGGAGCTTCCTTGTCCCCCTGCTTAAATGAACCCTATTTTCAACATGTCTCTTTGCTGACGCTCCTTCCTCCCCACAGGGCATGGCTTCCCTGTTTCAGAGAGACTTTCTCTGCAGTGCAGACAGGTTCCTCAGCCTGTCTGAGTGACCACTTTACCTCGGTGGAAGTTAACCCTGGAGCTGGGTAGCAGCAGCTGAGGGGAGGTTTAAGGGGCATCTGCAGGAAGTGGGGATGTAAGCACTTCTACTGTGCATTAGAGGCCTCATATACCCATGTAACAGCTGAATATGGTCTCCAAGACTACGCTTCTGTGAACAAATCACTTTTTTTTTCCATTAAAAAAGAAATTGATGCTCAGCTTCATGAGCCATGGAACACTTACCTGTTATCACAACTGAAAATATGGCTACAAGTAATGCAGGTTTGACTCCAAAATTTCAATTCAGGAGTATCTTGGCTGATTTTTAATTGTTTATTTAAGCAATATAGGAGAGGAAGTGGAAATAAACAGATTCACATGCACTGTCAAGCCTGTTGTTCATCTAGTTTTGGGAGGGGAGTGGGGCAGTTTAAGATGTCACAGCCACCAAATTTATATAGCAAAGATAGTTATTGACAACTGAGATCAGAACTCTGCTTGTTTTCCATGATGCTGCTACAGAAGAGCAAAGATGCTTCTAGCAGAGTACCTGTGTGTATGTACCAGCTCATAGACAGTCCAGAAGGAAAACACCAGTCTGCTTGGAACAGCCTCCTGGCATACACCAACAGTGCACTTTTCAGATAGATAATAAGGCCATAAAAATAGAAACATTAATTAGCTGCATGGAATATGGGCTGAGGTGGGAAAGATAAGAGGTGCAAATTCTACTGAAGTCAAGCATGAACTCCTTCATGTGGTCCTGGAACAAGGAAGGCAGTCTCTTACTGAGGGAACTGCTTGTGCAGTACAATAAACCAAAAGACAACAGCTTCCTTTCTGTACCAAGCAGCAGCCTGGCAGCCACAATGTTTCAGAGCTTGGAACAAGCCAGGGACATTCCACTTGGAAGAGAGCAGGCTGATCTCAAGCAACAGTAAATGTCAGTGACTGTGGCAGCGTGTAACACCATCCCCTTGGCCGAGCATTCATGGAGTTCACTGAACATCAACCTCATTGACATTGACAAAAGCTTTTGCCAAGATGACAGATAATATCAATTGGAAAATAATGGGACATTAAAGAATCCCAGAAAGACAGCTAGGAGTTTAGGAATCTATTGAGAGGGATCTTAGCATGAGCAAGTTCACATTAGCCTCCTTCAAACCCACTTGAGAAAAAGGATAACGTTCAGTTTTCCTTCACTGTTTCTTCCAAAATTTTTAAAGGGTAAAGACTGACTTGATTGGAAATGAGATCAAAATCACAATTACAAAATACAGGTTTCATTGATAATATTGGCCTCAATACCCAAATACCACAAAATTATCCTAGGAAGATTAAGGTGATAGGAAGAAGCAGCTGAAAAAATACTGGAAGAGTGGGGGTTTTATTAGAAGGGAGAGAGCTAATACAGGAGGGCACATAATACTGCTGGCCATTTGGGAGTGATTCTCACGCACGTTGCAGAGGCCAAAAGAACTGCTTTCCTCTGAAGGACAGTGGGGTGGACTGGAGCCAGTGAGGAAAAAAACCTTAATGGAGCTGGGGACATGTACCCAACTTTCAGTCTTCAGAGAACAGTTCAGGTCTTATAACAAAAGGGATTGACAACCCAATTGAGCAACTTTAACATGCATGTCAAGTCCTTATAATTCAATGAGTTGCCAACATGAAGTAATACAAAGTGGCTAATCAAGATATTTCAAGTTAATAAGGTGATGTCTATAATGTACTTTAGATGTTAAATGATATTAACAGATAATAAACAAATGCTTGCACAGAACACTTAGTGAAAGGAGAAATGGAATGGATACACCATATCCAAAAAACCTGACATCATATATTGAACACCCTTCTAATGATCATACTATGGACACAGTGAGGTAAAGACACAAACCGCCCTGAACAGGAAGATGCAAGCACTGATTTCATCTGGAATCAAACCAAACAATGTACCAAAGATGAAAATGCATAGAGAACTGTTTACCAGCAAGTCTTCTGCTTTGCTGGAATGAAGATAAGGTGGACCTACCATGCAGGTTCTTTGTGAAGGTTTTTGTAAATATCTACAGTCCAAGAAAAAAAAAGATGGATTGTGGAAGGAAGAAGAGAAAAGGAAAAATGAGAGTCCTACTTGAGAAGTTACTGCCTCACCTGCCAAAACAATAGAGATGCAGAAAAAGGAAATTAGCTTAAGCTTAAGTCAGAGACACATAATTTGTCTGCAACTACTTCAGCGTGTGGACATTGATAACAAGCACAAAGATTTCTAAAAAGCAATAGAAATCATACTACATAAGAAATATAAAAGAAAGAAGTATGCATTCAAGAGCACAGCTGTGAGGGAGTATTTCAAGACACTGTTTCAATGTTTACATCTACTCTCTCAACAAGGGTAGAAATAACAATAATAATTTTAACTAAAGCTACTCTTTGCTTTAGTAAGGGGGGAGGTTGTCAATAAAATGAATGAGTTCCAACATTACAGAAATGCTCTTTTCACCTAGACTGACTGCCTCCAACAGTAAGATATACATAAATCCAGACCCTCTGGACACGGAAAAAATATCTACAGGGCATATTTTGCATATCACCATAATTTGATGGCCTGTGATTTCTCAAGAAAACAGAAATGTGAGAAACATTTTGACAGTTCAGTCTAATTTTAGAATTCTTTTGACCAGAATGTAGTTGCTACTTGTGAGTAGTCCACATAAAAATAATTTCCCTCAACCTAAAGAAAAAGAGGTTTGGGTTTTTTGGGTTTGTTTGCTTTGTGTTGTTTTGTTGGGGTTTTTTTGCTATGAAGTGAAATCCTTTTTGCATCACTAAACAATATAGAGCTACAATTTATTTTATACACAGCTCTCCGTCACAGGATATTTGTGAGAGGGTGTTCAAGCAACAGATAGCGGGTTTATTAAAGTTGGGATGACTTGAGGATCATTTGGAAAGATTTCTCCCATGATAAAAACAACATACAAAGTATTAAAGTACAATTAATGTTGTTGGCCTTCATGTAATAGATAGGGTAAGAAAAGGTCATCCTATGGACTGTAACAGCTACACTGAGCACAAGAGCAGCATCTTTGCAGTACATGTGATCCTCTGTACTAACCCAGAATCACATGGCAATTTTCCTGCCCCGGGGTTCAGACCAGAGTAACTCTGAAAAATGATACAAAGGCAGCCAGATTTCAGAAATCGTGAATGAAAAAAATAAAAGCATAATTTTCAATATCATTGGGTAGAAAAAAAACACACACACAAGCTATTAAAGATAGAAAACCATGAGTGAAAAAAAGAAAAAAGACTGGAGTTTATAAATTACTTTGCAGGTGGAACTTGGTTCTCACTTAAAATTTCCAGAACTGCTTTCAAACTTCTGGCATCTGACCTGGCAAGACACCTTTGCAATAACATTTCTTGTTTCTAATCACTAATTTTCTTTCTTATCCTTGATGGATAAATATTTTGAGACCTAGATTTAAAATGACAATTATCCATGACCTGCATACTTCAATGCCAAAGTGTTCAGCAACAAACACTAGGGCAGGCTGTTCCAGCTTCTTGACAAGAGGAGATGAGGTTTTACTACTGGTACTTGCTTGGGGGCCAGATGGGAAAACCACCTTGTAGTGTTACAGAAAGGTGAAAGATAACAAAAAGGCAGGAAGGAACTCACTTGTGAACAACTCACAGAGAGCTCTAATAGTTTAAGAACAGAGATAAAATTCTGGAAAACAGAAGTCTTTTGATTTTATTCTCAGGTCAGTAAACAATGGGCCGTGTGGAATGAAATATTGATAATAATCATGCTTGATTACTTCTTTCCCTAGTTTACCTACCAATATGGCTGCCTGCACATACACAGCTACAAGAGTAGAGGGCTGAGTTTCCAAGATTTTCATGAACATTTCAAAGAAACTAGGACCTCTCAATTTCTGTAAAACAAACTGCAATTGTAAGGAGCCTGGTCACATCTTGAGGTTTGCTAGTGTACTTCATGGGGACCTTGTGAGAAATCACTGGGTAGGACAGGAGTTCACACTAAAAGGTATTCGGCATGGCTCACAGCCCATGCATTTCTGCACCCATAATTGTGAGTAACAGAGCTGAACCTTACAGTCACTTCTTTACTTGGTACAAGAGGCAGAGCAGAGCGTAAGCTAGGGACTGTGAAATACATGCTGCAGAAGTATCTTACCTCCTGCAATTTTCTGTATACAAAGAAACTGCCTCAGAAGCATCTTTTCAGCTCCCTCCTATTTCCATATTTATTAAACTCCCATTTATCTTATTTTCAGGGGAACAACAGAAATGTTTGAATTTTTTTATTCCAGAGTCTCATCTCCAGCCTCCACATTTTATACCCTGTCATTTTTGACAGACACCCTCTTTTTTTTCCATCCAGTTTGAGTCCTGCACTGATTGGTAGAAACTTAAGGCAATTTTCCTAGGATTTTTCTCTTTCCACTCTGCACTGCCCGGTTCTGCCAGGTTTCATTCACCCCACTTACGTTTGGGAGTGCTGCCTTACACATCACCAAATGCAGCTCTACACCAACCCATATCATAACACTGGTCTGGATCTCCATCATCTCTTGGTCCATACTGCTTGCCCAGACAGATCTGCTTCTGGTAAAATGCTGATACATTTTTTGCCAAAAAGACATCTCCCTGCTTTTTTCCAAGTTAGGAAAAAGGCAAAGAAAACATTGATGATTTTTGTCTTCCTGGAATATTCTCATACTCCTTCTAGGAATAAGCAAGGACATGTCTTTGCCATCCCATTATTACACATGTGCACAGTCATAAGAAAATGCTCTGAAGGGACATCAAGCAAATAATACCAATTTTCAAAATTCTATAGCAATATATTTATACAAATTACAGAATTCTGTATGTATTTACACACCATTACAGAATATCAAGTAAATAACACCAATTGCCCTTTTCTTTTTCCCTCAGATTTTTCTTCAGGTCAATTTTAGTGCTCCAGAAAGGTACCAGATGGACAGCACTAGAAAGTGAAGACTTCTGTTTGTCCACAGCACAGGAGGAGAGGCACCGCAAGCCTCCCTGCTTTGCTGTGTCAGCTCACTGCAGCCCTGTTTTAGCAGGACCACATAAGGAGCAGGAGGGCATCCGTACCCCCTCACACCTTGGCAAAGGAGCTGAGCACCACCCAGGTGACAATGGCTTTGCGCACCTCCCACCAGAAAACAAACAGAAATAGATCATTTTACAAGAGGGACTGAACAGAATCTGTTGTTCACTACCCGAAACAGGCCAAATTTGACCCAGTGAACCTGCAGGGAGTGGCAAACTGCCAGCTCCTGGGCCTTCCAGTCTTGCAATAATGCCTAAGTTAAATTACATGTTTCTATATTTACATAAAGTCAGTATTTACACACCATTATCGGTTATTCGAGTAAATCGGTTACAGTTTATTTAGAAGGACTGCCATAAACTCATAACATTTTTCTTAAGTTTAATCCTTTCTTTAGAAAAATACAAAAAAAAATAAATTAAATAAAACATGTTAACTAGTAGTAATGATTAGCCTATGACTAAAAATCCAAGTCAATTTAACATGAAGACTTTAACTGTGGCCTAGTATTGCGGCCTCGACTCAGAGTCATTTTAACCTTTGCAAATAATTTCCTGGTGTATGTCAGATTTACTGAAACAGCAGAGAGTTGCAAGCTCCCTTCCCCATGGTGGGGTTGATCCATTTAACACAGAGCAATGAGCCCTAGTCTTGCCCAGAAGTGCCTTTCCTTCTACAATCTTTGCATTGCCCACACGAATGATCCAGCACCCGACTGACCCACAGCAGCCCAACTATCGGCAGCCCCAAAGGGCGGGAGACAAACGTGGGCTGCAGCTGAAGGCTGTAAATTCCCAGGCAATAACAGTCCCTGGACAAGTATCCTACAAATAGACTAATGTAACTCACGTATCTCCATCATTCATAAACAATTACAACAGGACGCCATGTTGTGTTTGAGGTTACTGATATCGCCGGCTGAGACATGGCTCCTCCTACCTGCCTCAGGACGGAAAGGGAATGTTTGTCCAGGAAACCAAGCCAGAGGTCACTCCAGATGGACAAGAGTGCTTTAGAGCAAAAATTTCTTAATTACAGCTAGGCTGCAACCTTTTACATCACTCCTCCAAAGGAGCCCCCATCCATACGCAGACAGCCAGGGTACCAGGACCAACCCTGCTCCAACATATCCGATGGTGAAGGCGACACTCAACTTAATGGCACTGGATTCAAATCCTAAGGGATGAAACAACTACAAAATGCATTTGTCACATGGATATTAACATGGGTTTTTTCTCTTTTTTTTTTTTCCTTTTCTTCAGAGTATTAGGGAAAAAATGCCTCTTCCTGAGGGCTAATTTCCAAAGGGTAACTGCAAATCAATGTGTTTGTGTGCTTATCATAAAATGCCATATACCCTTAAATATTGCATACTGTTTCCTCACTTAGGGCTCATGAATATTTGAACATACTTTAGGAAAACAATAAAAATAAGTCTAATACTGTCCCCCTCATTGTCATTATTGATAGAGATTTATTAGTTCCATTTTGCAAGTTTTACTTTAGGAAGGGTGCTAATATCATGTATTATGACAGTTCACACTGAAAGCAATTTTCCATAAAAGGTATTACAATGACCCCTATGGAACTTGTATCATTTCATAGTAGATAGTCAAGTGCACAAATAAACATGTTTACAAGAGTGATCCTGTTAACCTGGTTCTTGCCCTCTGAAATATTCATGTGTTTTTTGTGGAATCTTAAAATTAGTATAATTGTTGTTGGTATTACTTATGTTGTTTCTGGCATTCTCTTTAGGAAAAAAAATAGCATATTTATCATTTAGCTTTGGTATAATCTGCAATAGGTTTTAACAAGTAGAATATATTCCAACCCCTACATTTTCCACAGCTGTGAAATTTACAATGATGTAAGAAGTCACTTTATCAGAGAGGAAATATTACAGACACATAAAAAAAAGTTGAAGACCCAGTTTTCTCTTTAATCCTCTGGGGTAAGCTATGAAACAAGCAGTCAGAAGAGTGAGGACTCAGTGTCATGAGTGGTGTGCATACTTGTACAATAATATGGGCACAAAAGAGATTGTCGCCTTTAGTACATGAGGGTCACTAGAATTTATTATTATTACCTTTTTATTGTTGGCTTTTCTTTTTTTATCCATGCACCTTTATATTTACTTGCATGAATTTACCACAGGTTCATAGTGGCCTTTGCCATTTCAATGCTTACAGAGCCTAAAGCTTCCAAAATGCCTATCTGGCCTGTACATATTTCATTAAAAATAAACTCTATATAATAAATAAATATATAAAATAAATAAAATGTTGCCTTTGGAATTTCTATAAATAAATTTAACTTTTTATTTTTATTTTTTTTACTAAGAGGTCTTTGCTTTAAACTCAGTGGGGCGAGACCCAGAGAGCGATTAACTGAAAAGTCTCTTGTTTAAGTAAGACTGCACCCTCCATGCCTTTGTAAATGCAGCGTACACTTGAGCAGGCCACCAGCCAAAAATCCTGATGAATCGAAGTATGGCAGCTATGCTGATATATGACGAAGTACAACTGATCAAAAATTTAAAAGCGTGTCTATTCCCCAGCATGCATCAGGCCTTCCTCCTCCTCCTCCTCCTCCTCACCCTCCTCCTCCCCTCGGCTCCTCTCTCTCTCTCGCTCTCACTCCCATTCATCCTCTCCCTTTCTCTCTCTCTCTCTCGCACTCACTCTCTCGCGCTCCCTCTCGTACTAAATCAAGCGAGTGGGCATAGGCTCTCCTCCAGGAGGACAAACCTTTAAGTGCAGAACAAAATCAGCATGTTCCATCCAAGCCTCCATCATACATTATGCATGCGACAAAGTTTGGCAACAGTGGAGCTGATGTGATGACACAGCTAATCAATAAGAACCCACCGCATGAAACCTTTATAGTGGTTACTTTTTAAGGGCTCAAGTGAAGGAATTGTCTTTGTCAACTTTGGCTTAAAATATCCTTATATAGTTCTGGTACTTTCTCAGGGTCCACTGGTCTAGGTAAAAAATGTGTAAATTTTTGATGCCGTTTAGTCCTAGTCCCTTCTCTTGGAGTCCCATCTTTATTTAACGCAACGTAGTATCGTCTTCCAGTGTCCACATGTTTATATAGATTTGATGAATATGTGTTATACCAGTTTTCTTCAAATTGCTCTCTGAATACACACTCCTGGGTTAATTTTTCCTGTGGAAAGAAAAGAAAAAGCAGTAAGTTGACAGCCACTAAAATAAGCTACTATTTAAAGAATTACTAGTTTAATGGCTTGAAACTGGTATCTCCTCACTAAACAACAGAATAAACTATTCCAGTACTCCTGGTTTTAGCTATGTAAAGCTGTTTTGCTGGGTGTTTCAGGAGGTAGTCAGAAGGCTGGATAGCCCCATGTGAAACAAAAAATTACTCTCAAAGCCTCATTGCTCAAATCAATACAGCAATAACAAAGATGAAAACAGATACTTTTTATTTCTGAGAGTTCCCAAGCAGCTCACAAGACCTGACTGGACTTCTATAACTAATTGTTTCAATGGTTAGTGTAGGCATTCATATAGATATAAATGAAGGAAACTTGAACCAGTTTGCAGGACTGTAATAAAATTTACAGTCTTAAAATCTCTATGTCATTTCAATGCATGGAGAGCTTGATGCATTCCATTAAAGAACGTGCTATTTGCTACCCTTGGTTTGATTTATTATTTGTATCACGAAGCCACAACCCAATAGAGCTTCAAACAGGAGCATGAACCCTGTGTGCTGAGATGAAGTAGGCAAGGAAAAGCCCTCCAGGTTTGCATTATAAGGGTTGTCCTTGTATCCCATCCTACTGAGGACAGGATCCACTGAGGATCAACCATTCATCATATCATTCTGACACCACAGAATCCAACTCCTTCCAGTTGACCCACTTCTTCAGTCAGTGTGTTGCCATCTACATCCTTAAGATTGCTTAAAATTGCTTTTAAAAAATTGATTTTTAGAGTGCTTAAAATGCAACCACCTGATAGATAACCAGATTCATTTTAGGAAGAACTCACACAAATTACCGAGCAAGAACACTGGGAAAAAAGATGGTGAGCTGTAGCATGGGAGGGCTATGGAAAGCTGGGAAAAATAAGCCTGAAATAAGTCTTTTCACCAGGCACAAGAAAAGAAATAGTGTTAGTTCAACGTATTTTTTCGTTAGAAGTTCTCATTTCAATAGCACTCACATCAACCACACCCAGCTTCCAGCTGAGGATCAGTTTCTAATTGTTACAAAGCTCCATACAATGCATGTATTTTACAGACGTTAAACCTTAAAACAATCCTTTTAGATAGGAGCACAGAGAAAGGAGAATGGAGACCAAGGCCCAGATGCAGCAGATTATGTATGGCACCTAAGCCATAAACTTGTGCCTGTACACAACTAAGGAGCCACAGCTCAAGCACCCCGAAGAAACCACCTTCCATGACTTAACCCAGGAGCTTCCCAAGGTCTACCATCACCGAAGCCTGCACCTTCACTGCAGCTGCAGGTGCCTTTGGGGCCACCTCTGCTGCTTGAGACTCAACTCACAATCCTTTCCCAAACCAATGTGCTTCGGCCCAGATATTTCACAGCTGCTTTGTGTGGCAAGCACTCTGCTCCCAGGGCAGCCCACCAGGGCTGGGGACAAGCCAGGTCCAAGGAGCTCTAAACCCCTTACAGAAGCCACCCAGGAACTATCCCATGTGGTGGAAACAAACCCCATGCAAATGGGGAAAGGAAGCCAACACCCCTCTGCACCTGTACAAACTGGGTATTGAGCTGCAAAGACAGAGTCCTCCTTAGGCCCTCCCAAACATCTAAAGCTTTAGGATTTGGAGGGTTCTTCTAAATTAAAATTGTGGCAACTCCAGTAGGCAAGAAAGGCAGCAAGGAAACTGCTCCTGACTTCCCCTTTAATGGGCACTGGGTACCTCATTACCACTCAGGAAGGAAAAATCCCAGACAGGACCTGGGTTTCCATTTTCAACATCTGAAAATTCACTATCACAGTGACTGTATCCCTTTGTGGATGTGACAACTTTTTTTAGACTCATTTCTGACTATGACATTTTTTAGTTTTAGCTCAAAGTAATTCAAACACAGCAATAGTCTACACTGGTTATAGGCAAAAGAAGCACAAACCTGTTCACATTAAACCCTTATCTGTGGGCCATACCCTGCAACCTCCTATTGACAATTGCCTCCATGTCCTTTTGCCAGCTTGAAACTGCAGCCGCATTGAGCATCACCGGACCAGCAGCAGCTGCCAGTTACACCCATTGCAGTATTCCCCTCACACAGCCTCAGAAGTACAAACTACTTCAAAAGGTATTCAGCTGCAGAGAATATTATCTTTAAGTATAGATTTCATTATTGTTTTATTTTGCATGAGGTTTAAAATCATCTGTGTTTGTTTTAAGGCAGAATCAGATGCTAAGGGGTATTATATACTGGGCTTATGTAAGTCCATGGGGAAAGAGAAACTAATTCAAATTTTTTCCCTGCTCTCAGAAGGCAATAGGATCACATGACAAGCACTGCAGAAGAACTCCCTGCTAAAAATAGCAGCATTTTAGGAAGATATTTCAGTCCTGTCGTGAATTCATTAATTATTCACTCCATCTGCATTTTTTTTAGCATCATCATAAATTTCTATCTTTGCAAGAACAGTACTTCCCCATGCCCTGAAGGAGAAACTTTAAAATAGCCTCTCTTTGTCTGGCAGGTTTGATGGATCATGACAGTGCTGTGGTACACGTAACTAGCAGACCCTGAATCAGGGGGTTTAACTCTGGATGAGTTAAATGGATTTCAAGCTCACAAATTCAATCTTCATCTTACAAGCTTATCCTATTTTAACTTTCTATTCACTTACAACACAGCTACATCTCTTTTGTCCTTCTTCAAAATTCTCAGCAATTCATGTACAAACATGAGGCAAATACTTCAACATGAACATGACAGAGCAATCAGGTTGTGGGATCATATAGGTAGGGATAATAAAAATCACCCTTTAAAAGAAATTAAATAATTTCTTTATACAGTCAAATCTTTTTCCTTCTAGGAGACCTAGAAATTATGGTTGTGGTCAGACACCTTTGGAGTAAAACAGTGTTGGTGACTTCAGATCCTGTAAGCAATGTGGGACACTAAAATCCCATAATATCCTTTTCCCCATGCCCTGTGAGATTCTTACAATAACATCTCATCTAATACCAAGAGAGACAGAAATCAACATCCATCAGGATAGTAATTTATGTAGAATCACAGAATCCTTTGGCTTGGAAAAGACCTTTAAGATCATTGAGTTCAACCATTAACCTAACACTGCTGAGCCTATCCCTAAACCATGTACCACCTCAGCCCTACATAACATTAATACCTTATGCTCACATTCTAACTATCCATGTTGTTATTCCAGCCCGAAATGAGCATAACACAGAGGTGAGGCTGGTCCATCCTGCCAACACCACCCTCTTCTCTCACCATGTTAAGAAGGGAAAGTCTTGCTGAAAACCAACTCTCCCAGTATGGAGAGGATATGGTGTTTCCTGACCACATTTCTCCCTCTGGCTATGACTTTTAGAAAGTCCCTCTAAGCCCATTTGAAGAGAAAGATTTAGCCCTACAATACAGCCATTTTTTGCATACTTTTATTCCAGCAACTGACTTCTCTATCAATTTTCCAGTGCAAATATTTCCTTGCACCATACTTAAAGTTGCTGGACATCTTTGTCGAAAGCTGACACAAATACCAAACATACCCAACTGGAACAGCTATGGAAAGTAACCTGCATTCCTGTGAAAGGGGAGGCTGCCTGCCTTGCTCAGATCATTTAATTCAGGGCCAAATAAGGAGGTGACCTCAAAATTATATAAATCAGATGTTGCACCACATTCCACGTGTTTTCTGTGAAGACTGTTCATGGAGTATTCAACTACAAAGGGATTGGTTTTCATTTTGCTACATTTCCACACTTCACTTGTTTGGATTTTTAACCTGTTATTTAACTCAGAATGTTCAAATAATTGAATTGTACAAAGCTGAATATATCACAAAGACAAAACGCTGAGAAAGATTTAATTCAGAAAACTGCTAATGGCTGGTCAGTGTTAGCAAGCCCAGGACACCTTTCCCTTTCTACATTCTCCACCACCTAACAGAAGAAGAAAATAATTATGTTGCCCTATTTCCAGGTAGATTGATTGAAAGTCAGATTCTAAATTAATAAAGTGCATGGTTACAGGCATCACAATGAAAGTTCTGCTAGCGTGTTTTAAAATAGCTATCCACATGAAGTTATTAATTGTAAATAAGTAGAAACATGTAAAACACGTATACACTGCTCAGAGAATGGTTTTGTGATTCTAAAGAATGTAAGACATTTGTGTGGCTTGGTAGTTGAAAGAATAGTACAGAGTCCTATATAAAACTCTTTCTTTCTTTCTTTCTTTCTTTCTTTCTTTCTTTCTTTCTTTCTTTCTTTCTTTCTTTCTTTTAAATAACCCTATGGAGCTAAAACTCCAATTTTGTAACCTGATAAAAGAAAGCCTCTTCAGACCATCATTCCTAAAATCACAGTAAGTACCTTTCATGCCAAGTAAACTATTCTGTTCTGTGTCATGTATAGTTTTCCCTTTTCCAAACTGCTACATTGATTCAGTAGAGAAACGAAAACACTTAATCCAGAACTCCAAACAACTTTTAACAAGAAATATATCTGATGTAGTCAACACTTCCTATATACCTGCTGCACACTAACACCTTGTTAATCCACCTCATCTTAATAAAAGTCATGTTAATGTATATAATCTCCTGAGTAATTTCATGCAAATCCCTCATTTTGGCTACATGGCATTACTAAAAACTGCATATGTAGTGAAGGGAAACAAAGAAAAGCCCTATTCTCCTCTGAAGTCGTTTGCTTTGCTGTTCTGCCTACCAACACACACATTTTACATGCCATTGGCCCTTCCCATGCTGTAATGCAAACAGCCTCTGGAACATACTATGTTCAGCTAATAATTAACACTCATCCAGAGCTGTCATAAATAAAGGTCTCATTTAGCATTTGCTGTGGTATTTTCTGTACTCTCATGCTAAGCCTGTTAGTTTCTGACTGTGTGAGCCACCTCCAGCCGCAATGAGAAGCCAAATACGAGTGTCCAAGCAGTACCACTTTCTTTTCCAAATTAGACCACAGTGTGAGTCAAGCCCTGCACGCTGTGTCAGACTTGGTGAGTGCCACAGAGCTTTCTTTGATGGATTTCTACAAGCAGCCTCTTTTCAGAATGCTTTGTTTGATAATTTGACAAAACGTGAAAAAAAAGGGGGAAAAAAAATCTGCCAAGAGTCCTAGCTGACTGGTTTCTGTGTTTGTGTCAGTAGTTCTCCAAAAGCCTTTTAGATGGACAGCAGGAAACCCTTCAGGGCCAGAGGAGAGACAAGCAAACAGTCAGGCACCAATGCTGCCACTCATACACATTTCATATTTCATGGCACGTTAAGTAAGATGAGGGAAATTAGGCAAGGTGTCCCTGGCAAAACCACAGTTAGGCAACTGCATTCTCCCTACCTGAGGTCACTTTGTACTCTCACAGAGTACATCCAGTATCCATCTTACTTTCTTCCCCTAAACCTCTTAGTTAATTTTTATTAAGTTTTTATTATACACCAGTCCCCACTTACAAAATAAAAATCAAGTGTGACTGTTCTGTGATGCTGCCATGCAGCAGTTATGATGGTGCTTAAAGACTAGCATCTTTCATACAAAAAACTTGCAAAGATCGCAAGACCCAGCAGAACTCCTTGGGATCATGATTGCCAAAAGCCACAATACCTACATAGATGCAGACACTGTGGTACTTCCACGCCCTGACGCAGACAGCAGAAAAGCAGCGCTTCCTGAACAAAGTAAGCAGACTCCAGTACCAACAGTAAAATCCCAGGACACCGTCAGTGCTGGAGGGATTTCAGTCCTTCACCCCTTTGTCCTGTTGCCACTCTTCTCCCACTCCCTTGCTCTCCACACTGTCAAGAAACTTCTCTGGAGAGACCAGGCTGCCATAGAGCACTCTGCTACCCCAGGGCTGTTTACAGAGCTCTTCTGACGTGAGCTGAAGGAGGATGAAATGCCAGTTAGGCCTCCATCCATTCTTGCCACTGCCAACTCCTCAGCTCTTGCTTTACTGATATCCTCTCTTTTGAGGTTTCAAGTTCACGGCATCTGTCAAGCTCTAAGCATGCCCTCTCTGGACATGAAATCATTATGAGACGAGCAACCCCACTGTGTCTGAGGATAGGCTGCCCATCAACAGCCATGCTTCAAGTTCATAAAGGCTCGGTTTATATCTGCTCAGCCAAGCGCATGAGATGAAAAGTCATTTTCACTTAAACACCCAAGATCTGCTCATGATGCTGTTGGAAGTCTTGACAAAACTCCGGGGACAGATCTCAGGCTACAGAAGCTGTCACAGTGTCTTTTCTCTGGAAGGTGACGAGCTTCCTTCTCCACACCACAATGGAACAGGACCAGGACAAAGTCGACTCTTAGAAAACAAATAAACAAGCAGGTCTGCTCCCCTCCCTTCCACACCAGCAGGACCAGGCCCACACTGTGTCGTTTACTAGTCACATTTCTGACCTCTATTTTATTTTTTATTCCCTTGGCACAATAAAGAACTGCAGTCATCAATGTTATCTAAGCATCTAATTCATAACGCTTGGCTGAACCCTTCCAGGAATCAGAAAGCAAGGTGGTATGCAATCTGATACAGGGGCCAGAGCCAATTTTTAAAGAAGATGGAAGAAGGGTTCGCATCAGCTTAAACAGAACATGGATCAGCCTTGCAATGATAAAAAGGCAACAAATATTTTAAGACATTAAAAGAACCATTTCAGGCACGCTCAGATTTACTGAAAGCTGTAACTTGACCTCCCACAGATCCCCACTCCACAAATTCTCTTCTATCAAAAGACAACCTGTATGTCAAAGCAGGGCTGCCACCCTACAGCTGCACACACTCTTTAGCCTGAATACCAGTTAAGGTTTTAACCAGACAGAGATTTTTAAATAAAACATGCTTTCCTTAAATCCAACCAGGATGGAACAAAGTGTTTTGTCAGTATTTTTTTGCCTTGTTTTGTGGTTCTCTAAGCACAGAACAGGCTTAAAGGAAAGATAGACCTCATTCAGCAGAAAGTGCTGCTTAAGTGAGCTGAACTCACATGCTGAAAAACATTGTAAAGTGAGGGATAAAAAGTACTTAATCGGCATGAGCCTCTACATTCAGTGAGTATCCCACAAAATGGATTTATCCACCATTAAAGAAGCACCTCATCTCTCAGTTACCAGGTGCCACCATAAAAAGAGCAGAATGCTCAGGACCCTTCATGAAACACTTTACCACAGGGACCAAATAATTATTATACAAATGCAGTGATATAAATGTACATTATAAAAGCAATTCATGTTTCATTCTTTCAGCAAGATGATTTGGTCAAGAACTGATGAACAAAAGCCTGTCTCTATATTTTGCTATTAATTCTACGCAAAGCTACCAGCTAAGTATTAGCCCAGAGGACAAGGACATTACTGATCACATTGTCATTCTGGACGAGGGTCATCAAAAAAACACAGCATCACAAGCTATCACATTTTGGAAAGATCCTAACTGAAATGCCACATATCCACTGGGATCTTGAAAACCAACAAGTTTCAAAAAGAAATTTTAAAAACTATGTGCTTTGGTGGGCACTACAGCAAAGCATTGGCACACTATGATCTTACCTAGCAGGCCTCAATTGCTTATTCAGTTTAAATTGTTTTAAAGTGAGGCCTTTTCATTTCCTACCTTTTTTGGACAGGAAGGAAAGCAGCATTTCAAATCGTTGCTGCTGAAGAAAAGATGGCATGCTTCCCTTTTCAGACAGCAGTGCCCCCTCCCTAGGCAGACACTTCTCATAAACAGTCTCTCCAGGGATGACTTTCTGTACGCTTCCCCCATTCCTTGTCCCAGGGGCAATCCCACCACAAAGTCATGGATTTAGTTACACAATTTCAGTATCTCGCTTTCTGAGTTGATTAAAGAGTATTTTCTTAATATCTCTCAGAAAATCCACAGATCTTTGGTGTTGCTGTGCCATGACTCATGTTGTCAGTGATACGGCTGACTGAGCCTTTGGGAGACACTGGCGGAAGTCAGGTGGCTCTGCTTCATGAGACCCCTACTCCTCACATGCACACCAGTGGGCCTGTCTTTCAATGGGTAAAACTTCTGTCATGCAGTTAGTTTCAGCTTTGACGAAAGAAGTTGTCTTTCTGTCTGAAAAAACCCAAAAGAGATGTAGTAACAACTTCAACAGAACTAGTGACTGAAGAGCTCAAAGACCAAGTTGTTGGTCTCCCAGGTACCTGCAAACATGGATCTTCCAAAGAAATCAGACTTTTAAAGTTTTCAAAAAAAGAATATTGCCATTTTGTTTAAACTTTACAACATTTGTATATCCTAAAATGAATCAAAAGTTTTTTCTGGAGACTTCTCCAGCAACTTTCCTGTTCTGAGTTCAGATTATACACTATATGATGTCCTAACAAAGGCATCACTGGGACAAAATCCCCCTTGTTGTGAAAAAGTAAGATTACATGCTAAAAGACTGCCTCTAGATTGCAGACTCTCATAGGCAGGAGCCCTGTCTAGATTTAGGTTTTTAAAATGATGAATACAATACAGCTCTTATCTTGATTGGGATCTGCTGACATAACCATAAAACTAATTGGTGGTTTTACAGGAGCAGGTCCAATCCTGATTCCATTGAAGGCAATGGTATTTCAACCATAATAGAATAAAGTCGAAATTTTCTTGCATCACAATTGCCTCTATAATTGTGTTAAATTTGAAGAGCAAAGTTTAGCAGATTAAAGATGCACAGCCCGGGCCAGACCTCAAAAGTATGCAGCATCCACACTAGAATACAAGTTTTACCTCAGCAGCAGCCTGTGGAACACAAATATAAAATCTTATCTTCAAATCAAAAGTAGCTGAGGATATCTGCCAGTATAAAAGGAATGAATAAGAAACAAAAGGCTTCATAGAAAGAGAAAATATGGATTTGCACTGTAACAAGCTTTATTTCTTAAGCTTTTTGAATGAAACACAAATGAACCGCATTACTGCACATCACCAAATTAGCCTAAGTACATACAAACTGTAAAGCAAATCTCAACCTAGTCAAAATCCCTAATGAAGTCCCCACAGGGCAGACTTTTTCCACTCTGTCTTTGAAAAAGATGAATGGCAAAGTGGGAGAGAGTACCACGTTCACATCCCACTGGCTCCTGAATCAGAAACAGAGCACATCAGATCTTTATCTGATGCAGTGAATAATCCCCAAGCACATCACAGTGTGTCACTGCTGCTGATGCTTTTAGCATGTCACTTCAACACAGGATTCTCAGATCAACCGCAGACACTGAACCTTTTCACACCTCTGTATCGCTACACAGCCAACTCCAGTGACAGGGAGCTACACAACTGCAAAGAAAAGAATCTGAAAATGTCCCACTCCTGCTTGCTGGTACGATTTGGGCTGGCAATGCAGTTATGCCACTTTATCAACTCCCTACGGTTGAAAGCATGATGTTCAACCCTTCAACCATCCCACACTCCAACTGAGCCCCAGTGCTTGTCCAAACAGGCAGCAAGCCAGATCGGGAAGCTGAACATCTTTCTGTGGCTTTATATCCCTAAACTGATCTCCTGACAGGTCAGATGAGTGCCAGTGTTGGAGCATGGAAGAAAGCAGAAGCAGGCAGCACTAGCAGGGAATCAGAACTGCCCTTTCTGGAAGGGCTTTCCTGCAAGGTCACATTGGCTGCCTCCTCAAGCAGCACCTCTAGTCTCCTGTTTTCATAAGAATACAAAATTTCAGACACCCTTAGTTAGGAGAAAGCAAATCATTAAACTAAGGTTTGAGTAGGACCCTAATTTACTAAAGCTTAGCTTTATATATATATATATATATATATATATATATATATATATACATAAACGTGTGTGTATATATATACAGATATATAAACATACACACACATAATTTATATAGAAGTTACTCATACTTTCCTGTCCCAGGCATGTACTGAAAATCCAAGATCAACATAGAATTGCAGACCAAGGCAAGGAGATCACTGAGGGTTTTCTCCCACAAAAATAATTATCTTCAGACCTAGCAAGCATTTGAAATTAAGTCCTCTGAGGGAGACTGTAGACTTGAGGAAAAGTGTGGTATCTGTCTCACAGAACAGTACTAGTGAGCGTCCCACTTTGGTGACAGTGTTATGGTCTATGAAATACTGATTTAAAAAATACTGAAGCCATAATTAAAAACAACCACAATAATTGCAGTTTCTCACAAAGCTTTCTCCCACATTACCTGTGTCAAGTGAATTGACCTATCAATTTTTCCTACACCAGTATCCTCATCTCAAAAGATTTTTTTTTTTCCAAAAGAGTCCTTCGTAAGTTGCTGAGCAGGTTGCAGTTTTTGCCTCTTTCCACACACTGGTACTTGTGGGGAACACCATTTAACAATTTTCAGCAAAACTGCCCAGCCAGATTCTAAGGGGAGTTATCTGCAAGGGTGAAGTAGATGAGGTAACTCAAGTATATGGACTTTTCTCAGACCTGTACCCTCCACAAAGGAAATATCCACAGTCATAAAGCTGTTTCATACTGTACAGTGCAGAGAAAGCATTTATGTCTCATCTCCACCTCCCTGCAAAAATCCCTCTGGCCAGCTCAAAATCCCATTTCCTCACAGCCTCAATCTTCCTCATTATGCAAACTAAGCTTTCTTGAGGCCCATTCAAACCAATTTATTCTGGTACTCATGGACTTTTTTTCCTCCCTGGTGTTACACCTCAAAGTATTTACAGAGAGCAAAAGCATACCCCCTCAGTTTTCATTCTGCAGGCTAAGTAAATCTTTAGATTAATCTTTAGGCTCTATCATTTGATAGTCTTTTCATCCCTCTGATCATCCCAGTATGCCCTTTCTGCACCTGTTTTGGCTCCAATTCATCTTCTTTAACACAGTGACCAACTGCATTTTGCACTTGGACTGGATCCTCCTAGTGTTGTATGGAGTGGCACTGACAGAGCTCTCCCTGAACCTCACATGTAAACATTTTAGGTGATCAAGGCCTTTCTGTGAGGTTGCCTCCTGTGCTGGAAATATCTCCCAGCTTTGCAAAAAAACTTCAGTAACACACCACTACCTCTTTATGATGAGATGTTTAATGTCCCTAATAAAACCAGGGAATAAAACCAGTCCAGGGATCAATTAATAAAAACTCCACTAATAGCTTCACTCCTGTCTAATACCTTTCAGCACTCCCCATTGTTGCCTTCTCTTTAGAGTTTTCACCATCTATCATACAAGTCTTCTACTAACACTCATTTTACCCACTGTAAAAAGCACTCTCTTCTGTGTGTCATACCTAAGACAGCCCTGCAGATTAGCACAATTATCCATTTCTAGAAAAATATATTCCTACCAAAAATAAAATACTATGCTTGCCTGAAAATATTTATCCTGTTTCAGTAAATTCATCATGCATGTACTTCCAGGTCCTCTTCTACTCTTTCCTTTAAAAGGATGTTCCTAACATCCCAAGCATATCCCAAGCCAGAATGATAGCCCTCCAGCCGAACACAAACCCCACAGCTCAAGGTACACACACACTCGAGGCTGGAAAACACCTGCATTGCCTCAAAGGGAAGAAAATACTCCCTCACACAGGGCTTGCTCCCACCTTTGTGCTGCACCTTCCAGTGACCTGGGAGAGAACCACTGTGGCTGAAGCCCTTTTGCTTGGCCAGATTCGTTTTCCAGTTTCCTGGTTCAATTCCCCAGGCAGCAAAGAAACACTTGTGCCAGCAAAAGGGAGGGGGGGGATGGCTGGAGGGAAAATAGCCACTTCTTTCAGCAGCAGTACTGGCTGCCCCTGCTCCCTTTGTTCACAACAGGGAGCTCCCCAGACCCATGTTACCACCCAAAAGAGTTTTTCAGAAACAGGGCTAGTAGCCCAGTTAGCATCTGCATTCAGACTGTGTTGAATTTACACTCCTGAATACACTGTGTTGGTAAAGACTTCTGTTCCCTTTCCAGGTATACAGCTTAAAAACTTCTCACCTTATAAAAGTTGTTGTACACATTTCAGGGCCCAAATTAGCTCTATTGCAGCAATTTTCATTTTATCCCCATGCTTCTACATCTCTAAGACACAATCTTTTCTGCAACCTGCCCTTTTCCCATTCTCTGCAGACCCTCTGCCAAGCGCTCACCATCTTCAAATCCTTACACAGAGTTTCACCCTTGCTGGGATATCATTTCCATAGGATTTCTGCATCTCTGACAAAGTCTCCCTCACGTACAGAGCCACAATCACCTTTCTGAACTGGGCCTCTTCAGAGTTTGCCCATCAAATTAACTACAGGCCAGCTTCTTGCAGTCTCCTGCTTAAAACAGATTCACCCAGGGAGACACGAGTTGCTGCCGTCAATAAAAGACACCATTGGGGTTTTGATCATGGGAGTGCCAGGTTTTCCTGAGCAAAGCTGCTCATGCAGAAAGCCTGATCACTCCTTGCAAGCCAGCTGCCATAGGAACCTCCCTCTGTCTCTCCATTTATAGCATTTACCAGAAGGCATTTTATTATTGTAAATAATAATAATAACACAGGCAGAAGGGCGTTAAACCAGGTGCCGCAACCATTATCCCTCCTGGGATCTGAACCACTCTCAGCCAAGAAGTCCCTGCCTTCACTCAAGGAAATTGCTTTTAATTCTCCTTCCAAAAATTGTGCACTGAAACTGTCCTGTTTCCAGGCTCACCTCAACTGTGGTATCTAGACACTGAGAACAGATAATCCAGATTATTATTTTAAAAAATCAATCTGAAAGATATAGATACCTCTGTTCATTTCAGAACAGAGGTATTTAAAAGGAAAGTGTGATGGTACTGGAGGGCAATTTATTTATTTATCCAGTTCTTAGATACCTGTAGTAATTATATACTTGGCCCAAATGCTGTTAACAACATGCACTTTCAACCTGCTTTTTTCTTCATGTTGTTTCCGTGCACCTTGACCTACCATTTGAAGGGCTGAACAATTCCCTTCCTTTATTTGCCCAGGAACATAGAAGATATTTTTAGAATGCAGCCAAATAAATCCTTGCTTATACCAAGCAATTTTCAGTAAACTATGACAAATTGTCCCTTTTTTGTCAGAAAAACTTCTGTTCACCAGTCTTTGTAGCTTCATAGCCCTTCCAGGACTGTGGGGACCCAAACAAAAGCATAAAACACTGCAGGTGCAGCCCTGCTGGGACAATAAAGAGGCATATCGTCACCTCCCTGCATGCTTAGTGGGAAAACATGTTTCTTCAAGGACAGTACTCTCTCTCTCTCTCTCTTGCTCTCCCCTCCTCCACTTTCTTGCCAGTGTTTTAGGAGCAAAAGGCAAGTTTAGTCCTCCAGATCAAGCTTTCAGTTCACTTTTTGAAGGACAGCATTTATGACCCTGTTAAAAGCGCTCCTACATCTCACCTTGCAGCACACACCCTCTCAAGTCTGCAACCCAGAGGTGTGGAGCTTCCCTCCCTGACTCCTGATCTGGGCTCTTCAGCTCTGTCCCAGCTGCTCTGTGAGTAAATGAAGCCTCTCTCTGTATAATCTCCTGAGCACCCCTCCCAAGCACTCTTTCCCCCTTCCTCAACAACTCTACCATCTCCACTCCTGCCTTCCTCTCCCCACCCGCACAACTTTCTTGGTAGCTCCAGACCTTCCAACTACCAATATTCCTCATGAGCACCCAGCCTGAGCTGTCTTTTGCCACCCACCAAGGTCACAAGGACCAGTGGAGGCACCAGCATTTCACAGAATGGTTTGGGTTGAAAAGGACCTTTAAATCTCATTTAGTCCAAGCCCCCTGCAATATGCATCTTCAACTACATCAGGTTGGTCAGAGCCTGGTCCAACCTGACTTTGAATGTTTTTAGCAATGGGGCATCTACAGCGTCTCTTGGCAACCTATTCCTGTGCCTCACCACACCCACCACTAAAAAATTTTTTCTTTATATCCAGTCTGAGAAGAGGAATGGGGCAGGTACACGTCTGTTGGAGATCACTGAGGTGGGGATACCAGCAGTTGAACCCAGCACAGCTCTCTACTGCAGAAAAGCTCGGGACAACCAGAGCAGCTGAGGCAAGGGTGTCCCATGTTCCTGCTTGGTCTGTGCTTGAGATAGCACAGAACTCCCTCAGAGGACAGCCTGCAGTGGGAATGATGGGCACCCCATGGTATGGGGACAAATCACAGCTTGCCTCATGGATGGCAGCTGTTAATATTCCCAAGGGCAGCATGGCAATGGGGACAGCCTACAAAAGCATGAAGGTTGTGGAACTGATCAGAAATACCTCCCTCCCTCCATGGCATAGCCCCGAGGAACACAGCTAAGACATGTTTGCTAATGTTCTTGACAGACATGTTGGCAAGAGCTGTTTGGCACTTGGGAAGGAAAAGGTCTCCATGTCTTGTCTTAACACCCTTTGGGTCCTATCTGTAGTTTGCATTTCTCCTCCTTTCCAGTGACAAGCACAGTAGCTGCTGTGAAACATGATGAGTCATGGCTGCAGGCTGCCAGGGAAAGGCAAGGGAAAGGGAAAGCAGGGACAGATGAGACAGGAGGGAAAGCTGCTGTCACTAACCAGTCTCCAAGTCATTGTTAGGTAGCTGCCACTGGTTTCTCGGCAGCACCGTGTCAATGTATTTTCAGCTTTCCCTGGCTAAAACCATGGCATGAGGAGGAACTTGAGAATACCCACATTATGTTACACATCTGCCTGAAAGCAGCATGAGAAGCATTGTGCTCTTCTGACCAGAAAATGCAGCAGGAACTGCCCCGTGTGAGAGTGGGGAGGTGGGAAGAGTTTGTCAGGCAGCTAATCTGTGAGGAAAGCAGAACTTTGAGAAGGCCAAGAGGAACATGCCTGGATCAAGATATGCTGAAACTGCCTTTACTGTTGCCTTTTCATGAAAACTGACAGCAATCACCCACCCTGACTGCTCTGCTTTGCCATATGTCCCACCTCCAGTGGCAACACAATTATGCCGGGAAAATCTTCCTGTGTCAAACGTTTCAAACACAAATATAGAAGGATAGAAGCCTTTAAGGTCACTGATTTGGTTCATGCCTAATGTATTTTTCATGCAGCAACCAGAAAATAAATATGATAGTGTCAGACACTGGGCATCTATTCTGATAGTGTCAAGTACTGAATGCCTCACAAGCTGTGAATCCAAGCACCTACTTAGATCCACAACACTGGTGTAAAGCAGGACCAAGTATTTCTTAGGCTGCTACTCAGTTGTGTGTGGGTTTCCCATCTCAGGAAACACAGTCACAGTATCAGAAGTGTACCTGCTCCATGACAAAGCTGATGCTATTCACAGCCCTTAGGGAAGAAACCAAGACAGAGGGATACACCTCACAGCACAGCAGCACAAGGACAACTTAGAGGTGCTACAGAAAAGCTCAGCTAAAGAGATTGCTCTGCTTAATGCAGGTGAAAAAATTATTTTAGTTTTTCACAGTCTACCACATATCAGTCTCAAAACTAATCTCATTTAACCTGATCTTCTACTTTGCAAGAAAGATAATTCTGTGCCTTGCTTCTGGTGCAAGCTGCAACATTTGTTCCCATCAGAGGACTTAGTTTTCAATTATTTGCATTTTTTGACCAAAACCAAAAGCAAAACACTGTCACTTAAAAATGTCCAGCCAATTCTACACAAAAATCTGCTCTGAGGCCTTCTTATCTCAGTGTTTCTAAGAGAGCTGACAGTTGCTGAAATATAGGCACTAGGATTGCTAGTGTTGACAAGGCTTTAAAGCATCATCACACTGAGTAGCCATTAGAGGTTATATTTCATTGGAAGTAATGTAATTCAATTACCATCACTCTTTAGTATGTCTCATCTCTGGAGGCTGACAATAAGCCATGTCATCCATCAGATTTTAACCTGAACTTTGCATTCTAGCCTCAGAGATTGCCAGTTCTCCATTATGAATGGCTTCATATTTTTAGTGTCATTTCTTAGGAAAAAGAGGTTATCCAATTATACTGTACATCCATTTGCCTGCTTGTCTCTCCTTCCTTAGCTTGTCAACCAGTTTCAATCAGGAGGCAAAGGTCTTCAATAAAATTAAGTTCCTATCAGTTTTGCAACTGATCAGAGGCAGAGTAAAGAAGAGAAATCATTTACACGTCCCAGTTGGGAGTGGTGAGCTATGTAATCCCTGCAAACTGACAGTCTGGTGAGCATGGACAGCTAATACTGTCTCTTTCTCCATACAAGAAACACAAAAGGCTGAGGAATTTGTGCTACGGCAAGGACAGAATGTCAGAGAGACCCACATCTTCTACTGTGAGACAACTCCTTAGGAAAGCCAGGCTCCTTTAGAACTGCTGTTCATGGAACAACTATTTTATAAATGCAGTGAGCTTACTAATTTACAAAGAATTTCTTGTGCATATTTCTTCAGCAAAGAATGTCTTGCGTAATTCACTCTGACAGTCAAATGTATTGCAAATACAAAACATAAATTGCACAGGAAAGTGATGTAACTTTTGCTTTCCCGAGTCTATGCATTTAAGCTCTATCAATGACCACATTTCCTGTCTCAGAATATCTGAAATGCAGAGTAAATGATTCACTATGTTTATATGTTTAAACGACTACTCTTACTGATGATTATCAACATTACTGATTCATATTACTGTTGTTGTTCTGCCTTTTTGCTGCCTAACTCAACCTGACATACTCATATACTTTGCTAGTTCTTTATCACATTCATCAGCTGCACAAGGATTGTGACTTAGGACAACTTACTCCTCACAGGCAACTGGTTTACATCTGTCATTGCATCCATTCCTTTTCTCACTCCCTCTCCATCCTTCCAAGCTTTACATCCACCATATTGACCTTTATGCTATATCCCTTTTCTCTGGCCTTTCCCACTCACTGGCCCTCACCAACTCTGCATCTTCCCTTCTCCCATGTCCATTCATCCTCCATCCCCTTGCCCCTCATTTTACCACTTCTTTTTCTGCCTCCCACATATGCTGTCATTACCTGTATCTTCCAGTTTCCTCACCTAGCTTGCTCTTTGCTCAGAAGATAATCCTCTTCATCTCTTTCACACAAAATTTCACCAGAAAGAGACCAGTGTACCTGGACATCCTTATGGAAACACTTCTGCTGGTCTTCCCTCGTTTCACTTGCTCACACTCCTACATGGATACTATGCATGGAAGCTGATCTTCCCTCCTACCCTTTCTGTTTTCACCTGTCCACTCACCACTGTCTTCTCGTATTTTCTCCTACTCTCACTGACATTTTTTCCCTGTTACTGCTACTCCCCTGTGACACAGGTATCTTCAGCTACATTCAAGCCCTTCTCTATCACTTTAACTTCTTTTTGAGTGTTTCTCTGCAACATTTACACTATCAATGGACCACTGTATCATTCTCCTCTGCTTCTAATGAACCCCTGTGAATGTACAGTTTCACTTCAATTCAGATATTTGCTTACCCTTCAATCGTGCCACTCTCTTCCTCAAGTACAACTGCTTCTCTAGTCCTTGTAAGCTGTGGAGGTTGATATTTTACTGCTAGAAGAGGTTGCATTCTACCATCTGGGGAGTTATCTTGAAAATTTCAGATGAACATGCCTACAATCTACCCAGGGTATGAGGCCCATCGTACATCAAATGCCTCAAATACTCCTAGGTAAGAGCCATGTCATACCGACACACACTCTCTCTCCCTCTGCTCTGCTGGAAGACAGCCCATGTTGCCAGGAAGAGTCATCCATCAGCTGCAGGTAGGCTGGCAAACTCCCACATCTGAAATACCAAGTTTTACTCCTCCCTCACACCTGTTACTCACTCCTGCTGCCATCCCTCAGGGAGCACCAGCGAAACTTTCAGGACAAGACCACCAAGCCTCTTGCCCTCATTCCTATACTTTTTATAACTTCTGTCATACTCCTGTTTCTCATTCTCTCATCTACATATGCCATGCTTTCCCTCCCCCTCTACTTTATTTTGTCAGTTCCTAGAAAACTCCCTGCCTACACACAAAAGGAATCCACCTTATCTTGATTTAGGTTTCTACTGACAGGAGACATTTACAAATCTCATAGTACATCCCTTAGCCTTCGGTGACCACCTCTGGCCATCAGTCTCTATTGTTTGTATCTAAATTGCCATTCATCTGCATTATTACTCATTCCTGATATTGTCACCTTTTCCCTCTCCCACATTCATCATGTCACCCACAGGGTCTTGTTTTGAATTAGATTGCAAGGTATTCAGAGTGCTCATACAGCACAGACAGTGCAATGGGAGCTTGTAGGAGCTAGCAAGTATTTCCCCCACAGAATGCAAGGACCATAACTGCCCAAGGCTAGCAGGAACTCACCGAGCCATACAGTTCCCCTTTCTCATTCATTCCAAGGTAAAGTCCACTGTCGACTCCTCGGATGCTGACCAAGCCCACTGCTATACTGATAAATTCCAGTATACCTATGAAATGAAGGAAAAAACAAACAATGTACATATTGTTTCCATTGAAAGATTTTTTTTTCCCCCAGATATAACTTATCCCTGAGTGTCAAGCACCTATTTTCAAGGCTATTTCCCCCATTTTCTGAGTTGTTTGGAAGAAGATGAGGACAAAATTAACATACAATACTTCAACTAGTTTGGGTCTTTGTTAGAATGAAGGATTGCAGACAGCATTAATGTATCAAATTAAAAGATTTCTCTCAATCTTTCTCATCATTCCTAAACACATATCTTAAGCTCAGTTATACTGATTTGCACAACAGATAATACATTCAGAGAAAAAAAAAAGTTTTTAGATTGCCAAAATTAGCAGAATTGAGGAACCTATGAAACTTGTCTTGCAAAATAAATTCTGAAAAAATACATTTTAATCAAAATTGTGAAATAAAGCAATGTTGCACATGGAAACAAAAAGGTCTCCTTTCAGACATCAATGAATCAGGAATACAGGGAAAGATTTACTCACAGTATGATCTTCCAGAGGCTTGGAAAATGAAAATCCTTAGTATAGTCCAGTGTCATGCATTTCTGTTTAGATAGCAACCATTCTCTCTGATGTGTTATTATTTACTCATCTAAAATTCAGACATTAAAACATCCTACACCTAAGTGTAATAGTGAGTACATGATTAAGTTTTCCCATGCACATAACAGCAAGCTTACACAGACGTTTGTTCACTTAGAAATAAGAATACCTTGCAGAAAAATGGAAATTTCTTCCTACTTGGGAGTGCTTGTCTAAGACTGTAATGATCTCACAGGAAGTTATCCAGCAACATTCAGAAGCATGCTGCTGTGTTACGCTACTTTCTCAGTCACAAAATAAACTGTGTCCTGCACAGAGTAGCATTTTCAGTATGTGGTTTCTCATGTTTAAGCACACTGCATAACTACTTTTTAAAGCTTATTGGAAATTATATGTACATGAAATAATGAAATAGCAGTATATTGTGTGTTGAGCCTCGTGTGGCCAATAAAAAAGCACTTTCGTGGCTTTTTTTTAACAATTAATTTGGCATCTCCCATAAAATAGTTGCGCACTAATCAATAGCAGGCATGAATCACATAGATCTAATATAGCACAAGTTGAAGCCAACAGGGAAAATTTATAGACAAGCTAATGTAAAGATGAAAAGTACTCCCAATAAGGGAGTATTGATCATTACCTTATATATTATTCAGCACTACAAACACCATCAGTATTATTGTTTTGATAACCCTTTTTTGGGTTATCAAAAGACCTGGGCATTTTAAATTATTCTCTACACATGCTCAAATAAAAAATACTGGAGAGAAATATTTTGCAATTTTGTAATTATTTAAGTAATATAAAGTGGCAGCACGCTGTTTATCTGGTATATGTAATGTCCCAGATACAATTGATCCATTGAAACAATTTTAAGATTCCCATTATATCTGGACATGCAATACTTTCAGATTTCTTAGTAAGGTTTTTTTTCTCTAAAGCTTTTACCAAAATATTAAATTACTTGATACATGTTACCAAGAAATTTTAACTGAGGTTAAATCTTATGTTAAGTGTATATTAGACACTACTATAGCTAAGTTAGTGAGTCTGGCATTTTTCATATCAGTTAAAATGTAGCCTTTAATTTCTGTCATCATTTCAAATACTTGGATGCATGCTGCTTAGTGCATCAAAAGAACAAAAAAGGCACTGTCACATCCTATCTTAAGTGCAGAAAATTAATTGAAGGTACTTGGCAAAGAGCATCCACATATTTGAGATCAGAACAGAGACTTCTTCATTTGAAACACTCAAAAGTCTACTCACAGCAAGTTTTATGTGCCATATTAAGTCCTTCAAGAGATTATCTGGGACCAAGCATACAGTCTTACAGAAGTCTTGTCAGTTTAAGGATTACATTTGTCCCACTGTTCTGTGCATATTTTCACTGTATAGTTTCTATAATATACAGATAGTACCTAGGACCTGAACTAGATATTAAAATAGATAATCCTCTTCAAAATGAGGCTGTATCAAATGAAAATCAGGGCAACTCCAAACTTTGAAAGCTAGGGCCCTATTTATAGCTAAAAATGTGAAAGGGAAGTAGAGAGAAAATAACTCAGTACATGTGGTGCTGAATCTCTTCTCACTGAGCATTTTCTTTAATGAAACTACTTCAATGCAAAGACCCATTCCTTCACAAGGATAGAAAGAAAGTTTCAAGGAAGCTATTTATTCCTTACATGTCCACATCCGCCCTTCACAAACTTTATTCTACAGGATCCAACTCAGACCATGCTGAATGGTGCAGGACACCAGCCTGGCATAAATGCTGGTCCTGCTCTCCTGACACACTCACAGGTGAGAGGAGGTGTGCTGTTCACTTTCAACTTTCATCTATCTTAGCACTGCTGAAGACCAGGGCTACAGAAGCATTTTCCTTGCTTTTTAGGCAACGAACACCTCTGCAACTGCACAGTTTTACGTTGTCGCCGGTTTGTCCTTTGCCCATTTTTGCCTCTAGCTACACGTTGGCTTTCTTTGTATCAATTGATTGGAGCAGTTTAGCGGAGAGCAGCGGGGCGAGGGAAGCGGAGCCCTTCGTGGCTAAGAAGGCGCCGGGAGGTCAGCCCAGGGATGGAGCGAGGGAAGGGGGCTTCCCCGGCGCCCCCCTCCCCCGGCGCCTCCCTCTCGGCCTCCCGCCCGCCGGCCGAGGCTGCGGTGCGGGGCTGCCGGGGCCACGCGGGGCTCAGCGCTCCGCCGGGATGCGCCCCGCCTGTCGCAGCTGTCACCACCCCGCCCGCTCCCCCACAGGATGCCAATTAAAAGACGGGAGCGCAGACAGACGCAGCACCCCCAGGCAGCGGGGCCCTGCTTCAGTTTCAGGCTTTCACAGCGCCCTTGCCCGCCCCCCCATCCCCTCCCCTCTGCAACGCTCAGTAGCGGAGGAGACTGTCGGGCCTGCTCGGCGCCTTTCCCTCCCCCTAAAACCTGGCCCACGATGCCCAGTCCCGGGGGCCAGAGCCTTCCCCGCACGCATCACCTTCCCCCCGCCCCGCCCCGGTCTGCCGGCTCTCCCCAGAGACAGCACGGGGCGGGGGGCCGGCCCGCCCACCCGCATCCAGCAGCAGAGGGGCGGGCAGCCGCAGGGACCCCTGGCCGGAGCCGCCCCCGCGCTCTCCCGGCGCTGAGCCCGCCCCGCCAGCCCAGCGCCGGAGCGGGCAGGGCGGGCCGGGGAGGCGGGAGGGCGGGCGGCTGCGCGGCTCCCGCAGATGATGAACGCAGCGGTTCCTTGTAGCAGCAGGTCCCGGGGAGCGGAGGTCACCTGCTGACAAGCTTTTTTTTTTATCCTTTTCCTGCATGCTCCTATTTTTTTAATGCTGTGCATGCAGTACTTGTGCTGACGCACAGAGGCACGCCTCTCCGTTGTTACAGAGTTCCTGAATTTACAATGACTCCACTGTCTAGCCAATGCCCTACACTAAAGGAGACTGCATCAAAAAAAAAAAAAATTCTTTTGTGACCCGGGAGAGATAAGGCTTTGATCACCTGAGATCACATTACGCGGGGGACCCAGCCGGGTTCTCCCGGGGAGCTTTTCTTTTAGAGATGGACATCTTGCTGCAGGAATTGCGAAATGCCAGGGCTCCCAGAACCGGGCGAGTATAGACACACAATATGGCTCGGTTTATTGTACGCAATAGGCACACATCCAACATAGCATCACAAAAGAATTACTCTTATCTGATGTCTCTCCAGAGGTGTGTGCGGGGAGGGGGATTCCCACAGGGCAGAGCTCAGAGAGGAGTTTACGCGCAACCCCCGGGGTTTTCTCTTTGTCCTCCTTATTCCTGGAGAAAAACTTCCTTCTGACGCGTACCCCCGCATCCACACACGCGCACCAGGTTTCCCGCACACGCTCGCAGGAGACCATGTGAGCCCGCTCTCCGCAGGGCAGCTCCCGAGTTGGGATGCAGACCTCCCCAGGATCATCAGAAGACTTTACAATCACCGAAACTCAAATAGCATCAGCTATTCTGTGACCTTCCGGCAAACACAACGGCAATGTCACGGCACCGATGCAAAAGTACCGAGATCCCCTTCCCTCCCTCAAAGAAGCCGGAAGCCCCAAGGCATCCCACAGGTTTGCCGTGCCCGGTCTTCCCAACCCCGGAGCGAGCATCACCGGCGCGCTGCGTGGGGAGAAGAGTTATCACCGAGACGCGTCCTGGTGGGGGGAAGAGGGAGATCAAACCGACAAGGACCACCCCCCACCCCGCCCCCCCCGCCAAAAAAATCAATCTATTTAAAGCTAAGGCGCTGCAAGAGGTGGAAGAACTGCCCCTCGGAATTGTCAGCTTCCTACAACTGCGGCTGGAAAGCCATTTTTAAAAATAGATGCCACGAATAATGTGGTCACCGCCGCCTCGCGAAGGGAACAGCTGGCGGCCCTCCTCCGGGGGCGGCGGGGCCCCGTGGGCCGCCGGCCCCCCGCCGCCCCGGCTGCCGGTGCGCGCAGCGCCCTACACCTGCTGCGGCCCCGCTCCGCGCCGCCCCCGCCGCCCTGCTCCCGCACCGCAGCGGGCAAGGGGAACCTGCGACGGTGGCTCAGCAGCTACGCGCGGCGTCCGCCCGTGCCAAGGAAAACGCCTAGCTGCAACACACCCCACACCCACCCGCCCGCCCCATTCCCCTCACTGCGCGTCTGCCTTAAACACTTTCCGCACTTTTTCTCGCCAGCAAGCCTGGATGTTGCGCCCCCGGGAGAGCCGCGACGCTACCCCCACCCTGCTACCAGCCCCGTAGACCCCGGGCGGGCGGCGTGGGAGGGAGGAAGAGCCTGTAAGCAGCGTGAGAGTGTCAGGGAGCAGCGGATGGAGGGGGATGGAGGATGAACCTGCGACCACGCGAGAGCCTCAGTCCTCTCCTCCCCCGTCCCTCCCTCTCCGCTTCCCTCATGAGCCCTTTGGAGATCATCTCCTACAACACCGGCATTATCTAAATAGCTTCACAAAGCAATAAAATACAGCTTAGACATCATTCAACATCTGGCATTAAAATACAAAGAGAGAAAAAAAATCAACACAGGACTTGGTTTTTACGACCGAATTTAAGTGCTGTCAGGTTGGTTCACTCACAAGTTAACTCCTTCCAACAGCTGGGAGCGTGGCGAGCTAACCTGGCATATTTTCCGCACCCCTCCTTTAAAAAAAAAAAAAAAAAAAAAAAAAAAAAAAAAACCACAAAAAAAAACACCCCAAAGAATCAGCTCAGCCAGGCTGTTTTAGTCACTTTCATACATTCAATCTGCCGGGCCTTTAACAGTCTCCCTAGCAGCCGAGAAGCTCCAGGCCCATTGGACTCGCGTGTGCATGTGCATGTGTGCGTGTGTGCATGCACAGGCTCTCCGGAGCGGCCGGGGCCAGCAGCCCTCCAGCCCTCGCTGCTGAGTCACAAATAGCGTCCCCTGGAAAGGAAACCCAGGGAACGCTCTTTTCAAATTCGCTGCCAGCCTGACACGCCACACAGCTCGAGAAAGGCAGGTTTTGGCGCAGGATTCCCGGCTGGCTCCGGACCCCACCTGCGCTCCCTCTTTCCCGGGGCGCCTGTCACCGGCGCTGCCGCACGGCTGCGGGCTCGGGCGGGCGCAGAGCCCGGCTGCGGGTCGGCATGCGCTGCCGGTAAATCCTCGCCGAGCAGCGAAGCAGGCAGGGTGTGCAATTCGGGCAGTTACTAGGGCAGGTAATCGGCAGAGAAAACGAAAGAAAAGCCCTCGTCAATTTGCGTATAGGACGAGAGCCACTCCCTCCAGGAAACTCGGTGAATTTTAAATTGTGGTGGTTAATGATTAAAAACCCTTTAAACTCGCGAAATCAAATCATTCAGCAGAAACGTCCCGAGCAAAAATTCCACCACCGCCACCACCACCTCCCAGTACGCGTCTGCTCTTAAGCAGAACTTGGGGCTATGCAAACATCGCTACCGAACACCCGGCGACTTCGGTGAGGGCTCCTGCTCCGCCGCGGTGCTGCCGCTCGTGTACATCTGCACCCCCGGACACATTCATTTCTCCCCTCGGCGGATCAGCCATCAACACAAACCCCCCTTCCCGCCCGCCTCGCACCCCCCACCGTCCCTCCGCCCGCAGTTCTGCCCCATTATTTCATCACATGACCACTAAAGGGTTAAGGATAATACCTACCAAATCTGCTGTGGTCTTGCCTGGTTCCCTGGATAGTACCATTGGGGAAGATTTCTAAATGAAATCCAGTCCTGCAGTATAGCTGCCTCCGCCTGAGGATCCCCTTTAAATGGTCCAAGTCCGTGACCGCAGGCCCCCTGGGTAGCCCACCTGCCTCAGACTGACCCAGGTGGTCACTTAACAAAACCGGACTATCCACCGGCAAAACGGGCACATTCCCAAAGGGTACTGCATCCTGCACACCGAAATAGTTCCCAACTTCACCTAAGGGAGCCATCAGAAGATTCTGCTTTTAGAGAATGAGAATAAACAATAATGATGGTGCCAAACCCAGGAGATATAAGATTAGGTATATTCCACTCCTCTCCCCTCCCTAGCGCAGTTACAGAGAAAATGTTCTTTCTTCAATCCATTAAATGCATAAATAAAAGTAATATTCTGTTTTGACTGGTACAGGTTCAAGGTCAAACCAGTTAGTCTAAGAAACCACCACTTTATACTCACACACTGACATATTTATAAACATATAGATGTGTATATCTATATAAATGCATATATCCCCAGCTCTTAGCAAGCAATACGGTCTTCAGCCCATCCAACTGTAATAAAGAAAAAAATCCGTAGTTTCTCCATTTGGTTTAAGATAAGAATGACCATAGCAACTTAAATACCTAGGCGTTATAGGGATTTTTTTTTTTTTTAAGATGCACAGGCTACGTCAGGATTTATGGATTCTGACTCCAGAAAGGCATGCGCTGTTTTTACTCTATAACAGACTGCATACATCAGCATGAATCCTGCAAAGGGGGAGGGGGGAAATCTCACGTTGTTGGCTGAGATAAATCCAAAAAAAATTTTAAAAAAGGAAAAAAGAAAAAGGAAAAAAAAAAACTTTTGACGTCCAAATCTATTATCCAGAATTCTCAGGAGGCTCAGCAGATGTCCACTGGTTTAGGATTATTGACGATCCACAAGCAAAGCAGCAACATACAAGTGCTTGTGTCTTTCTTGGCTGGCTCGAAACAGGTGTTGCTTCTGCAGGGCTCCCTGTGAAATGTTGTACTCCAGCACTGAGCTGCAGCTCTTGACTGTGGATCTCCATCCAGCACGCAGAGTGGCGCAGGAAGAGGCATTGGGCTGGGTTTAAGGTAGTCCTGATTGCTGCTGGAAGGATTCTCCGAGGTCCTAGCGCTCAGCCCTACCTGCTGCAATACCGAGCCGCTTCCAGCGCTCGGCACGGCGCGGAGCGGCTCTTGCTGCTCTGCGGCAGCGCGGCGCTCGCCGGCAAATAAATAAATAAGTGGGCGAAACTTTGGGGGAGGAATAAAGCTACGCGATGCTAAATATACCGCGCCCGCCCGCTGCGGGAAGCGGGCTCCTCAGGAGATGCCCGCATAGCCCGAGTCCCCCCTGACATTGGCGGGGGGAGCGGGGCGGGCAGAGCCCTGCCCGCCCAGCCCGAGCTCGGCCCGGGGCCCGGCCCCGCCGCAGGGGAGGCGGAGGCGAGCCCGCCCCGCACCGCTCCGCAGCCCGGCCCCGGCCCGGTCCGCCGCAGGTAACCGGGCTGCCGCTGTCCCAAGCGGGGTTCAAACTCAGCTCCGGCGGGCAAACAGGCGGGGCGCGGGAAGTTCGGGAGCTGGGGCGGGTTGGTGGGGGTCGTTATCGCCCACGCCGCAGTTTTTGCCTTCTCCACTCTGGCTCCCCGGCCCCGGCAGTCCGCAGCCCTCCCGCTCTGCCCTGCGCTGCCGGGGGCAGTGTCGGGGATGCCGCTGCCGGTGCGGGTAGCGCCGCCGCCCGGGACGCCCCGCGGGCCGCCCGAGGCTCCTCGCTCGGCCCCAGTTTGTAAGAGCGCGGTGGAGGGAAGGGAGAAGCGAGCAGGAGGTGGTAAGGGGGAAGATAGGGGTGCGGTGCGAAGTACATGTTCTCTTTGCCCCCAACCCCTCCCGCCCCCCCTCCCCCCCGCCCCCCAAATGAAGTTATTTAAAACTGTCGGGAGAGACTCGGCGAACGGAGAGAGGGTTTCTGTTTCTTCTTATGATGCCCAGAATTGGTGTTATTGTGGGTTTGCCCTTCGAAAATAGCTGTGTGAATCAGCAAAGGGACAGAGGGTCTCCTGCATTTGCAAAAGTGTTCTTGAGCAGAGCTCAAGGACTGGGCACGATGCGGAGCCTTGCACGAGGGAGAGGACGCTCCGGCAGCGCCTTGAATTGAGCACAAAACCGAAAGACAGGCTCTTTTGGGAATGGTGGGGGGAGAGAGAGAGGCAGGGAGAAAAGGAGGAGAAACATAATATCTTGGGGGCTGGGGGAAGAGATTGCATGGTGTGAATGATGATGTGCACCGCTGAGGTAGCGGGGTCCGGGAAGGTCATTGGTGCAGCCTGGAAAGAGAACTCTAGAGAAGGAGAATTTTGCAAGGGGGTTAATTAAAAATAATCGACTCTGCACGTCCTCCTGCCCGATGGGCATGCGGTGGAGGGGATGGCTCTCCTTGCCTTCCCCATCACAAAAGCCAGCAGCCCAGATCTGACTGGTGCAGCTTTCCTGCATCCCCCCACTTGCCAATGTGACTAAACACGAGAGGAGGGAGAGGGACTAGTTTCCATATCTAGCGGGGAAACTGCAGCAGGGAAAAGCTGTGTCCTGAATCCACACGGACCTTTAGGGAACTGACTCACGCCAGTAGCGCATGAGCCAACCCCTCTTTTATTTGACTCCATCAGTCCTTCTTGCAATTTGAAGGACAGGATGCAGAAGCTTCAGAGCAGAGTCACATCACTCTAGTTCTGTAGATCCACAAAAGAAACAGTTGCTGCATGTCAGCCCATGCATTTATGCAGGAAAAGGAGGAAAAAAAAAAAAAAAAAAAAAAAAACAACAAAAAAAACCAAAACAAAACACCCCAACACCAAAGTAGTAAAGTCTTTGCTCTCTGGCAAATAGTTTGGAAGCATTTACCCTTTTTTTTTTTTTTTTTATTTAAGGACACTGCTCTCACACACTGGTTATATCAGCGTGAACAACTGCAGAATGACTTGGGAAAAACTGCAGAACTCACCATGTCAAAAATCATCATTCTTTATCAAGTGGATCATGGCAGTACCCAGAGGCCCCATTCAGGGCTCACAGCTCCATTGTGTCGGATACTGTAGACACATGTAATAAGAGAGATGGTCTATGCCCAAAGAGCTTATGATCTTAACCCATGATGAAAGACAACAGGTGTATAGTACAAACCCATGGGGGAAGGATAAGGGAAAAACAGCCTTGAGAATAAAAAGCAACAGGCCCAGCCAGTGACAAGTGTTTGGTGTCAGAAGGAAGTTTTAAGCAGATTTGAAGGAGAACAATAAAGGAGCTTTACGGTTATTAATGGGGAGATTTTTCCATGCATAATGGCTAACTTGGAAGAAAACATAAAATTGCTTGTTAAAAAATTGGACTGTGGAAAAATGAAGGTTTGTGCCACTGGTAAAGTAGAGGGAAATATGCTGAGTGACCATAAGGGCCTGGTATCTGGTGTGCTCTCAGGAAAGAGGTTCCCAGCTCCTTTCTAGTGCTTTAAATTTACATTTCTAGTCCCAGTGAACAGTATTATATGGATTTTTTTCTCTACTTCAGGCTTCAGTATTTTCCATCTTGTACTTCACACCAGCTTACCTTATAAAAAATATCTGAAGGTAAAGAAGAAAGTATTGGTATAGTTGCCTTTTTTTTTTTTAACGGATTTAAATGAAAGCCCACAGGTTATTTGCTATAGGAAGTTTAGTGTTTTAAAAGTGTTATCTAAGTTGAGGCTTTGATGTCTGAATTACTCATAAGTATCAAAGCCACATATGAATTATGCAGGACATCCCCAAAATTATACCCATCTGTGAGTAGGTGGTGTTCCAACCTTGCTTCACATAAAATCTGTGTGTGATGTGTAATGTCAAACTTACCCCTTACAGAAGTTCGGCACTGCTGATAGCTGGGACTGTATTAGAAACCTACACTTTTATCCCCAAGACACTGAGGCAGGAACATCCCTAGCTCCCCTCTACTCGAGATTCACACCCACTTCCCTTAAACCCTCCTGGAATTAAAGACTGCATCTGCCACAGTGAGTCATCAAGAGCTTACTCATCAGCTTTATGCAGGATTTTAACTCCTGAGAGCAGAACTGGTCAGAAGGATCCTGCATTTCTTGAGGAGTTCCTGGCACACATTCTCCTCACATGTACCACACTAATGTGACACCTCTGTCAGATTTTAGGTATTATGACACTTCTAAAAGAAAACTGTTTCACCTGTACTCTGCCAACTAGTTTAGTTTTAAAAGATCTTTTCACGTATCATTTTTGAGTGTCATTTAAAAAATAATTCAGCCTGGCAAAACAGGGTTTTTTTGGTTGTTTGTTTTTGTTTTGTTTTAACTCCCCCCATATTGTATCATTTCACCAAGATCAGGTTCTTATTCTGGACCTTTAATGTATCTAACTCATTTATTTCCCAGCCTAGCAGATAGAGAACTGAAAGACTCAGTTATTAAAAAGAGAGGTGTTATGACTTTCCCATGAAACACATGGCATTTGTCATTTTTACTAAAATGTCTTGAGGCAGAAAACTTTTAAAAGCTTCTATTTTTTAACATATAAATGGAGAATAATATAAAAAGTAATGCTATTTTCAGTTTTCTTGACAAATAAGAGTTTTTAGGGTATTTCAAAGCATGACATAAACCTGGATATAAGACTATTCATTAATCTCATCTCACTTTAGGCTGCTAGAATTGAGACATCAAGATATAAATGATTTGTTCTTTAACATAGAGAAATAGGAACAATTTTAGGGCACAAATCATCTGACCTATTCTAAGAATCTACTTTAGGATGACATGACTCATGTGCTAAAGATGTTTAATTCTTCTTCGTGTATGGAGGGAGCCTATGTTAGATGTAGACTTCTACATGACAGAGATCTAGATAGGACTGCATGGATCCCACCTGCTGCCTCATACATGTGATTGAGCATTTCCCCAGAATGGCTGGTGAGGGCACTAAACTATTAATACAGTTACACAAATTAACACTCCAAAGAAAACTCATGTGATCTCAGCAATGAAAAATGACTGAAAGTCATGATTATCTAACATTAGATTGACTGGAAATAAAGAAAACATTTGTGAAAACAAAACAAACCAAAAAGCCATGTGATTCAGGTTAACTGGATTAAGGAAAAAATGTCTACAAATTTAGAAAATTTAAACTAGAGGAATGTATTAGCTTTCTCACTTTAGAGACTGTAGAAAAAATAGCAGTATTTATGACCAAAAAGTTTCCTATAAGAATTCCAGAATTCAGCAGGAAAGGGCGTGTTCCCTGTTCATCAAATTTTCACACTAGAGTAGTGTAAAACATGCAGTTTAGATGGAAAATTCCAAGAGAACACCAGTGTCACACAGCAACTGTGGGATATCTGATATTGATTCTTCATGGTATTATGGTATTTTGCAGTGAACAGGAATCAGTGAATTCACATAAATGAATACTGGCAGAATATGATCTTTGTGATCATCCTAGGGAGGGAGTTATTAGGGTCCATGTTTGAGCACAAAAGTAATACTGCTATTACCAGTTAGATAAAGTCAAGTGCATTGACACAGGTGTCAATACAGTCTTTTTGAATGCATGTCCTTGTTGGTGATACTTGAAGGTAGATAGGGTGATGTTAAGTTTGAAAGCTGCCAAATATGTTTGAAATTTCTGTGATGTGTTTATTTGCACATGGCTTGTTTCTGCTGATTTTAGTAATGAATTGATTGTCCACTACATTGCAAGTCCCTCCAGCTCAAGAGCCAATTCGCCGCTGATTGAAAGGAGAAAAAGGGAGGAAATCTGGGTTGCCATGTGTACAGGTGACCACAGAGGCCTCCACATGGCAAGCAATTTGAGTGGCAAGGCTCACAGAACTGCTCGTTGTGAGAACCTCTTTGCCACAGCCAGTGCTTTGCTTCGTGTGCCTTCCCTGCCCAAGCACACGTGGTGGTGCCTCAACAGAGGTTTCTGCCTTCTTCATGCTCCCACACTGTCGGTACTCAGTTGTAGCTGCGGTCTCGGTAGGGTTTGCCAGGAGGCTTCAGGGCATCCCGGAGGCTCTTCCTTCGGCTGATATCCTTCCTCTGTAGATAGTTCACTGCCTGAAAGGTGACGCGGCCTTTGCACACCAACCAAGGCACGTAGCCTGACCATCAGCCGGATGCTACTTACCAGCGCTAGACTGGAGCTGCAGCCAACAGCCAGGTCCTTGCCACCTTGCCGGGCAGGGAGAAGGTGCCTCTCGGCACCTGCCCAGCTCGGCAGGCGCCGAGTGCGTGCCCCACTTACCGCTCCATGAGCTCTGCGGCAGGCACAGCAGCAGCCCGGTGGGCCGTCCCCCCGACGGATTAGGTCCGTGCCAGCTCCACGATGGCTCTATGCCCGCTTTCTGGAACGGCCAAAGGCCTTGAGAGCTTTCCCGATGGAAGGGATTACCTCTCCCTGCACGGCACCGTGGCCACCCAGGACATTTCACGCGGGATGGCCCTGAGCCCGGGCCTGCAGCGGCCCCCCGGGGCTGCTCCCCCCGGGCCGGGGCAGGCGGGGCCGGGCGCGGCGGGCCGGGGGCTGCGAGGCAGGGGCAGCCGCGCTTGTGCGGGGCTCTCTTGCCCTCTAGCGGGCGAAGCCAGCGGGGCGGCCCCGCCGTGCCCCCGGCCAGCGCCGCCGTGCCAGGCCGGAGCCCGCGACCCGCTCTGCCGGAGCCCGGCTCCCGCCCCGGGCCAGCCCCGCCGCACGGCGCCGACGGCGCGGGCGGACGGGCCGGGGCCGTGCCCTGGGGCCGGGCCGTGCTGCGGGAGCCGGGCAGCCTGGCTGGGCAGCGCGGCAGGAGCAGCGCTCCGAGCAGAGCGCCTGTCCAGGATGCCGCCAGCACCGCTCAGCCAGCTGCGGGGAGAGCGACCCAGCACCACGGTGCCAACCAGCAGCGCCAAGAGCAAGACCATAATGGGGCAGCCAGAGACACCATTCGTCTTTGCGATTCCTTCAGCCCGTTTGGTGGCTGACCATGACCCCGTAGCTGCGACCACAGCTACAGGTGGGGAGCCAAAGGGGAGCACGGGGCTGTGCACCCCAGTTGCTGGGCAAGCATCGTCTGCCCGCTGCTTGCTGAAGAAGGGAGCAGTCGCTGAGGACAAGGGAGTGCCGGGTACGGGCCACGCAGAGACCTGGAGGCAGCTCTGCATCAGTCCGCAGCTGAATGGGGTGGAAGTGGTGCTGGAGGCCGTGTTTGGGAAAGGAAGGACATCCGTGCTCATGTGGAGTGTTCTGACACATCATAATTTCAGTTCTTTAAGTTGTCTAGCCTGTGTTTACTAAGAGTTCTCCTTTTCTGCTAATGGTTTAGAAAATATTTCAGTATCACCATGTCCCTCACCTCCTTCCTTCCTGGTTCCAAATCAATAAAAATGTAGTTCTTTCCTACATTATTTTAACTGTACTATCTCTATCTAACAAAAGTTCTTACATTATCACTAGGAATTCTTGCTTTACAAATGTTTTAGAAAATTCGTGTGTCTTTTGAAACTGGCAGTGACTGACTTCCTTCTTGCAGACTTCAGCTTGACTATATCACTTTTCTCATTTTGCAAATAAATTTTTATACTTTTTTTCCCTCCCCAATTTAAAAATTATTTTCAGTATTATATATTGCATTTTTACTCTGACTGCTGTTGTAACCACTGAACCACAACAGGCTTAAAAGTTATCCTTTTCATGAAATATAGCTTGTTAGCCATCTAGCAGAACTCAGAATTTATTTTCTTCCTCTCTAAAGTTTTCCTACTCTCACTTATAATTTCCCAGTTTTGGGGAATCACTGATACCTCTGGGGTGACCCCTCTTGTGATTTCTTGAGGTAGGGTAGTAGTGATGAGAAAGTCTGCTGTTTGCTGGTAGTGAGTATAGTTGGGTCACTTGGAATGCAGTCACTTGGAAACCACCACTCTCTGCTACAGTTATTATAATCCTTTGCATGCCTGTGTCTGTTTCATTTGCTTAAATGCTATCCAATTACTTTGTTGATAAATAACATATTTTGCGTGGTTTTGCCTGATGATTTTCTTAATCATTCTGTTGCTATTTCACCAATAACTCAACAGTATGTAACTGCACTCTGATTCAGCAATGTGAAGGAACAGAAAATAATATAACTATTTGCTTTAAATAACTATCCTGGATATGTACTAATGTTTTCCTTTTGGTTGGCGGAGACAAAAGTATCTCTGACTAGTATCTTGCTTGTTTCTCCTGAACTTATTGCTTTGACAGCAAGACTGGAGACCCTTCCCTCTTGTCCAGGGAGGAAAGGGGGAGAAGTTCTGGAGAAGTCAGTAGCTGTGGGGAGCAAAGTGATGACAAGATTACTAAGCCATTCCCCACAGAGGACTGCCATCTTCTGTTTAAGCCATTTCTGTTTGCCCAGCCTGAGTAAGTTTATAAAGGAACTGGGCAAAAGGTGACACGGGAAGAGAAGGGACCCCACCGTACAAACTGCCATCAGCATAATCTTTTCATATGCTGTTGTGAGATACCAGAAATATTTTATATAGTGTCTTATTTGCTGGTGAAGAATTGGAAATGCTTGTGATGTGTATACAAGGTATCTCAGATAAGGAGTTTTTCTACTCCAGAGAGCCATGAACAGCTACAACCCATGTTTGCTGTTAGACAGGGAGTTAATGGTAATACCTCTCTCTTCTATGTTTAAAGTAAATGAATTCAGGCTTTCCAGAGAAGGAAAAATAAACAACAGTGATTCTGAGCTTTTACATGGCCCTCAATCTGACTCTCCCTGCCTCTCTCTGGATCTCAAGGCACTGGTTTTATGAGGGTCACCAACACACTTCTGAGTACCAGGCTGCATATTTATCCCTAGCTGGAATATCTCCTCCCTGCGGAGGAGCAGAACAGAAAAAAGTCTCCATTCCTTTGCCCCCACTCCTCAAAATTTATATTGGCTTCCACATCCTACCCTTCATTTCTCAGAAAAAATTGTCAAGGAGATGAAAAGCTCTCTACTAACAAGAATTTAATTCTCTGCCTTCATAGCTGCTCTTGACAAAAAACAGCTTTCCCACCCTGTTGTTTAGATTTCATCAAAGTCTGCAAACCTGAAATCTGCCATAGGAATTTCAGTCCACTCCCAGAAGCTGTTATTCCAAGAGTGCTTAGAAATTCATCAGAGGGTCTGAAAAACACATCAGCACTGGGAATCCACAACTAGGATTTCATGCCAGAAATAGATGCCGCCTGAACTACTTTGCTTTTTCTAGGCATTGCAGTGAAATCACTGACAGGCAACAGGGAAATAAACTGTTTGGGAGGTTCCTGTGCTTCCTCTGCTTTAAATATTGCTCTAGGTTTGAGGAGGAGAATGACAATTACTGTCAGGGATTCTCAGGGAATGACTTTATTGCACAGCTAAGCATTGAGAACTCACTTCTGCAGATACAGACAAATTGGCTGTGACTACCTTGCCTTTACTGCAGTAGCACTGCAGCCAAGAGAACTCAGCATGCAAATGTTGAGACATCAGGCAGACATCTAGTATTAAGTATCCTTTTTTTTTTAATGGGGCACAGGCTTGTGAAGTAACTCATGGCAAAACTGAAGGAAAATTATCTTGCCAAGCCTCATGTTATGCTATTTGTATAAATCTTGATATGAACAAGCAGAAAGAATTTGCTTGAACTTTCTGGAATTCATACCTCATATTCCTGTAATCATCTGAGTGTTCTAGCTCTGTATGTGGGAACCTGGTTCTGCTGCCCTGCTAGGGGCTGCAAAGGAGAGTTCTGATATACCAAGCTTATAAGCTTGCTCCCTTCTCTAGATTAGATGTTCTCTGGTTGTGTCTTCCAGTGGAGTGATGATGATGACACTGCAAACCCTGCTCTTCAAAAATAAAAGGAGCAAACTCCCACCTTAGGTAAGCTACTGCAGCACCACTCCATTGCTGGAGCTTTGACAATTGATACAAATGCAAAACAAGCAAATTGGAGTCTTTAATTCCCTCAGATTAAAAAATCTTCTATAGTTCATCACTGCAAAAACTCAGAATTTGTGGGCCATTCTCAGTCACAGCTTACATAATTAGGAAGCTGTGATAGTCACCACAGGACAGATGAAAGCAAAACCCAGGTACACGAAGCACAGGGAGATGAGTCAAAGATCCAAGAACTGCTTAAACATTTACAGAGTCACACAGTGAATTTCTGGAAACACTGCAGTCCAGGTGCGACTCACAACTAAAAATGTGAGGACTGAGGGCTTAGTAAATGCTCTTGAATAGTCTTCTCTGTAGACTTGATTGTCATTAAGTTATTGCCGCATGCAGATTTTGGTCCAGTAGTCCTTATATTTTATTTATAATTTAGGTCATATGCTGCTTTCATAATTTTTTGTCAAGTCATTTAAAGCATCTTTGCACAGTATTTAGACAAGAGCAAATATTAGGGGTTATCATCTTTTTAATTTTCCTTGGGTTTAAGCAAAAGCTATGTAGTGCAGAGTCTATGAAACTTCAAATTCACTTTGAAACTACTTCAATGGCACTCAAAAGTTGAGGCATTAGAGTTGTCTGTGAACAGTGAGAATGAAGATTATTTCTTAACATTTCTGAAAGGTAAAAATAAATCTGTAGGACTTTTAAGCAATTTTAAGTGCTTTTTTAAGTGATGTCAAACACTTGTTCATAACACACACAAATGTCACACTCAAAAAATAACTATACTGGTAATACGCTTTGAGAAAAGTCAGCCTTTTAATAACGATGTTTTACAAGTGGAGTCTCTCTTCAAGAACAGAGACTCAAAAAACTGTCATTACTGAAATGACTTTAAACTATGTATTTAAAAGAGCAAATATTCAAAAAATAGAACCTAAATTAAGACTGAAAGGCTTAGATTCCCAGAACTGTTCATTGGTGTCTCTTTTTGGCCAATTACACTCAAAACCTCTGAAGATGTCTTACATGAGTGCTTAGTAAATAAACTGCAGAATTGGAGAAAATTAGGTTCATTAAGACCTCTTCACAGAATCCTAGAATTGTTTAGACTGGGAAAGAACCCTAGGATCCAACCATTAACCCAGCACTGCCATGTCCACCGCCACTAAACCATGTCCCTAAGCGTCACATCTACGTGACTTTTAAATACCTCCAGGGATGATGACTCCACAACTTCCCGGGGCAGCCTGTTTCAATGATTGACAACCCTTTCCAAGAGGAAATTTTTCCTAATATCGAGTCTAAACCTACTCCAGAACAACTTGAGGACACTGTCTTTCATCCTGTCACTTATTACCTGGCAGAAGAGGCCACAGCCCAGCTGGCTACAGCCTCCTTTCAGGCAGTTGTAGGGAGGGATAAGGTTCTCCCTGAGCCTCCTTTTCTCCAGGTGAAAAAACCCCAGCTGCTCCTCACTGCACTTGTGCTCCAGACCCTTCCCCAGCTCCGTTGCCCTTCTCTGGACACGCTTCAGCCCCTCAATGTCTTTCTTGCAGGAAGGGGCCCAGAACTGAACACAGGATTTGAGGTGTGGCCTCAGCAGTGCCCAGTACAGGTGGACGGTCACTGCCCTGGTCCTGCTGGCCACACCATGGCTGATCCAGGCCAGGATGCCATCGGCCTTCTTGGCCGCCTGGGCACACACTAGATCATGTCCAGCTGCTGCTGACCAGCACCCCCAGATCCTTTTCCACCAGGCAGCTTTCCAGGCACTCTGCCCCAAGTGTATAGTGTTGCATGGGGTTGTTGTGACTCCTCAATGTATTTAACTATTTAATTATGTATGCCCTAGGTAAGGATGATTTCAGTGCCTGAGGTTAAGCTCCCACTGTTTAAAATTCCTGGCCTCATCACTACATCTTTTGTAGTGAGATCACGCTTCCATTAATTTGTGGCACTTTTTTCATATGAAAATTTAAAATACTCACTTTACACCACTTCATAACTCCTCAGCCCTTCTGAAAATTATTTCAACCCAGAGTAATCACTACAGATTTCCTATTTCATGGATATACAGCTATGATCTTTGCTTTAGAGTATTTGGGTAGTCACAGGGGTAAATCCTGCCAGGTTATGGAGAACAGAGATTAGCTGCCAAGAAGGCTAATAAGCATAGTACTTTTTAATTCATGGTACCTTTTTATTCATATGATTCTTAAGGAAACTGAGAAGAAAAGCTAGTGCAGGCAACATGACAGCATGCAATGTACAGCATGAGACGAAGAACATTCAAAGTTCAGTACTAAATTATGCCTGTAACTGGCCTTTCCAGCAATTCCTTTCAAGAGTAGTCCTTAGATAAGTTATTCCCGAGTAGAAGGTAAAATATATATAGTTTTTACTTTAAACAGCATTTAAGAACAGAGATCACAGTCTTTACTCCTTTCCCCATTAAACACAGAGTAGTCTGACTCCTCCCCTACACTTTTTAGGTGGGCAGCACAGGCATACAGCTTGCAGCTACTGTGTTCAGGGACTTAGGGCTAACTGTGACTGCTTTGACCCTCAAGATTTCAGCCACCTTTGTGAGGCTGTGCAAATGCAAATCCTACTTCTGCCCAATGGTCAAAAATATTCAGCAGCAAACTAAAACCTCCTGATGCAAGATTCACACAAGTGGTTCCAGTTTCAACTGCTTGATGGTATAGAACTGCAGGAGCTTAAGCAGTCTTTCTCCAAGGGGGAATATAAACAGCTCAACTCAATGTCAGTTATGCCCAGAACATTGCAAAATATTAATTCACGCTAAGCTGGAGAGGAAAAGTTCCTGACATTGTAGTCCTTCTTGAATATATTCACAAATGCAGGCACCCTTGCTCCTCCTAATGCTGATACTTAGAATACATGTAACTGCTAAAAATTAATATCCATTCAGCTGCATTTACAAAAAAGAAGACTGTTCCATCTTCACTGAGAACCAAACTGGGTATCTACAGACACTAAAGAAGAAAAAGGCAAAATTCCTATCTCATGAGAGATACAGGTTCCAGTCCACCAAACAACCCACCAGTTTAGACTGACAGGCAAGGATTTCTCACGCTGCAGAATGCTGTCTCATGCTCTTCGGAGGACGTCTGTTCCCAGTCACGACAGCCTAGCTGGTTCCCATCAGTTCCAGCATTTCAATAGTACTGACTGCTGCTGTGTGGCAATTACTGTTGAGTCTGCAGAAACTCATCCAATCTTTTTGCTGACAGCATAAGCTCTGAGATTACGGCGTCATGTGAGCTGTTTTTACGTCTAGTCTTCTGGGGTTTGTTTTCTCCCTCTGATTGCTTTAATTATTGAAAGGTTCTTACCCTTCCTTCCCTGCTTCTTTACGTTTTGAGCAAGGTGCAATCAACTCAGTTCAATCATCTTGGATCTCATCTGCAGCTCTGCTCTCAGTATGGAGCTATCTCATCAGCTCCACATTTCACTGCTGCCTTGCCTTTCTTCTTAGTCATGCTTTAATGTGACTGTTTGATGACTAAAGCAAGAAATACTTACTCATTTACTGTGTCCTCAGGCTCTGAATCACAGTGCATTTAATACAAAATTCTAGCATTTTGCTCTGAAGAATAATACCCAGAGACTTTGCAGCAGGTACTATGACATTTCATTGTGTTCCTACCTTTCTACTGAAAGTTCATTTAGTTCTTCTGCTGTAACAACAAGATCCTCTTCAACTTTTTAAATTCAATTTGTCATCCTCAAACTATGAGACTCCTCAAAGAACTATGTCTGTAAAACAGAGACTAAAAGAATATAGAATTCCAGAGTGAGACCCTGTATCTTCATACCAGCTATGGCCCCTGTGCCATAACCTCTTTGTCAAAATAACCTTCAGCACCAAGAGCTCTGCATTGTGGCACAGACATCTTCTGAAATGCCAGGGGCTAATATTCTCCTCCTCTCACTCATGACATGAGCATTCCCAGATGTGGAGGGTTAGAGGTATGGCAGAGCCAGATGAACAGCTGACTTACTGTGTCCTGTCAATGATGTACCACATCCACAAAGAGACAATCCCCTTTGCACAAAGTGGTCACTAGAAATGCTCAAACTTCAAGCTCTTCCTTTAATTAAGCTTTTCAATATTAAGCAAATTTCAGTCATTTTTCAAAATTGTCTTTCTTTGTATTTGTGTGACCATTATTCTCAGTGATTTCTAAGTGGCAAAGTACCTTCAGGAGGGGAATACTCTGATATATTGGTTCTCTGGAACACTTTTTTTTTTATCCTTGTTTAACTCTTTTGCTGGTTTTAAAACAGCCAGCAGTCTTTACAGACGATGAACCAAAAAGAAACGTAACTTCAGATTTTAAATATCTGAAAGTCTGTAGAAGTCCCTGGGAAAAACAACAACTCTGCTCCTGTTTAAATTGCGTACACAAAGGACAGCACCTTTGGGAATTAAAAATATCCACAACACAAACACAACTGAAGTAATCCAAAATAACAGGCTGTCTTAACATGTATTGATAAATAAAACACAATCTGTGCCACAAACTTGGTTAAGAGGGTTGGGGAACCAAGACTCAGAGGAGACTAACATGAGCTTCAGGAAAAGGAAAAGACTTCATTTTTTGAGTTTCTGTTGGATTGGTTTTGAACAGGCCGTTTATTCAGCACTTCCTGACATGAAACCTTGATCCAGAAGCCTTCCATGCATAAATCTCACCCAGAATTCAGCAGAAATTCTAAAATTCAGTGGATGCAGAACTCACAGGATTACGTCTGGTACGTCATGTACAGTGGCAAGTGCTCATACCTGCACATAAACAGCAGCATGTCCTTTCTAACAGAAATTTAGAGATTTGTAGGCAGAGTTGCAGTGCTTTGTTATAAAGGCACACAGTAAGTTCCTGAAAAATTTAAGAAGAGAACATTCTTTCCCCTGAATTGAAGCTTTGGCCTGGGGTTCTGACCTTCATTTCAGTTTGCGACACATAAAAGCTACAGATAAAGACAAACAGAATTCCTCTTCCTCCTCTCATCATCATAACACTCTGAATCACATTCTTAGATATTTTTTCAGGCTGCTAATTCAATATCCACCGGCAATTCTGCTCTTTCCTCTTCCAGCACATTTTTAATGTTATCCCATCTGAAATTCAAGTCTGGTAAATATAATAAATTTGATTATAACTTAGATTCCCTAGTTACTAAATTAGCTTCTTTTCAGAAACCATGCTGAAACTAAAGGAGAAAAAGCAGCAAATTATACCTGACAACTTTAATGCATTTATAACTATATGAATAAAAGATGTGATTCATCATAGATAATAAGTCTTGCAAAAACTTTGGTTGAGCTGAGAAAATAATGCTAACAGCTTTGCAAAACTACTTATAATTTTAAATCATTTGAGTGGTGGGGAAAATGTGGCAGATTCTAAAGACTACAAACTGGTCAAAATTCCATTAAATTTGCTCTTGCAGAATTTCTCTTTTTGTGTAAAACCACAGCAGTAATATTTACTTTCATAACTGCCGATGCAAGATCACGTATGGAGAAACGAGACATCTTTTGTGTGTAAACATCTTACCATTCTGTGATTTGTCAGAGGACAGTATAAACCCTCACTTTGTATTCACAAGCCTAACACACAGTATTATTTATTACCTCCATGACAATAGAGTTGTGTTTTGTACAGTACCACTACTGTAACTCTGGGATGCACAGGAGAAGGCAGGACAGATGACTTTAATGTCTAAACCCACTTTGGTAGAACATTCACTATTTGTTCTGGCTAAGCAGTTTCTAAGGGTAGGGGATGAAGATGATGAATAAGGCAGACTAAGTTTTAGGCCACCAAGTATATGTAGAAGTACAAAAGATAAGTTCTGGACTGAAGTCTGGAATAGTTTTGCTAGTTACTTCAAGCATCTTAAGATCTTAGAGCTTGTCTCAGTCTTAGGGAATATAAGGAATTCTAAATTTGTATCATTATATACAAAGGAATTAGAATGAGGTGCACTGAATAAGGCACAAAGTTAATGGTAGTGGCTCCCACCATGCTTTAGACATTTTTTCTTACACCTTCTTGTTACTTGCTTTTATTGAACTGTAGTCCTATCTCTTCAGAATGTAAGTTACAACAAATTAGAATCAGTGGAGTTATAGCTACGAAAATTTAAAAACTACGTGTAAAGTGGATATAAGAAAGTGATGAGTAGTAGCATCAGTCTGACAGACATCCTTGGATTTAAAATCAGATGTGGATCCAAAAGCTTGGTAATGCATAAATTTTTATTTTATTTTAAATTTGCAATAATCAACCAAAAACTGTCCAAATAAAGCAATATTTGCAGAAAATTTGTTACAAAAAAATAGTGCCTGCCTCAGGGATTATTTCCAGCTCTGTCACTGCCTTGTTTTAAGATCTTAGACAAGTCATTCCAGCCTAATGTGTTCCGTGGTACAAAAAAAGAAGGTAATCAACCTCTAGTGACCCTCCACGGATGCTGTAATACCTAGTTCTTGATAAGGTACCCTGACCTTTCAGAGCAGCAGTGTCCCTTGTTGCTCTCCCTGCAGGGATTCTGGTACCATCCCAACTACCGGGGCCAGTTGAGTTTCTGGCAATCAGCGAGTAAACCTAGCTGCTGAATATACCAGCATTACATATAATAAAACAGAGATTATATAAAAAAGAGATTGCGTAGGAGAGTACACTAAAAGGAGAAGAAAACAAAAGGGATTCCATGGGTGTTAAGTCATTTAGATCCTACTTAATCTGTAACAAACACCGGTAGCCTACAATTTATTCAATAAATTAATTCAATACTTATTCCTCAAACTTGCCTTTCACTTTGTCCATCCAGGTCTGACAAGAGCAGTGGGCTCTTTGGGTGCTGAGATGTTATCAGCACTGACAGACCACTGTCATGGGCAGATTTGGGGTTAGGTCACACCATGGATAGTCCCTGGTTTCCAGCAGGTTACCCACAGACTTCTGATCCTCAGTGCTTCACTGGCATCAGCTTCCTGGAACTTCTCGGGGCTTATGGAGTGGGAGGCTCCTGACTGACCTAAGATCCTCTGGGTGAAAATGGCAGTTTCTCTTGCTGCTGTGGACAACAATAAATAGCCTGCTGTCATCAGTCACCCCCTCCCTTCTCAGAGAACCCCACCCACCCAAACTCAGGAGAATCTAGCATGGTAGGCTGAGCACTCCTAAATGCCTTCAACTACTACAAGCAAGTAGACAGGTATCCTCTGGAACACCGGATAATCTACCTTTGTGAGCTCTCTCCAAACTCTCACTGCAGCAGATGACAGCAGTAATGTCTGAACTGACAGAGGATATACATATTTTTCACGTAAGTCAAGATACAAAAAAGACATAAATGCCAGTGCTCCCAAATACAGATGTTCATAAGCCTAGTGACAAGTTAGTACACAGGGAGGAAGTGAGGATATCACAGCTTCTCCCATGCAACATTCTTCCCTCAGTTATACCTTGAAATAAAACATCCCTGCTTTCATCTGTCATCAGGGTGGCACCCCACAATCAAACTCTGTCTATCTCCTTTGTTGCCAACTCTGACAGCATATGGGCCCAGCAAGTTTGATATTCAGATCTGCAAGTCTCTTTCCAAGAATGTCTGCAGCAACTAGACACAGTACAGAAAAGCAGTTTACAGTGTCGACATTTACAGCTGCACAAAAATTATCTCTGTTCCCCTTAGAGTCAGAAAGACTGATAGGGGTATTTCTTTGCTTGAGATTCAACTGAGCCACTTGAACATTTATCTTGGGATGAGACAAATCATGCCAGAGATGAATACTTACCCCATTAAGAAGAGCATAAGGTGATAAATTCAGATACAGACACCTATATGTAGACATGGGATGAACCTTACCCATGTCTTACACACCTCTGCCCTTTTACATAAACCTCCTTGTGCATGCTTTAGTCCCACCAGTCTCCTCTGTTCCTCTGAAATTAGGTTACAGCTGATTTGCTGTGGATCCTCTGGACAACTTCAACTAAACCTCTCCATTACAGACCAGCCACAGAGAGTCCACACCGAAGCTGCTGGAACATGAGACCCATAAACAATATAAATGCCATGTGAACAGGAGATTCCCTAAGCCTTGTGAACATGAGACAGTCTGTGTATCTCAACTTTTTGCTCTTGGTATAGCTTATGCCTTCTTGGACATATGCAACTCAGATATTCCAGAATAACAACTCCCTCAAGTTCCCCCAAGACCTTTCACTTCTCTAGAAAAAGGTTATGTAATGGCTTGGAAAACCTCTCTGGGTGTGCTCAGCAAAACAGCTCCTGCCTGACTAGTGCCAAATGGGGACTGTCAACTTTATCCATAGCTTTTGTCAGGGATTTTTACCAGTGCCATTTTTACTGTGCCTTTGTGAGTGGATCCAACAGTCCCTTTTGATGCAGCTACAGACTGAGGATCCCTCACCAGCAAATACACCAAGACTGTCCACAATATACACGCAAATAGTAAAGCTGTTTTTCAGCTCTGCAAGTGCCAAATGCAGACACCTATGGAAAGAGATTCTGCTGACTACAATGAATTTCTCATTAGGACTTCCAACTTTTTTATGAAAGGATTACAGAATCTTTTATAGTGAAGCAGTATGTCTACCACACACTCATTCTATTAGGTTAGATAATACTAAACAACACATATATGGAAAATAATCATGCCTTCCCCCTGCTTATACAAAAATAGGTGCTTATACAAAAATAGGTGCAATCACAGCTCATAAATAGTATTCTCAGAAAAAGAAGAAAACACTATTTGAAATAATGGAATACATTACAGAAAACAGCAATTTAGAGTTTTATTATTCCTTTCTTTTTCACAGAAATAATTATATATACTTCACCATCTTCAGTAGTATTAAGGATGTGATAATTAAAGTAACTTTCATTAATAAATCACAGTAGCAGTGCAACATGTTATTAATAGTTGCTTTAGACTGCGGTCTGGGAAAAGAAACAAGAAATAAATATACAATGCTGCTTCTACTTCAACATTTCCAGAAAACATATATTTAAAAAATATTTTACAGGTTACAATACTGATAATTCTATAATTGTTTCTTTGGTAATACTGTGAAGTAATGCCTTGCCATCTTTATAGTATTTTTTGAACCACATAATAATAATTATTTTAAATTATATCAGTCTCAGTCACATTGCATTTAAAAATATAAAGTCAGAGTCCCTAATAAATCCTTCTGGTTTTTCAAGTAACACAGATAAAATTAACTTTGCTAATCTTGACATGTTTTATTGTACTCTTATGTACAATTTCTATCCCTCTCTCTTTTAAAGTACAGAATCTATACAGCAGAAAGTCTTAGGCAATCTTAACTATAGTTATTGCTGCCAACTCTTCCTATAAAACTCAGGGTGAAATACTGGTATAATTAAAATTGATTGTAATGTTCACACTGATTTCAGAGAATGAAAGAAAAGAAGAAACACTCCCTGAAATACAGCAAGGTCCCAGCAACACAATTCTATATTTACATAGGAAGCACTGGTAATAAGATTTGAGGAAATCCTATGATTAATATGTTATAGGTAAAATACATGTATACATGTGCATATATTTGTATGTATATAAAAATACAGATTAAAGGTCAAAATAATAGGATTTCACTTAGATATAGGTCTCTTTTCAATCAATGCTACCAGCACTGCAGAAGAATGTTTGCAAGGGAAGAAAAATGAAAGCTAACTTATTCAGCTGGAAAGATGAGGAAAATATAACTGTTAAAACACATAATGTAATTCCATTACTTAAAACATTTTTAGGGGGCCTCTATTATTGTTGCAAAAGTGCCATGGTATCTTATCATTAAAAGATAAAACAGCATTTGAACTACACTTCTCATCTAATAGCAAGAAAGTCCCCAGTCTTCAAAGATTTATGTATACAGTTAATTTTATGCAGTCGAAGTAGTCTTCCTTCAGACCACAGAATTTTTCAAAATGCTTAAAATTAGGCATTATATATGAAACTTGTCACAAAATTGAGATCTATAGCCTTACTTGGAAAGCAATAGCAAATATACTTTTCAAATTTAAAGTTTACTTTTACAATAGCAAAAATACTTTTCAAATTTAAAAAATCCTTCACCAAAGAGTATCAGTTTTGGTCTGCCTTTTGTATTCACATTAGTGTTTAAACAGTCTGTGTACCATTTCTGTAATAAATCAAATATCTATCACAAAAAAGTCACTACCAACTTAGAAACCGTATTTTAAAATCTTTCCAATTCCATAACTGTTATCTTCCATTCTCAAATTATTTTTTTAAAGTAAGAATTTTGCTTTCAACTTTTTTCTCTGATTTTCAATTTAACCTTTAAAAAGTAATTCTGAAGTTTGAGGGAACTTGTTACATACACCAGCAATGTTTTTCAGCTAACTACATACAAAGAGTGTGGGAAGACAGTGTGTTAGAAAGGTCAGTATAAATGAATGCTATGAGAGGTATTTGGAGACACATATCTTAGATAATTTTTAATTCTTTTCCTTTTAAATGGACTCTATCATGATAAGCTTTCAAGTAACTTTAGCAAGTTGAAAATATTTGAAGATAAGCTATATTTATAGTGTAGCTCCTAACTGCAAAGATTGCTGTGAACTCTTATTTATGAGCTGAATAGTGTCATCTAGCCACAAAATGCTCACGTTTATTTTCAGTTTTACTAATGGATGAATGTTGACTATAATTAGTTCCATTTCCATCATCTCCAATGCATACAAAACAACTGTACTCTTTGTAAACTAATAGCTTAAAAGATTCTTCGTAGGAAGGAAAGATTATCGGAGGAAGGTAATTCAGATTCCTTGAAACTAATCTCTCCTCTATTTGTTGTTTGCTTTGGTTTGGTTTTTTTCTTGTGGAGGAGGGATGGTTAGAAATTATGAAAATGGTCAAGGTTGAACAGGGCTCTGAGCAACGTGACCTAGCTGAAGATGTTTCTGCCATTGGAGAAAGGTAGACTAAATGACCTTGAAAGGTTCTAACTATTCTATGAATAACAGTCATATAAAGCAGCTTTGGAAATCCCTGAAGTCGACTTCTATCCTTCACCATGACGACCTTAGTACAGGACCTTTGAGCCTCTGGATAGAGACCAAGGTATTGGCTGGTCAACTTTAATGACTGTCCAGCTCTGTCCAATTACCCTGTACTTTTCTAAGTGTGCTAAGAACATTTTGTGTTATCATTTTTTGGAAAGCTTGTCTTCTCTGTGCTTACATCCTTACCTGCTTCAGAGTGTTTGCCTTGTAATCATAGGCAAACAGATTATTCTGATGTTTGCTAAAATAAAACAGAAGTGATATTCTTAAGAGACCATGTAAGTTTGAAGCGGCTAAAGAAGGTCTGGCTTTGTGAGACCCTCCATTTCAATCTTCTGTCTAACATGTACAGAATATAATTTTACAGTCCAGTTCTTGACTTACAAAACCAAGCAGTGATGTATTTGTTGCCTTTCGATTAGCTGGCCTGTACAGCTCTGCCAGGAAAGTATCAAAATACTGTTAGCACACTGCACAGCCTACTAAAATCTCACATTTGGTTGGAGCTTACTGTCATATGTACTTATGTTAAATTAGTCAGACCAACCCCCACACTACTTCTTGTGAAATGGGGACATGTATACAAAAGATGGCTTGCCAGCTTCCCCCCTCAACTTACACAGCTGATCACTGCCTTCCCCAATCCAGTTTATGCAGCATTTGAAGTCCTAGAAGACAGACAAGCATGATGGGTGGCCTTCACACTAAATGACTGAATCCAGCTCTCAACTCTTACTCTGTAAGAAAGGGTTTAGACAGAATGTAACAGGAGTTAATTTAAGCCCTTCCAAGAGTAAATGAACGCTGGCACTAAGCCTAATGCTCTTGAGGGGATTGGAGATCTAGTAGAGAGTGAATCCCTCTTGGAACTTGGCCTAACACTCTTAAAAGACACTGAGACGTGGAAGTGGACCTTCAGGCATGAGGAGATGAATGTTTACATGGCTTTTTTTTTTAACTTTGTAATGAAACTTAAATAAGTTTCTGCCAAACATGATTTCCTAAGGATGACAGGACTCACAGAGTTTTTGTTTCATGGCAGTATGTTTTTGTCTTTTGATGTGACTTTACATTATATACATAATACCTAATGAAAGACTAAGACAAGACTGCATTTAGGCATTGTTATGTAACTACTCAGTGGGACACCGAAATCTTAAAGAAAAATTACATTTCAAACATTTTAGAAAACATTTTATTAGTATTTTCATTTGCTTTTTGAAATGCAAACACCTCTAGTACAAAGTCTGATCTCACCACACAGAAAGCATTTTTTAAAAAAGCAGGTATGACATCTTGCTAAATTTAACGATTTGTGCTTACTAGAGGAAGGAAGAGCAAACTGAGCAGGATGGCAAAGGGAGGTAACATTTTAGTGCTGCAGCATATAATAGCTGATGACATTTGTCACCACATAACTCAATTTCTCTGGTGAAACTTATATTCTATTTATCAGACTGTCAGCATCATTTCTACAGGCCACAGAGATCTTTGCCTTCTCCCATAAACCACCCTGCAGTGATACTGCATGGGGTGCAACAGGACTATGTCTGACTCACCAAGAGTTCTCTAGCTGTGTCAGGCGTGTGTTCCAGCACTCACAGCTGCACCAGCAAAGTGACAGCAGCACAGCTGTGAGCAGCACTAGCGCAGTAGCAGCAGCTTTGTATTCCGGGACCCTGTGCTCTGGAGGCGAATTTACTGCAGAGAGAGAAGGGGTGGCTAAGGACACTTAACTCGCCCATCAGCATTGCGTGCCTGCAGCCATATGAGGATAGCTCTCCATTCACACTGCAGCTGTATCTGTTCCAGGCAGGAATGTCATCTGAGGAAAGACAAACGACCTACTTATTTGTTTTTACTTAAAGAAAAACTGAGAATGCCCGTCAGAACCACGAATTAAACCTCCTCGCCTGTGCTGTGATCGTGTGTTCAACATCAAGGGATCTGGCATTCAGAAATCAAATCTCTCAGCCATCCTTTACAAGATGTTTCTAAGATGTTGCCAGCAATCATGAAGTGCTTGCTATTGGCTTACACTGAAAGTAAAGTACTTTTAAGGTGTTTGCACAAATACTATGTGTCAAACTATAAGATTGGGACGGAAAATATTTTGTCTGTCTGAGGGAAACAGAAATAGGCAATAGGAATTTCCTGCAAGTTTTACAGAAGAAGTGGGATTTTGCAGTGTGTTTGAGTATAACAATTGACACATTTCACTCTTATGTTTTATATTGGGATTAAAAAGGCATTTCCCATATGAGCTAGTTCCTAGGTCTCTGAGAATAGGAAAAAGCTTTTGCAATGTACATTAGCATGTAGCAATGGAAACCATTCACCCTGCGTGTAGCAGTCCTGGGTGATTTTGCAATGAGCAGTCATTTGTGTTCCCCAGAGAAGGTGTTTTTGAAGGGTTTACACCCTGCCAAGGACTTGGGCCCTGAAATTCCTGAAGATGTCTCAAACACTTCACAGAATGACACCCAGTGAACAACACATGGTAAAAGAAATCTGGACAAATTCTGAGATGCCATTAGTTAAATGACTGGAATTACGCTCTATGAAACTGAATCCATGACTCTGAATTCAGGTCAGGGAAGTAGAGTGAACTAAAATTACTTTGGTGGTACTGATGGATAACCACTTTTTGTCAGTGAATAGAGGGCAAAAAAGCATTTCCACGTTTCGGAGCCTGTACCAGAACATTTGTAATGCTGATAACACAGTATTGTCATATCAGAAAGAGGTGGAAGATACAGTTTGCTAAAACAGACTGAGTACTTTCTGAAGGCCCTCAACCAAAGACCAAAGTAACAGAAAATTGCATGCAGCTGCTCTCTCAGCAGTCTTTCTCCACATGCACATGGAGTCACTAGGTGAACGAATCTCGTAACATGGATACTGGTACTGCCAAAATACAAATGACATTTAATTTACTCTCTGCTTTACTTCACATGACCTTATGTAATGACTTCCCAGATGGCCCAATTTTTGAATGTGATCAACTAACTAATGTTTGAGTGTAACCAACCAAGACCTAGAGAGCTCTGTTAAAACTATGGCAATGAGGGAAAAAAAAGCACTCTGAAGCATTCACAGTAAGTAGTAGTCTTTTGGCACAAATGTTACTGTCAACCAAGTAATTCTGTTGTGCTTCTCGGTTAACACCTCTGCCATGACAATTTCTGTAAACTCATCTTCTGTCATCTGTATTTCATGAGAAATTCAACTCTGTCCTTGAAAAGGATATTCTAAACTTGCTCATGCTTTTGCTGTTTCTGATCTGCATCTCACACTGAGCAACCCATCCATAAGGACCATCAATGCCTAGGATATCATGAGCACTGGGTTAGCCCCACTTGTGGAAGTTCACCAACCAGCCTTGCTCACCTAACCCTGCCTTGCTCACCTAACCTTCCTTTGCTCACCTCACCTTCCCTTGCTCACCTAACTTGCCTTGCTCAGTACCCCGCAGGGCCTCGAACCCAGCTCATGACGCATTGCTCCTCATGCACTCAGCAGTGGGAGTCAGCTCTGGGAGAAGAGTCATATCAGGGAACGAAGTGAACCTGAGCTCCGTGACACACACGGGGCACTCCTGGGGCCGCAGGACCGCTGCAAATGTCGCCACTTTTCACTCTCTACCGCACAGGCCAGGCCTTCCATGCCCCCTCCCCTGACTCACCCAACACCTGGCCCTGCCCTGCCCTGTCCTTCCCTCCCCAGCAGGAACCCGCCTGTCTCCCGGCCTGGGAGGAGCTCTGCCGCCGGCTCTCACCTGGGGCGCTCCCCGGCCCGGGACGGAGGGAGCGGGTGCACGCCGCCTGCGCTACAGAAACAGGGCATCAGTTAGGTTGGTAAAGACTTCTGGGATCATCGAATCCAACTTGTGGTCCAACACTGTCATGTCAGTCAGACCATGGTAATGAGTGCCACGTCTAGTCTTTCCTTAAACACGTCCAGGGACGCTGACTCCACCACCTCCCTGGGCAGGCCATTCCAATGTCTAACCACTCTTGCTGCGAAGAAATTCCTCCTAATGCCCAACCTAAACCTCCCCTGGCGCAGCTTGAGACTATATCCTCTCGTCTTGTCGTTTCTTGCCTGGAAGAAGAGGCCAACCCCCGCCTGGCTACACCCTCCTTCCAGGTTACCTCTCTGCCAGCTCCGTCCCCTGCGGTCGCGCGGGCGGCGTCGCTCCCGCCGGCGGAGCGGGGCCAGCGCGATCCCGGCGGGACCGGGCCGGAGCCGTCGCCGCCCCGCGGCCTCGGGCCCGGCGCTGCGCATGCGCGGCCGCCGCGGCGCTTTCCGGGAAGATGTCGGCGGCGTGGAGGGCGGCCGCGGCGGCGGTCGCCCGAGCCCCGCTGCGGGGGCGGCTCGCCGGGATGCGGCCCCCGCGCAGCCAGCGCCGCCCGCCCGCATGGGGGGCCGCCGCCGCCGCCGCCGCTCTGGTCGGGGGAGGCTGCCTGGCGGCGTGTTACGGCGGGCGGCCGCGCGTGTTCCCCACGGTCCTGGCTCAGGTAAGGCGGCAGCATCCCCGCTCCCGGCGGCGGGCAGGGCTGGGCGGGCGCGGGGAACCGGGGCGCGGGGGCGGCTGTCGGCGCCCGGGGACGGGTCGGGGGCCGCGGTGCTCAGACCCCGTCGTGGGATGGGCCTTGGCTGCGGGAGCCCTCCTGGCCCCGGTGGTCTGGCAGGTAGTGCGCGTCCCCGGCCCCCTTGGCATCAGCAGCGTGTCACTTGGCCTGAGCAGCCTCGCCTCGCCTCGCCGGCGGGGACTCAGCCGTTCTCCGCAGCGGGAGAAGCCAGGGTTTGCCTTAGCACGGAGCGCTGCCCCTCTCCCCTGGACAGCCCTGGTCGTGCGAAATGATGGACCTGTGTGGTTTGCGCAGACACACGGTCTGTAGTGAACTCCCCGTTTTGCTGGTAACTTTCAGGGGAAACTTACACGAAGCCCGGTCTGCACGTCAGGTGCTGCTAGACAGGCCATGCACACTTTTGTCTCTTAAAAAATATATATATTTCATGGAAGTAGTACTTTTGTAGTTCATAGTGTGTCTGAAATGCATCACACAGAGTGATTTCCTCTTACTATGTCCAAAATGTGTGCCTTGGATGCTAAAATGTGTGTTGCCTTGGAGCATCAGGGCACACTCAAAAGGGTGCTTAAGGACAGATCGTTATTGTTTATAAAATAATCTTTGTACATTGTTTCCCAGCTTTATCCTTTTCATGGAGGCAGTGAGCTGTTTCCTGTTCTTCCTGCAGATAAGAAGTTACTGTCAATTAGAGTTGGTTTGTTACTTCAAAGCTGGAAGACCTAAATGCTTTGTAGGCCAGAGGTTTTAGGTGTGATGGGGGAAGAGGTCAGTCTATGCTTGCAGTGCCATTCATCTGCTTATATCTAAGAATTTTTGGATGCATTCAGCACTTTGTATGCTTTGATGTCTAATCTCTTACCAGTGATTAAACAGGCTGAACTACAAGCAGATAAATAACCGTCTTCATTCTTGAAGACAGCCTTTATTCTTGAGGACAACCTTTATTCCTGAGTCAAGAACAAAGAATTACTTTCTAATACTTTTTTTTTAATACTGTGGTCTTCATTGTGGAAAATCTCTAAGCTACATCTTCTTAAAAAACTCATTTTTTATTTATTAGATAAGCATTTTTCTAAATAGATTATCTAGTAGTCCTGGTTCCTTAGACAGCACATGTTAAACTTTTCTGTATCCATCTCCTAGTGAGGAAAGCATCCATTACTCAGCAGATATCCTACTGAAAACTTATTTCCTTGTTGCTATTATGTTTAATTATGTGAAGTTTTAAAGCAGCATTGCATTTTATTTTAAAAGTCTTGTCATTGAGACCAATATCATTTATGCGTGGAACCCTTGCTTAAGAAGATATGTATGTAGGTATATATATATATATATAAAGTGTTAAATGTGGGAAGTAATCACTTTTAAAGGATATTGAGTGAAGGGGTCTCATTCTGGTGCTGATGTGTTCTCATGGAGTAGCTTCCATGTAATGCATGGACAGTCCTATGAGACACTTTCAATAATTCTCAGGAGAATTAGTCCAAAAGTCTAGGACTTGTTTAACTGATTTGGTTTTGGAGATGGTAAATTGCTGGACTCTTCAAATGTTTATTCAATTTGAACCTTTCAGTTTTCCAGTAAAATGATTGTTAGAAAAGCTAATTCACTATATGTATTGCACTTCATATTACTGGAGGTAGTGTACTGAGCTTTTTAAAACTACCTGAGGAATGACCATGCAGACCACAGTGCTGCAAGTGGATTGTGAAAGCTATCCGCAGCAGTGATAGAGCCAAAGAGGCACTCTGCAAGTCTTTTAAGCAGTTTAGCTGCTACTTGTGGCTTCTAATTGATAGAAAATAGTCCAAAGTGAAACAACGTTACAAGTAGTCACATTTATTACATGTTTTGAAGCCATCTTTTTCTCAGCTCAGAGATTTGTGAAATCCTGAGAAATGAAAATTCTTTATACATTCTCATAGTGGATAAACCTATTTTCTGTTATTATTCCTTTTCATTGTAACTAATCATAATAACCAGCCTTGCTTGAGCTTGTGCTGACAAACAATATTGAACTGTTTGTTCCTGCTGTAGTTGCTGTGTAGTGGGAATGTTGGCAGCATGGTAGGTGAAATATTACAGGTTAAGGCAGGTATTGGAAATTAAACCATAATTTTCATTATCTTGGTTATAAAGGAATATGTAGTGGAAATGTTTATACTAGTGTCATCAACAAGGCTTACTGGCTGCTCTTGAAAATGCAGTGAGATTATGCTACAGTGCTTCCCAATTTGCCTTGGTAATATAGTCTTGACTGTTGAATTGCTACAAAATTGCATAATTATTTAAAATATTTGACAAAGTGAAGCTGACATTGGTGGCAATGTATCTTCATGCTGTAAAGAACCAATACAATAAGATATTATGCTTTTCAGCAGCATTACATTATGCTTAAAAAGTTCTGTCATTAAGACTAGTGTCATGTCTGTGTATGACTCTGTTGTAAGCATAATTCGAGCCACTGAGTAATTTTCATTGTCGTCCGAAGTTATCATTAGTAACTTCATTGCACAAAGACTTCACTGTAAATACTTCCTGATTGTTTAGGTTAAGTAGTTGATAACTCTATTTAGATTTTCCGTTTTTCTCACTAAAACTAGTCTGAGACATTTTTCAGTTTTTCCTTGTTCTAGGAAATTTCAGACATACAATTTCTAGTGAAGCTGGCAAACAGCCTGTCAAAGGTAAAGTTCTATAAATTTAGTACTTAGTTTTTTTCTTTCTTCTAAAGCTTTTGAATGTTCTAAAATCAAAAACTGATACTTTTGGCACGTAGTTTCATAGATCTGTTTTTAATTCCTGTCCTTTCTTCTTGCTGAGTGGGTTTAATCCTGCTCATGTTGGTTAGGGGCACTTCTGACTTCTGCACAGATTAAATGAAATCCAGCCTGTGTGTGAGTCTTTGCAGAACCAAAGGTCTTGCAGGGTCAGATAATCTGTTTTCTTTTTGTGGGTTGTTTGGATAGTTTCTGTTCTATTTTGTAGAGGCATATGTTTGGTTACTGTGTTTTAATTTAATTTTTTTATTCTGACAATGAGTTTTCAGTTCAGGTATTTTTTTTTAATTTTGGTCCAGGTTACCATTTTCACTGCCGCTTACCTGTTCTTACAATGTACATTAAGTGGTTAACATCTCAGTAATAAAACATTCTATATTTAATGTAATAATAATGTAATAATGCAATGTGTTAATTAATGTAATGACACCTAACATGTGATCTTTCATGACTTATGAAGTTGTTTTCATTTTCTATCTTCATTTGCTGACCTACTGTTTAGAAACGTGTATCTAATATATGTTGGAGTAAGTCCTTAGTGTTGATTGTAAACTCTGTCTACAAAGATTATTATAGCAAAATACACACAATATTCTTGAAACTTTTTCTTTATAGATACCAAGTTTTGGTTCTATCTACACTTGTTATTTACCAGTGAAGCTACACTGACAATACCCAAACCAGACAATAGCCTTTGTTGGAGAAAACTAGATCAATTTTCATTTTTTAATAAAATGAGCTGATTAGCTTGTATCAAGAGGAGAAAAAAAAAGAAGGGAAGGGGGTAAGGGCTTTTGTTGTACCAGTCCAACTCAGAATGGGGATTTCTGTTTAATTCACTAAAAGTGTTTCTTCTATTATCCTAACCAACACAGCCGCGTCAAAAATGTTCACACTGAGCTGCACACTGCATTGATATTATACAGGCTGCCTTTTTTTTTAGTAGTGGAATTCAAATGGCTCAATGGTATATGGTTTGTAACCTTGATCAGACTTGGAGTCTTGTCTCTTGTGCCTGTATTCTCTCAGAGCATGCAGTTGGCAATACTAACATGGCCCACTGCAACTAAATTAGGAACTTTCCAACGGGCTGCAGGTTCGATCTTGGATGCATGCAAACTGCAAATGATAAGAAAATTCTGAGAAGCAGCAGGCTGCCAGAGGTAGTATATCCTGCCCCTGCTGAGTTTTTTATGGCCATGTTTATGTCACTGGCTTCAGAGAGAATATAATTTGATTTGCCCTTGAAAAGTTGTGATCCCTGCAGCGTCGCAATTTGTGCCGAGTCTAAGTTACTGTTTTCTAAATTAGACTGACTGAAGTTGTTACTAGCACATATATGAACCTTTATATGTGCAAAGTCTTGTCTGCTGATAAACATTACTGTGTTTCAGCATTCTCTTTTCAGGGTTGTGGGAGCATTAGCCGGTTCTTAAATATTTGATACTGCTTACCTGAGGTAAAGAGGAAAACATAACTTACTGACAGCATTTTTTGGGTTTCATTCTTGTTAATACTTTCTGTTACATGATTGTAGTCTAATTGATCCTCTTTATCTTACTTCTACTACTGCTGTCTTGCACCAGCAATCTTCTTCAGTTATTCCAGATCAGAGGTGATGCAATTTGTGTCCTGGAGATCTCAAAAATACATGTTGTATTTGATCATACTGAAACTATTAAGTTAGTGCTTATAACAGCAAACAAACAATTTGTGATCATTTGTAAAATATTTTTAAGTGTCTGAAATTCTAATTTTATTTAAAACACATTTATTGAAACAATTCTATTTTGGACTGTAATAATTTTTTTATTTTACTTGAAACTGCGTTGAATGTTTCATCATATTTTGAGTGTCAGTGATTCTTAAGAGTAGCAAAGATGGGGATGGTGGCTTTGTATGTCACACTACATTGGAGTGGTGACCCCCATGTCACACACATGGGAGCGGCGACTTTGTGTGTCACAATATGAAAACTGTTATTCTGACAAACTAGGAGTAAAAAACTTTTGAGTGATTAAAACTAGAGCTCAGATTTGTTTTCCAGGTATAAATGTGTTCTCACCAAAAAAATTTATTTTGGAACTATTGCCTTACACTGTTTAAAGAAACCAGAATACAGTAAAAGATTCTCCAAACACTGGTTTTTCAGGGTGCATTCCCTTGGTTCTGTGGAAAGGCAAAATAGGATATAAACAAATCCCAGGGCTATGCAGAACTCAGTACCACAACTCATAGGATAACCTAGGGGGAGCACATATATTAAATAAAACTTAAGTTTGTCATGGCTTTAGTAAAAGCCTTCAGACTCCCAGACTTGGAAGGTGATAAAAAAGATTTTATAAGTTTTGTAATCCTACCTTTGTTTTTGGTGACACTTGGAGACATGTTCTGTGTCTCCAAAGAGATTGAGTGCTTAAATGTAGTTGGTTTAGGCAAGTTCCAATATTTTATGCATGTTTTTCTTTTCCTCAGGTAGAATTTCCAACCCAGATCAATAGAAAATTTTCAAAATAATACCTGCTACAAGCATGTTGCCTGTCTAGTGTATATTTGCTTGATTGGTAATTTCTGGCAAAAATGTGTAAACTACGTGTGCTTCCAAAACAATTCTAATCAGTTGCATGCAGGTCAAAACAGCATTTTGTTTAAATCATTTGAACTAATTTCTACAGAGCAGTGGAAGGAAGAAGTGCATAGCTCTGGGATTTTAATTGTTTTTTTTACACATCCTTAGTAACCAGGATCACACTGTGACTTAAGTTATGCTTACACTGCTTGTAGGCCACAGTTTTGCACTCACTGTATTTATGATTTTTTTAAAATAGTGTAATTTAGGAAGCTATGCATAATAAGTGCATGTGAAGGATTTTTGGCCAGATAAATATATATGTGTGGAGTTTGAATTCAGTCACCAAACAGAAAAAAATAGTGTATTTTTTATACATTAATGATGATTCCTATGAAGTTACACGTTAGTGCTTTGAATTGTGAGACGCCGATGAATCGTGTTAGAATGGGAATTTTTGCGAGGGTATCTTTGCCTGGTTTACGCTGAGGAACAAATATTGCTGTTAAGATGAGGTGTCTTGGTAAATATAGAACCTGGGATAAAATTGCATATGGATTTGTAATGCTGTATAGAATCGCCTGGAGGGGGGAATGTGGTTCTAAAATAAAACCAGAAAGGATATGTGCAGTCTAATCTATGAAACATACAAGAAGATTCTTGTATTTACTCTGTCATCAAAAGAAAAAGGTTGCCTGCTTTTGTTGGAGCAAAAATCCCAGGATAGGTTCTATTCTCCTTGGTAATATTTTGAAGTGTTTATCCTCCAATCTTTATTCTGTTAGAGATAATTGAGAATGCAGATGTACGTAGATGATTACTGGGGTGCTCACCAAGTAAAATTAAGAATGCATAAGTCTGCATAAAATTAAGCATGCATAAAATAAGTCTGCATCATAATTCTAACATGCTTTTGAAACTAAATGCAAATGTTTGTAATCCACATCAAACAAGCTGCTCAGTGATGGCTCGCAGAGCAGCTTCTCCTCAGAGAAGCCTCACAGTGGAATTCAGTTTGTGTGAACCTGACCACATGGTTACATTATTAATTCTTGAAATCTATGTAGTAAAACGATGCCATGTAAAGATAATGAAAACTACCATTGCTTTTGTGGGTTGGAGCATCTTTAAGCAAGGATTGTTTGTTTATTTCTTTGGGTTTTTAAATCTCCTGCTTTACCGCTTCCCTAAAGGAAGGGACAGCTTTCTCAAAATGTTCCCCTGTCTTTTTGCATCTTACCTTGCTGCTGGTTATTGTTCTCCAGTTGGATTCAAGATGCTCTGAACCCCTGGTGTTCCTTTCCAGCAGTGCCCAGCACTGGAGAGGCTCCTTATTCAGCTGTGATAAGCTGCAGGCAGTGCTCTTGTTGGCACATGATAGCATCCATCCCTCTGCCAGCTTTATGGTTTATTTTCCACTGTATCTTTACTGCTATATTTACTCTCTCAATAAATATTACCAAAAAAAAAGTTGTCATAGAGCATGACAAGGCAGTCAATTCAATAGGTACAATGCATTCAATACTGCCTGTTACTGAACAGGAAATGGGTAGTCATTTTTTTATTAACTGGTTCAGATGCCTGTAGTCTATGGCAATGAAAGAGACAGTTTAACATAATTTATGCATGTGCCTTCTAACTCAGGTATATCATGTGAATATATTCCAATTTTTTTTTCTTCTACTGTGTATCTAGTGGTAGACTGAAGTACTAGGATTGGTTTGGTTCTGAGTTTAAATGACTTGTAACATTGTTGCCTCCTAATTCATCTTCAATGAATGACTTTTGGGTACTAGTCTCAAAATATTCTGAAAATAGTGTGTGCTCAAAACATTTTTAAACAGCATTCCTCCATTTCTTAAGCACTGATAAATATGCATCTCCCCTGCAATTAGATTGCTAGCTCAGCCTATTCCAGTCTTTTTTCTTTTTCTTAAATATGCTTCAGGATTTCTAAAACTGGTTTTTTGTGCAGCCAATGAGGGTAACCTTAGCTACCTCTTGTTTAATTCTGTATTTCACTGTGTTATGGAAATACTGTATGTATCAGATATCCATCAGTCTAAATCAATAACTGGGATATTAAATATATCACAAACATCATTCTCAGCATTAGTGACATACATACATTGTCATGTTATGTGCCTAATATAGAATGTGCTGTAGAGGGTGTGGAATCTCTAGGACCATGATGTTATAATTAATTATACCCTTAAATATTACTTATGTATGTGCATTTGTTTTACAACTTTAAATATATGATATCCTTTTCAGCTTTTTGAACATGAAATATTTTTATCCTTAAGTTCCTGACTTTGAAAATATTTACATTTATTCCCTTCTCTTTGTGCACAGAGATTCTTTGTGCAGGTGTCTTCATTGATACTAAAACAACATGATGTCAAATGTAATCTTAGAGGTCAAGGTTAAAATTTAACTCGTTTCCATCTGATCTGTCACCTTTTCCTTGAATTCACTCTTGCTATATGACTTCAGTGATTAAATAAAATCTAACTAACATTCCTTCTAGGCCCTTTGATACATGTGGACAGATGAGGTGAGTTAAGCTGCATGGTTTTGTGCTTTTAGCGAATGTAGTAAAAAGTTGGTGCTTGAGAGTCTTTGGCTGTTTATGTTAATGGACAAGCATAAACAGATGAGAAAATAGCTTGCCTGAAAACAAAAAATAGATTGATTAGAAAGAATTGTACAAAATAGTGTTCTGTTTTTTAACAAAGAACCTCAAGAAGAAACTAGCATTTATTTACTGGTGATACTTTTTCCCCAGTAAATACAGTAGATGGTTTCAACATAGATGCTACAAAGTTTCTTTTTTATTTGGTTTCTTAGATGGAAGCTCTGTTAGCCTCTTCTTTTTCCAAGAAACTTTGAGCTTATTGATAATTACCCTTAAAAAAAAAAAAAGTGCTCTGTTCTACAAGCAGTAGCAACTGTTCTCCCATTGCTGCTGTTTTGCACTGTTTTCCAAATGCCTTTGCTGGGTTAGCATGTGAGCTCTGTATTACCCTTACTTTTGTGTAATATTGTGGCTGATTGAGTATGGTTATTCCTGGCAAGTGGCTCAGCGTTTTGGAAACATAATCTAGCCAGAAAGAAAAAATTACTCAGAATCTAGTTTAAGTAATCATCCAAGATAAATGACAGATGAAACTATGTGAAATGCTCATTCAGAACATGTGTAGTAGGCTATAGCTCCTTGCTGCTACTCACTGAGCTTTTTATTACACATACAGCTGAAAGACAAGAGAAGAGAGTGTTGTCAGCTTTAAACACCAGACGTCATTTCAAGTAGTTCCTCAAGGTTTGTGTCCCCTTTAGGGTGGGAGGAATTTCAGGAATGACTGTCTCGCACTCATGTAGTCTATAAAAAGCACTTACAGCAGATGTAGCTAATAAATATTATTGGTACTGATACCTTCCCTGCTCCATTGCCAAATCATCAGAGAAACTCCCTCATCTGCCTCCGAAAACTGCACAAACTCTAGCACAAATGCAAAGGTTACATGAAATTAAGAAAATCAGTGTTTCCGAATACTTTTTTTCTTTACTTTCTTTTAAAAGTAGGCATTTTCTTTGATAGTGCCTTTTATTGGTGATACTGCCATATTACAATAATCTATTAACAAATAATGCTGTAATATTAAAACCACATATACCAAGCTGCATATAAAGCTATGTATATATATATATGTAATGTAAATTTATGCTTTATATATATTAGTAAGTATATGTATGCATATGTATAAAATATACTTAAAATATAGACTGCGTGAATACAATAATAAAAAATAAATATAAGAATGTGCTAATAGCGAAATTATGGGATTCGTTTCGAAAGTTTCTGGTCTAAATGGCCAGGTATGCTCAGAATTTAAAGGACGAAATCTGCCTAAAGTTCTACCGAAAACTTCTTCTGGTGGCCCTGTAAGAGGCAGATGTCTGTGTGCTTCCAGGTCAGGCTGGGCTTTGAACTTCACTGCATGGGCTTGCTGATGTGAGAGATCTTGCCAAGGAGAAAAGCACAAAGTTCTGTCATGCTGTATTGCTCACTGTGGTGAAATGGACTTTCTAATTTTATTTTATGATCTCACAAATTTGCCAAAATGAACTTTATTTTTCAATAGAGAAAAATCTTAATGGTTACATATTGACCACATCATCTGGCAGTCTGCTTCTCCTTTTATAAAACTTCAAAAATTAGAAGATAACCAACCTTAATAGTGTAGCTGACAGAATAATTGGAGATATAGTGCAGCTTCTGTACCAGTTCTCTCCAGGCTTGTTTTTGAAGCAACTGTGGACTTGCTTAGTAATTTGGTGTTTTTATTGGCAATGCAAAATCAAAATTATACTTGGCATGGAGACAAAGAAAATGCTTTTTACTTTATACCCTTGTATTGTTTCAGTGCATAGAGACAGTGGTCTCAGTAGCCTAGGATTGTCACAATGAAATGTTTTCCCTTGCTCATTACACTCTAATGACTCCCCTCAGGTTCTTACTTGGAAATGCAGTAAAGCTGATGGATAAAACATCTGGCACCTTTTTTACTGAAGAATACCCTTGATGGTCTTAGGCATCAGGGTATACAGTAGAATCACTGCTGTGGTTGGGAATAAGTAAACAATTATAGACTTCTGCTGAAGATGCAATACAGCAGGAATAAACATTGTAATCTCCAAAAGATGAAAAGCACAATACGCAACGCGCATCAGTTTAAAACCAACATTTCCCAGATCAATTTAGATTATTTTATATAATGCAGAGCATTAATTTTGAATCTGTACTGCTCAGTATAGAACAAATGGGGAGAACTGATGGTTGGTTTAGTTGTTCACATTACAGTATCACAGAATAAGATCAGTTGAAAGGGACCCTGAGGGGATCATCAGATCCAGCTCCTGGCCCTGCACAGGACCATCCCCAGGAGTGACACCATGTGCCTGAAAGTACCATCCAAACAGTTCTTGAACTCATTCAGGCTTAGTGCTGTGGTTCTTAGATGTTTTTCATGAGATCCATCTTCACTTAAGAGAAGCTTTTCTACTTTTTGTTGTGGTTTAACCCTGGTTGGCAACTACACATCTCAGAGCCTCTCATTCCCTTTCTCCTTGGGGTAGAGAATCAGAAGAATAAAGAGGAGAAATCTTGTAGGTGAGAATACAGTCGATGTAACAGGTAAAGCAAAAGCTGCACACGCAAGCAAAGCAAAATGGGATGTTTTTCACCACAGCTCTGCAATGTGTAGATGCTTTTTCTGCACTTTGACTTGTTTTGTCTGCCATTATTTTCTTCTAACCTTCCACCAGACTAGCTGCAGTGCATGCTGCTATTTTTTCTTTACTTAAGTGAGAATTTTTTAAGCTGTGTGAACTCTTTTTATTTGAATTAGATGTAGCCAGACATTTCCATATGGAGACTTCTCAACAGAATCTTGAAACATGTTGGGATTAATTTGTAATAGTGAAACATGCTTTATTTTGTCATATACAATTAAAATGTGTATTGTAATTTGTCATTCCAATTAAATTAATTTCTGGATTATATCAGTGCTGGAGTTTGTTTTTATAGCTTGATTGTTATTGTATGTATGTTACTGTTGAAGTATTTCTCATTCTGGGAAAAAACCCAATTGTTAATTTTTTCACAGAGAGCTGTAGTTAAGCACTTCTGTGAAGAAATTTGTGCTTGTCTTTTTGAGCTCTTTCTGGTACTCTTTGAAAAAGAGTACTAAAGATCTAAAAAGTCATAAGTAGCAGCATTTAGACTGTGACCTATGGAAAGGACTCAACATGGAAAACAAAAATGGCAAAAACTAAAGCAAGTCTGTTTCTGGATTTTAAAAAAAAATCCATTAAAACTTTAGATTTTAATTTAGCTGGAGAACAGTCATGAATGATAAACAGTGTAAAGGGTATAAAATTACTTTTCCTAGAACACCGTGTTTTTTCTGAATATACCAATTGTATGTAATGTTCCTGCTTAATCTTCCAGAAAAATACATTGGGAAATTGCTGACATACTTTCTTCCCAACTCCTGTTAAATTTGGGAAACTGGCAGTGTCATATTGCCAAATGGTGTTGCATTGCTATTCTTTAATTTTAAGATTTGTGTTCTTGTTTTTCTTCAGCCTCAAAAATGAAAAAAAATAAAGAAAAATCGAAATATTTAGGTGCAGCAGAAGTGTTGGATGTGTTAATTGAGCAGATTTTGTACGGCAATAAATACTGGACAGCCCTGTGAAAAATAGTGCACTTGCACTGATAATACACCATTTGTTTACTGGATGTTCTTCATGGGTGCCTCACTTTATAATCTGCAGTGCCGAGACCCTCGGCAGTACTGCTTCTTGAAAAGACAGCAACGCAATCGAGATGCATTGTCAGAAATCATGGAATCATAGTCAGATTCCTCGATGTAAAACTTTTAAAGGACTGTATGGTGTTCCAGTACAGGTGGATTTTTTTCTTGCAGTCTACACTCATTCTCCCTGGCAGTGGTAGGAGGTACCACTTCCAGTATTGTAGAATACCGGTACTGACAGCAAACAAGGAGTGATTATCCTGGGAGACATGGCTGAGTCCTTTGTGGGTAGGATTCGTGAGACTGTAGTTGTGGGAGTAATGGGGCATCTTTATTCCTTCATCATTCCCTCTAGCCTGTGGGTAAGGTCACTCTCCCTCCATAACTTTCAGGAGCAGCAGACTCCATGTGAGGGGCTGCTCTGTCAGTAGCAAGCAGGACCACTTCCATTGCTGAAGCAAATGGACTGATCTGGGCTCAGTTTAGAATGCAGAGTTAGAAGGTGATGAGTAATGGAAAGCAGACACAGTGGCTCTGGGCCAGGCTGTTGTGGGGATTAAATTCTGGATGTGGTATTAATAGGATGGAATGAGACCCTTCCATACAATTCAGTAGGGCGTGTGTGACTGCGTATCGCCTCAATGAATTCGTGTTACGTACATCTGGTTCTGGCCATCGGAAATGCCCAGCTGATCTGACAAGACCACTGTAAGTGGATTTAAAAGCTGCTTGCAGTTCTTCAAAGTGTATAAAACCATGCATACCATGTTCCTTGCCATTCTGGAGGTCACGACGGGGCTGTTATCCTTTCGCATCAGACCTGGGGATTGTAAGTTTCCCATCATTGCGTGCTCGTGGGATGTTTCTGGCCCACTGAGTGTGTCCCTGTGAGTGCGTTTGGTGAAACAAAGTTCATGGACCCAACATCCTTTATTTGAGCAGGTTCTGTAACTGGGAAGATTGCACAAGCTTTTGATGACCACACCAAGCTGTAGAACATGTCTCTTCTGTTGGTAAACTCTGAATAGACAGATGATGAGTTACAGATGGTGATCAGGTTATGTTGACATAGCCGTGAGACAGTAAAAAATGCACTTTTAATTGTGTACAGTGTATTGGTCATTCAGGCCAGAATTTGCAAAGAGCAGAGACCATTAACAATTTTCATAAGAATTTGAAAGTAACATGCTAGCAACACTACTCATAGCATGCCTATGCATCAGTTGAATAATTTTTTATATTGAGGTATTTTGCTGAATGTGTAAAACTTCTCCTATAGACAGTTCATAAAAGCAGTTCTGCTTTTCCAGTAAAAATTTCTTTTATTCCTTTATAATATTGGTCCTGCAATATTCATATTTAATATAATACTTTTATAATAGAGGAAGGAGGGAATGAGAAAGTGGATCTTTTCTCTAGGGGCTTCTCTACTGTATTTTTGGAACTGATGTATGCATAAGGCACTGAGGAAAGCACCCTGTGTTGTTACAGTTGCCTCAAAAATATTATTTTATTCAATAAATATATAAAATAGTATAATTCTGTTATTCATAAAATAGGTATCCATGAAATGTCTGACATTAAAAGAAATGATAATGCTGTTATATATATTCATAAGCAATTTGCGTACCACAGCAATGGTAAAACAGTGCTTTGACGAGAGAGTAAGTGGAACTTCATGGTAGGGTGATTTAGTTGTCATAAGTGTTCAGAAATCATAAATCAAGCCTTAAAATTGAACTGGATGAAAATGTAATGTTTTTATTTAAGGTCATGTGGATTCTTTTTATTGGTTTTGAACCTCCAGGCTTGAAACTTCTGAATTGTAAGGGCTAGAAGCGTTTAAATGAAAAAATTAAATACTTTCTCAGCATTGTGAACAATTATGTGATTTTCACAGAATTGTAGAACATTAAGGGTTAGAAGGGACCTTAAAGATCATCTAGTCCCAGTCTCCTTGCCATGGGCGGCGACACTTCCCCCTAGACCAGGCTGCTTCAGGCCTTATCCAGCCTGGCCTTGAATGCTTCCAGGGTTGGGGCATCCGCAGCTTCTCTGGGCTGTTCTGAGTTCCAGTATCTCACCATTCTCGCAGAAAAGAATTTCTAACTAGTATCCAGCCTAAATTTCCTCTCTGTCTGTGCCCATTACTCCTTGTCGTATCACTGCAGTTCCTGAGAAGGAATCCCTCTCCAGCTTCCCTGTAGGCCCCCTTCAGACACTGGAAGGTTGCTACAAGGTCTCCCCACAACCTTCTCTTCTGCGGGCTCAGCAGCCCCAACCTCCTCAGCCTGTCTTTGTAGGGCAGGTGCTCCACTCTCCAGTCAACTACATGGCCTCCTCTGGACTTCATCAAGTCCATGTCCTTGTGTTGGGAGCACCATTACTGTGCTGGTCTCACCAGAGCAGTGCAGAGGGTCAGACTCCCCTCCCTCATCGTTCTGGCCGTGCTGCTTTGGATGCAGGATGCAGTTGGCTCCTTGGGATGCAAATGCACACCGACAGCTCATGTTGAGTTTTTCATCAACCATACCTCAAGTCCTTCTCTGCAGGGCTGTTTTTAATGATGCCCTTTAATACTTCATTGATATCAAATGCTTTGCTGGTATTTGTGATGAAACTAAATGGAAGAATTGATGTGTAAATACACTTTACTTTAGAATTTTGACTTAAGAGTCAAGTGTAGGAAGAGCCTTGATGAATTCTTTGGTGGCATTTGTTACATCTCAAGGGGAGAAACTTCACTGAAGTGCCAAGGTACACTACTTAATTGTGAAAAACAAGCCTGTAGTAATGGAAGAAAGGCTATGAAATTGACAACTGCTGTAATCTTGTGGAATTCCTAGTCGGCTATCCATTTAATATCTGACTCCTTTCCTAATAGGATGGGTTTGCTTCAAATTACATATTTTCATGCTTTGTTGAGGGCTGGTGACCTTCAGAGAGAAAGGGGGAGAGAATCACTTTCCATGCAGAAGCAGCTTGAGAAGATCTTAAGTTTGGGGGAAAAAAAAAAAGTGAGAGGGAATTTTTGTTACGTGGAAATAGTTTAGTAATATAAACTTAGATTGTCTTTTTGTTGGTTGTTTTTATAGTGTCTTGTGTGGTGAGATAATTGTTAATAACAGGATTCTCATGTACTGCAGCAAAACAGCTTATGATATATAAACATGATATATAAACTTATGATATATAAACAGCTATATAAGCTTATGATACCTGAGCTATGAATCTATGAATTGAGATTTTGCTCTGGGAATAAAAGCTCCCCTCGTTTTTTGTTTTCTGGGGGTTTTTTGTTTGTTGGTTTGGGGTTTTTTGGGTTTTTCTGTGGTGTGGGAGGGTAGTGTTGCGATTCGGTTTTTTTCTAATTCTTCTCGTTATTAGCCTAGGAATGAAGCGCTGTGTTCATACTGCCAGGCTTGGTGTGGAGTTTTAGTTGCCTTGTTAAAAGCAACAAGGTTGCACCTCAGCATAATAACTGTGCTAGTAAGTCCTGGACATCTGCATTTTGGTACAGAAAGCCTCAGACTCTTCTGTAGTAGTAAGTTTGCTGCAGAATGGGCAGAAGGTTTTTTTCTCAATTAGTTTTTTCCCATTGAATACAGAACAGGTGGTTGTAGTCTGCAAAGTAGGAGTATATTCGTTTTGACACTATTAGGAAGATTTCTACTGCATACAACAGGAATCAAGAGGAGAAGTAATTTTTCAAAATAAGGAGAGTCTGAAAGTTGGGATATGAACTATTTAGTCTCAAATCCATGATCTGGATACAGCAAAACACAAAATTCAGTCTGCGTCTTTCAGATCAGATAAGCACTTTATCAACCAATTTACTGTGTGTGCTGATTCATTAGGGGAAAAAAAAAAAAAAAGCACTTTCTGGAGAGTCGTCTTTTTTTCCCCCCATGTAAAAATGTTTAGGTTCTTGAGGTACTGTTAGTCTGGGATAGAAATACTATTCTTTGGGGGCCAGAGTAAAAGAGAGACACAGAATTTCAAAGGTACACTATTTCTCAACCAGATTTGGGTACAACTGAGTACAGCAAATACCCACAACTGAAGAAAAAGCAGAGCAGTTTTGAAAGGAAATGCATCATTATCTTTTCACTATCCTCTGTTTACTTAGAACTTCTTGAGAAGGACTATTTTTTTTTTCTGAGTCAGTCAAAATAATTACTTTTAAGTCAAAAAGAATTGTTTTTAGGGATATTTAGAGGATATGCAGATAACTTGGTATTTAAAGTACAGACAATTCAGTGTAACTAATGTAAACATCTGTGTGAACTGAATTGTTGGTTTAATTTGCTGTTTTTAAAACAGACTAGCATTGGGAAGATAGCACAATAATTTACCAAATGAAAAACTGGGTTTAAAATTCTCCTTGATGGTATAGCCTGAAGTATGCATCTTAGTTGTGTTAAGGATACTAAAGTTAAAAATAAAGAGGAGGAGGAAAGGCATATCTCTGGTGTCAGAGAGGCATGTGGTAAGCTGTTGTATAAAGGGAAGGTAATGGATCTGCCTGGATTCCAGCCGGTGGTGCCGGACACGGGCATTCTGCTGAGGTACATTCCAGGGCATTAAGAGCAGTCCCTGAGTGTGCTGAGCCCTCTGCCTAATTCATCTTCCCTGTGGTCCACTCTGCCAGGGACCAGGCTCTCAGTAGAGGTCATTTCATTACCAGTGCAACTTGTTGGTAGTTACTTTTTCAGTTCAGGGCAGTGTTTGTATTCCAAAGGCTTGGTCATGGGTGGGGAGCTCCATTTGAATCTCCTGTGCAGGCACCATCTTTCATCTTCCTGTTACTTTGAATGGGGTATTGGGTCTTGTCTCTGCTCTCAGTTTCTGGTTGTAAGCAAGTTATCTTAAGAAGATGGCTTTTTAATCAATATTTTATAAGCACTACTGGGATTAGTTGCAAAATTAAGTGGTGGTGGGATTGCCTTTTAACCTTTCTGTCATGTTAACAACTTACTCTGATACTGAAAGCTGTTGGCTACTTTATAGTGACACTAGGGGGGAAACTGTATGATGCGTTTTCCTGAACACAAAGGGGAAGAACCGAAGGAAAAAGGCATTATCCGTGAGTGCAAGGCACCTGTATATTTCAACAAGTAATGATGCACCGCAGTAAAACTCACACCCTAATGGTGTCCATGATGGGAGTTTACATCCTCCAGCCTTTGAGACTTATCATTCCCGTTTTCTCCACCAACCTAGTTTTCTACCCTTTCCACCTTTTCTTGGCCAGTTAAAAGCAAGATGAATTAACCATAAAACTTTGTGTTATGTGTCCTGAAGTATAAACTTTAAAGACACTCAGAAATGTTTGCAGGGTTGGCCTCCTTCTCCTTCCTGTGATCGGATCTCTCGATGGCAGGCATACACCATGTTGTGAAGTTAGTTCCTTCTAGGTTGTCTTTGGGGATTATTTGGCCATTTGTTTAATGGAGTGACCAGAGAGAGTCTGAAAGTATAGGCTGTAGCTTTGTGTGTTTGGTTGTGTGCAACCTCTTTATAAAAAAGGTATGTTATGAAAGCCTCTAACAAAATATAAATATTTATAATGTTACAGCTTTTCATTTCAACTTTTCATGCTACCAGGTATGATTACTTTTCACTGTTACTGAAAAGTTCTTTTGTAACCAAGACCTTTCTGATATTTTGTGTCAAGCTGAGTTGACATTATCTAAGGATATCATTATGCCTAAGGTAACTGTGACCTTCACATTATTGAGGTACCATGCCTTGAAAATATAAAATGACCTGCATTTCCAGCATGAGTATTTATATTCACTTTTTAAAAGCTTAGTGACCAAAATCTATTTTAAAAATAGCTTGTTTTTCTGATGTGTTGATAGCAATTAATCCTTATTCAAAGATGTACTCTAATAAGTTAAGCTTGTTAAATTAAACTGATCTGCCTTTCACCTCTCCTGCCTTCTTAGAAAATCTTCCTACTTTGAGTGCTACATAATATTGTTTATAATTGTAGACGCAATGAACTAGAAATACTGGACAGTGGAAAGAATAAAGGAAGGGGTGACACTTTCCTTCTCTAGCACTGGGAACGTAGTCCTCTGATGTCTGTCCTCCGCTCCCACAGCCTTTCTTAAACAGAAGCCAAGGTCCAAAAAACTTGTGTTTAATTTGATGCTGTCATTTAACATTCTCTGTGGTTCTGGAACAACGCTATTTATGTGTGGGACCTAAATAGTCATTCACAGCTGCTGCCAGCTTACACCCTGGTGATCTTTATAGCTCCTCATCCTCACACTGGAAAGACTTCTTTTAGATATAATATTTGAAGAACAGTATGTTTCTTGGTTAGAGCCCTTTTCCAGCCCTGTTCATGTTTCACACATTTAGGAGAACTGATATTAAGATAGTCTGTGTTAAATATGGGGAGCCATAAGCACTAGAGAAGACAAAGAGTCTTTCAGAACAACTAGATGTAACTGAGCAGCAGTAGTGCGAAATGGTATCAGATAGGCCTTAAAATAGTCTGTTGTGCCAACAGTCGAAAAAGAGGCATTTTTTTTAAATTGTAAATTGTTGAACTACTTCATCTAAGCTGTGTATCTGTCCTTATTTAGTAAACTTTACCAAGCTTTCCCAAGCATTTAGTGTGTTGGGTGTTTAAAAAGAAATTAATATGAAGCTGAACCAAAGGCAGTAGTGTTTACATTAAACGAATATTGTAACACTGAGAAATAGGTTATCATCTGTTTCTCAACTGTGTTATCTGTTCACTCATAATCCTATCAAAATAAAGATAAGAAAATAAATATCCACATATTATGTTGATGCTCTCATGTAGAGTAGCATGGGAATCTGGCCCACTGGTACTTCTGACCCACTGTTGGACAACCCTCTCAGGCACATGGTGTGACTCCTGGTGATGGTGCTGTGCAGGGCCAGGAGCTGGGTATGATGATTCATGTGGGTCCTTTCCATTTCAGCTTATTCTGTGATTCTGTCTTCCCAGGTAAGAATTTTCTAATTCTTCCTTCCAGTTTGCTTTTATGTCGTCTTCCTCTTGCTTCTAAAGAGCATTCTCAGCCACCTTATTCCCACTTTGAACTTCCAGTCTCTCTTGGTGCATTTTGAATTAGACAAGCATCTGTTTGAGGAAGAATGGAGAGTTGTATCCTATTTTGAAACTAAAAAATATCTATGAAAAATCAGTTAAAAACAATGGAATTGTTTTCTTTCTGCAGTAAGTAGTTTAGCTTAAAGAGCCAATGTATATACTTCAAATATATTTCAACAAGGTGTCCATGCACCACTAAGTAAAGCAATCAGCATTTTAAAAGTTCTTGCACCTAACTTGTACAGATACTGCTGTACCAACCAGAATTATGTAGCATTATGTGATTTACATAGTAAAATAAATATACAGATCCCTGAACTGCAAACTTCTTTTATGTTGTAACAAATAATGAGCACATATGTCTCAGTAGATAGGTTCAAAATGTTAAATATAAGTAATGAAAAGACACACGATATAATTTGGAAAGGAATGTTATTTTTTAAGGATTATTTTCTGTTGACACTGAAAGTAATTACATACATTCTGTTTAGTTGCCTTCTGTAATTCATTAGGGCTTTTAAGCTAGTGTGTTAAAGATAGCTTGGACTTCACTCAGTAGAAGCTTTAATGACTAGCTTGAAGCCATTTTCTTTCAAGGAATTAATATTTAGACATAACATTAACCATGAGGGTAATTACCAGGTTTAGAATAATTAATTAATAAAATTTCAAGGGCTGTAAATTGCATTGCCTTATATCAACTATTAAAGGTCTCTTTAAAGGTTTTCTCTTATTAAAATGCTAAATTGATTCTATTTCATGAACAGGATATGGAAAAAAAGTTCTCTAATTTCTTTGTATGCTCCATTAGACTTGACACTTCATTGAAATCAATCTTGTATTAACTAAGCAGATACTCTAGACACTCAAAAAATCTCATACGGTATTGCCTATTTTAAAACCTCTGAATTTTTTTTTTATTATATTTGCTTTCTTTTACAAGAAATAAATCCTTTATAGCATGTATTGGTGGAGAGAAGAGGAAGGAGAGAGTGATAGGCTTTTGGATGGGCTTTTGAATTCAGTTTTGTGCCAAAACCAGTTCCTCAAGGGTGGAAAAAAGCTCTTTAACTGAGACACAATATATTTCATGATTGCATCTTGGTTGGCACACTTCATTGATGTTTGAATTGAACTGGGTCAATAACATTGGTATCTGAGAAAAAACTAGAAGCACAACACATGTTATGAGAAGGCACATTGTACCAAACTTGTTTGGTATTCCTCCAAATTCATCATTATTTTTAGGAAGTTCCTTTCAGGTCTTTCGAATCATTATTAGAAATGGACATTGTTAGCTGTTTTGGGAGTGGCGTTCCAAAGCTTCTGATCTCTGGTGTTAAATATTTTGAAGTGGAAAAAATAATAGCTTAGAAAAACTTGATTGAAGATTTCTTGAAGAAAAATGGATTTAATATGTTATTGCTAAGTTGACATGTGACCTATAAAGTTAAGAGATATCAAATAGCAACACTACAGTGAAAGAGCTAGGCAATGTTTTATTTAAATAACGCTTTCTAACGCTATCATACATACAGATTGTAATCAAAATGACTATTTTATCTAAAACCCAGGTAGAAACCATAAGAATCTGTATTTAATCAGTAAATTGCTCTGGTTGTTGCTCAGCCCAGCTAATTGCCTTCCTTTCTGTACTTTCTTCTAATCAAAGAGGAAACAAAACTATGACCCAGTAATGGCCAACATTGAGTAGTAGGAGCTGTCACACAGTGGTGTTTCATCAGAGAAGCGAGTTTTGTGCTCTGTCTGAATGAGATGCTTTGGTTATGAGGCATGAATATTTTGGGTATGGCAGAGTCTTGAGTGTTTGTTTGGGATGCCTCTTTCCCAGCCCTAAAGATATACTGATCATTTGTAGTTACTTCATTTGTAGAATATTTTTAGTTTCTATGTATAAATGTATTAAATGACAAGGGATTTTTTAAAAATCTTTTATATATAGTCTTGCTTCTAAAAAAATGGGTGAGTTTTTAGTATATCATGTGTGTTTTTACTTCAGGAATAAGCTTAAACTTCTTACTTTTGTTGAATTACTGTGTCCATATGCGTCCGTACTTGATGCCTGCGTCTTAAAAAGGATAAGACTTGATGATGAGTAGCATTTTATTAGCTTTGTTATGTGACATGATGGCATGTAGCAGTTGTGAGAGAAGATACTGTTCTCTGACATGCTAATCCTATGTTATGCTGGGCCATTCACAGACCATTCACATAGTCTTCATTACTTACCATTAATCTTCAGTGTCAGATCTTCTGCCTGTGATCATTCTTTACTTTAAATCCATATTTAAATATATAGAATGTGGAATCTGTGAGTAATGTGATGCCCAGGAAGGATTAACACAGCAGTCTTGGTTCTTCTTGATCTGGATTTTCATCTTAGTAATTGATTCATTTTTTAGACCAGACTGTCAAATTCTGTTTCCTAGTTTTTCACATGAATTCACTAATAATTGCAGGCTTTCCTCACATCACCTCTAAAATTATGCATCAAAGCATAGGGTTCTTATCAGGTTTGTGTGTATTTAAAAATCCCCAGACCTGTTATTTTTACAATCACTTGTTCTGCTTCACTCTCCTAGCAACACTCAGTGAATTAACTGGAATCTGTGAAGTGCTTTGTAATAAATATCTGCTCTTACTGTGTTAGAAGACAGGGAACTATTTTCTTTGTAATAATTCATTTATTAAAAGATTGTTTTTGTTGTAGCTCGTTCCTCTTTCAGTACCTTTCAGTAACTGTGTAGATTTTCTTTTTCTTTTCTTTTCTTTCTTTTTTCTTTCTTTTCTTTCTTTTTTCTTAAGCTTTTGATAGCTTACGTCATTTAAATGAAGATTAATATTTAGGTGCTTTTATTTTAACTATGAGTAAAATTGCAGTGCTTTTAACTGGTCTGTCAGAAAGCTGGCCAAAATTGGTTTAGCATATCATTCCAGAAAACAAGCAGAAGCATTGATGCTGTCGTGGTATGTTGTGCTGTGTGTGCTTGGGGGTCAGCAAGATCTTTCTTATGATGGGCATAGAAAATTAAAGGGGGCTTCTACTTGTGTTCTGGAACTTGAGTGGAGGATGAGTTAGTGTTTGTGTGGTGTGTCAGTTGGGTTTCTTCTACTGGATTTTTTTAATGTAGTGGCTTTTTCTTCGTTTTTCTCTTAGGAAGCAGTTCCAGTCATTCAAATTTTTCTTATTGACAAGAAAGACCTGCATTTGATAAGTAACTATAAAAGTTAGGTGTGGAGATTTCAGGGGACTTAAACAAATTGCTTGTTACTAAATGCATATTTATTTTACTAGTAACATTGTTAGGTATTTATAAATTTTGCTGATGTAATATTATACACAGATAGTTAAAAAATATAAAGATTTCCTGTTGTATAAATGCAGGAACATTTATTGGTATGGTAGCAATGGTAAGTACTATTGATTAGTAAGTTTAAACAGTGCTGTGGAGCAGACCGAAAAGGAAGTGGTATGGACAGTAAAATAATAGCAGACTTAAAGTCTGTAATTCTTTCATGGATTAGATACGTGATATTTTGCTGGCATTGAGTTCAAAAACCTGTTCCTTTACTATTTGTAATTTGACTTGAGTCGTGCATAGACTTGCTGACAACTATTTGCTAGAAGTCTGACTTTGCAAGAGACTGGTACCTTGCTGTGTAGCAATAGAGATGTTGACATACCAGCTGCAAGAACTGTTTTTCAGATGTATTAATATATAAGCAGTAGAAAATGTGAAAGACTTGCCTTTGAGCAGAAGTGTACAAATACACTTAATTTCTTGCAGTTACTTGGCTGCCTCATGATGCTGTTTCATTAGAATTGTAATTTTTTTCTTGTATATCTTTATTAAATATCAGTATTCAAATTATGTTTTTTAGGTTATCTGTATTAGAAGATGGTCCTGCCTAACAGTCCCCTGTGTTTAAAGCCTGTTGTGCATTAAACTTTGTTGTTAGTATCTTGAAAAGAAACATTCTTCATTTTTTTCATTCATGGAGATCTTCTTCCACATAAAAAACAATAGGTAAAACAAAGGGAGATGGCCTCAAGTTGCACCAAGAGAAGTCAGGTTTTATATTAGGAAAAATTTATTCACTGAAAGTTTGGTGAAGAATTGTAGAGGCTGTCCAGGAAAGTAGTGAATTCACTGTCCCTGGAAGTGTTAAAAAAACAAGTAGAAGTGGCACTTCATGATATGGTTGGTTTAGTGGACATGGTGGTATTTGGTCAAAGGTTGGAGTTGATGATCTTGGAGGTTTTTTCCAATCAGTGATTCTATGATTCTATTCTATGATGAATAGAATTAATTAATTCCATTAATTCAATAAAATTAATTAATTAATTATATCATATTATTAATTCAAAAGGTATAATTAATTTTTCTATGTGCTTTCTTTTTAATTGATATGGAATTTTATCCTTCAGTCATTTATTCCTTTTGATCAGGTTTATTTTTGGTTATGCCACATAATTTTGTGTAGTGAGCCTTTTGACTTTTTTTTTTTTTCCCCCCCTGGCTTTCTAGACCTTCTAGACCTTAGGTGAGCTGAATCACGCTGGCTCTAGGAGCTCTGCTGGCAAAATCTCTCATATGAAAAAAAGCTTTATTTTCACTCTGGCTTGTAATTGTTTTAACAAGTTAATTCTGTTAGGATCTTCCCTTTTGTGTTAGCACAGTTTGTTTGGGAAGTTTCTTACCTTTTGTTGGGTAGCTTGTCGAAACTTCTTGAAAATTCAGATATGTCCTGATACCAAAATCACACGCAGCTGCTTATCAATTCTTCAGCTGATGCTAGTAGTAATGACTTCCCACTACAAAAGCTGCTGGGTTTTCCCATGATTTATCCATATAAAGCTTAGTCTTGCTGGTTTGGCTACAGTTTAAATTGTTTTCTTTGGTTCAGGCCTCACTTATCTGTACCAAACTTCCCTGTCTGCTCCCAGAGAGCTATTTTTTTATTTAAATGGTACACTATTTGAGTATCATTGCAATCTTGTAGAGCACTTTTAGGGAATAAATTTCACACCACAGTTGTTAGATCAACTGTGCAATATTTTACTTTGTCTGGAAATGATGGGTGAATACTGTCTGATCTTGATGACTTGTTAATGGTTTTATCTAGATTAACTTATGCTGATTGCATAAAAGGCTGACTCTCTTCTAGCCCTCTGGAGAAAGACTGTTGTGGTAAATTCCATCTGCTCTTCTATAGTGAGCATCAGGGAGAAAAAAAATCAACTTTTGTTTGAGCTCTCCTTTCATGTTTTGATTACATATTTGCCTTACTGATTCTTTCTTATCTTCATGTTTGTTCTTGGAACAATTTGTTTTAATTGTGAATTAAGAAAATTATTAGAAAGTTGATTTTAAAACTTATTTTTCTCTCCTTTTTTACACTTTCTGGTTAACTGGCTAACACTTATGGGAAATCCTCCCCCATCCTGTTTTCGTTGTTAAGGAGCAACATCTGTTTTTAAAAAGACGACTTTCTACCTAAAATAACATTCTGTAATGTTGTTTTTAATCAAGCTGCTTTTTCCAGAGCTTTTTTTGTTGTTTTTGCTTGCTTGTTTTTAATAAGTGGTGTGTGTTTAACCATTTTGTTGGTTTTGATGGATGATCCCTCTCACACGCAAGCATTTACATTTTGAGACTCTTCTTTTAAACAGCCTCTCCATTTTTATGTAGCTTACTTTGGTGAAATTTAGCTTTATAAGAAACGTTATTGCAAGCAGGTTTAATACGAGTGTATTACAGTTACGATTAGTGGCTCTTTGATTCAGAGTGTAACTGGCATTGTGAACTGTGTGCTCCTGCATCAAAAGAGGTTTCTAATTTTTGTGACAGCTTACAGAAGGAATAATTTTCCTGTCTAAAATGCTACAGTTCTCACAGTTGTGTTGTATTTATCTGTCTAAAAGTGAGACATTTTGGTTTCTGAGTAGTTGCTTTTCTGCTTTCAAAAATTTCTGCAGTTTTCATTAGTAAGTACTGTTACGTTAACTCTTGTTCACATGATTTACAGCACTGCTCTTAATTCTGTGCTTGGAGAATACTGTGGGTTCAGGCCTGTTGGCTTTTCTGTGGATAAGGGAAGAACAGTGGGAGCTATTTACTTCAAAAGTTTGTGAGGCCTTCAGCACTGTCTCTCACAATATTCTTGCCTCCATGGTCTGGATGGGTGGACAAGATGAGTTAAAGAAAGGAGCAGCCTCAGAGGGTAATGGTCAATGAGGCCAGTGAAAGTGGAGTGTAGGGCTCTGTCCTGGGACCAGTCCTTTTAATAGTTTTACTAGTGAACCAGACGAGGGGGCAGGGTTCACTTGGCATGTTTGCAGGCAACACCAAATTGAAGAGGATCGGTTGATAGAAACAGATCTGCTGTTTGGAGAGAGCTAGATAGACTAGAGAAATGGGACAACAAGAACCTCATGAAATCCTAAAAATGCAAAGTTCTACATCTACAACGGAAGAATTCCTTGCAGCAATACTATCTTGAGGAGAGTTCTATGGAAAAGAATCAAAGGGTTTTGCTGTACAGCATCCTGAACATTAGTTGGCAGTGCGCCCTGGCTGCCAAGAGCAAAGTATCCTGGGTTGTATCAGTAGTATATTGAGGGAAGTAAAAGGATTATCCCTCTTAACTTGGTGTTTTTTAGGCATATGTCGTCCAAGATACTTCCAGTCTTAGACTCCCAAGTACAAGAAAAATATTGACAAACTGGACTGAGTTCAGCAGAAAGCCACCAAGGTGGTTGTGGCCTGAAACACTTGCTGAGTGAGAAAGATTGTGGTGTCTGCGCTTGTTAAACCTGGAGAGGGAGCAGTTTTGAGGGGACCTGCTAGCATCCATCCGGGAGGACATCATCAAGAAGACAGAGCCAGATGCTTCGCACTGGTGAATGGTGGAGATGACAAGACACAATGGGTATGAATTGAAATGAAGAGGATCTAGATGGATTTAAAAAGAAGTTTGGTGAAGTTTCTTAAGAAGAAGAAGGTGCGGAGTAGGATTTTAGGGCTCTTGAATTAATGTTGCATTTTTGGCCTCTAACTTTGAACTGATTGACGAGGTAACTCTAGCATTCTTTTAATACTGTTTTTAGTAAATAAAAGGAATGGGTGCTGGAAAAAGTTAGGAATGTTTCAGGCTGTTTCTGTTCCAATTAGATGCATTAGATTGCATTCCACGGAACTTGCCTAAGAATGTTGTTCATGATGTACAGTCTGGCAGTGTTGTTGGACTGTATCTGGCTCTGTGGTTTTGGGGTTTGGTTTTTGCAGCTTATCTGTCTTGATGCAAAGTAATAACCTTTAGGATTATGGAATCCACAGGTAGTCATTATTTCAGTGTTAATATTCCAGCTATTCAGAAAACAGATTTATAAAGTGTTATGAATACAGATGTGAAAACAGTCTTAACAGAAAATATGTATAGGTGAAAACAATTCCTTTCAGGCACTTCCAGACTTGCAGAAGTGTAAGCATAACTTGAGAGATGGAAAATATCATTAGATCTCAGTAAGTAACTTGGAGACGTCAAATACACAGAAGCCCTACCTTTATTTGTTGTGGAAAATCACAGTTTAGGCTTTCATTTAATATAGAAACTATATTCAGACTGTTAGTGAAACTTGCTGTTTTCTGAACTCTCTTAACTTGTACAGGTAGTGTTATTTCCTCTGTTATCCTCAAATATATTTTTTCAGCTGGAATTCAGTACTGTATGACTGAGCCTCCTGAGGAAGCTGTCTGATGATAGTTGTACAAAATTGTAGCCCTCATTTACTGAATTTGGAAAAAAAAAGATGGGTTTCTTGCTTGCCATAAGAAAATTATATCACCAGAAATTCTCTGTAAGACATTTTATTTGTCAATAATTTTAAGAAAGTGACTCATGTAGCTCTAGGTTTTGTAGTTTGTGCTCTGCTAACTGAACTCCCTCATATTTCTGATTTCACAATTGAGAAGTGATTCTTTTCTCAGAAAAAAACATGAGAACAGCCATCCTGGTTCAGTCAAGGAAGAACTGAGGAACTGAGCAAGTGTATATGGCACTTTTTGTAGTCTGCTTGCCATTTGAGGTTGGACAGCCTAAGAAAGAGCTGTCTTTTACTCAGGATTTACTGGCTTTCAGGTTGTTGTTTGGTTTTTTTCTTTTCAGTGAACATTTCCAGATTTCACTTGAATGCAAAAAATTTTAGTGTCTCCAGCATAAAATGACAGCATCTAACAGCTGGTTATGTCCTGAACCATCTCCTTTTGGTTTTGAGCATTTGGTGTCCAAGACAGCTGTATCTTTTTTATGTTTAAGGTAGAAGTCAAAATGGAAGCTAGAAATGGACTGTAATATTTTATTCAAATTCTGTTGTTTGCAGTTGAATACAGTGCAAAGTATCTCAAGTGTATCATTAACAGGTATAAAGTTAAATAAAAGCTTCTTTTTAACAAGAATGTTATCTTTCCTAATGAATCCTATTTGTAATAAATAATGTAATTGTCAATACAGATATCTTGCAGAAATCTATTGCATCTGATTCCAGACATATGCAGCAACAGATATTTGTGCAGTATTCCTTTTTGTTTGAGAAAATACTTATTCCATCCAGGTTGGATGAACATAATGATGTGCTTAGTCATTTCTTCATCCTGTCTTCAGTAGTTCTTTTAGAGCAAGAAGTAATCCAAATTGCTTTCACTATATAAGGGTAACCTGTTCTTTAAACAGCCTAGAGAAAATTACGGATTTCTTGAGGTTGGTCCGCATTGTGATCCCAAAATTGCAGACTAATCAAGAGATGCAGAAGTGGTGCTTTAACTGGCAGTGGCCCAGGGCCAGTAGCATGTTTATCACCACAGCATGACTGTTTGGTCCCACTGAAAACTTTCAGCAGAAGGTAAACCTGGGGAAAGTCTGAATTGTCTTTAATTGCATTTATCAAATGAAGAAACAGCTGCATTGGAGTCAGGGAGTACTGTGTGCTGTGCTGAAAAACTTCTTTTCTCTTTCTTTATGTGGTTTAAAAGTTCCTTTGTCCATCTGTGAGCTGCAGGCGGCAGTTGCCGATTCTGGATCCAGCCATAAATATCAAAAGTGCAATAGCCAACATGTTACCTTTTTAAAAGCAGGCAATAATAGGTTTAAGTTAGGCTTTACCTAATCAGCAATCTGGTAGGTTCTATGAGCGTAAGTATTGTGCTTAATTTCTGTTGCAATTTCAACAGAAATGCTCAAATAATTGTTTAATTTGGTAGATTTAAAAGCCAGGAAGGATTGCAGTTACCTGCAGACCAGCACATTTTGCACAGTCCTATGTTAAAGTCAGCTGAACCAAACCTGAACAGTAAGCTTTCTCAGCTAAGCTGAAGCCTTGCTAACACATCTGCATGTATAAGGGTAGCAAAAAATATCATTCCTGTGTTGTCAGGTGAACAAGGATGTATTATAAACTCTAATCCTATTTAGAAAGCATATGTGGCCCAGGATTTGCTGCCTTACTGCCTCTGAGGGATCCTTAGAAAAAGGAACAGCAGTGAGCACACTGCAGTGAGCACAGTGATTTAGTCTGTCAGACTGTGCTGCACTTTAGATAATATGTTCTTAAGAGTGTCGTAGAATTTGAGCTTTCTCTGTTGGATATAATGTTCTTATGTTGGTAATGGCTGCCAGTTCTTATGTCAGTGAGACATTTATGTTGTTGAATAAGTGTTCTTTCTCTGTAAGTTTCTGTAAGCAATTTTCTCTATCCAGAAATTAATGTTCTTTCATGTTGAAAGTGATATTCTGCCGCTAGGATTTCCCCTTGTTCCCATTTTGTAACCATTTATGTTTAAAAACCCCAAATCATCTTTGCTAATTTTTATGTATTTCTTTCTGGTTTTATGCATCCATCCTCTTTCATTAATTTACATTCAACTTATATACATTGAATTTCAGCTATTAAAAACCTTTTTTTTTTTCCCCCTCAATGTGCAATTAGCTCTGCCTTGTAGGAGCATTAAAAATTTTGAGTCTCAAACTCCCTTGTCCTTACTGCCGTCTATCATTTTTTGCCAGAACTCTCTGAGCCTAACAGCCTGGCTGAACCTTAATTGCTGGTAAGTGTTATGACCTGGGAAATGTCAGACATTTACATCTATTGTCAGATTTTTTAACCATGGCTGTCACCCACCTAATTCTCTTTTTCTGATGTCTTTCTTGTGTCTTGCAACATTTTGTTGTAGTTGTGGTTTCTATTTATCATTTTGAGCTTCTGTGTAAAATTTTTATGGAAAAAAAAAGTGTATTCACGTTCACACATTTCTCTGCTAGTTTGCTATCTGTATAGAATCTTAGTGCTCACTTATTCCTATTACTTGCATTACTTTAGATGTCTAATTAATTAATTTTCTCATTTAATTTCCCTCTGAAACTGTCCTAACATTTCTGAAGATCTGTCCTCATTTTTTGGCATATTTTGATTCTGAATTACTTCTATTTTTTCCAGTTGTCTTCCCTTTCTAATACTGTCTGATTTACCGCCATTCTTTATAGCTTTTGGAAACTGAAACTGCTGTTGTTAATTCTGTGCTTCAGCGGTTCTCTCTCAACAACGACAATGGTTTAATCAAATTAGAGTGGATAAGTTTAAGGGGAGGTGCACTCCCATTGTTAGAAATCAAAGAAGGTAGAACATCTTCGTGTTTTCATTTAATATTTTATGCTTAACTACATTTAGTCTGTCATTCTACCTGTGGATATTTCTCAGACCCTCATCAGCTGAGAACAAATGACTCAACAAAAGTAATGTCTTTTCTTGTGCGTTTACTCTTTTTAGTGTCTGTATCTTTGAGGAGAATTCCATGTAAATCTGGTTTAGGATGTAAGGTTATAGCAGTTTTGTAGCAGTTGAAATCACAAGAGTGTTGTTCTTGTGGCCCAGCCCCCTTGGTGGCTGTAGGGGAAGGTTTTTAGGTTTACTCTGGGTGCTTGGAGGGAGAAACAACAAAATTCTCAGGAGGTTCAATAACAAATGTTTACCTGCAAGCTTTAGAGCATTAAGGTGGAATAAGGTACTTGGCACATTTTAAAAGGTAGCTGTTTGGGTTTTGTTATCTATAGAAATGCAATAATATAGCTTCCAGTGGTGGGTGTGCACCCTTTCTGCACCTGGGCTGGTACTTTGGGCACTGTCAGCAAAGCACCCGCTGCTTTTGGGAATGGTTGATTGTCTGAGCCATTGATTTGCAGGTCTCTCACAGTTGCCTGGTCCTACAGTGAAGTGGAGAAGACAGTACAGATAAATTCTATAAGCAGATCTATAAGCAGGTTAGTGGTTTCTGTGGGTTTGTGTGTTTGATAGTGCTTGTAGATATGTAGCTGCTCTAAGTTTGAAATACTCTGAAACACAGGTTGTCTAAGAGTAAGGAATTGCTGGTTTCCTTAAAAAAACTATGCAGTTCGTCTGTTTATGTTTGCCAAAGCAATATATATAGAACCACTTGAAAGTCTAATGATGTTTTGCCAAATGTTATAAAGACATAGTATCAACATGACCTCTAAAGTTTCCGAACTGTATTCTAGAGTTTTTATTTCTAATGAAGTTTTACTGCTCTGTTTCAAGGACAATTAGAAAGCAGGTATATACTTTTAAGGATCAGTTTTTCTAATTTTCAAGAATATTGAGAAAAAAATGCACAAAAAGTATTTAATACTATGTACTTCATAAGTTGTTTATACCAGTGCCATTATTATCCAGTTAATAGGACGCTGAGTACACCCGTTAATATATAGGTCTTTGTGTGTTTGTGCATGTACACACAAAGACACAGAGTATCTGACTGTATTTAAGTCCTCAAAAATAATGTAACTGTGATTTTTATCACAAAAAAACTCCCTTGGGAACTGTATGTGAGAGGAAGAGAGGCATGATTCCAGGTAAGGTAGTTCATGGCTTAAGGGAGCTGTCTGGTGTGGTTCCAGCTGTGTGTGGGCATGTGTGGCAGGGGTTCATGTGCACAAAGCTGGATGTTTCTGGCTCCCAACCCTGGGCAGATAGTGTGCATTAGCCTTTAGATTTATAGGAATTTTAGTACTTCAACCAGTTGCAGTGATAGTCTTTTCCAGTGCTACCTGTCTTAAATAGTTTTTACAAGGCATGAAAGAGCAAGGTGTATATTTCCATCTTAAACACTTAGTTGTTTTTTTGCTGGCTTGTTGTATGACTTAAGAAAGCCATCTTCATTGCTTTTCTTACAGATATCATCAGTTCACCACTTTACTGTGGTTGTTTATGCTCCCACCCATATCTGAAACTTGCATCTTCTTGTTGTTTAATCTTGTTAGGACTGTAGATTATACATGTCAAAGCAAAGAAAGTTTAATATTTTTCTAGGTAAGAATAGCACTAAAATAAATTGCTTTCTGTTCTTCTTAGATGGAAGAAATAGATTCAGCTCTAGATGTGTTTCATAAGATTGAATCATTATTGTAGCTCATCTTTGAACCTTATCTGCTGCCTTGTTTGTTTTTTCTTAACAAATTCCAGAATTAAGTTTAAGTATTTGTGGTGTCATGAGCTCATGTGGGAAGACAACATGGTAACTATACTCTAGGATTTTTCTTGTTTAATTCCCACTGACAGAAGTATTAAATTTATAATATTTAGCAAAATGACTCTAATAAGCCCTGAATCAAAATGTCATCTCTGGCCAATAAATTTTCAATGTGCAACACGAAGAAGTTAACAGATCTAAAATTTATAATCCGAGAGGGATAGGATTTTTGCAGAATGAGGATCCTATGTGGATGCAGGCTGAAAGAAAAGCATTATGCTGTGTGTGTGGGGTGGAAGTCTCTGAGTTGCCTTTTGTGGCAACAGGTGGCATTGCCAGTTTTCTGCTGAAGTGATGAAGCAAGTTAGTGCAAGTTGTGGACAATGGTTGGAGCTAGGTGTTGATGTTCTGGTGACTTTCTGTGCTACATCTTAGAGAAGGAAGGTCAAGATGCAACATGATCAGGAAGTTCTTGGGGATGGTGATGGACATTTGGGGCTCTTCAGTTACTGGAAAGCAGCTGAAAAAAGATGACACTGCTTTATCCCAGCTAAATGCCTGAGAAACATTGCTTCTGGATTCTGGGACAGAAGGTCTAATATAAACTAAGAGCAAGGAAGAAGTTCAAATATTGAAATAATGATGTAGAAGTTCCTTTGCCTGGTATTTTTACCATGGAGGGAAAAGTTAATCAAATGAGAATATGGCTGTGAAGGAAGATATGAGAGTAGGTCACAAATGGCAGAAAGCGGTAAGTAGGTGAGATTTACTTTATGGACAGAGTTTCTCTTCTCTGCCAAGTTTGATGAAAATGTGTCCACCTTTATTATTTTTTTCACCATCATAAAGAGCTGCTGCTCTCCCTGCAGCCAAACTGTGTGAGCATTCACCATCCAGCTTCATGCAAAACTGACTAATCATAGAATTATCTCCTCAATTATTAACCAACAAACAAATGCTAATAATAGTGGCAAAGCCTGTGTGTTCCTGGGTGTAGCAGCAGTCGTGTTTTTTCACAGCATAGCTGTGTGCCTTCAAAGGAACATGCTACTTGTAGACTAAATCTTCTTCAGCGAGGATGTTGTAGAGGCTTGACTAATGGTGTATATATGTAAAAACAAATTTAAATGTAAAACAATAATAACATTTTAAAATACCTAAGAGTTTTGTTTTGATTTAGTTACAAATTCAAGCACAAACTTTGAAAAATTAAATAACAGTGATTTAAAAGCACAGGAGTTCAGTTATTAAGCATAGAAAATAACTGGAGTTTCAACACCAAACTAAAAAGAGAAACTTCCAGGAAAGCTGAGAGAGCCTTTCAGAGGCTCGTAAGAGTATTGGGAACAAACATTTTTATCAGGGCCTGTAGCAACAGGACAAGGGAGTATGGTTTTGAACTGGACAATGTTTGAATTATTTTATATATAAGAAGTTATTTACAATGAGAGTGGTGAAACACTGAAACAGGTTGCCCAGAGAGGTCTGAAGATGGCCCATCTCTGGAAACATTCAATCAAAGTCAGGTTGGATGGGGCTCTGGGCTACCTGATGTAAAGATGTTCCTGCTCATGGCAGGGGAGTTGGGCTAGGAGGTGACCCTTAAAAGATCCCCTCCAACTGGAACTATTCTATAACTCCAGACATAAGGGGAAAATAAGCACCTCAAAAAACAGAAGACTATAGCAGGAGCTTGAGTATATAAAGGTGAAAGGGAGTAGTGAGACATGCTAGAAATAAATTAAGCTTTATGGAAAGTATTAAAGACCCTACAATCTGAAGGTAATGAAAAGGATGGTGTTCAATATTTATAGTGCTGAATTTAAACAGTTGATTAAAATGGAAATGAAAGGTTTTGTCTCAATTTTAGATTAGGAAAGGATAAGACAGATAAGACAGAATAGAAAAGGCAGAAGGTTTCTCTCTGTGTTAACACATTCCAAGTGGAAGTAAAGTTCAGATATTGATACACTCCTGCCAGAGTTGTGTGTATGGGAATGCCCCTGCTACGTGATTGTAGGCTGCTGGTGCTGGAACTGAAGTGGAAAAGGTGGTGCAGGTGGTTGTAATCCTGTTGGATTTACCTCACCAGTTTATGATTTCCAGAAGATACTTAAGTGAAAAAGATCACTAATAATATAGATGCAGGTGAGACACATGATAAAAATACAAGGAGATTTCTGAGTTTAGATGACTTCAAATTGATGCAGTATTTTTACAGTGGTTTTCTTGAGGGTATGGAGGCAAATAGACTGCTTCTCGGAAAAGTTGTGTCTTCCAGGTTGCCTTTCTTGAGTTTTTTTTTCCAATTGGTGCCTACGTAGGAAATATAAGAAGGGAGGGTAAAACTATATCCTCTAACTCGTCTGGGGACAGTGCTGCCAACGTTTGCTATTTGCATTAACAGATCGCCTCCTAAGCTATCTTATAGCAGCCTTATCTCTGAAATATGGTGCAGGGTGGATTAAATACTGGAGGACTGGGAAGGATAAATGTACCAGTTGTCAAAGAGGGGAGAGGAGTCAAGGAGGGAGGGTTCAGCTATCCTAATACTGATGTCTTAAAAAAAAAAAGTTAAACTGTTTTTATTTATGTGCGAGATAATGAAGAGATGAAAAATTGCTAGCATGGGCTTACCAAGAATAAATAATCTTAAATTAGTTTAATTTTTCTGTATGATAAAACAGTTGAACCTGTCAATAGAAACAAAGCAGTAGCTGTTAGATATTTTTATTTCATTTAAAGGCCTTCATAGGTCTGTCTTTTGTAATATTTTTATAAATAATGCAGAAAAATGCGATCTAGGAGAAATTAGTGTACAGTAAGTAAAAAATTGATTGCAATAGTAGTTCTGTTGATTATTGTCAATGGATTGCTCTCGAAATGAAAAGGTATATTGAGCAGGAGTTTTCTACAGACCTACCTGGAGTCTGGTTCTCTTTCTGTTTTTTTACCTGATGTACTTAATGGTAGCTGGAGTCACTCTTCAGATGACACAAAACTCGAGAAAGACTGGAGAGCAAGACCATATTTCAGAAAGATTTCGCAAAACTGGAAAAATAATTTGGCATGAGTCGGTGAAAACCAGTGAGGATGAGAAGATGTGACACTCACCCATGAATCACAGCAGTCCTTCAGAAAAGGATTTGATAGGATTTTTCATTTGTTAGCACTAGACTGTATCAAGACATAATCCTGCCACTGGGATGTACAGGTAGAAGTGCAGCCAATGAAATAAGCGAAGTTAAACTTTTATTGAAGTCTCTGCTGGAACACTGTTTTCTTTTTGGGGAGAGATGTTGCAAGGAAAACTTGAACCACTTTGAGGCTGAACAGAGGCATCACAGGTGATCAGAAGATAGGAGGAATCTCTTAGAGGATGCTTCATTTGTTTAGCCTGTGGAAGGAAAGACAATGAAGAAGAGAAGAGTATGGTGTTCTGCTGTTGCAGAAGAAATAAAGAAACGGTTGCTTGTGTTGATGGTGGCGTTTGATAAGTAACAGCAGTCGAAACTCCATCAAGAAGAACTCAAAGGAGATATTAGAGAAACCTTTTTGAATTGCATTTAATAAAATAATTAAGTAGATTGCATGATTGCATTTTGTCATTTCTAGACTTTGAAAAGCTTGTTAAAGATGCATAGCTATAGATTTTCCCACTTTTGAGAGTAAGGTGGAAATTATTTTAAAAAAAAAAATGTTTCTTTAACCTGTATTTTTCTAGAGGTTTCTGGTTGAATGACTGCCCAGAACAGAAGTATATAAGTTGAAGTGAGATAACATCAGCAGTTACATTTACACAACACCCTCCTTGAATTCGCCTTGGAGAAGAAAAGTGAGGAAGACTTTTCTTCATTGTAATGGGGAGAGGGAGGAGGAGTAAAAAGAACATTAAAAGACTGTTCTAGACTGTAGAGATCTTATTCATATTGGATGGTGAAAGTGATGAACACTTCTGTTGATTCAAATATAATATATCTGATTCAAGAGACATTTGTATTGAAATATCCCTTTAATGCTTGAGCGGGAATTTGAATTCTAGCAGTTATTACCTTCAAATGAGTTTTAAACAATGTATTTATGTTTGTATAATCACAGCTTTCGTCTGTCCCTCATCTTTCTCAGATTTGAATTTGAGAGGTATCTCTTCAGCTTGACTGTCCAGAATATTTTAACCTTTTAGACAGACTTTACTTTCTCCATTACTTCAAGGATGGTCATCTATGCAGGGTTTTTTTACTGCAATCTCTATAGAGAAGAAGTCCCATATAGCTTAATTAAAAATTTATTGCCATTTTATGTTTGCCAAAAAGCTAAACAATGCATTAGACTAAATTATGTGTTACACTTTTATGCAAGACAGTGTAATTACATGAAAAAAAGCCTTAACAGTAAGAATAAAATTTATCATGGGATAGTGCTAATGCATTTATGTGCAATGAGAGTCAGTTTAATTATAGTACATTTAAGATTGGTATGCCAAGGGCAATAAACTTTATAACAACATACAAAAGTTTAATAAGCGTGAAACATCGTAAGAACAATGTAGACTAAACCTTCCTTGCATCCGAAAAGCTGAAATGCAAAGAAGTTTTTATTTATTGCCTCAGGTAAAAAAGTCTGTAGAAACAGATAAGTGATGACAAAGCTTTGATGTTAATAAACCCAAATGGAAGTAAAAATCAAAGTGTGTAAATGGCTAGGTTATAGAAAGAAAGATGACAGAGTTATACCCTGTAATTAGGCGTAATTTGTGCTTTTGGCGCGTTATTTGTCCTGCATGAATGAGAGGTTGTCTTATGTTTTCTTGTCCCTGTATATAGAATTGCAGTATGAGCACATCCCACTTAAAACCTCCCTAGGACTTTTTTTCAGTGAGTATTTGATGGCACTGTACATACTGATCCCCTTCTGGGAGCACTATAGCCAGCTTGCTTTTCCTAGGACTTGAAGATATTCACAAGCTGAGTGTTTTTATAAAACACTTCCAGCTAGAAACAAAGTAATAATTTTAGAAAAAAATGGAACCAAACGGCAAAATTTCTACCTTGAGTGTAAATCACAGACTTATGTGTCATACAAGTAAATTACATCAAAACTAGAAAATAATTAATCCAATTAAATTATTTAATGAGTTGTTCTGTTTAGCAGCTGGTTGTCTCATCCATATTTTAAACTGTTGTAGAACAAATTGCTGTTAATTAAATAATTTAATTTAATTGATTCCTGTCTTTGTTTTATGGTATCTCTACACAAGACATCAAATTTTCAGTGCTGAAACCTCTTTTACAATCATCTCTTGCTGCCATGTACTGTGAAAATTTATAACAAATCTTTCCTTCAGCCTTCTGTGTTGAAACAGAAAAAGTCTTGATTCAGCAAGAAAACAACAGATTTTACTAAAGGCTATATTTCTGTACAGGTATCAGGCTTTAAACTTTCCAATTTAGAAATAATTACAGTGTTTTTAGACATGCTGCATTCTCTGTGTCTTTTTGAAATTCCTGCAAGGTTTGATAGTGGTGTGTGGTTTTGATCTCTGATGTGGAGTTCACAGCTCTCATTTGATGGGATGTGAAGTACCGTCACGGAGCACCTTTCACTGAGCTGCATTATATGTCTAATGTTGTGAGTCCATGAAATGCAGTCCAAGAATTGGCTGCTCCTGCACTGCAAAGCCACCTGGTGAAGCTTGTAGTTCTCTTGTACATCAAAATGTGTGAAACAAAATGAAAAAACTAGTATGATACTCCTTTTTATCTTGACCTAAATAAATCTTTCCTTTTGATTTTCGTCTCCTTTTTAATTTGAAAGTTGAGTCTGACATTCAGAAATTCTCAAATGATTTCTGTAAATGCTGCAGCTTGGTTCCATGTTTACTGGTGGAGTGAGGTGGCCCTCTGCCTCGTGTGGATGACCTTTTGAATTCTGAAGGGGCATTTGCTTGTCCTGCACTGCAGAAATCTACCACTTCTTTTCTAATTGTCTTTTGAGTTCATGAAGTCTTTTTCATTAATTCTGCCCTCAAGGACAAACTCCTCATGGGAGGGCTCTCTGATGACTCAGACATTTCCTCTCTGTTTGGGCTGGCGGGGCTACAAATTCCCTTCCTGGGGGTCTGTGCTAATTCAAGGCTGAGGGATTCCCTCCTCCCACTCCAGTGTCACTCCTGACCTGTTCAATGCCTCTCTTCCTACTGATGTCACGCCTTGCTCTAGAACTGCTATGGCTATATTAGGGAAAAGGATTTGGCAAGTCTGTACTTTCTTCTGCTATTAAAGGAATAATCTCATTGTTATAAAACCAGTTATGTAAGTGTTTCATTTCAGAGGTCACATTTTGGTTAGCTAAAAAGCTTGGCTAAAATTTCTGAACGCCTACATGGGATATTATTTAAATAAAATTTTACAAGTGCAAATCCTCAAAGAGCGTTTCAAGTTCTGCCCATGCTGCCAGTACTTTAAAATATCTTCAGAAGATGTAAGTGCAAAGTCACAGTATAGGAATAAGATGCTACCGAAGTAACTTCATCTTTTCTCTGAATTAGTGCAATTCTGTAGAATTTCAAACCCCTGTGGGCTGTGAGGAGAGCAGAACTTCTGATAGAAATTGAGTAACAGTCCTGTGATTTAGTAGTTACAAAAGTAGATGCCTATAGACAGGTTCCAGCATCATAGGATTTGTGCAGCCTTAAAACTTCAGGAAAAAATTAGAAATCCTTGCATACTGTGTATGTTCAACAAGTGCCAGAGGTGCACATTCTTCTACCTTATCTGTAGAACCACTCTGTCTCTTAAATATGTGCTGATCATTATTTGGTTTTTGTTTTCAAGTAAATTTTACATTATTAGTGGCACATGAGTGAATATTTCTCTTAGAGTCTCAGAAGTGAGGAAATGCTGATCTCTGGGAAGGTTCTCTAAGTGTGGTTCATACTGATCAGTTACTTAAAAACTTTTTATTTCCTTCCTTTCCACACCATTGAGGTCCACCTTTGAATTTTATGTATAGCTTTTAAGTGGCATTTTCTAATTGCAATGAAATGAAAAGATGTGACCTGTACTTCTCTCCTAAGTGGTAGAGCCATGCTCCAAATGCCTCAGTGCATTGTCTTTTCTCCACCTAACGATGGGAGTTAAGCTTTCCTGAACAGACTGATTTAAATCTGTTTCTTGGGCCCAGATATCTGGTCATAATCACTGCTATTCTGGAAGTGCTGGTGCTAGTTGAAAATTATCACAATTTCAGTCCCACTGGCAGTTTTCACTCCTAACCAGATGACAGCTGATGTTTTCTTAAGCCCACAGTCTGTAGCCATAAAATTATACCCTTGCTTAAGCTCGGTATTTCCCTCTGTGTTTCTGATGTTTATTTGCTTTCCTCTTTTGCTTACCCTTTCCCCTCAGTTAATTATAAACTTCTTTCATGACTCTCAGCTCTCCAGATCTGTCAGAATGGAGGTTCTTGCTCTCTCTGACTATTCTAAGCCAGGTTCAGTTTTCACCTGTACCATCTCCCACACCACCCAACAGAGGTGGGACTATGAGGCACACAGTTCCTGGACCTCCTCTGGGGTTGAGCGAAGGCATGACCCTTCCAGTTGTGCCAGCTACCACCTTTGTGCCGAGATGGTGTGATTGGCAGGACAGAAGTGCAGAGTGTGACTTCCGAGCCAGACACCATACCTCTGCAATTCTTCAACTCAGTAAGGAGTGTTTTGGAGGAATGGTTAATAATTGATTTGGGACTTCCAAGTAGTCTTGCTGTAGAGAATTTGATTTGCCTGTCAATTCTCTAAAATCATGGGGAAAAAATCTGAAAATTCTTTTTTCTGAGTTTTTAGTCTGAGATGAACGAGCTTGTGGAATTTCTTTTTAATTCCAGTATGTAAACCAGAACTTTTTTCGTGTTTTTGAGTGGAGCCATTTCAAATTAAAGCATAGTCAATTCTGAATAGAGAGTGTGGAGTAGAAATTGAGAAGTATGCTTTAATAAGATTTATGGTGTTTGGAAGAAACACTACCCTGTAAATCTGAAGTGTTTGACAGCCGTGAAATTTTTGTATAGTTTCTTCCTAAATTGGTTTATACATAGTATGATAGTAATGTTACTATGTTAATAGTAATGTTATATTAAAACTGATTATTTCCCTTGTCCTCTGACTCTGTTGAGGTGCTGCTACTTGTTAATAACTGGGAAGATGCCTTGAGGTGAAGGAAGAATTGGAATTCCTGTGTGCAGAATTGTGGCTTTGCTTCGACTTAATTTTCATTTTTAATAATTGTGACACTAATCTAGATGCGTGTTTACAAAGATTTTTTTTATAATGGTTACAAGAAGTATATGTAGACTAGAACTAGAATAGTGCAATAAGTTATCCTTTTTTTCAGATATTTAACTGCAATTATGTTAAATTTATAGATAGGAGAAATTTTCTTTCTACTTGCTCTCTCTCAGAGCCTGTACTAATTCTGAAATTCTTTGCCTCTTTTTGTTAGTGTGGTTTTTTGTGTCATTAATTTGATGGATGTCAAAGCCCTTTGTTTGTTTAAAGTGTAATAACATCTTTATTTGAGATGGGGGTGTTTTCATCTGGAAATGACAGAATATTTATGTTCTCTAAAGCACTTTTGCTTCAAATAATGACTTTTGTTCTTACTAGAACTTTGCGAGTATGGTTAGGCCAGTGGCTGCAGTTGTAGTGAATCAGTTCCCTCCAAAAGATAATGACTGCTCTAAATCAGACCAGTTTAAAGCATCATATCAGTTAGATGCAGACTACTGCAGTCCCTTGACCAGTGGAAGGAATGAAGTTATTCTTTGCCAGGGAAGCCTTAATTGTTTCCGGCCCAAGAACACAAGGTGTGTACTTAGGGGACTGGCAGGAGCTGAAGAAATGTGGCTTACTTACCAATTGTGACTCAGCAGTAATCTATTTCTGTTGCTTCAGAGAGTTGCTGATTTGATGAGTAAAATCAAATGTATACTAATAAAATTCAAATTTTTTTTCTTTTTACTGCATTTTTTGTAATTATAGTTGTGTATTTGCATTGCAGAATAAGTAGTAAAGAAAGTGCAATAAAAGTTGATTTGAGTAAGGACGCATTTGATCCTGGTAAAGTTCTAGCTATGAAGTTTTACAGTTAATGTATAGTTTGGTTTCTCTTGAGTGTACTAATTTTTTTAAAAGTCAAAATACTTGTTCTGGAGTAGATAAGCAGCTAAGTTGAAACTATCTAGAAGGTACAATGGAGAATTTCAGGTTATGTGAAGGATTCTTCTAAAATATGTTGCAGTTTTAAACTGTTTTAATAAAATTAAAGATTTGAAATGAAATTTTGGAAAACCACAATGTGATTTATTTCAAACATTCATATACTGAAGTAAGGTAAGACAGGAAGCTTCCCATGGCTGTTGTGCATTGTCCCAGTAATATGCATTCCGTGGAGGAAACACCTAATTATGGATAGATTGGTGTGGTTGTCTTACCTGCTCTGTCTCTGCCTTTCCTGTTGAGATGATTAAGAAGCACGTTAGGTTTTCTTTGTTTAAATTAAAATCCTGCCCTGTCCTAGAAGCATAAACTTTTGTATGAAAACTGCTCTGTGATTTTTCCAGTAGGCTCTCACTTGGCTTTCTCATGCTTTGATGTCAGTGTTTTGTTTCCAGGTTATAATTCTAGACACTGTGAAAATGTACCGATAATAGTCTTTTCAGAGCATCTTTTACTTGTTTTCGTTATGAGAAAATGTTTTTCATTGTTTCAGAAAGAAAGCACCTCTGTTCATCTCTGTAATTTCAACTATTCTGTAATTCCAATTATTCTGTAATTCCATTATTTACATTTCGTAGTGTCTTTGGATAGAATCCTGGTGAATTCTTATGACCTTTTTACATCTGGGCTTATATATTTAGGTCTTTTAAAAATCAGCTTTCAGAATTCTCATTTTACTCAGTTACTTGTATCTGCAAGTTTTAAATCAGGTGTAAGTATTCTATTCTGCTTTTTAAAACTATAACAAATTTGTCCCTTTAAATGAAAGTGAGAACAGCATTATATAATTGCTGGTTTTAGCTCAAATTCTTGGATTGTACTGCAAATAAAATCCTAGCTTTTCTTTGCCCATTGAAAGCATCAAGCAAAACATAACGATCTTGATGATTTCTGACAAACAAATGAGGCTTACTTATGGCAAGCCAGCATTGTTGAATTAGAAGCTATATTCCAAGGCTGCTTGTAAGTCTTCACAAATCCTATCACAATGGAAGCCATGGAGTAACAAAAATATTGTGAAACAAATGCCTCCTGGGTGGCTAATTATTGGCATTCTTTCCTTTTTTCCTCAAAGAGAAGCTCTGTATCTTCCCTATAAAATGCTGTCTGACTCAACAGCAAGAATGTTTTGGAGTGGGAAGCTGAAATCTCTTCAGTGTTTTATTTGTGAGGGTTTTCTTATTTATGCTTTTTATTTTTAAAAATAGTTCTTGAGAGGAACTTCATGAAATCTTTACTGTCATAAAAGACTGTTAATACCTTGGCTTTCTCTATTACAAATATCATGTAAACAATTATTGCATTGTTTGTGCCATTTCATGGATGTTGTTCCAGTTTGAAGTAAATGTTGAATTCAAAAGAACAGTTAATACACATTCTTAATTTCACATCTTTTGTTTAGATGAACTAATGGAGTAATGGGACGTTTTTTTGATTTATTATGCTTTCCTTTTAAGTGAATGCCAAAGCTTTTCTTCTGATTTGAAGTAGAACTTATGATCATATTACTGTTTCTCATGTGCTGTTGAGGTCCTTTCTGTGAGCATTCCTGTATCAGCTTGATTATTAAAAGCTTTAGATACCATAATGCTAATTATAAAATGATGATAATATAATTGCATTCTCCTCATCATGGAAAAGTGGCAGTTGTCAGCGAAGGAAGGAATAAAAGTCCAGTATATCCCTTCTGATGTCTGCCTGTAGGTGGTTCAAATTGTAGAAGCTTTTCAACAAGCATGAAAAATTACAGCCCTAAAGTTGAGAAAAAATTAGAAACATAGAAGATAAGCTCTCTCTAGGAAGTGTAAATCTGAAGTAAAATAAGTTTCTCCAAATGATGCGTTTACATTGACCGTGCAAGTCACTAGATCCTTTCTTACTCAGATATTTCTAATAGGCCATTGCTAATGTTCCAGTAACTTCAGGTCTTTACAGAATCTGTGGAAAATCACTGTAAATGTGAACAATCACCGCCTCTGGTGATACCTTGATGGCCTGACTTTCTATTTTTGGCCTTCTTCAGTGGTGTAACTGTGCTTCCTTAGGAGATTAGAAATTCATTGTTGTGTATCTGTTCTTCCTTCTTTGTGGAAGCTGTCAGTCCAATATTTGGATTAAGGTTATGATTTGGAGGAAGAGATAATTTATTGTTAGGGAGGAGGGAATTTATTGTAATCTGACCATGCTGCAAACAGCTTTTGTTACAGCATTTTCATGTCAGGATTTTTTGACCACCCTGGAGACCTGAAACAAAAACCAGTGATTCAGCATTTCTGACATTAGAGATATGAAGTCTGTGTGTGTTGCACATAGCTTTGGTACATTTCTGGGCATTCATGGAGTTTTCCATTATGTTACCTTTCTTAGTCTTAGGATAGTGAAGGATAGAAGTGTTTTACTGCATGGTAACAAGTGTTTTTCTTGTTCCAGGAATGTGCAGTACTTGTCTGAAATCTGTTTTAAACAAAACAAAACAAAACGAACAAGCAAACAAACACAAAAAACCACCAGAGAGAAGAAAGAAAACCATCATGTGTTTTATAGGAAAAGCTTAGTGACACAAGTGTGATCACAGCACCGGCTTGTTCGAAACAGCACGAAAGGAAGGGGATTTAGTTGTAACTTCGCAGAGTAAAATAGCTTGCCTCATCAGGAGAAAGCTGTCATAGAGTGACAAAAGCCTATGGCTTGCAGCTGTGAAAAATCTTGAAATTCTTACTTACATATTTTTGACATTAATGAGAAACAGGTTTATAATTCAGAATGGTAATTCATTAATGTAATTGTAGAATATGTAAGTAAAAACTCTTTCCTTAAATACTGGCTTACAGTATTTATTTAAAAATCCTCAGTCAGTTTACCATGTGTTCAATTTTTAAGAAAATCAGGATTATTTTTCTGTCTTCTCTTAATAGTGTGTACCTATGTATGTGTATGTGTATATATATTTTAAAAGAAAAGCATTGCTGCTTGTCCAAATGAGTATGTTGTAGCTTTAAGACTGGTGCTTAGTAGTCTCAGATCACTACTTCAAAATCAGCCAGGCTTGTAATTTTTTAATACATTAATAAAAATTAAATAGGTTCTCAGATCTATAATCAGGATAAATCCACTGACTTCATCTGAATTTTCTGAATTATACTAGCTTCACCTGGTTTACAGAAGAGAAAAATTTAGCAGAGACTGGCTAGCAAAAAATGGGATAAGGCAGGTGGGACAAAATTTAAATGTTCTACAGCCACTTTGAAGATCAAATATAAAACAGCAGAAAGCCAAATCAGGAAACCATGCTCCCTGATCTAACTTTGGAATGCAGAATATGGGGAAAATGCAAAAATGGCCTAGGAATTTATCTGTGCTATGTCATTGAGAGAGAACAATCTCTGTGTATACACAACACATCATATTTATACTTAATTTTCAAATGTAGTAAAGCAACTCAGCTAAGAAAGCATGCTAAAAGGCTTTTTTGGAAAAGAGATCTTCAAATTATGCTTAATCCCAGTCTGCTTAAATTCTGGTTAAATTAAGTGAGCATAAGTGTGTCTGTAGGGCTGAGCACAGATTTAAGTGTTTTGTCAAATGGAAAGAGACTTAAACAAATTTTGCATGTGTTTAAATGTTCTGATCTGCCATGATCTACTGAGTACCTGTATTCTGAGTCTAGTAAAAACCAGTCTGTTAGGTTGGAGATGCAGGGTCAAAGGTGTTTGGCTTTAAGTTCTTATGTTCTCTTCACATTGTGTGGCAATAGGCTGCCTTTGCAGTATTAAAAAGTAGAACTGCAATCCTGGCGAAGCGTGTGGTATTCTTATAAACTGCTGTCCTCAAGACTTCTCAACTGAAATGTCATCATCAAACATCAATGTTTACAAAGCTAAGTACAAAATAAGTTAATGAGTGAAAATAGAAGAATTTAAAATCCATTTTCAGCCTCTTTGACATTTAAATACTTTAAATGTAGGGAGCTGTGATTTCACCAAGCGTTAGAGTAGTTGGTGAAGCTCGATGTAAGCAAACAGTCTGCTGAATTGCTTGGAAAAATGTGGTGAAGGTTTGTCATAGAGTTGAGAGCACATTCACAAGAAACTTGAAAAACCGTAATAATTTTAAATGTAATCATACTATTCCTTTAAATAAAAAAGTGATAAAATGATACCCTGTATTGAATGTTTCTGCTCTCTCTGTGTCTGTGTACATACTTAAAATGCAGTACACATGGAGTACAGTGTGTGTACACACACGCATATATATGAAAATCCCAAACTGGGTGTGTGGGGTGTGTTCTTCCAATAGTTAAAATTCACCCAGTTGAGTACATTTCATCTCTTCCTTCTCCTCCCACCATCCTCCCCCTGATACTTTCTTGCTTCCGTATTGCTAATTGAAATGTATCTGTTCCAAGGACCAGTGTTAAAAGCAATGATGATCCCTTTGCAGAAGTAACATAGCCGTCAAAAGTATTAATAATTTGAGGAATGCATGAGTTATTCGTTTACTTTTGACCTCTGAAAGTAAGAAATTGTGGTTATTCTGAAGAAGGATTTCTTACTGGTTTTAATTGTAACAATTTCTAGACTTAACAAAAGTTGAGTTTGGAGTAAGACATTTGGAATATTTTAATTAGAAGTAACTGATTCAGGTGGATAGCTATTGTGAAATGTAGTCATTTCACTGCCCTCAGTCCTGCTTGTAGCTGCTGTTGATCATTAAAATTTATAACAAATTTCCCAGCTGCTGATGCTATTAAGCACGGTAATAGCCTCTGTTAAGCTGTAATTGGACTCTCCCTGCATCCTCCCTTGCAACGTTTTGAATTCTGTTAAACTTTATTAAACTTGTGACACCCTGTGGCAGTGGTGAGCCATTGCGTATTGTGTACACCACAAAAGAGGTATTTTGGACACCCTTTCATGGTGTAGCCTTCACTTGTCAAAACTAGAGTGACTGCAGATGGCTTTTGGTCTCCCAGAAGAGACACTCCCCTCAGAGCCAGGAGTAGAAGTCATGCTTATTTGCAGCATACTGCTTTTTACAAATAAATGTATTTGCTGGACCAAGCAGACACACTGTGCTTGGTGAAAAAATGTCAGTTTGAAACTGCCTCTTTATCACTGATGTTTCTGAAACAGCCATATGTCTGTGTGTGTACACAGCAGCAGTCCGAGAAGCAGCAAGAGGAACAACAAGGACAAGCAAAAATTTCTGAAAGGCATGATCTTCACTGATCTTTGTTTTGTCATAAACCCTCAAAGTTATTTCATAAAGCCACTGTTAGCAATACTTGTACTATCTACTAATTGAGTAAGGTAGCTAAGACAGGCAGTATTATATGGACTTTTAGATCATTATTAAAGTGCTCTTCAGGGATTTGTGGAGGAGATGGTTACAACCACTTAGGTTGTGTATTGGCAGACATTAGAGGTTGAGTCCTTGTGAACAACTCTTAACACATCCTGAAATATTCCCCATAATGTTTGAACCTCTCCACTATAAAGAAATGTTTGCCTCCCTAAACTGTGTTTTGCTGAAGCATGTTAGTTTGTGGAAGTGCTGTATTATCATCTGGTAGTAACTATTTACTGGTGTTTTAATAATTTTAGTTTATATCACTCCCAACAGAAAAAGCAATGGGATGTGGTATGGGGCCTCCATGGTTAAACTCTGGCATTCTGATAGAGTGTAGTAAAGTACCTGACATTTTTTGCAGATAAATACTTAGCTCAAAGAGGACAGGTGACATTTATGTGTCTCCATGCACACAGGTACTTATTTACACATACATGCCTACTTTTAAGTGTTGCTGCAACAGATGTGCTCTGCCACTTCTATGGGGCATCTTTAAAAATAAAGGGCTTCCAAAGTCACAGATGCTTACAGCTTCCAGGTAGCTCCAGTGACTTTGCTGCTAGATAAAGTTACTCAACCTTCCTCTTTACAAGCCGGTTTCTGGTTGTTCGCAAGTGTAACAATGTAATTGCTCACTCTGAAACTCTCTCTGCCTGGAGTCAGCCTTAGCTGGATTTTTCTGAAACTGTTCAGTGAAGGTATGGAAGGTATGGGCACCTTAGAATCATATCACTGCATCTTACATCTAAGAAGGAAGGCTAAGTTATGACTGGACTAGTACTTATAATTAGGGCAGTTTTCTAAGTCCTTGATTTTGAGGCCATAATGTTCAATACAGCATTTTTGCTGCAGTATAAAACGTAGTGAGTAGAAATATGACTAATCAAGATACTAGAAAGATTCTAGAAACTGAAGACAAAGCTTGAATTAACTGTGGTAGGTGGTTGGGTTGGTTTTTTTAAGAAATCACTGTAGAATTGAGAAGATGACACTGGACGAAACATTTAGCACAATTCACAATCTTGTTTTTTCACCCTGATAGTGGATTGATTTCTTTATCCTTAGGCTTGCTTTCCTCTCATGAACAGTGGAACATTTTCTGTGCCAGAGATACAGATTCTTCATTACAGCGGTGTTTTCATCTCACATGGTTAATACAATTGACAATCAGTTTTTCTGTTGACAAGTACGTAACTATCAGAGGAGGATTTTACCGTTTTTATTACTAAATATTATTTTGACTATGATAGTAGGTACTTAGAGGTACATTAGGTGATGATATTAGCTGTGTTTTGTCCACTTTTTCATTTTGGTACTGCAGGAAGTTACTGTGCAGTATCTGTGTCCTCTTGGAAGAGAAGATCTTTTCCTGCTGGGAGTATTTCTCTTGGGCAAAGCTTATCCTTAGGCTGATTAGGGTGTGATGAGTGGCTCTACTGAGGGCAGAAGTGCTAGAGTTGCTGGGTTTATGTAGTTAAGTGTGTTGACCTGTGGGCTCTTTGCTTGTGCTGGCAAGGTGATGTATTTTGCATGTCTGTTGCAGTTCCTACGGAGCTGACCTTAGAGCAGGACTGTATCAAGGGGTGGTTTGTTGAAGGGAGGAGATGGCTCTCTTTGCCATAGAAATCAATGAGGAAGTTTTTAGGTTTGATTCAGATGCTGGAGAGAGTAATTTTTGTGTGTCTGGTTCCGGGGTAATTCTGCTACTGCAGTTAGCTAGAAAGACATTCTTGAGGTGATCCACCAAGAAGTGTAGTGTTGCATCCTTGTTCTGGTCTGTGCTTTGAAGAAACTCAGTTGTTAATCTTTGGACTCCTGATTTCTGTGCCTTAGGGTGTGTCAAAACTGGCTTTGAGAGATTTGATTATAGAAGAGGAGAACTGCTTGGTAGTAAGTTTTAGGTGATTCCCATCCATGAGTTGCATTCATGTATTATTGCAGTAGAAACCATAAAATAGCTCTTATTTTCTGAACCTTACTGGAGGTAAGCTGCCTAGCAGTTCCTTTTATTAAAATCTGAAATAACAAAGAAAAAATTGTTAATAAGCTGCCATGTATTTTCCATTAGCACATACTCTATTCTTTTTTGAAGTATCTTCAGCATAATTCTCTTGTGGATAACTTAAGGATCTACCTTTTGTTTCCTCTTCGTTCAGGGATGACTGGGTTAAGTTGCAGGGCTTTTTATACTTCTTGGCTTGCTTTCCAATTAATCAGTATTGAAAAAAAATTACAGGCACTGATTCTGCTACTGTACTTTCAGCCATGAAGTAATTTCTAATAAACATATAAGTACTGATAAGGTCAGAACAGGTGAACATTGTTAACTGATATTTAACTTTTTTTATCTATCAAATTGGATTTGTACTTATGGTTTTTGGTTAAATACTGATTTTTTGTTAAAATCATTTTGTAAATAGCTGATAGAGTTTTTCTTAAACTTTTTGTGAGTGTCTAAAGATAATTAATCACAGAAATTTTTAAAATGGCTGGCCAGCTTATTTCTAGCATGGTTTCTTTTACAGATGGGTTTTGAAAGCTCTCTATATTTAAAACCCTAGCATGGATTTACAATGGCTTTGAAATATTTTTCAAGGTGGCAGGATAGAAAGAGTGTGACTTGACCACTTAATCTCTAGCTGGGGCCAAGGTTTCCTTTTACATAATCCCATCATTCTTACACTATGTTAATGCAATGGATGGAGTAAGTTGGTTGCAATGGTTGCAAAAAAAAATATGTTAAACCAATCCCTCATAAACTGGACTGTAGTATACAAGAAGTTGTTTTTGAAGAGTTTTGTTACTGGTAAATTTAAATATAGTTGTCTTTTTTTTTTTTTTTTTTTTTTAGTTCTTGTTTCCTTTGTTTGGTTACAGATGACAATTAGCTGAACTTTGTCTTAAAGGTGAAATAAATAAATAGTGTTCATGTCCCTTCCACTGATTTTTGCAACCTGGGAGCAGTGATTGAACCATCCACATACTGTAAAATCACAATAAATAGTACTTTAAATAGTGTGTTGTATCTGCTACAAAAAAAAACCCAAACAAAACAAAAAAAAAAGGACTGTTTTCTAGTGTAATTATAACTGTAAGCTAAAATATATTTCATTTTACAGATTTTTATGTTGATACTCCTTCTGGTCATGCATCATAATTTTTAGTTTAATATTGGACAAAAGTCTACAATGCAATTTTCACTGCAGCTCAGTCTTATCTGACTTTAATAAAAGTTAGTTTTGCCAGATCATTACTGTGAATCTGTCACGATCAATATGTTGAAAATTGTCTAAAGGAAAGAAATCCACATGATTCTTGAAAATCAGTTCTACAAAGGTGATGGAGTATTCGCTTTTTCTTTAAAGATCAAACTTCCTCTAATAATTCCCATATAATCCCAGCGTAGTTAAATAGCATGGTAGTCATAACATGCTTGAAATGTATGCAAGGCAGCGGCCCAAAAGTTTTAATAACAGAAGGATCAAAGGGCTTCGCTGACACAATTTTATTTTAAAATAAAACATGATACAGACACAGATGTTAGTATAAGTAAAAGGCTTTTATAACATACATTTTAGATATTTTGTGTTGTAGATTAAAATCGGTTGTCCTTGTCTTAGCCAGAGAAAGAAGTCTTGGACACCTTCATAGTCCTAAAAAGAAATGTTGTGGTTTCAATTTGTTCCCTAGTTGATGTCTGTACTGAAGAACAGTGCTTTGAGGAAAGGGAGGTAGGTGATCTGTCACCTGCAGTTTCATTCCCTCTGTGCAGAAATAAAGTGTCTGTGGTTGAAAATGTGCTTTGAGGTATTAAAAATTACTCTTAGCAGAGGGATCTTTATGTTTGTATCTTACCATGTAACTCAAGTAACTGTGTTGCTTTAGGGTACTAAAAATAAGGAAAGCTGTAATATCCCATTAGCAATTTGAGTGAGTTATAAAGACAGATCTGTGGCTTTTGCCTGAAATTTGTCTTTTGAGAACAAGTTGTGTGGGCTTGCACAGTTGACTTCTGGTCTTTAGATGACCCCTGCTAAGATGAGCTAAATCACAAATCTACTTATGGATGTAGACTTTAACTGGTGTCCCATTTTGGTTCATTTTAAATGACACACTGTGTTCGTAGAAAGTTTCCATCCACTTTTTACAGGCTGCTGTTCTGAAATGTCAAATTACAAAATAATTGTAGCTTCTGCTGTGGTGAGGTGTATTTTGTCCCAATTCTTAGAGATTTTCAATTTCTTGAAGTGTACAGTATCATTAACGTTGACATATTCTCTTTTTCAAGTTAATGCAGTGCCAACTTTGCACTTCAATATTTAAATTAAATACCTCCTATCAGACATTCAGAAAGGCAGCTTTCAGTATTGAAGTTGTGAAGTGATTCATCAGTGTGGAAATTTCCTTTACTGTTGATGAGCAGCAAAATATTGGTCTCTGCTTTACCAAAGAATATATCACTTATGCAGTTGATTTAATTGCCAGGTTTTGTAGTTTAGTTACGTTTTTATCCTGCTAAAGCATAATGTTCACATTATTCTTCTAAGTAATGATAGTGTGTGAAAACAGTGCTAACAGTTCCCGGGTAGAAAATTATTTGCCAGGAAGAGAGGAAAGGATATTAATTGCTTGGAGCACAGTGGTGTCTCTCAGGCACGTAAGTCTGACTTCTGATTTGATTTTTTTTTTTTTTTTTAATTTTCCAAGCTAGGTCTTTATTCTGCCTGTCAAATTTCCTTTTGTAGTGTGTTTGAAAAACAGGTATTGTTCTTCACTCATGCTTGCCTACCTGTATTCTTCAGGCACAGTATTATGCTGGTTTGATAAGGGTTTTCTTAAATCATTCAAATTTTAATTAGCCACACTATACAGTCATTTGGATAGTAATTCACAGTTGGTTACTGGGCCCTTAGAAGCTGGTAAAACATGCTGGCTTTTTTATACTGTAGCTGCTAGTAAAGGAAACTCAATTAATCTGGAAAAATGGATTTTCATTTTTCATTATATTTAACATATAAGATATATAAAATATTCTATATTCAATATAGTAGATGTTTATAACATTATTTTCTTTTCTCTTGAGTGAAAGGTACTGGTTTTAGTATCCAAAGACACTACCTTCCTGTTTTTATAGCTGGTCAAAAAAAAGATGCAACACCTTTTCCATAGTTAATATAAATTACTTGCCACTCGGAACTACTGGAAATTTCAGATCGTTTAGGATAAACAGCAGTGAACCAACCTTACCTGGGTTCAGCTTAAGCTTTCCCTTGAAGTTGAATGGAGCAATGTTTCACAAGGAAGCCACAAATCTTGAATCTTTTTAGCAACAGAAACACTTCAATATTCAAAAAAGTTTTCCCAAATGATTTTGTGATAAATGGTAGATAAGTAAATTGTTATACTGAATATCATTTGTCTGATGTCATATTATCAGTCCATCTAGTTATGTTTGTAAAATCCATGCAATATGCTTCTCTAGTGCTGATTAAGCTATACACTTATGTTTAGCATGCACTTTTTTCTTCTCATTTTACTTTTTTTCCAGGATTTCATCCCCTCCCTCTCAAATTTTCTCCTCTCTCTAGCTATTTTCTACTCGTAAATAAAACACCTGTTCCAGTTTGAACGTAGTTTTGAACATACCTATAAGATTATTGTGGTGAGATGGAATACATTCTTGTTTTCGTGTTAAAAAATTAAAATCAGCTAGTATTAAAAAATTAAAATCAGCTAGTAAGTAGAAGTTCAGTTCTTTACACTTCAACTTGTTCACTTGGCCTATCCAGAAAATAACTATTGACTTTCTCTTAGCTTGAATGTTTGCAACTAAAAAGGAAAACTGAGACACTTTGGATGTATGTGCCCTGTTTAAAAAAATAGCAACTTGTGTTGGATTTCAAAATATTATGTGTGTAATAATTCAAAATATTACACACATAAGGTTTTCTCTAATAGGAAAGTTGTGGTAAAGTTTTAGAAAACATCACAGAGAAACCCTTCTTGGAGAAGATGACAGGACAGTTCCCTTCATTTCCTAAGCAGGGAGATGGATAGAGAAAAAAATCAGCATACTGCAGAGTCTGGGCATTGTAAAGGATCATGCAGATAATGTGTAACATGAAGCTGTTTCATTTGTATTCTCAGAGAAGTCCAGAGGTAATCTAAACTAGCTAACACAATGAGTTTTGTTAAATTTATTAGGGGAAAAAAAAATGGTAAGAGCCCTTAAGACTGCTTTGAAGTTTTGCTTGCACACAGTATAGCATCATGATAGCCATCAGGTGTAATTGGGACAAAAGGGACTTTGATCTTCTTGGCATTCCAGAGTGGACCACCTTTTGAGCCAGGATCTCAGCTCTTCTAGCTAACAGATGCTCAGAGAAGGGATTAGCTTCAAATTTACTTCCAGACTGTGCTTGCTTATTTCAGACTTTCTGCATTGTTACTGCATTTTCAGTTTTGTATTTGAAGACTTAACTCTTTGCTAGCATAAAATTCATGGGGTTTTGCTTTGGTTGCATAACAATTTAATGAAGTAACTGTTCTTAGATAAACATAATATGTAACTGGGATTGTAGCAGAATCTCTCCAGTGTCTGACTTATTTTATGTCTGTTCTCAAACTACTGGTGGTAAAACTCAGCAAAATCGGTTTTCACATTCTCAACACTCATTCCTGAAGTTGTATCTATCACAAACGGTCTGCTGTTACTTTTCCTATCACGGAGTGAAATTTTTCGTTGCAATGTATGAGAAATGTTTGCTTTCCTTTTGGCTGCATGAAAATATTCAAGTAATGACCTGCCAGCATCATCTAAAATATGTACTTCACTACAGGAAAGGTTCCCAAAACTCATGTGCTAGTGGATTTAGGAGTCGTCTCTGTCTTTGCACTGCTGTGTGGACATCAGCAGGAGGGGCTTGTTACTCCATCCAGCAGCATCCCACACTTCAAATTCAGAACTACAAGCTCACACACCTCTACTTACCCTGACTTGTTGGTGGATTGTTGCTGCCAGTGTGAAAAAAGCTTTGGCTACACACTTCAGATGGTCCAAATGGTCTACATGTGTCATGTTGGGCTCTTCAGTATTATATTGAGTTGATTCAAACATTTAAATGTTCTACCTTGATGCCAACAAATTGAGAATATAGAGCTTATCATTTTGTGTTAAAATGTCTCCCTCCCTAGCATTGCTGTAAGTTGTCTGTTTATGCAGAGGGGCTCGTAGCACATCTCTTTCTGAAAATGTCCTGACACTACTTCTGGTAGCTGATCATTCTTTCCTTCTCAGCATGTTTCCTTTACCCCCGTCGCTTCTTAAATCACCTCTTGTGAAGGTTATCTGAGATTTATTTTCAAGTTCCAGTGCTGTTAGAGTTTGTAAAGTATTGTTTACTCCTCCAGATAAGGTTCTTTTAAATGAAGTTTGAAAGCTACCGTGTCATGGTGTGTTAATGTGTTCAAATTGTGAAATGTTTATTGCATTTTTCGTAGTAATTTATTGCAAAAGATGTGGTATAATACCATCTCTGTCTTTTCAGCTGAAGAGTCAGCATTTTTTCCATAGGTAATGCAGAAACTCTGTGCAATTCTTTTGTGTCTTCTGTGACTGTGAAGAAAGTATCCAAATATAAACATAAGTAGTGCTGTGCTTATCTTTCATTTTTTCTAGATTTTCTGAAAGCATATGCCTCCAAGAATGGTTGGTCTCTTTTAGTCATTTAAATGAAGTGCTGAATGCTGAGCATGTAAGTGTGGGTGATAAGTATGTGCTTGCTGATCAAAGGAACTAGGGAGAGTGCAAGTCCAATAATGACTCAGATGATTTTTCGTTATGGAGTCCCCGGGAGCCCGAGGCTTGATCAGACAAGATAATTGTGCTTTGAACACGTGTAAACTCACCCCGTTGTCCGTGTTTTCTTCAGATGCACCTAGTAGCTCATGAAGAAGATAAGCAGAGGTCTTGGAGGTCCCTTCCAATCCTATTTGTTAATGTTTCTAATTTTTCTATTGTTATCCACTGTTTAATTTTTCTTCTTTTTCTCTTTCTGCTAAAAATGCTTCAGAAGGTGGAATGGAGATATATGGAGATATCTCCTCTCCCTCCCTTCCCCCGCCGCTTCCATGATCTACTGTAACTGTTCTCATTTGGTTCTATGTGAAGTTTTTTGCACTATGTGGAGGTTTTTAAGACAGAGGTGTGCTTGCAACGTATTATGCTAGACACAGAAGGAGTTCCTGTTCAGTTTTTCACCCATTTCTGGCTACAGAAAGGAATTTAAAGACAATGAGCATGTCAGTCTTATCTTTGTCTCTTGGGACCTTGGAGGAAAGCGTGCTTTGTGTCAGAGTCTGAATTTTGAAAGTGCATTGTCATTGTCTGAGGCAAGTTAAAAAGTAATATATGTTATTCACAATAGTGATTATGGTACATTCTAATATGTGCTCTCCACTGAGTGTGGTTCAATGCTCTGATGAAGTTGGGTGTACTTTTAGGGGCTTGGTAGAAGCTACCTTAGTGTTCTGGCAAGTGAGGTGTTTCAAAGCCAGTTTTCTTGCTTTCAGCTGCATCCTATTTAAAGCACTTGATTCCCTTACCAAATAACCTGTAAGTGCATCTTTTTTGATATTGACATAGGTGTAAGAGCAAAATATTGTCACTGCATTTGCAGATACCCTTGGAGTGCTCTTGCCCAATAACCAAAAAAATCCCTTAAGTCAGTCACGCATGAAGCTTGAAGTCTGTACAGATCCTTTGTTCCTAGTTACAAAATGGCTGGGGGCTGGTGTCTTGCAGTGTGCATGGATTCTCCTGCAGCTAAGACAGGGTATGTCCCATGAGACAGAGTGCAGTGGCACCACACATCTGTCAGTGTCTCTCTCCCTTTCATTGCCCAGATCCCTGGGGATGCTCAGCAGGGTGCTGTGCTTTTGTGTGCAATAGCAGGCTGCAGCTGTGTTAGTCCACTCACATCTCCATGTTTGGAAGGACAGTCATCATCCACGTGTTCTGCTGAGGTGTGTTTCTGCAGTGGTGTGATGGGTCATGTTCACTCTTCCAGCAATGCAGTCAGAAATGGAACATTCAGTCATCCTGCACGTTGCTTGGAGTCACAGCTGATTGCCATTATAGAGTTGTATTTACACTGAGTTCCAGACTAGTTGTGTCAAATAGTGAAAATTAAGGCAGCCTTCTAGTCAGAGCCATAGGTTATATTAATAATCAAGCATCTGAACTACAAAAGAAAGAATGACCTAGTATTTAATTTTAACCAAAATAACCATAGTGGTCAACATATAGGTTTTATATATTTAGACTTTTGGAAAATATAGCATGTGTATGTCCTTCAAAAAAGTAAAAGAAAAATTCAGAAAAATCAAAAATCTTTTTCTCTGGATAATGGAAGTAGGAGTTCATATAGGGTTTTTTAGTGTTTCTTATAATTTTGGAATTAGAAAGGTAGAGGACAGTATTAGTTCTTGATATAAATCCTTTGGATTTTGACCAAATTTATCTAAAACTGAGTACTGCTTGTTTCTAGGATGTATTCTTACACTTCTATAAAGAATAACAAAACTAGTTTTTAATGCCGGAAGCAAGTTGGAATAAGCATTCCCATTTTCTTCTCTGTCTGCAGAGCTACAACTGCTGTGGTTGCTATGGTTTGGGTATTAGCTTTTGTCTATTCTTTTTCCTGGGTTATGGTAAGAAAGTGATAATGCTTGGTATTTTCATTTTCATCAACAAAGATTTCCTGCCTTTCCCGGGCAGTTGGAGTTATTAATGTGGGCCATAGCTTATGTATTAATATTATTATTATTAGTGCCAACTTCCATGCTGTGCGTCATTTCTTACAACACTTGGTTAGGAAGGAGTTACGGCAGACATAGATTTGTCAGAGGATAAATCAAGTTTCAGATGTCCAAATACTATGAGGAGTAGGACACCCATCATTCTCTCCTGCAGCCAGGAATCATCAGGGATAACTGAGTTCTTACTCTTTATTCTGATCTGGGAATTTGTCACAAGCACATGGACGGTGAGCAGTGAACAATACTCTGTGGGCTTTGAGCTGATGGTCTGTCCATCATCTGAGGTGACCTTGCTTAACTGTTGTTTGACATTCAAAGGGAAATTTAAGCTAATTTCAGATAAACTCATTTCTTTTTGTTTGCTACAGTGGCCAGAAATTAGTGACTCTATCTCCTTTCCTTATACTTCATCTTCTGAGAAATGAATTTTTATTTATCTTTCACTAGTGTGACTTTTGCCTCAGTATGACTTTCAACTCCTTTTGGGAAATTCTTGCACTTTATTTAATACCCCAAGTATTTTAAAAAGTGGCACCAGTGTCACACTTCAGTGGCCCTGCCAGAGGAAATGGTCTTTGCAGTTTGTGAACAGAGAATGTAAAGGGGAAGTCAATGAGTCAATGCACAGCTCTGCTCATTGGTTGATCTTCCTCTGTTTGAGGATAACTTATACTTAGTGGTTTCTAATAAAACATTAAAGTGTTGGTTCATGTTTTCTTGTGTCAAAAAAAACAAACAAACAACGAAAAAATTTACTAACCAAAACCTTCCTGAAATTAATAAAAATGCGGCAGAAAACTGCTTCATCAAATATCAGACAATTGGCAAGATTTAGAGTAAGATTCTGAAGCCTTAGTGGATTCCTAGCGGAAGCTAGAAGTAATATTAAACTAAAACCTTGTAGTCATTTTATTTTGGTCTGCTTTAGTACGTCTGCCATTTCAAATCATTATAAATAAAAAGCAGAGCACATGTAATTTGGGAATTGGTGATTATTCTCCAGCATTTCTGTAGTGTAGGTAGAATTAGCATGTTGCCAAATGCTGATGCTCCACTACATGCAGTCTTCAAAGCTAATTCATGTCCCACACCATTTTTGTCAGAAAATCAGTACAAGTTTGCGTCTTGTTTTAGGTTTGACTAGTATTCTTTTAAAGTAATTTTCTTGTAATGCCACAGGAATGCCATTGCAAACATACAATTTATGATTCTTTAAAACATGTCTCTGATAGTCTCAACAGTGATATTGTTTTATGGAAGAGGAATTAAAGGCAGAGAATAAGGATTGGATGAAAGAAATCATGGAAAGATGCAAGTTGTGTTAAAGCTTTCTCGGAGCTGATAGCCCAGAGAGTAGCCAGTGCTGTAGCAGTGTTAGCCAGTGCTGTTTTCTGACTTGGTAGTCTGAAGAGGAGCAAATCCTTCAACTTTGTTCTTTTACAATGAAAGAAAAGCATGATTATATAGTGATGCTGGAGGCCTTCAGCTACTAGATGAGTTCAGTAGGTTGCCCATTGAGGGAGAAGGTAGTAGGGTATCATTTAAACTATGTGACTCCCTGAGCTTGGAAATGGAAATATTTGTTGCATTAATGCAGTGAAAAACTCTGCAGCAAGCTTCCAGAGTTTAAAAATCCACAAGGAAGTGGCAATTTAGGACTTCCTTTAAAGAAGAAGCAACTGTACGTAAAGACCAGGCTGTATGAGTGGTAGCAACTTACATGATTTGCCTGCCCTCCCCTCATATGCACACTGAGTGGTCAATGTCCTTGATTTGCCGTTGGCATGAGATGAGCAGAGACTCCTTTAATATTGCATCAGTAATTAGGAAGGAAAATGAAAATATTTGAAATATTACTAAAAATTGTCTTGCGAAACACAGTGCTGTTGTTTGAAGCTCTGGTAGTTTTCTTGCAAATAGAATCTGGAAACAGCTGTTGGCTGCATCCTTAGGTAGGTAGAATTTGTGAATGTTTGGTGGACCTGGTTCTCACCTCCATCTTCAAGGGTTCACAGAAAGAAGCCATCAGCCTGTCCCAGATCCTAGACGGAATATTGCTGGCTATTCATAGTTCAATATTGAACTTCAGGTAAGTGTGATTTGAAGTGGCAGGATTACATTTGGGAAAGTAAAAGGGAGTTTTGTGGCAGGTTTGTTTGGGTTTTTTTATTGCAGCTGTATGAAGGTGCTCAGAAGTGTGGAGTGATTGAAGTAGTCCCAGCAGAGATGGATTATTGGAAAAATGCAAGTGAGGTGGGCAAAGCTGCCTGATAGATTACAAAACCATATGATTAATTATACTGATCACATGCATATGGCCCCCATATAACTAATGTATATTTGTGTGCAGAGATTTATCCTCCCCACCACCCTTTTTGTAGTAAAATTCAGAGCAGTGAATTAGGAACGATACAATCAGATATAAAAGGATTTAGAACTGTTTAGGTGACTGGGCCAGCAGCTGGCAAACGTGGTTCACTGTGGAAAAATGTAAAATAATTAGTCTGGGAGCAAGAAACCAAAGGAAACAGTATGTGCTGCAATGGAACAATCATTCAGCACACTGACTAGGAAAAGGATTTGAAGGTTATTGTGGAAAAATCATTGAAACCATGGGGCTTATGCACAGCTGCAAGAAAGTAAGTTACTAGGTTGTATCAGAGGGATAAAATACAAAATAAGAGGCGATACGATTACAGGAGTGTTAGGCTCCATCTGGAATACTGTATAGAGTATTGGTCAACGTGCCACACAGAAATATAATGTCTGGGAAAAAGTGAAAATCAGTAACAGAGATAAATATTTTATGTGTAAAGATTAGGGAAGATGATCTAGGAAAACAGATATATATATATATCCTTCTCTTTGTCCAAGATTGAAAATTGGGAGTAATCTTAAAAATGAGGAAATAGAACGGTAATAAAAAATGGTAAGGATCTGGAATAAATTATTATTTCAGAAAGTGTGTTGGAATACAAAATATACATCACTTCTATAGACTTTGTAAAAAGAATTAAAGGGAATGACAAATGAGATAAAATTTGAAGGCAGGCAGATTAAGCTGTTTCCCTTCCCACCTCTCTTAAACGTTTGCAACAGGAATGATTGTAGTTTTCAGACTTATTACAGCTTCTAATGAGGAGGGCACATAGTTTCATCTATGAATTATGCTTTTTTTTGTCTGCTAAGACTAGTTTTAAGTACATTAGGGAGCACCCATATTCTTCATGTTGTGTCTTAAGAATGTTCATTCTGCCAGCACTTTTCTATATTTCAGAGACCTGCAACTAGAATATAAGGCTGCCTGTCTATTGCTTCTGCAGTGCCATGTCAGGGTAATGATGCATATACACAGTTTGTCACAGGTTTGGAAATGTTTTCGAGCATTTGCTGTTTTGTCAATCCTGGTTCTTCCATTTAAAAAAAAAAAAATGGAGAGAGAAAGGCAAAGGATATTAAAGAATATGGCATTTAGAGTTTATGTAAGTGGCAAAATGATAGTTAAGATGAAAAATACGCTAAAGCAATTAAACTATTTTAAGTAATAAAACTCCCTTTTTTCAGGATTCAGCACTTGGCCGGGTGGGATGCTTAGCTCTTAATGTCTAGCTAGCTGCTGCCAGAGCAGTAAGACAGCATGAGAATAAATGAGAGATAACTCCATGGACTTCAGATCTATGGAGAAAATTAGCTGTCTGCATCTTTGGATCTAAACCAAATGCAGTGGGTCACTGGACTGAAGTTTGAGAAAGCAATTTATCAAACTTGGTGTAAATTGCCAACTTCTTCAGGAAACCTTTTCCTTTTGATACCCTGCTTTGAAAATTTTGGAGTTATTTGGTCCCAACTGGTTTTTCTCTGTTGTCACATAGTTGCGACAACGGGGACAATTCACCTGTAGACTTTGTAGTTGCTGTGCTGGGGCCATTTCTCTCTCAGGACTTCTGAGGAGGTATGCAACAGAGCCCAGTTGTGATTTTACTTTTTTGGGTAGATATTCATGAGACTGCAACGGGCTACCTCTGAGGCAGGCACCCGAATTCCATATGCATTACATATACGTTACCAAGGGAGTACAGGAGCTCCAAAGGGGAGTTAGGAAGCCTGTAGACAACAAAATGAAGCCAGTGTGAATGGCACTATTGCTTCTGCTGTTAACTCTGAATGACAAATTAGTGCAAGTTGGAAAGTTGCTTCTCGTCAAAGCCAGTTGCTGAGCATTTGATAGTATCATTTTTGTGTGAAGGGCAGCTGACCCTTTTCTGTCAGCTCCCAGTGACTTCCTGACCACCAGAATAATCAGAAGCAGTGTGGGGGTATGTGTCAGAAGAGATCCTGGGACGATCTATGTGTTACCATAAATCTGACTGGATGCTGCTCTAATGGCTGGGGTGTGACAGTGCCTCTTCACTCAGCTGGGGTGGAGTGACACAGGACAGGCACAGGTTTTTGCCTATTGCAAGACAGATTTAGGTGGCTCTTGTCAGCATTCAGAAGCAGGACTTGAAGGACTTCAAAATAAAATAGCAGCCTTGATATCTGCATCTCCAGTTTTTCCTCATAGATCATGGCTTATAGACATACCTATTACTTTCAGTTTTACTTCCCTCTTTGTTTCCATCGTCAGAGTCACCTCACTGCAGAGCTTGAAGTCACTCTGAAGTCAGTGGAATCTCTGCAGTTTAGATACCAGAAATGTATTCAGTTATTAACACCCCTCCCAATTAGTACTTGAATTCTGGAAAAAAAATAATCCCAAAGATGTATTTTAAAATGTTCATCTTTACTAATTAAATAAAAAGGGTCTCATTTTCAACCATGTTGCTTTTGACCCGCTTTTGATAACATCATTTCAGATTGTTTCTACGTGCTAAAGAGTGACATGCTGCATAATCATTAGACCTAGGTCTGAAGAGCTTCAGATGTTACTTTAAAAACAGTTTGGCAATAATGAAACTATTCCAGCTGGATTGATGAGATCAATGAAGTGTGAGAAACTAGATCAGTTTTGAGTAAAACTATGTATAGTTTGATTTGAAATGTGCAGCTGCAGTTTTGCAGAAAACAAAATATAAAGCAGGCACAATGCTTATATTCAGCCTGAAGTTAAAGCATTTTTTTCCAGCTATCAATTTACAGCTTAAGATAATGGATTTTGGCAGTGTGCAGAGCTATTAAGTAATGTTTATTAAAATGGATAAGAAAGGACTTAAGAAGTGGCCTGTAAAAGAATTTTTAAAGGGCTGGTTAGTAAAAATAAGACATAGAATTTTCTCCTGGAAGTAACGTTTTATATCCCTGGATAAGTCATTAATGAAAAAGATTGTGGTGATATCATCTTATTATTTAATGCAGTTTATGAACTGATATGGAAACTGTAGTTAAGATATTTTTTTCACCTCTACTGTGAGACTGAAGTGTGTTAAACGCTTACACTAGAGAAAGAAATAATCAAATATATTTAAGTTTGCCTCAGTCACAAAACTAGCATACAATTTGACATGACCTTAATATTCCCAGGGTCTATTTTATCCATTGTGCTGTTCTTCAGAATAGGCAATAGATGTGTGAAACTCCATGCCAAAAGTCAATAAAACACTAGAAGTTTGCGTGGACTTGAGATGCTGGGTAAGTGCCAAGGGCACTTACATAGCCAGGGATTGTTAAATATGTAGAAACCACATCCAGCTCAGGATGTCCCTGAGCTCAAAATAAATTAGTACTGAGAGAATATTTTTATTCCTTGCTAAGCATTTGCTTCTGACCAGTGCTTGAATTGATGCATACACACTGCAACTGAATTTTAAATGCTATGTCCAGCTCACTGAGGTGCTCTTACATTGCAGCCACAGACCATAAGGAAAGAGAACGCATGTTGGATGAGGTGGACCTTTGGTCTGACCTGGCACAGTCATTCCTCCTTTTTTCTGAGATCATCTGTGACCTAATTCAACCTTAAATGTTTTCTAAATACTTTCAAGATAGCACTAGACACATGCATGAGTTCAGTTCTGAACATGAGCTTAAGTCTTACAGCATATGTGTGCGTTTATTTGTTTTTCTGAATAGGTGTGCTTTTGAATTCTGTGTATCTACTAACAGGTCACAAAATTGACTGTCAAGTCAAAGCTATGGAGGCTTGGGCAAAGGGTTGCTAAGGCACTTTTTCTGCAGTTAGAAGCAGGGTATCAGTGTAATTGCCTTAAAAGAATATGTCTGCAGTGAGGGGTGCCCTGGGGCCCCGTTTTTCACTGCAGGGTTCCCCAAAGGCTGCGTGCCTGAATGGACATGATGGCAAAGGAGAGTTTGAGCTTGACGGAGCTTGTGCCCTAGATGCAGTGGAGACCTAGGAAGCATACGTTCTTCTTTCATTGTCTTTCAAAATGAACAAGGTTTTTCCTAAGCACGGTGAGAACCACCCTGTAACTGCTTTCTACCCATCTCTCCACTGCCTTCCGTGCTACCCCCAGAATGAACCTGGGGTTTGTGGTTGATGATTAGTACCTGCTAGAAATTAAGTCTTCCCTTTGTGCTTTCAAACCTTAAATTATTCTGATGGCTAGGGAACCTTCTTCAGTAGAGCAGGAGAAAACTAGTATGCATTACTTTTGGTTACTATTGTAAACATTTACAAATAGACAGTCTGTCTTGAAAAAATGTACACATACTTGAGGTCTTAAGATGTCTGACAAGTCATTTTTTTTGTTGAGAGAAAAGAGTTTGGAGAAAGATAGCATTAATTTGACTCAGTCTGGATTTTACATAATTTCATCCTTCTGGAATTAAATGTCACAGTCAAACTGTTTCACTAGAGAAGTCTGAGATAAAGATAATCTTAAAAACTTGTAAGAGGAGAAGAGAGAATTGCATCAGATAGAGTTTTGGACCTCCCAGGGAAATGTAAGGTGTGTGCTAATAGCACAGTCTACTTCCAAGAATATGACAGATTTGATAAATGAAGCATCACTGATAACTACGGAGGTCTTGAAAAAGAAAATCAGCACATGCTTGATGACTTGCTTAAATGGTACTACAACCTCTGCAAAAGCTGTTTAAGGTACAGCCAGGATGGCTGAAAACAACTTTATCTCTGGTACAGAGGAATGTAGCACAGAGAAGTGGATGACCTACTAGGTACAGGGTTTTCCTAGATTCAGATTCTGCAGAGAAGAAAATGTTGGTTCTGGTTGTGACCTTGCGGTCTCACTGAAGGTGCAGCAGTGATGGGCTTTGAAGGGAGGATTGAGAAAACATACTTGAACTTTCATTATAGAAGAAAAGTAGAAAATTACAGAATGGAATTTATAAACACTGGTAAAAAATGAAGGGTCAATACAACTCTCCTGTTATCAGGAATACACTGGTTTTTACACTCTCTAATAGCTCCAATTAAAATAAATATTTGTCAGTGTTACTCTATTCACAGAGTTTGATACTGAATTCAACTTTTAGGATAACTCTTGAAAATTCTAAATGGAAAAGTGACCTTCAGAATTTCTCTGATGTAAATCTAATATTCTGAACAATCACCTCCTTGATGTCCAGTTTAAAGGTAGTAAGCCCTCTTTGCAAATACAGTGTGTGTGTAAATTTAATTAATTTAATGAATTCAAACTCCTGTTACCTTCTTCTGGTGCCCTTAACTATATCTCGTCTGCTCAGTTTTCTATGGATTTTCTGTTAGGGGCTGTCACAAACTGATTTTAAACATTCTGATCTACACAGCAGTGTGCTGGAACTTTGAAGATTATCCTTGCCAGTTTTGTGTGTGATGCGTTTTGCAACTTATAGAAAACTTCAATTATTAGACAAATTCTTTGATTAAATAATGTGTGCTTAGTTCAAAGTAAATATGTGCTTTTGAATGGGGGAAATTCTAAATTTCTGAATTATTTTTTCAAATATTTTGAATTTATTGCGAATTTTTTACAAACTAATGTTGATGAAAATATTTCATTAGTCAATGGGAACACGAGAATTTAGATAAAACTTTCACTGTGGTTTCTGTTTTTCTGAACAAGTGGCACAGCGGAACTGTTTCAGCTGTGTCTCTTCATCCAGTCTTTCCATACATAATCTCTGTGTAAAATTGAAACGCTGTAGAAGAGAAATTTTACATAGGTAGAAAGTTTAGAAAAATAAGCAAGTCTATGAAAAATATGCCTGGCCATTGGAAGATATAGTGTATTTTAAGACATTCAGGTTTTAAATGTAACATCGTCACAAGATTAGTGACTCCTACAGAAAACAAATCATTTGTTTAGAAGGGAAGTCAGCAGCTTTATGGAGAAATAAATATAATTTTACAACTTAATTGCTGTATAAACATTTCTTGTGGTTGCAATGACTTTGTTGTTATTGTTGTATTAATCTTACAGGACATATGGGTATTTGTTTTGGTACCTCCTGGGACCTGCTAAATCCTCTGAGCATAACTCTGACCACTCTTCCAAAGAGCCTAAGTTGTTAGCCATTTTTCATTTGTGTGACTAAATGTTTAATAAATAAAGGTGGGGGAAGGAAAAAAAGAAGAAAAGCTTTAAAGATGTTCTATTTTCTTTTCTTTACAAGTTGTTATTCCCTGATTAATTTGCTACTCAGGAAGTTTTATCTAGTCGTGTTAGTTCACTGAAATAAAGTGAAGAATTTCACACTTCCCAGCTGCAGTTGAATGCTTTAGGAGGGTTGGTGGTGGTAGTCTTTTCTATGGCAACCTAATCAGTTAACTCCCCTTCTCTTACGGCACCTTTTTAAGTACCAGACTCTCCGAGAACTGAGAAAATATCTTGGAATAACATAGCTAATAATGAGGGTTAAAACCTGATAGAATTCTTGTAAAGTAAAAAGTATATTGTGACTTTCAGTTAGGGATTCCTTTTGTTTTCAACTTAGTTATTTATGCGAAAGAACCTGGAGTGTATGGATCTGTCTTTTTTTTTTTTTTTTTCCCCTTCAATTTGTGCATGTCTTTATCTTGAAAGGTTTGTTATAAAAGGGCTGAAGAAAAGCTTAGAAAACTTAACTGCCCCCTCACATACTTCAGGAAGTTTTCAAGCTTCTGGGGGAAAGAGTAATGTGATTAGCTCTGTAATGTTCACATTATCACAGAAGGAAATAATGACACTTTCTGAACACAGTTTTCCTGGCTTTCCAGCAATCTGCCACATCTAGGATTCTTAGATATTTTTTTCTTTAGGGAATCATATGTTTTTAGTATTGCCTACTATTTGGGGTGTTCTTTATTTTAGACAGTGATTTTTTTCTTTTTCTAAATTTCAGAATATTTATAACAAATGCTTGTGTAGTTACAGTGGCCTCTTCTATTTTGTTGTGTTTTGATTTTATTGGGGGTTGGGGTGTTTTTTGCTTGTTTTTTATTTTTAAAAGCCCAACAAACTGCAAACTGTAAAACTCATAATTCCCTTACCGTATTTACTGGGTTTCATGTGGCTTGTAGGTAGAAAGCCATCCTAAGACTGTGTGCAACTGGTATGTTCACTGGTGTAATGTACAGTGACTTGTAACACTGTTAAATATATGTGTAGATTAAAACAAGGGCTTAAAGCACAACCCTGTAGATCGTGCTTTGCATGAAGAATAAATTAAGGGCTCCTGTCTCAGCTGAGCCAGCAGAACTTTCTTCCAAGAATCATCAGGTTTTTACACAGAGTTTTCTTAATGTCAGAGCCTCCCAAAAGGGAAACACTGAAATTTGGACAAATTCATAACAGCTACAAGTTTAAAAGTTTAAAGTCTCCGCAGACTGACTAAATAGAAGCACTCATTTACAGAAACTGGTGTCAGCTAGCATATATGATAGTTGGATATTTAGGATTCTAATTTTCTTTGTCATTCTTCAGTAGTGTCATATAAGCATTTTTAGGCCTTATGTACATCTTGTTTGGTTTGGTTTGAGTTCTGTTTACTCTTCTATACAGAAACACAGTTCTTAGCCCAGGAGGTTGAAGTCACAGGGTATTTCCACTTGCAGGGAGCTTATCTTTGGTAGAGATGTGGTTTTAAATCCACAGGTTCTGCTGGTGCATGGTTGGTTTTGATCAGTGCTGTGGTAGCCTCGTCGGCTGCTGCAGCGCTGGGTGTATTTCTTGTAATGCTGTCTCAGTGTCATGTTGAAAACTCCCTGGCAGAGCAAGTACCAAGTACATAGGTTAAAAATTAACGGGATTTGAGCAATTGTATTTGGCACACAGCATGTTTCAGGGAGTGATACTGCAATCCAAGGCTCTTCTACATCTACTTTTGTTGGAGGCACCATGCCATCAGCCACTGTTTAAAACATTTTGGGTGTGCAAATCTGTTAAGAATAGTGCTTAAACAAGATGGATATTCTGATATGTGTTTTGAAAACACACAAGTGACTGTGTTCTCTGATGACAGAGAGGCAGTTTCCTTCACAGTGTTTCCCTTGAGGCACATACACTGTCTGTAAAATATCATGCTGGCATAATGACTTTGAAGGAATACTTTTGGCACATTGTTGCAAACCTAGGGTATACAGAACTCTTGAAAGTGTATGTAACCATTGTCAGAGGCAGTTTGGAGTTGTTTTAAAAAGCTTGTGAGACAAATCCTGGTATGTTTCTGTTCCCTTTTTTCCTCTAATTATCACTGAACTTCCTACCATCTTAATTCTCATTCCTTTGTATTTACCACTTCATGCTCAGCCACTACACAGATTAGAGTAGCCATCTTGTTTCTAGTCCCTTTTATTCACACATGAACATGGATCTATTTAAATATGCACCACCATTACATGCTAACACAATACATTTGTTTAAATACCAAAAAAAAAAAAAACACCCAAACCTTGAAAATGTAAACATTTTGCTTTTTACTATGTAACTCGACTGACTGCTGCATCAAACCTAGCTCCCTTATCCTCAGAGTTTCATCTCTTTAAACTTGAATCTGTGCTGTTTAGTTTACCTATTGGAATGTTGCCTCCTCTCTTAGTCATCTTCTCCCAGTCTAGGGTTTAAACATGCCTTCCCTTGGGTTCTTCTGCTTAAGTCACTACGCCCAGCATTGAAGATTTACTCCTTTAAATTCTTCTGTATGAGCACTGAGTCCAGAATTTGTCTTGTTCAGAACAAAAGTTGTCTAGCATTCAACCACCTGCTATTAAAGCAGTTAACTTTTTTCCCTGTCTGTACAATTGTTGCAGGACCAAGCGCTATGGCAGTAAAAATCTTTTAAAGCTATAAATCGTCAGGTAAATATGTGGCACCATGCAGCTGGCATGGAGTTGGACTGCAGAAGTTCCCACAGTTTGAAGCTGCACTTCTCAAACTCAGGGATATATAGTCCCATTTTCAAGGGTGTGCAGTTAAAACTGAATCTCAGGTAATAAATGGATTATCTCTTGATGTAGTTAAGAACAGATGAAGTAGAGCCTCTATCTGAGCTACCCAGTCGAAGTGAGCAGTTATTTGAAAGGGCATATGGTTTCCTTCTGCAGCAAAAGTACACTTACAAGGTGAAGTCCTATCAGTTTGAAAATCCTCAAGATCTGCAAGCTCAGGGTAAGCCAAATCAGATGGCTTAGAGGCTTTGCCAGCTCCTCCTGAGAAGGTGTGTGGAGAGATATTCCATACATCATTTGAATTGAGAAGGAGGAGATAAAATAAAAACATTATGGCATTTCAAAACAAGCTTGATCAGCAGGTCAAGGATTTCTGCCCCTCCACTCTCTCGTGAGACCCCCATGTGGGGAGTTGCATCCAGCTCTGGGGCCTCCCAATGTAAGAAGGACATGGACCTGCTGGAGTGACTCCAATGGAGGGGTACAAAGATGATGGAAGCACTGGAGCACCTTTCCTATGAAGTGGCTGAAGAGGGACTTTTTACAAGGGCATGTGACAAAAGGTGATGGTTCTAAGATGAAGGAAGGCAGGTTTAGATTAGTTATTAGGAGGAAATTCTTTACTGTGAGGGTGTTGAAGCAGTGGCACAGGTTGTCCAGAGAAGTTGTGGATGTTTCTTCCCTGGAAGTGTTCATGGCTGGGCTGGATAAGGCTTAGAGCAACCTGGTCTAGTGGGAGGTGTCCCTGCCCATGGCCAGGGATTGGAACAAGATGGTTATAAGGTCCCTTCCCACTCAATCTGTTCTATGATTCTATGCTTTTAAAGGCACATTAGTTAAGCACAGTGTATTGTTTACACATTCACACATAGTATCTTTCAAAAATATCTAGCTCCTTTTACTTTTAAAGATAAATGTATTTGTGTCTTCACATTTTAACTGCACTTCAATGTGAATATGACTGAGAAAGATCAGTGAGAAGTACTTATAACACATTTTTCACCCAAGTCTACTGACTGTCAAATACATGTAATGAGCTCTCCCAGAAAGTTGTATGGACACGTTTCCTGAGTATGTTGTCTTTGAGGCATCAATGTGGTCCCCCTACCACTCTGTATGTATTTAATACTTCTGCGCCAGTGTGTTTGAGTGGTGTGTCAGCCTCAGTAGGGGAATGTGTAAGTAGGCTGGTGTGATAACTTGCAAGTAGAGGTGAAAATGTATGGTTTGTTAAATTAATTAACTGGTTCCCTGGCTTGTTAGAGCTTGGGTACCTTATCTGCCTTTCTTATATTCTGTTAGGGGGAATGTGTTAGTTTCCTCCTTTGTTTCAAGCTTATGTTTAAAAATAAGCTCTGGTAAGGCAGAAATTCTAGAATTAAATGCTGAAATTAAAAACCCTTATAAACTGAGACTGTTTTCTCTGTTATCCTCATGTTTGAGTTAATTCTCCATTTGGTATGGGTGCTCGTAACAGTAGATCTGCTCTGTGTGCACAATTTAGTCTGAACTCAGTGAAATGCAAAGGGAAGGAGAGAAAAATTAAAACCAAAAACGGCAGGGGTTTAGATGCAAATAAACTCCTCAGCTGCTGCTTCAAACATAACCGTCACTAATTAGTACCAGCACAGCAGAACTGTCTGAGCAGCTATTTGAAAGAAAGGAGGGGAGTGGCACCTGTTAGTTCGCAGAAAGGGCTTCATTTAATTTTCAAATGTTTATATTCAACCATTAAGAGCAGCTAGACATGAGACTTTTGCATTCTCATTCTTCTCTTGTCCTTCTTTTAGCAGTCTGTTCTCTGTCTCAGAAGTAGCTCCTGAGAAGGTATTTTTAATCTCTTGTCCTTTTCATATTTAGGGATTGCAAGACTGTTAGAGCTTTTTGTAATGCAGTTGTTTAATGTAGTCACTCAAATACTTCAAATTGATTTCCAGAGAAATATGTTCTCTGTATGAGTTCTGTGCTTGCCACCTCCCCCCAGCTTACTTTGTGTCCAGACTAGCAGTTTGATTTGCAAGCTCAGAAAACATAATGCTGAAAACAGTAATACAGATCAATTCACATCATCAGAACATTTTGGTTCTGATCTTATTTCTTTAACTTGGTGTTCGTTTTGGTAACTGGTGCATTTGATCAAGACACGGCTCACATTCTTTATTGTAAAAGTACAATCTACTTTTGCACGTACTTATGCAAGCTTTCTTAAATATTATGATCTTGAGCTTTCTGTAAGTCACGTATTTCTGTCAAATTAATTTCTTGTCAAAACTCTTTTTCATCTGTCAATTTTTGCATCATATGAAACTTTGAAACATTCAGCTCCGAACATTATTCCTCTGTGCATTCAGCATGTGTGCTGGATATGTTAACATGTGCAGCAGAGTTGGAGGTCGAGTTATGTTTTCTGTTATTTTGATCATTTCAAAATTGATTGGGTTAAATTGAGATACAATAGTGACACTAGTTAACTGCAACGTTTTCATCGGTGGTACAGAAATGTGATACAGAGTTGCTAAATCCTTCTGTAGATCGAGTGTGAATTAATGGATCCAAACCTGAGGCTCCCGGAGATCCAGCTGGCACCAACTGGATTTTAATTACATCCCATGCATTGGTTTAGTTATTCTTGTAGCTGGTAAAATGAGTGTTACAAGTTAATTCTTTCAGATTAGAAGAAGAAGAAAAAAGTATTGATCCTCTTTTCAGATGGGGAGGGGGGGGGAATGTTTAAAATATCTTAATTTTATTTTTTCCCAAGGAAAAAGGAAGGAAGGTATGTAGATAATAGAAGAAAGAAAGGCAATGAAAGGATAAAAAGAGACAAAATAAGTAGCTTGTATGGAAAGGAGTAAAGAAAGAAAAGTTATGTTGGAAAAAATTAACTGGAAAGTGTATTCTATTTCATAAGCAGAAAAGATTAAGATAGAAAACTTGAAAGGCACAGGCATGTTAAAACACCAAATTCTGAGCAAAGGGATAAAAGTAAAATTAATGAAAGGGGAAGACATAATTTTAAATCGAAGGGAGAGATAAGTGCATATGATATTTTAAAATAATTTCTCTCTTATAAGCAGCAGCATATATAGAGTTTGTACTTAAGAATGACTTGGATCTTTAATGGAGACAGGATTAGTGTTACCAAAAATCGCATCACAGTGATCAGCAGTGTTACTAAAAACACAGCTAAGGGTTGGTTATCAAAGTTTTATTTATGTAACCCTTCATTTTTATTTAATTAAAAACAAATAAATTCAAAGCTGCAGTAAACATACGGGGTTTCTTTGACTTAAGCTTGCTATTTTTCATGCCAAAAAAAAAAAGCACCAAAGCCAAAAATTAAACACCATGAACATCATGAATTCTTTAATAGCATCTAAAATTTAGGAGACTGACTGATATACAGATTAATTATTTCACCATGAAAGTTAACGGTGTGAAGTAGTGTTGTTGCTGTTAGGCATTTCTCAGTGCAGGAAGCCGGGAAGGAAACCACAGTCTTTGGTAATGCTTGTAGATGCCAATGGCTGGTCAGCTCCTGATCCATTGCCATGTCAACTGCACAGCATCCTCCTGGAGCCCTTTTCGTGTCATTCAATTCCAATTTACTTTCAGCTGTCATAGCTTTACCATGCACATTCTGAAATTGGCACTGGAGGCTTGACGTAAAACCACAAAGGCAGCTAAATTCCAGGGTAAAGCTGAAATTTCATTCTCAGTTCTCTTGGTTGTGAGGGTGCTATGGAGCACGTGGGAGCACCCGGTGTTTGAAGCCCCAGCTGGACCCACACCCAGAAGAACAAGCTGAGAGTGGAATTTCAGCCCAAGCCTTACCATTAATGCCACATAGTTCTTTGTGGTTTGATTTCTTCTATATGGCACTGTTAGAGGCAGAAATAAGCCCAAGTCAGTCCCAGAGTTATTTTAAACTATGCTTACAAGAATCTTGTGGTAATAGTAACAGATTCTTCTCACCCACTGTGCCTCTGAAATTTGAATTTTTGTATCCAGCTTCCCTTGAGTTTGCACTGTGGGAAACTGCTGAGGTGTGAGGTGACAGATACCTTAATATCTGAGGTTCAGCCTTAAATACATAATTATTTCTTACAGTATATCTGTCGTTATTTAAAGCTCATTTTGTGGAATAGGATTTAGGAGGAAAACTGCTTTTTGACCAATACATGCATTTTTATGAGCAAAATGAGCTTTCGCAGTGTTTTTAAAAACGTCAGGAATGTCAAATCTTTTTTATCTGAAGGACTCATTGGATGACTCAGGAAAAACTACTTGGAAATTAGTCAGGATTTAATTGAAGTGGGAAGGATACTGAGCTGTGGAGAGAGAGCTTGCTCCCCTCTGCACTCTTTAGATTGATACTTCAAAAGAAGATCAATCTTAGTTTTAAGTGATTGAATCAGCCTTTGCTTGAAAACATTTTTTGTTTAATCTTTCATTAGGCACCTGGAATAATGATTAGAATAGTTATTCAAACATTTATCTCTCCTAAGAACAAATGGGAGTTACGCCTATAAGGATTTTTTTTTCAAAAAACAAGAGCTTTCTACTTCTTCCTGGAAATTTCCATCCCTTACCCAGCTGTCTTTAGTGGGTCTGGCATCCCTGCTTATTGAAGACTTGGAGAGATATGTATGTACTGGTGAAGAAATAATAGTGAATGAGAGGGAGGGATACAGCTTTTAAATGAGGTAGTAGCTGCTCTAGCTGAGCTTGTGCTCATGTCCTGAAGGGTGTTCTTTGCAGATGATGAATTTCTTTAATAGTGACAGGATGTCAGGAATTTTGCAAAACTTAGGGAAAAAAGTAGGAGATGGCACAGCTGATTTATTTCATCCAGTTTCGTCCTCATCTGTGCTAGTCGTGAAGCTGACATTCATGAGAACCTAGCCAAGGCTGTTTTGCAAATCAGGGATGCCAGTTTCACAAATAGAAAGGGATTTGATGAGTCCATAATCACATGTTATTGTAATTCTGATGGGAATAGGTTCCTTTCCAAATACAAGGCACTCTTCATAGTTAATAAATGAATATGTGAATACAGAATCACAGAATATGCTGAGTTTGAAGGGACCCATCAGGATCATCGAGTCTAACTCCTGGCCCTGCACACCCCAAGAGTCACACCACGTGCCTGAGAGCATTATCCAAATGCTCCTTGAACTCTGCCAGCCTGGTGCAGTGACCACTTCCTTGGGGAGCCTGTTCCAGTGCCCAGCCACCCTCTGGGTGAAGAACCTTTTCCTAATATCCGACCTAAACCTCCCCTGGCACAGCTTCAGGCCTTTCCCTCAGGTCCTGTCACTGTCACCACAGAGAAGAGATCAGTGCCTGCCCCTCCTCTTCCCCTCATGAGGAAGTTGCAGACTGCAGTGTGGTTTCCACTCAGTCTCCTCTTCTCCAGGCTGAACACACCTAAGCCAAGTGACCTCAGCCACTCCACACACAACTTTTCCTCAAGGCCCTTCTCCGTCTTTGTTCCCATCCTTTGGACACTCTCTAAACAGCTTAATATTTTTCTTATATGGTGTACCTATGTATTTCAGTTAAAATTGTGGATTGCTGGAATTCAGTTTTCTGTTATCAGTAATAAATTTAGCTTTAGACGGAATTCAGATCGATGCTGCAAGATTTAAACTTGAAAATCCAGTTGGTTTGAACATGTTGTAGAATTTGCTTTTTACTTCTTGTCTAAACTTTTTTTATTTTGTATTTATGCAGAAAGATTGCATAAATCTTTCATTACATAATTTTGGTTAAAGGACAGCTGTGAAAACATTTTCCCTTTGGTTTTTTTTTAATCGCCATTGGGGAAAAATTGCTTATGTTACTGTGAGAAGGATGTTATTTTAATAAGAATGCACCATGTTAATACCCAGCAACCATGAAATACTAATTTGAGATTTGGAGCGTTTGTTGAGTCTTGTTAACTAAGCAATTATAGAGGCACTTGTCCCCTAAAGTTTTAAAACGTATAAAGCTACATTTGTTGCTACACTGGATTGGTTTTTAAGCAGTATTTTCCGGTGCACACAGGTCTGAACAGCAGCAGTGCACTTGGGTTGTAGGCCATGATAGAGCTCTATACTGTAAAAAGATTAAAGCAGTTCTGTCTAAACCAAAGCAAGTCTTGGCTTCAAATACTTAGAGGTAGCCCATATTTTCCTTGCATATCCGAATATGACTGTTTTAAATCTAAATTAGGAGTATTTGGGGTTTTTTCTTGTTGTTGGTTGCCTCCTACCCTTCGTTGAAACCTGAGGTTTAAGGCGAGCAAACATGCTCCAAGGGAAAACTAAAATTGCCTATAACAGTTGCTTGTAGCCTATCATTCAGTGAAATATTTTAACAAGTCTTTAATGCTAACACAGAGGTACAAGGCATGGGATTAAATGGCAAGTTGAAGCCTTCTATTTAGAAATACAGTAACATATGATATATGATGGTAATTGTTCCATGATCAATGTTCAAATACACACATTGTGTGTTCTGAATTTTAGAGTTTCTCATTTTCCTGTTGTCAGTTACCATCTCTGAAATCCTAAAGTGTAAATATCTCTGTTTCGCTGGGTCTCTGTCCTCTTTTGCTGCCGTAAGTGTCGGTGCTACTCATCAGAGTATTGTCAACTCGTATGGTTTTGATCCTGAGTCTCTCAATGTTTCTGAGGAGAAGGTGAAGTTGGACATTTTTTGTTTGCTTGACTAGTTGAATCTTTGGGTTTGTTGGTATTATCCCTGACTCTTTTGTTGATGTTTTCATTGTTTTTCCCATTTTCCTGACTTCCCTGAAAGATAGGCCCATACTTTAATTAGAACATCGTTATTCTCCCATTTTAGGAGTTGCTCCACAGTTTGATAATTAACTTCAGGAATGGGTCGTTTGCATGGATAGACAGCACATTCAGCCTTTGCTGAGCCCGCCACTAACCTGGAGAAATACTATTTACTGTTTGATGGGTTTAGGTTTTTTGTTGAGTTAGCAATCTGAATTTGACTCAGCAAGAGCCCAACAAGTGGCAGAGCTGGCAAACAAGGCGCTGCAGGACCACATAGCCAAGAGCAGGGGAGTGGGAAGCAGGAGCAGCCTTTGGTGATGTCCAGCCAGTACTTTGGCTCACCGGTGTTGTTAAAGCATGCTCTCAGTAAGCCAAAAAATACTTGGACTATCATATGAGCATGTCATTCTTTAAGACTGTGCCATAGAACTTTAATTGCTGGTAGCTTTTTGTTGTGGCTACCCACAAAATACTGAGTTTGATCGAGATTGGATATAGGATCTTTTCTAATGACATCTTTCATCTACAAATCTGGTGGACCTTTTTTCTTTTCCAGAAGGAAGATGTCATTCATGCAGATGTGGATGAAAGGCTGTGTCTTCGAAAGCACCGCTTCATGCATTTTGCATCATTGGAATATGAAGGAGAATATTACATGACACCAAGAGATTTCTTGTTCTCAGTAATGTTTGATCAAGTTGAACGTAAGTTGTTTTCTTGTCCTTGTATTTGTGAAGGAAAAGAAACTTGCTGGTCCCCTTAGAGATGTCATTTGCAAACCACTGGGATAAGATTCTTTATGTTACATAAATCAGCAGAAGCCAATTTTTAAATGTTGCCCATATGGATTCTTACAGACACTGCTACCCTTTACACAAGTGAAGTGAGGCTGGTGATTTAGAAACTGGTGACTTGCTGATGACATCTCTGCATAATTTACATGTCTGATCAGTGTGTAGTTCCTCAATTGCTTACATGCCACAGAAAATAGAATGAGGGTATTGTAATAATGTTCATACCAGTCCTGGTCCTGTTATCTTCTATCCACTTCACCAGTGAGTAATTCTGTGACACCTTTTTTCTTAGAGGAAGCAGTGATGGGAGTGAGTTGATAACAGAGCCCAGAGTTCTGTTCTACATTTTTGGTTTTAAATCTTCTTTGATTTTTACATAATCTAGTTAAGAACAAACCAAAATCACAAGTGTCTTTTCAAGAAGTGTGCTATCTGAGGAGAAGATAGGAACAGCACACAAATAAAAAGTGCATAGGTTGTTGCCTTTTCCTGCAGGTTTTCTGGCTTCATTAATTCTACCCCATTCCTTAAGCTTCTTTTGTCTTAGTATCTTCTTCTGTTATTTCAATGATACAGTATTTTTTTTAATGATATATGCTTTTTTCCTCAGAAAAATTGGGTTTTGCAATTTTCCCAAGGTTTTTTGTTTGTTTGTTTGTTTTGGGGTTTTTTTGTTTGTTTTTGATTGGTTGGTTGGTTGGTTGGTTGGGTTTTTTTGCTTTTGAAAGGTTAAGTTTTCCAGTTTCCAGAGAGGATTGTCACTTAGAAGACAAATACTCTGTTACTTCATCTGCTGAGGGAAAGAGGCAGAAATCCCAACTTTCGTAGTTGTTTGCTGCAATCTGCACATGCTGACCAGGAGAGCATGCTGTCTAGCAAAAGCCATTCAAAGGCTGGGATGCCCTGCCCACCTACCAGCAAATGCTGTAGTGACTTGGGAGTATTGAAATGCAAAACCAGAAGGAAATTCAAGGTGCTCTGGAAGGGTTTGAGAGACAGGGAGGAAGAAGGAGGCCAGAATACACTTTGATTCAAGCCTGTCAAACCGAGGGCAGAGTGCAGTTTAAAAGAGCTGCAAGTGTTCCAAGAATAGGACACAAGTATCTGTAATAAAAAAAAGTTTTCCGGTATCTGCCAAAAATCTATAGGTGATAAGGATACATTAAATCACTGCTGACACAGAGCTTCTAATATTTCACAGAATATAAATCCTTAGAAGGACTTTATGACCTTGAAAGTCATGGAGATTTTTAAAATACTATTTTTTAATGTATGGGTGTTAGACTTTGTTCCCCTTCAAAACTTAAGTCATTAAGTTAAAAACCTAAAGGGGAAGTTATTTTGAGTTTTTCAGCCTGAAGGACAGTGAATACAGAAACTTTTAGTTTTGAAGGTGTGGTTTTCAGACAGTTGTCTCTGAAGACAAGGTTAGACAAGTAAATGTTTTTCAGTCCTAGCCATTCATACATATTAATTGGTTACTCCAAGTATAACAGTACACATGCTGATTTTTAATGAAGTGGTATGTAGTGATGTTTGTTTGTAATGCAGGCAAGTTAATTTCAGTTGTTTTGCTAATATGAGTAGGAAATAGCATTAAACAGAAACTAATAAATAATGACAAGAAAAAAAACTTTGCCCTTATGCATATTTAGCATTTCAAATTGAGGTCAGGCTTGCAGCAGTAGCATCATAAATAGAAAAATGTTGACACTTGAATTTAATGTTCCTAAATATTTTTTTAACTGTCTTTGGTATGGATTCTTTGGCCAGTAGCATAAACACAGTGGTAAGCAATTCTCTTGATTTCTCTTGCTTGGAATTTTACATTTTTTTGTGGCTGCAAGCAGACACAGAATTTGATAGCAGAGAAATATGGCACTTGAAGTATTTTAAAGGCAGTAGTTTTATTCATTGTGTTTAGAAGAGTTTCATACGAGGAAAATAAACAGACCTATCTCAAGTGTCTGTCCTGGTATATTCAGAGTAGGTCAAGATAGTGAACTTAATAGCAAAGCAGCAATTATTTTGGCAGCTTTCCACTTATATAATGAAATAATTCTCTTTCATCCTGAACAGTGCCTTTAGAAAGGAAAAGGTATGACACCACTTATCTTAGAAAGCCCTTCACTTACTGCATATTTAGATGCAATTTTAACGTGTGATCTTGCATACAAGTGGCGAGTCTTACAATGCTGAACTTCAAGCTGTAATGATTTGGTTATTCTCTACCTATTCTTGGTTAATTGCCAGTAAGTGAAAAACCCAAACCTCTCAGCAAAATCTGAAGCACCCTGGCAGTAACAATCCATCTTCATAAATATTTGCTTGGTGTTTTCCAGTTGGATGCTGTTTATAGTAATATGGAAGACTTAGGGCTGTTCTGAAGTTTTGGTTTTGCTGTACTTTTTACAGAGAATATGCAGAAACATGTGACCATCCTCATGAGCAGTTTAGTTGTGTACATCTAGAAATATTGCTGACATTGATCTGTCCCTATGCAGAGATAAACACTCCCACAAAGAAAAAGGCAAGCGAAAAGAGGGATGAGAAACACTTATGAATTGAAAATAGGAGACTTTTGCCAGCCAGCCTTAGGGTTGTTTGTTCATGGGTTTTTTGCTCATGGGTGGGTTGTGACTGGAGAATTACTTCGAAATCTCCTGTTAGTTTTTGAGCATAGTCAAATTTAGTAGGAAGTAAATGTGGTATTGTGTAAACCAGACGAGTTGTTGGTGATAGCATTAAAAAATACCAAAGTATTTTAGCTATGTGCAGATTGTCAAGTGAATTCCTGTACACAGGTGGGTGGAATTTATTACTGAAGCAAAAATCTTAGGTGTGCCCTTTGACAAGGTTGCAAAAGATGCAATAAATTATGATTTATTATGGAACAGTTTAGCAGATAAGAAAACAGATGAACTGCACTGCAAATATATCAGCTGTCATCCAGCCTAAAGTGATCTTGAACCCTGCCTGGTGGACCTTAGTTCACTACCTCTGGTCATTGGTTTCCTGGTGCTTGGGTTTCTCTGTTACTCATTTTCTTTAAAGTAGGCAAAAGTTGTGAAATATTTGCATTCCTGTTAATTAAATCACACCTTCAAAGTTATTTACTGTCAGGGTGATAATGAAGAAAAATATTTACAGTATTGCCAAGTAAGGAAAATGAGCTGATAACAAATGCAGAGTTTCCTGACAGACTTTTTGTTCTACATATTGACAAAGAAAAAAAGCTCTATAAAGGAATAAAGACACCGTCCAAAAAAATTTGCTTGCTTTTGGAGGCAGTGCTTCACACCAAGTTACTCTGTAAATATGTGCCTAGTTCTATTGCTGTTGGTAATTTTATGAAAGGAAGCAGCCACCTCTTTATAAACAGTGGTGAACAGTAAATGAGATGTGGCAGTGTGGCACAGCATTTGTGCCAGTGCAAAACTAATATGACAGCATTTTTTTTTACCAGTTAGTAGAACTAAATTTATTACACTAAATGCACATTGGGGATTTTGGATTCATGGCTATATGCCATGTAATCTTGTGTTAAAACTATGTTACCACAGGGATGTATGGCAAACCATTGCAAAACCAGCCAAGTTTTGGGTAATCTGTGGGATGTGCATGTAAATCATCATACCTGATGCAGTGATAGTTTTGTGATAAATTGTTCTCTGTTACTGTTCTTATTGTGATGTAAAAATACTTAACAATGTCTAGTAATATCTAATACAGATAATACAAACTGTTGCATCAGAAATTCTAGCACTTTTCAGACCACAGGTATGGGCAGGATAAAATTCTGCTGATTTACGCTGAATTTTCATTGCAATGCAGGGGCATTTTCGAGAGACCCTTTATGTAAAATTTGTGTCTAAAACAGTTGTGCACACTTAGGCTCATATTGCAGATTAGAAACTAATGCTGTGTTAGAGCTCCATGGAATTGCCATCTCTGATGTGCTCTTGAAGAACATATAAAAAAAATGTCTATTAATTTTTGAAAAGGATTGCAAGAGTCCTTCAGTAAATTAAGATTTTGCAATGCATTGAATCTGAACTGTGCTTATGTTCATTTTTTTTTCTGGGGAAGATTATTCTGTTTCTCTTCCAGGTAGAAGACAAACGTCATTACCTTGACTGGTAACAGTTGACACTTGCCTAATAAAGATCTTGATTCTTCTGTACCTACTCAGTCCAGATTTAAGGTGTTGTGGCATCTTCATTCATTCAGTTGTGGTAAAAGAGATTTTCCTATGTTCTACAGTACCAGGGTACCGGAGGCAATATTTCCATGGCGGAGACCTACCTGTCAGTGAGGATTAGTGTGTTGTAAGTTTCCTTGGAGAAGTTGTTCAAGTTGGTTAAGCTTTTTGTGGGAACACAGTTGGCACAAAGTTGTGGTTTGTTTGCAGGCTTGATATGATGTGTTGCTTCCTGTCACAGCATCAGCCTGGTCATGGCTGTGAGGGGATCTGAGGAGAGGACACGGTGCAAGGCTGTGGTGGCTAAAAAATTGAGTTCTCTATTGTCATTAGTTGAGGTCAGTGATGGTGCAGTCAGTGGTGTTGGGAGAGCCAAGACGGACCAGTCAGTAGATGAGCACTTCAGAATGAGCTGAGTCAGTCTTTTTATTTTTGGGTCTTGAGTTTTTTGCCTTTGGCGGGAGTTCAGGTGCCTATACTTCAGTGTCTTCATTTTGACCTGAATTTCATACACTGTAACTAATCAGACTGATGTGAGTCATACGTCAGTGTCAGATCTAAAATCTAGGATTCAGAGTCAAAGAATAAGATTGAAACTCGTCTAACTGGAGAAGCTTCATATGGGAAGTGGGGATTGAAGTGTTGTATGGGGAGCCATTGATACAGCTGGGAACTGAATGCTGTCAAATTTCTAATGTGTTAACAAAGAAATTGTTTTCTCTCTATCTCTGCATTTAGTGGTTTTTTAGTGCAGATATATCATTGTTGCTCAAATCCTCCAAACACAGTAGAGAACTCTGCAAGCTGGGTATGCATGACAAAAATGACCCCTTGCCCGGTGCTAAAGTGAAGATAAATCAAAAGAAGTAACATGATGGTTTAAGATCATTAGATTAATCTCTTCTGAATTTTAGAAAATGAAACAAAATCAGCCATTTCTAGCCAATGCTTCTTAGTCATCATTGTTTACTCATTTCTTAAAGTGGGGTTGTGAGTAAAGGAAAATACTGTTCCTGTTAAGGAACGGAAATCAAAAGCTGAGATAAACATTGATTGCTGAAAATGTCTTCTATTGTGGATTTTTCATCCTCAGATATCCTTCATCACCCAAAAAGCATTAGGAAATCCTACCACAACCCTGTCAAAGTCTTCAAAGTAACTTACTTTCCCTTAAGCATCCAAGTAGAATATTAAAATTGGTGTTGCACATAAATAATGTTGTGCCTCAGCCAATTGTTGGTTATTAAATAAGCTAAATAAGGGAGTTTTTTGTTTTTTCTTTTGTCCTCATCGATTAGATGTTCACTCTGATAACTAACATACATAGGCTGTGTGTTTATCTAAAAGCTAATTTGACCATAAATAGTTCTTTGTTTAGAAATATGGCACAAATTCCTAAGGTCATGATAATGTGTATTTATGTTTGGACATGTGTTTTGTTGTGAACTCAAAATAAACAGTAGTGGACTTTCATAATGGTTGCATCACAAGGTACTACTCAACAGAATCAAAGATGGGATTCTTGAGGAGAAATGCAGTGTTCCCTCCTGCAGATTCAAATCTGCTCTGCTGGTCAGGCTTCTTTTTTTGGTGTATTAACCGCTGGCCTCTGCACCAACTTATTTGTTTGCTCCCATTTTTCAGAAAAATATTGTATTTGGTTGAGAGTCCGAAAAACAGCTGAAGGGGAGCAGAGCTGAGAGCAGTGGTGTTAGGTGAGTGCTGCCTTCCGGCACTGTAGCCCTGCAGATGCAGCAGCAAGGAAGTGTGCACGGTCAGATGGGAGAGCAGGAGGAAAGGGAACCATGGAACATAATCAGTTACAAAGGAGCATGTTTTAGCCTATCATTGCACAGGGAAAATACATCTTTTTGTTCCCTTCAGTTCTATTTCCATGCCTTCAGCCATGTTTTCAATCCTTACATTTATGCTGACATTGTATTAATTACATTTGTATGTTTGCAGGTATGTCTGTGTGAGGCAACAGTAAGGTTATACTGAGCTCGTGTCTCTGTTGTGATTGATTCCTATTTTTTCCCTTTGTGGCATTGATGACTGGCTGAAGAGTGATGCAGATTGAGAGTTCTTATCTCAATTGACTGCAGTGCTTACTGGTTAGGTAAAAACTTGAGCAAGATTTTTTGAAAATACATTACTAGCTATTTAGCTTTCTGAGAAACAGTTCAATGAGAAGATAAATTACAGCTTCTCAATGAATGAAAACAATTTTTAAAAAATCAGCACAAAAATAGTACCAATAATAAAAGTGATCAGGCTTCAGCAGAGTTGTGAGCAAGAGGCAAGTGGTCTCAATGCACATCTTGAAGGATTTGGTTATTTAAAGTGTGAAAGTTATTGGCTATTTAATGGCATTTGAATGGAAAACAGATTCCCTGAAACAAATGAAAATACATTGTGCGCGTACAGAATACTTGTAGTGCAAGTAATGGAAAGATCTGGTTATTAATAACAGGAGTCTGCTTGTTGTATAAACATTGTCTGCCTTAGAATTTCAGAAGTCTTGCAACAGTTTCTGCTTTAGTCAAGTATTCCAGTTTTGTGACATGCTAATGTGATATTTAAAATACCTATCAGAGAAGTCACTTTTTTTATAGATATGGGCACATTTCAAGAGCTCATACAATCATTCTTGGTCTCTGAATATTTTTCCTATCTTTAAAGACTTTTTTTTTTTTTTTTTTTTAGAATACCACACACTGCTTCAACTACTTTTATAGCATACTGTCAACATACCACAGAAAATATCTCTGTGATTTGTTCTCCCACAGGTTCTGAATACTTTTTGACAGATTACTTCAGTTTTTTGTTTTTTAATAATTCAGTGGAACTTAATCAGTTCTGAAACATCCTGCTTAATTGACAATTAAGTCTTAACAGATGTAGTGTGAAAATCAGATTCATTGAATTTTTTCACTCTTAAGTGTGTTTTAATTTCTTGCAAAGTATGTCCTCAACACTGACAGGTATTGGTTTATACCTAAGAAGTACAATCTGGTTTTAAAATTCCTTGGCTTGCATTCAGTTACTTAAGAACTGATGAGGATCTGCAGACCACTGGTGGATGATGGCAGGTGCCAGGAGTTCAGGTCAGGCTCCTGCCAAAATCTAGCATGCATTCTAGCCTCATATTTTCAGTTGTTTGTAACTCTTTTGGTACTGGTGATTCCGTGCTTTTCCTGAAGCCAGTGCTGAATTTTTATTGTATTAGTCATATGATTTATCCTTTTTTGAGGAGCCTTGATAGAGATTGCTGCTTTTTTCCCCTGCTTATTCTCATAAGAAGTGTTACATTAGGAGGTTTTTTTTTTAATGCATAGGGTAGAACCACAGAGCATCAATCACTTTGCTTCTAGGCAGTAGCAGCAGGCATGGTGTGCAGCCTGCCTTGGTAGGTGAGAGGAGCTATCCTTACTTGCCAAACAGCTGGCATTTCCAGGGGCACCTTTGGCAAGTTCCATTGCTCCCTGTTTGGAAAACACTGGCACTGATTCCTTAAGGGAGAAACTGGCCAGGTTATGCTCTGTTTTTCACTCCCCAGCCTTGCACCTGCAGTGGGTTATAGCACCGATTGTGCTCAGTAGCCTTCCTCATCTGCTGTGAAACAAAAGCAAATACTGAGTTCGAAGACTTTTTCCATGTGTAAAACACACAGGTTCCTCTTGTTAGAGCCACCTGCTTATATGGCAGTGCCCTCCCTTGGGTTACCAGCTTTGTTACTGCAGAGGAGAATGTAGGCAAGAGACAGTTCTTAGTAGTCCAATCAATCATCCAGTGTTTTCCAGTCCCTCTGAGAGCTCAGGTTCTCACACCATCATCCAGATTGCTGGCAAGCACCTGGTCATTCTGCTGGCTACAGTTTTTAAAAATATTTTTCCTCTCAGACCTGGAAAAACCTGAAGGTGAAAGGATTTTACAGACACAGCTAACAAAAAACCACTATATTTTTTAAACAAATCCTGCCTTGGTTGTTACCAGACAAAAAGTAGCTCAGCGTTATTAGTAGGTCCAAATCCATCCTACCTGGGCATTCTTGGTTTTTCTAGCAGCTTTTTTCAGCAGATCAGTATACATAAAATGCCAGTGTCTAGGGACTTTGTTCGCCAAGAGCTGCAATCATACTTGGCTTAATAAAAATTTTAAAATGGGCTCCTTGCATGGAATTTAAATAGAAGACATGGCCAAGACAGCCACCTTTTGATGTTACTCAGTTTATTCCAGTTGTCTTTCAGGACTGATGTTTGAAGTCTTCAGAATGATGCAGCTCATCTCCCAGGCGCCAGCCTTCTTTTCAAGTCTTGAATGCATGTCCTTTGTGCCAATGCCTCCGATACTTCTGGAGCTGCCGAGACAGTGAAATCTCGCTGCTGCATCGGTGTTGGCCAGCGTGTAGTAACTCACGTATCCCACTAGAGAACCTGCCAGTTCCAGAAAGCAGAGGACTTTTCTCCTTTTCTGTTCCTCTACAAATATTTGGGGTTCTTTTTCATTTTTGTTTCTAATGGGGAAGGGATATGCACCCACACCCCGACAATAGCATTTATTTCTTTTCTGTGGATTTATTGGTGACACAGAATGTGAGAGCTTCCTTCTGTTTCATTGTCAGTTTCTTGGGAGAAACTATAAAATCTAATGCTCAAAAATTTCATCTGCTTCCCTGGCTTTCTTTGAATTGGCTAAGGAGAAGCATTTTTTGCCAGGTATATGGTGGTAAAGGCAGTCTCTATTGCTGTAAAAGTGAGACAGTATTTTAAACCAGTATGGTCATTTTAAAAGTACATTGGGCAACATAAATTACTCTACACTTCCACTAGAAGAAAGCGTCCATTGTTTGCTTTTCATTTGTACCAACTGTGAGAATTATAAGAAGCCCATTTAAAATTTGATTGACTTGTCGTTTCAATCTCTTTCCTCTGCAGCTAAAGTAAGTGCTCATTTCAAGAAGACAGTTGTTTTTCTTTATGTCCAGTATTTCTGTAAGGAGGAGAAAGGATATCTGCTTAGTCAAACCACTGTAAGAACACTCATATTTATTGCCACTGCTCATCTAAATTAACATGTAATATCTCATAATGTGTTTTTATGGATTTGTATCCTCTATTAGGGGAATACTTCATGGCGTAGTACTTGTCTTTAACATTTCATAGCTAAGTGTTTCAAAATTTATCATATGTGTTCTATAAGTCAACTCCTATTTCAGCAGTTGAAAAATAAAACAAACCTAAAATATAGACTTCATACAATTTTTCATACTCAATTTTAAATCATTTTTAACCACTGGTTATATTGAAAAACGGTGACACAATATCTCTGTTGCTTAAACACTCTGCTGAAATCCACCCTAAAATAGTCAGTGTCTGAATAAACCCTCTTGATCTTATGCTAACATTTCCCATTTCCTAAAATAATGGATTTCCTTCTTTTGAACCTTAGCTCTGTGATGCTTTATAGATAATAAGGCTACCACTCAGCATTGGTCCTGTTAGGTTAGCAAACCTGAGTTTATTTTTATCTCCTCTGTCTGGGTGAGGCCATCCATTCCACAGCTTCATGTAGGTATCTTTATTCCATGCTTTTCTGAGTCTGATTTATCTGTGTAAAGCCAGCATCGTTCCCTGCCTCACAGCACAATCCACTAGCAATCACTGTGGTCTAAGGGTTGGAACAAGGATGGAAGTCAGGAACTTCTTAAATTAAGACTGTTGCTGAAATTTCTGAATGTCAGACTGCAGCTTTAGTTAAGGAGAAAAACGGTTCAAAGCAATGCTCACTTAAGCAAAATGCTGGAATGTGTGTAGCCTGTGCTCCACTCACAGTCACTGCGTGCAGAACAGGACCTAAGGTGCTTTGGTCCTCATTTGTACTCCATGTGTCTGCCAAGCTGAGAATACTGGGGTAGAGCAAATTATTTTCTGCATCCTTAGGTGTGGAAATTTTTGGCATAATCATTGTATTGTGATTAGAACAGAAAAAGAGAGATCTGGCCAAGAACATCCTCTTTAGGAGATCATGTGCTTAGGAAGCTTGATGCCCCCAGGTTTTCCTTTCCCTTTGCTCAGAGAAAAGAAAAAAATGTTCATTTTTTCAGTCCACAGTTGCTCTTGGAGGAGAAATTAGTTTTGTCAGAGAAGCTGAGAATGGCAGAAAGGAGACAACACAAGGATAATTGGAAGTGGTGGACACAGAAGCCCAGTATACTGAAGGCTGCCGCAAGTTAAATGAGACATGAGTGGGAATTTTGATGTAAAGTGTACTTCTGCATTTGGATTTGCCTTCTTAATTATATTTACTGAATAAGTATTTATGTTCTATTTCTGTCTTGACCTATTACAATGTTTCCTCTGGTGCTTAATATGATCAGAATTCTTAAAAAAATCTGACTGTAAAATCAAAGCCAGGGTAAAGCCAAATGTGTTTCAGAGGTTTGCTTCATCAGATTATTTGAATTTGGGGGGGAGAAAAGTTTTTTCTGAGGAAATCAGAAAATTCTCGAAAAGAACAACTTATTTTTTGAAAGAAACTTGTGATCTTCTTCGTCCAGTTTTTTTTCTTTCTGACAATTTTTTTTCTTTATCATGTGAGGAGTTTGAAGTCAAAGGGTCAAGTGGTGGCTTATCTTTTCTTCTCTTATTCAGTCTGCAAAGTTCATTATTCAGTGTAGAGGAGGTGCTCTAGTTGGTGCACAAGACTTTTTGTTTCTACTACTGTAGAAAGATGATGAACATCACGTTAATAATTTTTGAACATACTATTAGCAGCATTAATTTTTTTCTAAGTTGCAAATTGACCAAGCTCTTTTGTCCAGTGCAGTAAGGTATGATTAACACCTGTTTTTAAGCTCTTGTATGATTTCTCTTAACTTCAGTTCTTTCCAGTCTTAGGGGAGTTCTCAGTCTTTTCATAATCCTACTCCTCTTTCCATTACCATCTTGTCTGCTAAATAAAGGCAATGTTTCAAATTAGTTTCATGTAACTGTCTTCACTCTGCTGTTTTGAGAGACTAATAAAACCTAACAAAATCTCTTCACTGAGCTTTTTGCATGGCAAAAATAGGTTAAACATTTCATAGCTTAAAAAACAGGAGCATCCTGTTATCATTTACATAGCCTTGGAGCCCCTGCTGTAGGAAAGCTTTCCAAACATCTGTTAATTGCTATGTGGCAGATGTTAATGATGTATAAACAAGTCAGACTCAGCAGGGGCCGTTACTGGTTTTCTTAGAGCTTCTCTGTGTGCTAGTAACAGAATGAGCTAATCTGAGAAGTGGAAAGAAACTCCAGGCTAATTTAAAGATAAAGGTGAGAGTGATGTGGACCAACTGAAGGAAAGCAAGTCAGCCACTGAAAGGAACTCCAATTAAACAAGAGAAGGAAGAAGGAAAGAAAAAATAGAGATTGCAGTAATGCTGGAACCTGGAGAGCTATGGAAATAGTGAAGTAGGTCGGTGTAGGATCAGTAAATGCTCAAAGCAGTAGACAGTGTCTCCTTATGAAAATTCCTAAACATGCTTATTAGCATGTCTTAATCTTTCCATAACAGCAGTTGGAAGAAGTTATGTCATCACTGGGGTGTCATCTGCAGTAAAATGGCCTTTCTAAAATTTTCATGTGAGGTTGCATTTCAGAGCCTTATAAAGGAAAAGGTTCCTTCTGGAAATTCTGCAATGACAATATTATCTAAATTCAGCTCCAAATAGCAATTCTCTTTATCGCTATCATCCTTGTCATCCCCAGGAATCTAAAACATCTGAAGTGCTACAATACTGCGCCTATGCCAAAAGTCTCTTCCCTTAAAATAGCAGTTTTATTATTTTCTGGTTTTTTCCTCTCCTTCCTTAAGCTGTTTCATGAACATTAGTGGGGATTAGTTGCAATTATTAAGCTTTTGCTAAAAAAGAAAAAAGGTTCTGCTAGAGTAGGCATCCAATTATTCAGTTTATCCTTTTAATAAAACTAATTGCAAAATGGACGTGTTTCTTTGGTTAGTGTTTATGAACCATTATCTTCCAATGGATGATGTCAGCAGGATTTGGGAATGTGATGAATAGATGGATAATATCATCAGTTACAAAAATACAAGGTTTTTGGTGTAAAACTGTGGACTAGTAGGAAGTGGATCCAAAACAACCTTGTGTGCTTTCTTTTGCTTATATTTGTCATATCTTTTAGAAGTTTCTCTAACTGACATTCAACACAGATGGTAAATAATTTACGAAAGCCTTTCCAAATTTTTAGTTAAGAGAATTATTTCATCCCCTTTTTGTCCTCTAATACAAATACATTTGTTTCTTCAAGAAAAGTCTGCTGCAGAGGTGAATAGGAGGTGTAACTAGCCCAGTCACCCCATGCAGTAATTGAACACCATCTAGTGGGTGTTCACTTAATCCTTTCATTCCTAAACAGAATCCATATTGGTTATAATTTACAAAGTAATTGTTCTCTAAACTCAAAAGCAACACCCTCAGACAGCGTTTCACTGTAAATTGCATGTTCATGAATGGGGCTTTTGTTCTGGAAGAGAAGCATAATAAGGGTTTGAATTTTTGGTGTTTATTGTGCTCTGGACAGTAAGACAAAATGTCCCAGGCCTTGAGCTTAAACACATTTCACATTAATGAAATTACCAATATAGAATTGTTTCCTTTCAGTAAAATGCCCAATTCACTGTTAAATCCAGTGCTTAGTACTCTCAAGCCTCAACAAATAAGGCAAAAATGCTATATTGTAGGTTGTCAGTGAGAATTGAAGCCAGACTACAGCCTTCAACTGTGTAAGAGTGCTGTTGCCCTTAGTATAAGCAAGGGGGCAGAAGCCAAAAGCTGCATGTGAAACCTACCAACTATTGCATGTGTTTGGTGTTAGTGTATGTTACAAATGCACATAAATGAAATTCTTTTGAGAAAGATTGGTCTGTATTAAGCTGTATTAGACTGTATTAATTTAGAGAGATGGTCTTGTATTTATACCCCTTCTAGAAACGAATGTCTGCAAGCATATGCTAAATCCAACTGGACATGGTTTTGGGCAACAGATCCTGGCTGACCTTGCTTTGAGGTTTTTCCTGTTGTCATCATGAGAAGATAAGGACATTCTAGTTAGTACAATAACCTCCCGAGCTCCATTCCAACTTCACCTATTCTGTGAGTTAGGTAATTTCCCTTAACCATGGGGAAACCCCACTTCATGGGTTTTCCCACAAGCTTCTCAGAAACTCCTGAGACCACCTTTCACAATCACCAAAAAAGTGCTGTTTGTGATATATTCCCTAGACTGTTACCACTGGGAAGGAAATAAGAAAGTTAAGATGTTCTAAACCATGTGTTCTGTGGAGGATGTAGGGCAGCCCTGAAGGTCTCAATTACTAGACATTTGATGGAAAGACAAGACACTAGGAGAATGAAACATGGTTACCACCATCATTAGAATAGTACAGCAGTAGAAATCAGACATCCTGCTGTTGAGATTTCCAGATTTTACAATAACAGTACAGAAAAACATTAGCCACCTCTTTTTCTCTTTTTTCTTTTTTTTTCTTCTAAAGGTCTGACAAGGGAGTGCTATAATATGATGAATGACAGTTTCCCAAACTGATATTTCTAGTAAAATTCCATTTTACTTTTCCAACCAGCTGTCACCTCTTTGAATATTTTTGGCAATATTTCTAAGACCTTTTACTGCATGTTGCTGTAGTGGAAGTAAATCTTCAAAAAAAATACAAAACATAACAAAGGAGAAAGCATTAATGATGGTGTAAATAATTTTGATATGTGATAGGGTGAAACAGGAAAAGCAGTAAAAAACAGTGAGCTACTACATAAACTGGATCTAAGTAGCTATTTATATTTACAGTACTCTTGAGAACCCATGCAATTTATGTGATATGTCAATGCTCCTGGTTGCTTACCCACTGCAGTAATTTAAATTGCCTAGACACACTGATATGTCAGCTATTTACTGCTTGGACACAGGCATGATAAATGTCCTGTATCTGAAGAGAATTACAGTACCCACTGCATTTTTCATGCTGAGACCATTAATAAATACATTTTTTCACTTAATATTTTCAGTTTTAATTTTAAAATTTTAAATTACTTCAAGACATTAGATTTTTTCTTTCTGTTACACTAGGAATAACAGTATCCTGAAGTTTATGCTTGGATGAATAAGTTTAAGAAGCAAACTATTTCATAAACAAAGGAGGTGAATTAATTTCACCAATTTTTGACCTGCCTGGTGGATGAGGGAAAGGGTATGGATGTTGTCTACCTAGACTTTGGAAAAGCCTTTGACACTTTCCCTCAGCACTGTCCTGGAGAAGCTGGCTGCTCATGGCTTGGGTGGGTGCACTGTTCACTGGGTAGTAAACTGTCTGGATGGCCAAGCCTTGGGTGTGGTAAGGAATAGAGTTACATCCAGCTGGGGGCTGGTCACAAAATGGTGTTCCCCAGGGCTCTGTATTTGGGCCAGCCTCGTTTAATGTCTTTATTGACGATCTGGATGAGTGGATCAAGTGCACTCTCAGTTTGCTGACAACACCAAAAGTGTTGATCTGCTGGAGGGAAGAAAGGCTCTGCAGAGGGATCCGGACATGCTGGGTCAAAGGGCCAGGGCCAATTGTATGAGGTTCAACAAGGCCAAGTGCCAGGTCCTGCACTGGGGTCACAACAACTCTAGGCAGCACTGCAGGCTGGGGGCAGTGGCTGCAAAGCTGCCTGGTGGAAAAGGACCTGAGCGTGCTGGTCGGCAGCAGCTGAACATGATCCAGTGTGTGCCAGGTGGCCAAGAAGGCCGATGGCATCCTGGCCTGGATCAGCCATGGTGTGGCCAGCAGGACCAGGGCAGTGACCATCCCCCTGTACTGGGCACTGCTGAGGCCACACCTCAAATCCTGTGGTCAGTTCTGGGTCCCTCCCTGCAAGAAAGACATTGAGGGGCTGGAGCGTGTCTGGAGAAGGACAACAGAGCTGGGGAAGGGTCTGGAGCACAAGTGCTGTGAGGAGCAGCTGAGGGAGCTGGGGGTGTTTAGCGTGGAGAAAAGGAGGCTCAAGAGGACCTCATGACTCTCTGTAACTGCCTGAAAGGAGGCTGTAGCCAGGTGGGAGTCGGCCTGTTCTCTCAGATAGAAAGTGACATAACCAGAGGAAGTGGCCTCAGGTTGCAACAAGGAAGCAACTAAGGCTGGGTACCAGGGAATAATTCTTCTGCAAATAGGTGGTCAGATATTGTAACGGGCTGCTCAGAAAAGCAGTGAAATCACCATCACTGAAAGTCATCCAAAGACTTGTGGATGTGGCACTTGGGGACATGGTTTACTGGTGGACCTGGCAGTGCTGCATTAACGACTGGACTCAATGATCTTTGAGGTCTTTTCCAACCTTAGTGATTCTATTGTCTTTGGAAGCCAAATCATGGAATCATAGAAACATTAAGGCTAAAAAAGATTTTCAAAATCATCAAATCCAACCGAACCCTGCAGAGTCCACCACTAAACCATGTCCCTAAGCAACACATTCACATGTCTTTTAAGTACCTCCAGGGATGGTGCCTCCACAAATTCCCTGGGCAGCCTGTTCCAATGCTTGATGACTCTTTCAGTAAAAAAAAAGTTTTCCAGTCTAAACCTCTCCTTATGTAACTTGAGGCCATTTTCCAAACTAATTTTAGTATTTATACTATCTTTCAAATGTGTGAACATGTATTTGTGTGCACCTAAACTGATGAGATAATGCGTGAGCCAAGGTCTGTTGGGAGCAATAGGACAAAGTGGTTGACCCACGTGGTTATTTCTGGCATTATTATCTATAATTCTGTCATGTTGGAATATACAGTACATATCAAACAGTAATAAACCATACAGTTACTTCATATAATTTGACACAGTTTGAAATTATTTGCAGATCAGAGCAAAAAGGTAGAAAAGATGGTCCTCTCTCACATGTCCTCTTTTGTCTTATTCCAGGGTTAGTAAGGTAGCTTTATCCTAATGATAAATTCCCGCTCAATGGATTAATTCTTCACCTGGCACCTCAGTTATGTTTGCCAGCAAGACAACCCAATTTGTAATAAGCAATCTCTAATATTCTTGTGCTTAATCTTTAACTGGTTTAGGGTGGGGGGGGGGGGGTTGCGTTTTGTAAGATGCACGTGAAAAGTAACAGTTTGTCATGACAGGGAAGATCTTCAGAATATATATTGTAAAGGAAGTAGGTCAATGAGACAAAAGGAATGGTTGCTACTGTGGTAAAGGGGGTCTTTATACTGGGCACATAAGCTTAAATCACGTTTTGCATAGTGAGATAATAATCAGTTTCTGGCTTTGTTAAAACGTTGACCTTTTTCCTTCATTTTGATTGTGGCATGATTTGCACATATTTTCATTCTGAATCCAAATTAATCTCTGCTTATAATTGAGGCGCAATTTGCTCAAGTAGTGTATGCAGTCAGATTTTGTACTGTGTCATTTCATTGTTGTTATCCTTACCCCCCTTTATTTGTTCTTCTATAATAATCTTCTCCAGCCGTAAAGTAGATTGCAGAACCCTTAGGCCAGGGATCATGACTTCTAACACTGCCTAGGAGAGGAACAGAATTAAACCTCTAGTGCTAGGAGGCTGTTATAATAGTTGACTTTTGTCTAATGTTAGTATCCTAACCTAGCATGTGCTCTGACACTGTAGTATTTAAAAACTAGGTTTTATTAACATAGGAGATGATGCCTTAAAGAGAGTGATGCTACTCAAATTATACCTTCTTTATTTCAGAGTTGGATCAAAGTTCATTAATTGAGTCTTCTTGAAGGCGTAGTCTAGTTTATACTGTTCTCTTTGCTAGATAAGACTGACTACAATCTCAAACATTGTAACAGGAGTTTTTGGGGGTTGTGGCTCTGCTTGCCTGTTTTTTTTGTGGGAAGGTCCATGGTTTTGTGCAGAGTCAGAAAATGCCGCCTATCCCAAAAGTCTGAACTGCATAGTGTTCTCTGTAAGTTGCAGGAATTGTTCTCCACCCTTCCGGTTTCAGAAACATGTATTATGGATACAGCTCTTTCCAGGTAGTCTTAGTTGTCATTTATAAGACTTTATTGCTGCAATTATGCAGCCATTCCATCTCTTGAACTGTAGTAAACTTTGTCCTTGCATCTGATTAAGTTCCTATTAAAACAGAGAATACATGCCCTTAGCACTGCTAACATTGGGCTGCTAGATAGGGGGTTGGAAAAAACAGATTACAGATGTAACAAATACAGAAAACAGTCACAGTGTGAGTTATCTGCTGCATGCAGAAGGACTCACCTGCTCAGCTTACGTATAGAAAACTGAATGTCAGGTCAGAGGAAGTAATTTCTTTAAAAGAAGGAAACAGATAAGTGCAAGACCTGGATTGGACACCTGTCTCAACCTGGAACAAATTGTTCTTTCTCTGTCTGTTTCTCTCCCTTGACTATAAAGGGAGCCTAGGGTCATTAGTCAGGATGAAGTTTGCAGAAAGAGATAAGATCTTTTCTTTGACCAGTCGGTCTAAGTTGGAAAAATTAGACAAGCTTTTGGGCATATGAGCTCTTCTTCAGATCTGAAATAGGAGCAACAGATTTCAAAGTTAATTATAAACCTTTTTCTGTGTATGCCTTCACTATCAACCATCATAGTTACAGCAAAGCACCACAGAGATCACTAACTCAGATTTAGGCACCTGATTTTTAGATATCTAAATGAAGCCAGAGGAACCAAGCATGAGGCGCTTATTTGGGAGTTTGAGGACTTGCATTTCACGTGACACTTTTTTTTTTTCTGGATGTTCCCTCCAGTGCTGAGCTCAGCCTGCCCAGAGGACTGGCAGCCTCTCCTGCTGGGGAAATGCTCAGCTGCAATTGTGCACTCTGCTTGGCTTCTTGCTGCTTGTGTGTTTCACGTGAAGTCTTAGCTAGCTTCAAGTGCTCCATTTGCAGGGCTGCCCTTACAGGCCTGTGAGACTGCTCCAGTTGTTTGGGAGAAGTGACTTTCTGTATCCTATATGTCCTTGCAGTACAAGTGTTGTGGTGAGCTTGGAAGTTTGAACGTATTCTCAGCTTTTCCTTGCCTATCCAATGTTATTAGAAAGAGAGCGGATCTGGAGTGTGTCACTTTCCCTGGGTAATATCTAAGGAGAAGCAGTTGCCCTGCTCTCCTTGCCATCCCCACAGACTCCTGCTACAGTCCCATTGAGGACTGAGCTGTTTGCAAGCACTGTAATGGGCACCACAGCATCTACTTTTATCCTGCTGCTTTTGGTTATTTTGGAACTCTTGGTGACTCTGTGCCAGGATCTCTTTAAGTGGTTTTGAAAAATAGCTTATCTTAATTCTTTTGTCTGTTTCAGTTTCCTTAAAGACTGTGTCATCCATCCTTTGATGTTTCCTCCCTGCATCAGCATCCCACCCTTTTTACCCCGGGCTGCCTGACTCACTGAGAAACCTCCTGGTATTGACTTGCTCTGATGCAACTGCTCTTCTGAAATGGAGATTTGCCAGTGCTGGCCCCATCCCAGCACTCTGTATTTCTTGTTTCCTAAGAGGAGTGATTGCTTTAAATATAGAAGGACAGATGCAAAGCTTGTTTTGTAAAGCATAGCAGAAGCTTCTATTATTGCAAATTGCCTTTTCCACTGGGCATACTTGAATTCAATTCAGGTGGTTCAATTTACTAATTCATGTGATTGAAATGACTTTTATCAATTATCTTTCAATGGAGCAATGCAGTAGTTCAGTAAAAGCTTTCTAGCTGGAGTAGATTCTTAATTCGTTTAAATTGCATGCTCATTTATTATTCAGATATTGGTTTGCCAGGAGGTAGCATAGCAATCTGACCACTTGGTTTGTCATGCTTTCAAAAAGCCTTAAATTTTTGCTATCCTTAATTTATCTCCAATATCACCAGTATTTCAAAAGGAGGCCTTAAAGAACTAATTACTAGCTTGAATTTTTGTCCTTTATTGTGTTCATTAGCAGTAAGTACTTCATAAATGCATAGAAGAGCTTTAAAGAATGAGGATGAATATAAGGTAGGTTAAAAAGGCACACTTTGTTAATATAACATATTTGTCCAGTATCATTAAAATTATCTAAGAGGGCTGAGAATGAAGTACAAGCTATTGAATTTCAAAAGTCTATCTATTTCAGGCTAATTTAAACAGAAATTTAAGCAGCATCTCCCCAAGGAAATCAGCACACACAATTCTTATCTAACCCAACTCGCTGGTGCAGGATTCTCAGAGTTCAGCTTGCATGAAAGCTGGCAGCCAGTTATAAGGAAGAAATACAAATTCTTGTTCCCATGGCAGGCAAGGCTGCAGGGTGGGCTCTGCTGTAAAGGCCACAGTATGAGCTGCGTACAGTGGGTGTGGTTTTTAAAATGCCTGATCCTCAGATTAGGACTGTGCTGAAATCCCACCCAGTTTAAAAGGTTTGTTTCCCTCATCATTTTGCAGAATGAGAGTTTGTTTCAATTGTGAATATACTTAATGCTATTCTCATCCTACTTTTCCATAAAAAACCAAATTGTTTTATAGTACCTCAGTATGACCTAGAACCTGCCAGTATTCAGCAAAGATAGCAATGAATGCCATCCAAAATTAAAAAGGTGGGAGGTCAATTTTTCTATTATTCTTGTTTGTAATTTTGTCTGTTTGAAATGGAGCTAAAAAAAGATTTGGGTCAAACCATCTTAGTGACTTTACTGATAAAAAGGACAGGAGTTTGCTCTTCTAGGAAAAGATGCATATTTTATACTGTTCCCATTTGAATTTCAGGCTGATTAAAAGTGGAAGATTGATTCAAAATTTAATTTAAATTTCCATATTACAAAAATAAAGCAATCTTGCAGACATGTAAAATTATGTTTTCTTGCAAATAGTAGTAACTACTTTTGTTTGTCCTTTGATTATTGTTGTTAGAGTTGTTGATCTTCATGACTTTGCTCATTCTTTGAATCTAAACATCTTTTGTCAGATCTAAGCCATTTCTTAGCTCTATAGGTGTAATAGGGTGTTACTGTGGGTGCAAGTTCAGCCTTGTTTAATTCAGCCCTTTCCTAACTAATCCTTACATTGATGTCAGGTCCATTCTACGTCTTAGTGTAAAAAAATGATAGATGATGGAAACACTTCTATTGTAAGAAACACAAGTGACAAAATACCCAGGTTTGCCGAGGGCAAATTAAGACTGATGGAGCTTCTCTTGGCAGTGTTTTCTTAATTACAGTTGTCAACTAACTTCCTTGGCTAACGGCACAGAACTTGTGTGTTTGTAAGTAGACTCGGTATTCATACAACTTAAAAAGCTCAGATGTCTTTTTGTCCATGAAAAGTGCCTCTGTACCTCATTGTTTCATGGATATGCTGTAGGTGGTGAAAATTAGATTATTGCATCTGTAAAATATGTAGGCACCCTTGAAATCACTCACTGTCCTTTGAGCTAGCATTCCGTCATGGTTGTGGCAGGTCTGTAGGGAAAAAAAAAAAAAGAAAAAAGAAAAGTTGTTCTCATTTATTCAAATTCAAAACAATAAAATTTCCAAGCTTCTTTTTTTCATATCAAAGTAAGATTAACTACTACGAACTGTGTCAATAATTTTCCAAATAAGAATCTATTAAGGTAAAAGAATAAAACTAAAGGAAAATGAACTGTATGGATATTTTACTTATTAGATTAAATAGTCCCTAATAATGATATCTATTGTCTGTAGTCCTAAGAGAGAGACTTAGATCCTCATATATTTGTAGTCATGTGAGGCATGATAGCACCAGTAGTTAATTCGTAGGAAGAAAGAGTCACTTCTTTACTTCAGCGTACAAACTGGTTAACAAAACTGTTCAAACCTTTGCAGTACTTCTTCTGCAGAGAGGTGTTAACCTTCTCATAATTATTTTAGACAAGGTCTTAAAAGACCTGATTCCTCAGAGGGCTGCACATTTGATATTAATAGAGCTTCCCTTGTTGGTGTTTAAAGGGATCTCACTGTTAGGAAGTAAATAAATTGAGAAAATAAGCACTAAGAGCTAAAGTAGCATTCAAGAAGTATGTTTCCTAGTGAAAACAGAGATTTGAGTCTTCACACATGATTTTATACCAATAAAATATAACTGGGTGTAATTCTTAGAAAACATTAAAATAATTGTTGGAGTTTAAGTGACGATATTATTATAAGATTGTATTCTAATATCTTACACAAATCCCAGTATGAAAGATACCACTACTGTCCCTAGTGTCAGGGTGCTTTTTCTAAAAATTTCCTATCCTCCAGTACACATGCCTACTGACACCTGCCCATGTGAGAAGAGCACCGTTAAGAGACTCCATGTGTATTACTTTGCTGTGTTTACTGCTTTGAAAAGTAGAAATCTCTTTGTTGCTCTCTCAATCTGCCCTTTCCCTCCTGCCTTTTTTCCTGTCTTACTGTAGCAGCTGCCTCTCATCCAGTCGCTGCAAGGACCAATTCTGACACACCTGGTGCTGCCTCTCACCACATCCTGGGGTGATTATGACTCTTCTCTCCCTCTTCTGCCACTCAGTAAAGACTTCTTTTCCTCTCCCAGTCCTTTCACCTATGCAAGGGTAGCATGAGCATCTCTGTATCATTGTTACTGTCTTTTCACGTCTGAAAGAGCCAACACGTCAGCATCTTAAATACCTCTGGAGGGTGACTGTGGCTGGATGCAAGAGGGCAGATGTTGATGGTTGCCACAGCGATTTCTGTGAGCTCTGAGCAGTTGCAGTTGTGACTGCTGGCTGGTGAAAAGAGTCCATACATCTACAACAGACTTCCCTTCCCTTTCTCATTTTTAACACGATATAGTAGTTCTCAGTGAAGATATGTTGTTCCCCAAAACCATGTAGCTGAAGAGTTTCAGTGTTGTTGTGCTGAATGCAACACAAAGAAGAGAAACACAGACTCAGTCAAGTGTACAGCCTTGCAAACTTGGCCAACTATTGTCTCAGCTGTAGCTCCCAGTGCTTTCTCCTTACTTTGCATCACTTATCCATGCCTTTGCTGTTCCAGTTCGCAGAGTTCAGCTTGTCTCCCTTCACCATCCTCCTGGATGCTGGCAAAAGGCAACTCCCCAGTACACTGCTGTGGTAGCAGGTGCCAATTCAGATGTGATGTTCTTGGTACCAGGAGAATTAAATGAATGGAGTTGCTGTTAACCAAGTAAGGGTATATGGCTGGCTTCGGTGCAGACAGGAGGTACAAGGAGCATGTACAGTGAAAAACATTGCAGGGTGGTTTTCCCTTTCTTCTTTCAGTTACTGCTTTTTGCAGACCTACATGCAGACCTGACTCATTCCTTTCGGTAAGGCTGGTCTCTAGGTGGGTCTGCCAGGGCCAGAAAAACGGCTGAAGTTGAGTTTCACATCGAAACATGCTGTAGAGAAGCCGTGACATTTCAAAGCTGGGATCTAAATCACTTAATTTGCTAAACAGCCATTCATGAAAATACTCTGCAGCAGGGACTGGTGTTAGATGTAACTGTGGTGTTACATCACACTGCTCAGGACTCAGCTTTACTGGATGTAGCTATTGCTGCTTCTTCCAGTCCGTTATTAGTCTGAATTCTTTTGTCTCAAATGAGGCAATGCAGAGGATTTCATGCATTGTTTTACTTAAAGGGTATCTACCTATGGAGCTTTATATATGTGTGTATATATGGGTGTAGATGTATGTATAGGCATTGCACAAAAATGTATTCATCCACAGTAACAGGTGGTACTGGGCAACACCTGTTGCTGGGGTCACTCAACACTCCAGTATTAAAACCCTAATTTTAGTTGCTTATAACTTTTGTCAAACTTAAACATTTGTGTTGAAATGTTATGTGCCAGGTGTCTGCCTTAGGCTGATTTGGGGGAGGGGATGTGGGGAGAGGAATTTATCAGCAAAACTGTTACTGCTGGTTCAGGGAGCAGAGGCCAGAGGGTACTGGTTTGCCCGTGCTGAAAAACGAGCTATTGCTGGTTGAGATGTTCCAAGCCAAAAAGTTGCCAGTGGAGATCCCTTGCAGCTGGGCGTGTCATTTGCCAGCACTATGGAAATTCGCTATTTTACTGACAAAGCACCTCCGTTTGGCCAAATTATGGGCCTGTGAAAATGCTTGGTAAATCTTTGTTGACAACTGCTCACCAGGCTGCCTCCATCATGTCCATTTCCAGATAGTGGTCTGCTGGTGACCCTTTGGATGCAAAATGCCTGAAGCAGCAAAGTAGCCTTGGAGACTGAGCATGAAGCAAAGCAGGCTGCTGCACTCAGGGCCACCAGTCCACAGAGCACGTCCAAGTGGCTCTGTTTGTGCTTACTCAGTGTGAATAAATCGGAGGGAATGACTGGCTGAGATCCAGAGGAAATGATGATGAAGGAAGAGCGTGATGGGCTGACTGTGGTAAGAGTGAAGGACAGTAGGGTTTGGAGAACTGTATGAGGAGATAGACTGATAGATGCTGTGGAGATAGACTGACAAGGGACATGCATAGCTTCTGCAGATCCATGACCATAGGGTTTCTGTGATCTCTGCCTAACCAGCTGGAATGTTCCACTCTTGATACATTGCAGCTCCTCAAACATGTGATTTACACAGGAACATTACCCATACTGCCAAGTGGCTCCCCTATTTGAGTGTATACACTTGAACCTGCTAAGAAACACTTAGGAGTTTGCATAATTTTCGTCTGATGCTCTTTCAGAAAGCAGAGTTGTTCAATTTACTTCTGTTTAATAGAAGCATCATCATTTTCATTATTTTTTCTTTTTTTTTAAGTATTTCTTAGCTTTCACATACTCGACCTGCACTTCAAGAACTATTATGTGAGCATAGAAATCCCTTTGTAAATACTACAGCTGTCTCTTGCTGTATAGTCTTGCTTTGGAATCTGTGTGACATTTATAGCTCGCAGTATGCAAAGTCATACTAATAAGTTGGTCATCGATATGAAAGTGGGCTGTAGTTTAATCTAGGCTGAGAGAACTTTTGAACAGACTGCTTATATTATTTTTAAATCTTGTCCTTTTTATGATCTTTATGGGAATTCGAAACAAACTGTCTGTTGCAAAATATTCTGTTTCATATTACTTAGCATTTTCCCATAAAAATCTGAAGAAATGCCACAGAACCTGATCAAAGTTCAAAGTCAGTTTGTTATTGAATGATGATGATTTTTTTTTATTATAGGCAAAGCCTCAGCCAAGAAACTGACAAAAAAGGTAAGCAAAATGTTCCTTTCCTTCTTCAAAAGAACTTGCATTCTTTCTGTTACTGAAGTGATTAAGTCTCTTAAAAAACTGGCTTTATATTTTTGTGTTTGTGTCTTTAAAGGAGGTAGATGCTGCATTGCTGTATGTTGCCAAAGCTAAACCAGGACCGACCTTTTTTAGAGAGCTTGGTGATAAAGGTAATGAGCACTTCTGATACTGGAAAATACATCTTTCTTTTCATCTCATTATATGGTATGAATTGAATGTATTTTTAAAGACTTTTCATGGATTTTACTTCATCCCCATCTAGCCAGTAGTTGCCTCCTTGGCAAATCTCTCAGTTATGCAAGAGAGAGTAAAGAGGCTGGGAATTGAAAGCCTTCCGAGGTGCAGGAGGAGACATGAAAGAAACTGAAAAGCCTACTTGGAAGAGAAAAGGGCTAAAGGGATGAGTTGAACACTTTAAGACTTTTTATTAATAACCTGACTGTTCCTCTATGTAAGTTAAATGCATGGAAACTAAAAATAAAAATAAAATTTATACCTAGTTACATTAAGTGTATCCCTGATTCCAAGAGCAGTTGAACTTATTTCTCCCTCCTCAGGAGCTCTGTGACCCTTCACAGCGTTGATGTGCTTTGTTTTCTTTTCACCCAGCATTTGCACTTTACATTGGACTACATAAAGAGAAAACTAAGAGCTGGGATATTGTTAGTGTGACAACAGGGGATTAAAGAACACCAAATAAACATCTCATTAACATAAATTAATTGAAGAGAGAAAACAAACAAGAGGATCAAGAAAATCAAATAGATGAGCAATTAACCATTTCACAGTAACAAAGACCAAAATTCCCAAACTAATGAGAAAGACCGACAGCGCCTATTCACAAACTTTCTGTATTGTACAGTTCAGCCCGGATCCCTTATCCTGTGGATGTTTCTGAAAAATAAAGCTGCTGCTGTTGCACTGCTGCAGTTCCTTGGCAGGCATGAGCCATGCTCTCTCCATGCACAGCAGATCCTCAGACACTGCTGGAAGCTTCTGCCAAGAGAGCAGCCCTCGATCTCAGCCTGCAGTATTTCACCTACCCTTCAGCCTCACAGCCTGCAGTTCATTTCTTGCATCCTTGTGCAGACCTGCAAGGGTCTCCAGCCTTGCTTGTCAGTCTGCTCCTGAAAGCCTCAGCATACCCCAAAAGCCCTGAAACATCTCTGAACAAATTAACAGTTCTTTCCTATCCTAGGAAAGGCTGGGTTTTGTACTTAACAGTCATTCCCTGCCTTTTCCAATCAGCACATGCTTTCCCAGGATTTGGCTTAAAGTATTCTCAGTCATGAATTTTTGGATATTCTCTCTCTTTACCTGCTTTTTTAGAGCCTTTCTTTTTCTAATGATGGACACTGCAAATCCCCAGAGCATGCTGCCTGGGAAAACCAGGAATCCACAAAGAGAAACTGAAAACAGCAAATCAGTGCAGCCTCCTCTTACTGCACCTCTCCCAGCTGAGTGCTTGGCAGAAAGTGGGCTCAGTGATATGCTCAGAGTTGGCACCTTCTGCATTCTGGCAGAGATCTGCCCTTGCCTAGCACTGTGTGTGTTCCAATCTCTGTCCTTCAAGGGTCAGGTAGGAGTCTGAGATGATGCAGAAACATTTAGTGCAGTCATCCATATGTCCCCACAACACTTAGGGTTTTTACAATTTTTGGTTATGATGCCTGTTTAGTGACTTTGATGCTTTTGCTTTGAGATGCATTACTATCGCAGTTTAAAAATGAAAATATTTATGCTTTTACAAGTACCAGAATAATGAATCTACCCCTGTCCAACTGTTTAGCTGAGGTTATTTTAACTACCTTCAATTGTTATTTAAATGTCAAGGAGAGGGAAAACTGCCATAAGTCAGTTTGTAATGCTAGTGGATTCTGCCTTCTAGTGGGCAGTTTTAAAATTTGTGTCATATTTTGTAGGTATACTTATGATTTATTCTGCAACAAGAATATTGTACTGTCAGCATTTGCTAGTAAGTTTGAGGACAGATATTTCTAGGGACAGTTAGGGAAGATTCCTTTAGCTTTAGAAAATGACAGTATTTTACCAATGCAAACTTCACATTTTTGGCTGCAAGTATGCTGAGTCATTCAACAGTGTGTGAAGATTTTAGCTTTTAAATTTTACTTGAATATGAATTTAATTTTCAGTGGGTTGTTTTATTTTGGGTTTTTTAAGTCTGCTGCATTACATCTTTTAATTTGAGTACCTTTGTAATGATTATTGTAGAATAAAAAAAGAAAATTACCAAAATATCTCATTTACTTTATGGACAAGGTAAGTTGCCACTCACTGCGTGTAGTAAAAGGACAGTAAAATTAAAATAAGTTTTTGAATGGAGAAATTAAATTAAATTTAAAAATCTTACCATAAATTATTTTTGTACAATCAGTCTTCCAGAAAATATCAGACAGGCTGTGAATTTTCTTTAAAGCATTTAGACTGGTTTTTAAGAACAATCCAGAGTATTTCTACATATTTTTATTCTGTTTACTTTTTTACCAATTTCACTAAAGCGACTTTTCCATTAGATTACAGTAAGATCATGAAAACAGAGTCTGTATCTTACTCCTGCCATTTCTTACAAGGCTCCTCTTTCCAGCCCTCTTCAATTCAGGTACTTCTCCCTTGAGCCAATCAGCAGGGTGTTGTCTTTAAATTGATCTTTTCTTCACATCTTACTATCTCTGTAAAAATTTTGCAGATTCTTTCTGCAAAATTTTATAAGGTATAATGATCCCTGTCCAGCTATAAAGCTAGCTCTCCAGGGGCTCAGTATTCTGTCTGTCAGTTATTACAACTTTATTTTTGTCAGACTTTTACAACCATAATCTGCTATGTTAATACGCTTTCAAAAATCCTTTGATAAACATGTTTTTCTTTCACAACTTCTTGAAGTCTCTCATCTCTTATTTTGTACCCCTGCACTGGGCTCTCCTTGTTCTGTTTTACTTAACAAAAACCACTTCAGCTTCCAGGTCTTCCTTAGACTATCCTTGTGCAGAACATCTCAAGGCAGGGGCAGACTCCCACTCCTCCTTGCCCAGTAATGCCATCCTTCATTGCTTGGTGGTTACATTTTCAGTCAGGGATCTTTGTGCTGACACCACTGCAGTCCTTGACTGGGAGGTGTTTTCTATTCAGACCTGAGAAGTTGCCTCCTTGTCTTCCTTTATATTCTTCCCTTAAACATTCTTTTGCTGTGTCACACACAAACCAAAATTAGCAATCTTCATCGCTACTTACCACACTATTTGCTTGAATTCTTTTCACCGCCTCTTTGTTTCTATCCTTTTTTTTTTTTTAATCTTGTCTTAGGCATATAAGCTAAAAACTTGGGACAGGAGTTCTTTCTCTGTTTATTCCATTTCAAACTTGTAGAAAATCTAGATGTTTCATGTAAGAATACAATTCCAGGTTTTACAGCAATGAAAATAATGATTTGCATTCTTGCAGTGACAGAAATGCTAAAACTTGGAAGCAAGGCTAAGCCTTTGAGATGAAAGTATTTTCTATTTCCACAGTGTATTGTATGATTGTACTACTGTGCTGATTTACACAGTTCATGTAGGATAATAGGGTAAATAGTCCTATTTTGGTGGAGAGGAAAGCTGAGATATGGAACCAGAGTGTCTTGGCAACAGGATCAGCATTAGACCTCCCTTAAGCTTAGACTTGTTCTCAGATTTTCAGACTCTTGCATTTAGGCATTTAATATTTCTGAGCTCTGGTGCTTGGAAGTGTTAAGTCACTATCTGAGGTCAAATACAAATGCTGTTGCTTCTGCATAGTAGTTTATCAGAAGTTAATTGTTTATCACTGAAGCTTAAGTGCGTTCCTTATCTATCAATTAACTAAATATAAATTACAAAAATAGTTTATCTTTGCACAGATAGGCATGTTTGAACTTCATTATTTTAAGCAGCTTCAGCATTATACAATGTTTAGCTCACAAGTTAAAAGTAGCTCAGCTATTTTGAAAAGTGATTTATAAAAAAGCCCTTTACATTTTTTTCCCCAAACATTATTGCAGGGCAGATGGTTCAGATTCTCCTGTTTAACCACCCTCATTCTGCACTCTCTATCTTTAGCTTGCACACTCTATTTTGACGCTATCACATCTTTGTGTTTGTTCAGCCTTTTCACTTAAGGCGGTATTTCAAAAGAAAACACTGGAATTTTCCTTCAAAAGGGGGGAAAATACTTTCACCTTGTAGAAAGGACATGTTCCTATTAAAAAAAAAAAAAAAAAGGAAGGCTCCTCTTGGCACAGGGCCCAGCAGTACTATCAGCACAATCTAGCAGCTTGGCAGCTTTTCGTGTTGCCATGTTCCCTTGAGAATTAGAGGGAAGCTATTCTCCGCCTTTTGCAAGCCTGCCAAAGGATGGAGGACTTTGATCCTTCAGGGTAATGTTAGAGTAGTTCTCCTCCCAGGTACTAAATGTGACAAAGCACATTTAATTTATTTGCCTTTTATATAAACATTGAATGTTTTCAGTGAGAATCAAAGATTTAGTGTAGGCCTTTTGTTAATACCAAATAAACCTTACTTTCTTGGTTAGACAGGAACATTGATGAGTCTTGGGTTAGGGAATTTTACCTTCGTAGTACTAAAAACAGAAGTGAAAAATTTATTAAACAGAATCTTGGCTTACTTTAATACACGTATTTAGTACAATGTCAAACTGCTTTTTTTATATTTGTAAGATTTAATCATTCAAATTTCACTGTAAGTTTTGGGGGTTTTCCACAAGTAATTTTTAAACTTTTTTTTCAGGGTTGATATCTTATGCAGAGTATCTGTTTTTGCTGACAATCCTTACAAGTAAGTATCATATATTTAAAATACATAGGCACAAATACTCAGCTACTAACAATTTACCAATAACTTATCTTCTGATATTTTTTAGTTTCTAAATTTCTGCATTATTGTAAAACATAAAAAGCTATTGTATATTGAGTGACAATGCATTAATGTAAGTGGACGTCAGTGTCATCATTGGCCCATAGCAATACTTCAAAAATCATGGTACTCCCTGTACCATGGGATCAGAAAAGTCTTTTGAAATCCTTTGAGAGGCGGGAGATGTTGGTTACAGAACCAGATTATAAGGGGAAAAAGAACTGGACAGGAAGATAAATAATTTTTCTTCTGGATAGTAATTTTAGTCATTTTGGCCAATGAGACATTAGCAATGTAGGGATGTGAAAAACTGTTGTAGTGTCTCCAAGGTCGTTGCCCGTTTTTATTGTGTTCAGATTTGCAATGGATGCAATACATAAACAGCAGAATTCCTCAGCGACTTTTTGTCTGACTTTTAGGTCCTTTATCTTCTATTCCTTTTGACTTTATTTCCTTCAAGTATAGTACATGAATTTCTGCTCCCCTCCTTTGCTTCCTTCCTTTTTCTCTCAGACACTTTTTTTTAAAACAACTTTTGTTTGGTACTTGCTTTATCTACAAGCAACAGGCATTTTTTGGTTTTATGCATGGAAGTCATTTGGGATTGTCTGGTACTTACTTTGTGCCATGCTTGCCACCCCCTTATTTTGTTCTGATGTGTAGGTGATGCTTAAAAATACCGAGACTTGAGATGTGTCAATGAGCATTATGATGAGACCCCTAGAACAGTAGTGGAGTAGTCCATATGCATGTCCATGGAATAGTCCACATGCAGTCTTGTTTGACTGACTTATACAGGTCTAACATTTTCAGCAAGAGACAAAGCCGGGCATAATAGATTTATTGTATCAGTGCTTGGGGAAAGAAGGAAGCAGTCGCTTCTTTCCTGCCAGTAGAGGCATGACTCTCATGTGACCCTCATCACTCCCATGGCTGCAAGGTCCTTGGCTGGGCCTTAAATAAATTGACAAATCTTCCTTGCTCTGGAAATTCACCCTCTCATGGTGTAGTATGAACAAGTAATGTTGGTCTCCAGAGAGTGGAGAGAGTATGTCCAGCCTTCCATCATTACGCACCTCCTGCACAATTCAAGTGGCCCTTCTGCAGCTTACTTCATTTCTCAGCAGAACTGCATTAGTTCCTATTGCACAGCTTGAAAGGTGGATAATGTCTTTGGCAACTTCAGCTAGTACACAGTATTAAATTACATATATAGATCTGCATTAAGCTTTAACATACAAATACACTGCTTCAGCAGTGCTGACTGTCCCATGCCACACACTGCTTCAACATGAGTTATACCATTTGTTCAAGGCTTTTAAAACAGAGACAGGAGTTTGGCCCAGGTAGGATAATGATTTTAAAATACTTGTTGCAACTCAAAAAAAATGAACTTATGTTAAAAAAGTAAAACCATGACAGCCAAATTATAGCTTCAGAAGAATCCCTTAAAGTTGCAGAAATAGGTGCCAAAGATTCTATTTCTTTAGAAATTTATGGCAGCTGAAAGTAAATTCATGCTGAATTATTGGCTGAAACAATTAGAAAATTGAAGCAGTATCAGAGCAAGTTGTTCCACTTCTCCAGGCAATCAAGTAACATTATTTTTCACAGAATTTATGTAGGAATGTGTTGAACCACAAAAACAAAGGCATCTTTTGATGCAGGATAAAAATGCAGTGGTATTGTTGCTGCTTTGGTTACACAGAGGGTTATCATGCTGATCAGTTTGAAAGCAAATGTCAACAAGTGTTAGTGTCTCTTATCTTTGCCTAACAAGTATCCCCTGACAGTCAGCCCTGAGTTACACAGAGTAACTAGAGTGTCTCTCTCACTGGTGAGAATTAATGTGAGATTTCTTAAAGCAGGCATCAATATTTAAATTACTTCCAAGTCACCATCTGAGCAATAGGGAAACAGAAGAAGAGTCATCAGACTCCTGGTTTCAGGACATTGCTGACCACCCCATGCTACCTGTCATGCAAAATCAGAGTCTGTAAAAACACTGAACTTGAAAATGTAATTTTGTGACAGACAAAGGTTTTATTTTTCCCCCATAACCATTTTTTTCTCTTCTCTGTGTGCCTTGTGTCATCGCTATCTCTTTTCTTCCAGTGCTGTATTGAATTTCATTTCTAGCAATAGGTTAATGGAGCCCTGCCTGGCGAAGAACCCCAGGAACTGAAGTTGTCACCATTACTTAGAGCTTTGTTTCAATTCCCCAGTCACACAAGTTGACAGCTTGGTCAACACAGGAATATTAGGAGAGGAAGCACCTAGGTCTAACCTGCATTCACAGCCAAGATGAAGCTCTTCTGTTCAGATTTTGGAATTTTGCCTGATTCTAATTAAATACAAATATATCTGTGGTTAGTCTTTGAACTGTGCTTATTTTACGAACACATACTTTTGGGGTTACATCATATCAGATAAGTATGTCATCTCTGAACAGCATAAGCAGCTTTAGGTCTATATTTTCACTAACAGCTCTCATATCTGAAAATTGGAACACAGATGGTATGAATTGCTAGTAAATACATCAATTACTTTTATTCTCTAAATATGTTATTGGATAGCCTTTTCTTGCTTTTGTACTAGTAACACAAATTTAGTATGTGGCATTTCCATGGAAAGGAAGCCAATTTTGAGTTTTAAATCAACCCCGTTGCTGGGGGCAGCTGTGCTGTGCAGATTGCAATGATATTTATAAAATATCCCTGCATCACAAGATTGCTTCACATAGAATATTAGTTGACTGCTGAAGATGTAGTTATTTCTAAAATGTAAAAGTAGTACTTTCTTTAACCATCTTGTTATGACTTAAAAGGAATGGGATATTTCTTCAACTTGTTCCCTTTGCAGAAAGGTTCTCTAAAAAAAAAAAAAAAGCAAGGCTTAAATTTTTACAGAATGCAACTAGAAGAATATGTTTCCAGAAGCAGAACTCTGAAGGCATTAGAGTTTTTTAGAGATACTGCTTTGCTGCCCTCATGACTCCAGCATTGTTCTTGGAAGCATCAGTATATTCCAGAGACAATAAGTCCATGACTTTCATATTAATGCCTGACATGACTGGGTTGTGGCATTAATTCACCTGCTCCAGAGATTACTGGGATAAGGGCTTGCTACTGCAGTGAGCTGTAGCTACATAGCAGCAGCGTGCTGCTCCTCTGTGGGCTTGCTAACGATCAAGGCCACCTCCTGTAAGCCAAGTAAGATCAGGAAATTGTGGGAAAGGAGCTTGAAGCACACCGTGCTTTTATAGCATCTTCAAGATTCAAAACTCATTACATTTTTAGGCTGAAAAGAAATGTCCACTCAGTGAAGGAAACGCAGGGTAAAATTGTGTAGAATTCCTGAAAAAAATCATCTTGATGGGAGTCACACTGAACGTGCTTTTGTCAAAAACGGCCAGAAAGAGTTTTCCACTCTTCTCACCTGAAAAGAAGCTCTTATAAACAAGGCAGAGTTAGACTGCACAAGTGACATGGGTTGATAGAGACATCCTTTGAGGATATCTTAAGACTTGGCCAGTAAGAGATACAGTATTTTCATTGGAGTCAGGTGGACATTCATGACTTGTACTTAGGCACTGCTGGCATTTCTTACTTTGCCATTGCATTAATTATCCCTTGAAATGATAGTAAAAAGGTGTTTAAACAGTTTGCTTGTATTGGAAGAGGTGTGTATGGTTCACTGGAAATACCATGCATGTACGTAACAATGGAGAACTGAACCAGAGGTACTCATTTTACATTTGGTATCTGACTTCTAGTGTAAGTGTCTGATGTTTTCAGTAAAGTTCTTTTGCGATTTGTTGCAGAACCCCAGACTGGACTTCAGATTGCCTTTAAAATGTTGGATGCAGATGGAAATGAACAAGTTGAAAAGAAAGAATTCTTTAAGGTAGGTGTATTGACATACATTTTAATTTTAAAGCATTTAAATAGATACATGGGTTATATTTGCTCAATGAAGATTCATTAAAATCATTGAGCCTATTTTTCAGTCCAGTCTATGATCACATGCTTACTAAACTATTTTATATGAAAGGAGTACATATTGAAGTATTTTGATAGAAGTACTTATCATAATTTATAAATCCTACAGCAGAATTGTCAGTAAATATCTGCTACAAGGAAGGTAGGAGTTAGTGTATATCCCTTAATCCCATGAGCTAATTTAAATAATCATCTGGAAGAGTCTTTTGTTTTCTAAATATGTTGAATAGTTTCTTTAGTTCACCATCCTCTTTTGATCTCTATTAATTTTGCTTGCTGCTGCAGAAAGGATTTTATCAATTCACACTTTGAAGAGAAAGAGCAGGTTTTTTCTCATAATATATCTAAACGATGGGGGAGAGAAGTAGATACTTTAAAAACTAAGAAAATCTTGCTCTGATGTTTTTAAGAAGAGTAGGCTTAATTATATAGCCTATTCAACTTCCAAATATTTAAGAGGAGACTAACTAAGTACTTCTTGTCAAAAGTTGAATGCAGAATTGACAATCATAATTTTTAATGGAAACTCTCAACTTATTTCAGATCCTTAATTTGTATTAGAGGTAAGTGGAGAGACCATTTTATAAGATGCGGACATGCCTATTACAACTCAAATTATTTTCTGTTGCTAGGGTGACATTTAAGCTGATCATGAACTCACATCTCTAGAGAACCTTAAAACCTAAAACTTTTTAAAATGTACCTTTTGATAGAGAAGTGTACCAGTTGATAGAGAAATTAGCAAAAATTTATTTAGGTGAATATCATAGCCTTAAACTCTGACTTAATGATAAAATAGCTGTTCACGTGTTTTGCACTGATCATCTTTTTTTCAGTGAATTGTCTCTTAGCAAGATTACAGTTTATGAGTCATACTTTAAATCTATTTTAAAATGCTGCAAAAATACTTCTAGACTTAGTAGTACTATTTGAAAATAATACTTGAAATTAGATGATTTTCCAGGACAATGTTCCCAGAAGCCCCTAACTGAACCTATAGATACCCTTATTGGGGTGTAACTCCAACCAGCAACCAAGCCTTCGGCAGCTGCTTGTTCTTTCCCCCATCAGGTGGATCAGGGAGAGAATCAGAAGGGTAGGAGATGGAAAACTCGTGGATTGAGATATAGACAGGTTAATAGGCAAAGCAAAAGCCATGCACACAAGCAAAGCAAAACAAGGAATTAATTCACTGCTTCCCATGGGCAGGGAGATATTCAGCCATTCCCAAGAGAGCAGAGACCCACCATGTGTAATGGCAACTTGGGAAGACAAAAGCCATCACTGCAAATGTCCTCCTCTTCCTTCTTCCCCCCACTTTATACACAGAGCATGATGTCAGGTGGTCCGGAATATCCCTTTGGTCAGTTGGGGTCACCTGTCCTGGCTGTGTCCCCTCCCAACCTCCCCAGCACCCTGAGCCCCCTCCCCAGCGTGGCAGTACAAAAGCAGAAAAGGCCTCACTTTGTGTAAGCCCTGCCCAGCAATAACAAAAACATCTCTATATTATCAGCACTCTGCTCAGCAGAAATCTAAAACACAGTCCCGCACTATCCCCAGTGAAAGAAATTGCCTCAGCCAAAAGCAGCACAGCCCTACAGCCATTTGTTGCTACATAAGATCTTTTCATTTTGAAGGATTTGTTCTGTTAAAGTGTTAATTATTCTGCTGATTAATAAGAAATCAAATTCTAGTAAAGCCTATATTTTTAACCTACTAAACCAGGTGCAATAATAGTGAATTGTTATCAGACTAGCAATGCCCTGATTACCAAAATAAGTCTGTTATGGCTGTATTATTCAACTGCAAAACAATATGTTACAAGAGACAGTAACTCCATGAAGACAAGTGAATATGTTCAGCTTGTAGTGCCTCTGCACCAAAATGCCCCATTAGCAGTGCTTTACTGTCAGTTAAGCAAATAGAGAGATTCTTATAGAAACACAACACTGCTCTCCCGGGGAGATGTGCAATATGTTATATATTTAATATCGTTACCCATTTCAGGTAATTCTAATTGAATCAGCCAGTATAAACAACAAAAAGTCATCAAATGTAGAGGTGAAAACATTATATAAATCATTAAAAATAATTTGATTTCTGTAGAGGCAATCAAGTTAAATGAAAATTATTTTAGTTAGATAGATTGTTACTTTGCATTTCCTTTTTGAGCTGTATTGATAAAATAACATAGAGTGGTAATAAAAAAAACCCATATAAATTACTCTGTCAACTCACAATAATCATTAAGTTCAAAGAAGTCCCTCAGGATGCAAGTTAGAGGATAAGTTTTCTCTCATGACTATTTTCTTAACATTTACAGAGGAGACTATTTTCAAGCAATACTTTATAAATTAGGTTTAAAAATAAAATTTTGTAAGAATGTGGAAATAAGTGTGTGTTTTAATCTGTATATTGTAGTTCTGTATGCATCATAGAAAGTTCCTAGATAGCTAATAAATCAGTAAATTTAGTGTGGCTAATTTATCATTTGTCTCATCCCAGTTGGCATCCTAGGAAAATATATCTGAACTATTCTATAGTGATTTCCACACTGTATTTGACAATAGCATCAGGAAATGTATGTAAGGAAAATGCAGTGGAAAAGACTAGTGAAGAAGCAGTAATCAGAAGGCAGTGTCTGTAGGCAGGGCACAGTGGGAGGAGAAATTTCATTGGTGCATTCTCTTGCTTTGTCACCCTTGGGGAAGTGCTCCCCACTTCCCATTGTTATCTACAGATCAGACATTTATGTATGTCTGTGTTGTCTGACTGTAGGGTCTGACTGCTGATCTAGACTGTAGAGCCTTTGAGGTAAGAACTTGCCTTTTGGTTTGCAAAATGTCCATCATTCTTTCAATTGTGTATATTTCAATTCTCGCACATTCCTGGGTGAACAGGCACCAGATGTGTCAAGCAGGTCATTCAGGAAAGGGAGACAGGTGACAAGCAGAAACTGCATCCCCAGTCTTCAGTGCCTGCATTATGTGATGGGATATAGGCTGTTCAAACCTGTATGGATGAGGCACTTGAGAAGTGTGACATGCAGAATTTACCAATGTTCTCTGCTAACAAAAATGGTTGTTCAGGAAAGGAGATCTTGAATGCAATCTCATGTTTTCAACAAGGGAGTTTATCTTGTCCTCCGTAGCCTTTCCATTTCAGTGCACATTTTCCTCATTTCCAGTAAAAGTCTCTCCCTTCACAGGGATACTCTTGTTCTCTCTCCTCCCTATTTCTTTGTGTTGAAGCCTGTGTAATTCTGCTTCATCCACGTTTCAGTGGTAAACAGTCACAATACAAGAGACATTTCAGTATTAGGGCCAAGAAGGTTTTGTTGCTTTGCCCTGCAACTCCAGGGTGAAGAAGACGAGGCAGAAAGGGCACGTTCACAGATGCTAGTTGCCACCCTGTAATCAGCCCCTGCCAGAGTGCAGAATCATTTCTCAGAGCCATGTTATCTGCATCTCTGTGAGGACAGTAAGATCCTTCTGTGAACTCTGCACTTCCAAGACATTCACTTGAGACTTGGTGAGGGGGATTTCCAGACACATAATAACCCCTGCACATTAACCTGAGACCTCCCACCAAGAATAAGGCTACGAAAGTTCCCAAAATCCCCAGCAAGTAAGGAATTTCCCTAACTCTCTAAATCTGTCCTGATTAAAGATGTCTAAGTAAAATTAATGACAGTTCAAAACTATTGGGAATAAAGGCAGAGTAGCTCTGATGGCACATGCAAGAGATATATGACTTAGACTTTCTGAGTAGACTGTCTTACACACTTCTGCTGGAGAGCAGATACCGCAAAATACTTGTAGAGCTTCATCTAGGGCTAAATGAGCCAGCACCCAACATCAAGCAGCTGTGGCGCACAGCAGTTCTGTAGTCTTAGAGCATCCACAAGCACTGATCCCTCTCAAGCAACTGGAAGATGCAAATACACCCTTTTTTTCTTTTAAAAGACTAACATGCTCTTTCTGCCAGAAAGGCTTGTTCCGAACAGATTGCTTCTGTCTTTAGTAGAGCCTTCACTTATGCATAATAGGTCTCATTATCTTTGAATTAGCCATTGGTGTCATGAGTGGTGAGCAGATATAAATATGAAATACAAATAAATGTTACATGGAGGAGTCCATTTCTTGCGGGCAGAATTCTTCTCCCTCTGTGAGCAGTTGCTGCACTGTACTGGAAAAAAATCAACAAAATCCTGGAAATAGTTTCAAGCACTCTAAGAATTTACATACAGTGTAAGAAAACAATAAGTGAAATCTTTCAGAATACATGTGAAAATAATTATACTGTGTGTCTGTGCTCTAGAGTAGCCTCTGCTACTGCAATCTACTCTGCAGATTTATTTAAGAGTCCTTTAGAAATAAAATCCAAAAGAGAAAAAAGTCTTTTTTTCTCCTGTTTGGAAAGTATTTGCAGTTTTATTCCTTTTGTGTGATCAAATGATTGATTTTTCAGGTAAGAAAAAATGTGATATCTCAGTGAGAGTAAGGACAAGCAGTTGTGGTTTTATCCAGAGCTCTATAATGCTATTTTGCTATGAAGAAATTCATAATGCTTTTACTGTACTAGTCATTTGTTTTGTAAATGATCAAAAATTAAGATAATTTAGAGGAAAAAGTGGTGTTTAATTGCCTTGGTTTACAGCATTTCTTTTGGTAAATACTCTCAAGACATGCAATTTAAAACTAGTAATAGAAAGTAAGCATCCTTGGAAACTAAAAAATGAGGATTAAGAAACCCAAACAAACCCAGAACCAGGTGAATTACTCAAAATTTGAAGGTCAAGGGATGACCTTTGGCAACACAAATAAATAACATGTTTTTCTTACTATTTACAAGCCCATACTGGTTCTTTGAAGAACAAAAAAAAAATTAAAATTAAAAAAAAAAATTTTAAAAAAAAGAGATTTAAAAACTCCCCAGAATAATGACTGTGGAAATTTGGTAATGAATTTTTTGCCAGTTTTAATGAGCAGGTTGAGGAATCACTCAGAAATGTCTGAGAAGGAAACCAGCAGTTTTGAAATCCTTGAGCTTTAAAAACATCTTTTAAAGTCTCCAAATCCAGAGTGATCAGTGTAATTCTATATCTCTACCTGAAATGTATTAAGTCCCTTGTTCTTTCATTTCTGCTGTCCTTTTGAGGATTCATGCAAATGTCTGAAAGGTACGTGTACTTTGGGCTATATTAAATCACTCATTCTTGTGGCAGTGTTCATCTCTGAAGCTGAAATACAGTCAAAGAAACCTTGCAGCTCTGATATACTTGTACTGCAAATTAATGCACTGTTTATATTACCTTAAAGCTTTATTTGGGACAGTGGAATTTATGTTTTTAAATGTGAGTCATTTCAGTAATTCTAAAAATCTTCTTAGCTAATGCATTCAAGATTAATTTTTTCCGGGGGTAGAGGGGAAACCTCAAACCACATTCTGCCTAGTGCCAGTTCTGAAAAAAAAATGTTTTCTTATTTAATTAAATTATTCTTCATTGTTAGTTGCATGATACTCATTTGAACAGGTATGTTTTTCATGTCCAGAAAACCAGATTTATAACAGAACTATATAAAACTATCTAGAAGGACAGCATGAAAATCAGGATAATTTTTATTTCTGGAATGAACCTTGATGTTGTACCCCAGACTTTCAAAATCTTCTGAAGTGAAAACTAAGCTTCTGGTGCAAGAAAATCTCCTCTAAAAATAGAGGAAGCACTGGGCTGCAAGAGCTAGATTCATGTTTGGTTATATTAACCACAGTAGATAAGACAGTCCTAGGAAAAAATGTGTCTGAATAACAAAATATCATCGAGTATGCAAATATTTTGTCATGACTAGAGAACCTTGCAGAAATGTATAATTAAGAAAAGGTGCAATTAAATCAAAGTTCAGAAAAAGAAGACTCTTATAAGATCAAATTTGTAATTTTCCTTTTCTTTTCTCGTGTTCCAACAAATACAGCTACAGAGAATAATTGGGAAGGAAGATGACTTGAAAACTGCTGGAGACGAAACTGTGCTTCGGGTATGAAATAGAGATACATATTCTTTATGAAAACATTGTTGTGTTTCCCATGAACTTTATTATTTTTTCAGAGTTTTTAGATAAGTATATAAGCCTAAGTATTAGTGCTTTGATTAAAGTAAAGGGCATGATTTGTCAACTGTTTTCTCACTGGGGAAGAAAAATGTTTGTCATTTCTGAGCCTTCTGATGAAATGGGTGCAATCAGTGTGTTTCATGACTGTGTAGTCACTTGGCTGGTTGGTTTCCATGAGCCTCTCTTTCAAAGTAACTCTCTTCTGTTTATGAAAATCTCAGAAAGAACTCCGTATTGCCATATGAGAATAGAAAGCTTTCCAAATGGAAATCGATAGCTTAAGCTTACCTAAGTGCTGCTGTTGCAGTGATTTCAGCTTATTCTGAGTTGGTTTGAAGTGTGGTTATTGTCACTGAGGTGACAAAGTCAAGGATTACTTTAGGTAAGTCCACTTCCAGAAAGAGACAGCATGGATTCAGACCAGAAGAAACAATCCTGGAGTATGATTATCCAGCCAGGAAAAAGTTTCACACTTTTACGGACCACTAGCAAATGGTAAATATATCTCATCAATGAAAGGGACAGGTAAATTCCTGCTCTCTTCTGTTTTCCCCTGAATCCAGCCACCTGCAACCTCCCTTCTTCTCAGGTGGATTCTCTTCTTGAGTCTGTAGTCAGCACAGAGACAAAATATTCTCTAGCCTGGGTGACTGAAAACAGAGAGGGGGAATCCTGAGCAGACTGAAAACACTTAAAGAAGCTGATGAACCATGTACAACAACTGATGGGACAAGTGAAAAAGGCCTCAAGTTGCACCAGGGGAGGTTTAGATTGGATATTAGGAAAAAAATTTTCATTGAAAGTGGTCAAGCACTGGAAAAGTCTGCCCAGGGAGATGGTGGAATCACCATCCATGAAAGTGTTCAAAACACATGTGGATGTGGTACATAGAGACATGGTTTAGTGCTGGACTTGGAAGTGCTGGGTTAATGGTTGGACTCAATAATCTTAGGGATCTTCTCCAATCTAAATTATTCTATGATTCCGAAGAAGGGAAGTACAGCTGGATTGTCTCCATCTATTTCTAAAAGATGCTGCTTACATCAGCAACTTCCTTTCAGCTGTAAATTTTCAGTTTACAGTGGGCATGAGGCAGCGGCTGCTTATGTTGGAAGTATTCAATAAGGAATTTATACAGGGCTGTGCTTTGTAAATCATGCATCAGCAGTTTCTACAAAGAGTTGCTCATGTTCTTTACTTTTTCACAGGCATGAGGAAAAAAATGGAAGTGTGAAAGTGGGTATTGCTAACACTCTTAAACTTCTGATTCACAAAAGTTTTCCTCCCTCAGTGTATATTCAAAGTTCAGTTAAAAATTGTTTGATTGACAAACAACCATCTCCTTTCTGAATCTTTTCATCAGTCACCAGATTAAAATAGCTGGGATTATTAGGGTTGTCTGCTCCTCAAAAACTATTTCAATTGAGACTTAACTACCATGACAGTGAAAGAAAAAGGATCTTTATTCTGCATGAATGCACAGCTATAGTATAAAATTTCCAGAGAAATTTTGATACAGTTGGACAGATTAGTTATAAACACATAAGCTTATTGTGAGCTAATTAAATACCTGAGCCGGAATGTCTCTATTTTGTTTTTTTCTTGCTTCAAAATTTGTTTTCAAGTTCTCCATTGAGAAAAATATGAAGTTATTGTAACCAGAAGATGTTATTTAATACATTTTCTTAGATTATAAATGGAATTCTAGTATGAAAGAATAATTAAATAGCCTTGGGGAATATACCTAATTTGAAATTATTCTGGTTTCTATATTTCTACTTGGCAAAATCCCAATTATGACATTTCTCTGAATTTTTATTTTCCTTCCTGTCTCAGTTGCTCACTAAAGAAATTGATCATCTTTGTAAGCAGTGAATCTGACTGTATAGTTGTTGGATATGTTTTTACCCTTTATTTTTTATAATTATGGCAGTCATAGTATTGCCTTTAAGCAAAACAGATGAAGCATAAAAATATGGGGTTTAAGTTGAGTATGTTTTTTTGAAAGTTGAGGTACTGCATCAGAATTCTGGTGTTTGGAATGGTTCTTTATTTCCACGCCTTTTCCTCAATTTGCATATGAGTTTGCTGTTTTCTCAGAGTAAACCCAGTCTCTGATACCAGATGGCACATGTCACCAACCTAGGAAAATACAGTTTAAGTGGTAGTCTGCAGCTTTGTTTAACCAGCAGGTATATCCAGGTGTGTTCCCTGTACAGTGTGTAGACAAAGGTCCCAGTCAGTTATTTACTTTATGGTGATACCGTTTAATACTCATCGAGTTACTATATAAGGAAAAGAAAAATCAGTTTGCTGTTCTCCCAGGGTGCTTGTATCTCTGCCTTTTTACAGACACTTTGACTTACACACCTAAAATTCAAACTTTCACCACTTAGTAGTGGCCCTTGAATGGGATTACAGTGGAATTGGTTATCCAGATACATAAATTTCGATTGAGGGCTTTTATTTTTCAATATTATAATTGATGCTGGAAGAAAAGCAAAACAATCTACCCAGCCTTAACTGGCTCCGTCCTTTGGGAAGCTCCATGCTGAATTTTGCAGAGCAGGCAATCCAGCAGCTTCGTAGCAGAGGTGAACACGGTGAAGGAGATCTGCAGGCAGACTTAAAACACTGGAACCTGGTTCTTTCTAATCAGACTGGAGAAAATGGTGCAGAAGTCAACAGAGGCAGTGACTGCCTCAGCTCAGACACCCTCGCCACAGGCCAGAGGAAGTGCTCCATCTGGCTTCCTGGCAGAACTGTTCTTCATATGGAACATCCAGCTGAACATGTGACCATGGTTCATGGAAGAGGAGAACCAAACTGCCTGCCTGGAAGTGATCTAGATTATAGTAGGAAAATGCATGAACTAGAAGATTTGGTTTATTTTGAAAAGGTGTTACCCAGTGAACAGCACCTGTTGCTTTTGTGTTACTGCCCTGAGTTCCTTAAAAGGATACTCAGGTTTAAGGTGTTTTAGTGTTCTGACTGTGAAAACAGTGCTAATGGTGGCAAATATCTACTGGACAGACCAGTTGTCTAGATCAGGGACTTTGCTCTCAGGCCCTTCAATTTAGATTAATGAATTATCAATTACTTTCAATACCTCTCATTTAAAATGCTTTATGTAATGGATAAACTTTTAAATTACTTTTAGCTACAGTTAGAAAAGGAATGACAATACAGAGTGTTCTGTATTTGTTCCTGAAATTCAATTAGTGTTGTGAAATATGTGCATTGTCTCATTTCCAAATGATTAAAGATATGCTTCTGGATTCCCCAGTGAATGCATTTTCATACAAAGTGTGAAAAGTATGATGGGGGATTTTTTTTAACATTTAACTAGTAGTTGGGGACACAGCTACTCATCTCTTTTAAACAGAAAACTTCTGAACTGAAATTGAGTCTGACTAAATGCAGTGTATTTTTAGACTCACACATGAACAATTTCCTATTATTTGAGTTTAAGTTGTTTTAGCCTGTCTACTTCCCCTTTTTGTCCCCTATGGTTTTAAAAGAAGTAAATGACATTAGTCATTTGCACATTCCTCTCTGCTTACCTGGTCAAGACAAGGTTTTACTCTTGGACTTCCAGACAATTCAGAGTTGTGATGCATCTCCTCAACCACAGGAACTGTGCAGCTCATCATAATTTGCCCATCTGCTCCCTAGAATCTCTAAATGATTTAAAGTTTTCTATCCAGTGCTTCTAAGTCTGCACAGCTCAGTATAACTAAAGACTACCTAAAACTGAAGGAAGGTGGTGTTTGGGAGCTATGCTCTTCTAGTGGAACAGTACTCTGTAACAGGGGTGCAACACGTCAAATTTTACAAGAATCTAGTCCAAGACTAAATTTAATATCCCTCCCCAAAGAGTCTGTCGTTAATCTTGTAACCTCTCAGTTCAGATGGAATGCACCTGTTTTCTTACCTATCTTTTCCAACGTAAATATGTATGTTTTGTGTCAGCAATTTCACATTGAATTCTGTTGAAAAGCTTTCAGATACTTTAAACCAAGGAGCAGTGTGATGTTGTGCTTTAAAGAAAGCTCTCTAGACCAGTAAACCCCCTAAAGAACCAAACTGTCTGACACCAAATATGAAGCTACAAAAAAGTGCTGAGTCATTTTTTACCTCATGGACAAGAAATTTTTTTTTTTTTTCCATATGATCTGATGACATTGCAACCTCAAGAGAGAGAAAGAAACATATTTGAGCAGCGGGTGGCTGGGGGGGTGGTGACCTGAGCCATTTTCAGCACCAAGAGCAAGAGTGTTTGCGCGTGCTGAGTATGGATGTGCTCGGCCTCCGAGGCCAAGTCTGCCCTGATCAAAAGAGTGGGGGCTTCATAGCACACCACACTTCCCAAGGGGTGTCCTCGTAATGGAATCTCTTCTTTTGGTGCAAAGTTGAGTTTTTAAAGTATGCCACAACAGAGAGGCAGGGCCTGAGTTCTTGTGAGGAGCTGTCCCCAAGTTGTGTATAGGAGCCGCTTTCCTGGGCTGCCAGCAGGGCATGGGTCAGGCAGCCTCGGGCTTTGCAGCACACCAGTGCCATTCCCCGACTGCTTGGCACAGTCAACGTGCTTGCAACAAGACAAGCTTCAACCTGTTTCTGTCTGGGGCTTAAAGTATCTCCTACAGCATCTACTCCCAGATTAGTTTTAGCCCCCTTGGCTGGAAACCATTTTTATTCTGTCCCTACTTATGAACTGATGCAGAATTGTGGGTGATGCACTGAAACCTGAGGATGTCTGTGAAGTTACATGTTTTTCATTACTAAAGAACCTAAATGTACAGCAGAGTCATTCCATGGCATTAGTTGTCATTAAGAAAACAACTGATCCTCCCAGTAAGAGGAATTGTGGGTGTTACGGGATGCTGCTTATTGTTTAGAAGATGTTCTGACAGACTTCTCAAATACTGTCTATTATATCCTCTGTAGAATCACCTGTGTACATTTCAGCCCTTCTCCATCAGACCTGAGGTATTTTTGAATCCTGCGTAGTAAGAACGTGCATTACAAAACATGAAAAATCTTCAGTATGGATTTACATTAGGATGAAAGTTGATTCATCATAAAATAAATAGTTTCATTCTGGGGCCCACTTGAGACTGTCTGGGCTTTGCCACAAAGGACTGCTTTTGGAGATCTGGATCCCCCAGTCCAACTAACTGGCCTGCTTACAGTTCTTTTGATTGACTGTAACTGTTAGGATTAATTTCGTAATGGACACATCCTTTAAATGTTCTTACCAGAACTCAGTCATAGGAAATATCCCTGCATCTAGGAGACTCTCAAAGTGACAGAAAGCTTGAATCATCTTTAGCAGTGTGTGAAACTAGGCTAGGATAGAAGCCTGGCACAGTGAGTTGACTGAGCTAGCAGCTTAAAAACAAAGAGGATTTCTGAGAAGTGGACTCAAAAAAATCTGCAAAGATTTAGTCTTACCATTGGAAAGATATGGGACATCACTAGCAGACAGAAACTAAGGTATTGTCCTCCTTGCCCAGCCTCACTTCTCTGCCCATTCATCCATCTACTCACTCTCCTTCTGTCTTAACTAAAAAAAAAAATATTCAATCTAAAATAAGGATTATTTTTACAATTTCTGGTGAAATAAGATGTTGCACAGCAAATGCCATCTCTCAGGAGGCAAGCAAGAGAACAAGAAACGAATTGCAGATTTTAATAACGATGAATGCTTTCCAGTCATGCCTCAGGCAAGTTCTGCAAGGAAAGGTGGTAAGAATCTAGAGACAGTAAGTCTATTAACATTTCAGATGAGTTTTGAAAATCAGTTAGGTACATTATTTTGAAAATCCCATCTCAGTGTGTGATAAGTTTCTTCTCAGTGGCACTTGTTGGTACTTGCTGCAGTATCAGGTCCTAAATGTCTAAAGCTCAGTGGGGAGCTACAGGATTAGGTAGGTCTTTGCCCATGACTCAGTGTTCGCAGCATCAGGCCTCTTATGTTAACAGCCTGTGTAATGTAATAAGGAAATAACTTGTTTTATCTGATCTTGCTTAAAAAGGAATAATTGCATAATTCAGCAGTTCATGATACTTTTGCAAAGTGTAGGAGGCGTTAACATTACTCTAGGAAAATTAGGCTGTGTTTGTAATATGTACACACATATTCATTAGTTCACAGACTTGTGTGGCATCAGATTGTGTGGTCTTTGGGATTCTTTGTCTGAACCAATGTACCCTGGAACGTGTCTGAGTTCCCCAGTTGTGATACATGTCCCTGCCCCATTCTGTGCTTGTACCAAGGTGAAACTCAGACCACTGGGATCCTTTTTCCACTCTGTGCCTCAGCTTTCTGTAAAATGCACAGCTCAAAAGGGTTCTATGGTGCACTGTCCCAGGGCCTGAAGCAGCCAGATACACCAGATTGCAAACTTTCACTCAGTTTAGATAGTGAGTCAAATCTACCAGTCTGGTCTGCTTTACAGCCTGGGATTGGGTTACCATTTCATTCTAATTGCCAAGAGAGACATTCCAAGTGTAAGTTATTCTTTTACCCAAGCTCATGAGGGTGAGGTGTTGGAAATATTAATAGAATTCTCATTATCTTTTAACAAGGATTTGTCATGTCGGTACTAATTTATACATATCAGCAGCAAAAGCTCCTAATGATTCTGTGGACAAAAAGGAATTATGAACTAACATGTACTTTAATTTAATAGCATTAACTCTAGGAAAAGCAATTTTTTGAAATTTTACCCTTAAGGTGTAGTCTCTGTGGTCTCCTGTTGCATTTTATGCTTTAAAGAAAAGCACTGTTTTGTGGTTTTAAAATATATTTAGCTCTAACATAGTGTTTGGACATGTGCCAGTTTCACTGTGGAATTTCAACTGATAAAGAAGGTAGCCAGCAAGTAGGTGCATATTTGTTATAAATCCTAGGATAGGATTTGTCATCTTAGATAAGATGAGGTAGGTATTGTTTGTATGCCTTCTTCTAGCTTGTAATGAGAGGAACATTAATAGAAGAAAAAAACTTTTGCTGTCACAGACTTAGTTTTGAAAAGATTATTTTAAACCTCATTTTTCAGTTTGTTTTCAGTACAGCACTGATTATAATATGGAGTAATTAAATTGGAAGCATTAAATTGTGTAATCATGAATTTAGTTTTTAAAATTACATTAGCAAATTTATTCTTTGCATTTTTCAAGTCTCCTTTAAAAATGTAAGCAAAACCCACGAAAAGCAGATTACAATCTAGCTGCAGTGAGGGATATGTGGATTCTCCTCTGTTTCTTTTTAGAAAACTTTGCATTCTGATATAAATAGTTTGGGTTTGAATTTCAAGTAAGCTTACATGAATGTTTGACTTTTGGCTTTCAAAAAAGCATATAGCAATGTTTATGCATCAGTCTTCACAGTAATCTGAACTGTTTAAACTTCAGAAGGATGGATCTTATGGGTATTTAAATATTCTTTGCCTGCAATTAAATGATAAAAGTTCAGTAAGTACAGTTTGCATATGGCTTGAAAAGTGTTTTTTTCTAGGTTCACTCATAAATAACTCATATCACTGGCATTTGGTGAACTGTAACTTGTTATAGAAATGAGGAATGGTACTGCTTTTACTATCAAATAACTATGTCATGTATGCAGTAAGCATGAAACATGGGGGACTAATGGGACTTGTTATTGATGATGCTGAAAGCTAAGTAACCATTAGTATTAAATCTTATGAATAGACTCTTGTCTTTCATCTTACCTCTTCAACCAGATAAAAGACACAGAGGCTATTTAGATGTCATAAGAATAATTTGCTGAAATCCCTACAGACTTCTAAAAAAATTCTCTCTTCATGTTGCTTAGTGTTTTGTTGTGTTCAAAGAAATGCCAGTATGCTGGTGCTGAAAGAAGAACAGAGCAGAAATCCAGCATTATGTGTGGGTTTAGACTTGTTAAAAATTGAGCTAAAATAGTGTGTATCTCTTCTCTGCAGAAACTTCTTCTTCAGATTTTAAAAATATTTATAGAAAAGTCACTAAGCCTGAAAATTTCCAAGAAGCCTTATAAGACCATATTGTAATAGAGCATTGTCAGTGTTGGTATTTTTCCAGCTTCATTTCTTAGACTATCATGAATGTTTTTAAATGGCTGTAACATGTTAGAAATACCTAACTAAAAACTTCCTTACGGATAATAACTTCATTTAAGTCTTCTATTCACCTAAGAAAAAAGGTTCTTAAAGATTTAACTTGCAACCTTCTCCACTTTAATAATAAATATAATAAATTGCACTGATGGTGGTTGAAAATTGTTCTTATCTTTCATACATAGTATTTAGAAGCAGAACTTACAATACACTGTTAGCAATTAATGTGGAATAGTTTTTCAACTCTGAGATCTTGTGTGATAGCTTTGGGAGCAGTAATTAAATTTCAAGTATCTCCTGGGAAATTCTAGCTCAAATAAATATTTTTAGATTCATGGTGAATATTAATGATCATGCAGTGCACAACAAATGTAGTTTTTTTGTTTTATAGGAAACAGATCTGGACAGCTGTGGTGTTAATACCGTGTTGCTGGTACATTTCTTTGGAAAACAAGGAAAGGAAAAACTTCGCTTTTCCGAGTTTTTCAGGTATTTTTTCAGCTAGGCAAGCCAGGAGCCAGTCTTGTTCCTACCCTCTGTGCTTTACCCCAACTCTGACATTTATCTGACAACACACTGAGCTGATTTAGAAAATTAGGCAATGGAGATTATTCCTGATGTTGCATGATTGAATTCCCCGTTTAGCTCCTGGAGTCTGCTGTCTGCAGGAGCTGAGCTCTGTGATAACTCCTTGCAGCAGTGGGCCAGGAGGGTTGAGACTCCCATTCTTGGCAGCTGTGTGGTGGGATACCTTAAAACAGTATGATTCACTAGTATTTTTTGTGACCTAATAACAAAAAAAGTGACTTCTAATCAAGTAAAAAATATTTTCTGAGCTGAGATACCTCCTTTCCCATTATGGCTGTCATGGTAAGCTACAGGCAACTTCTCCACTTGCTTCAAATTCCAGCTTCTGTTGAAACTTTCCCAGTGCCTTTTCCTCTACCCTTTGAACTACTTTTGCAATGGGACTATGCAGGTGCCTGTTTGAATCTTGACACACATATTGTAGCATGGCATCAAGAGGAGATTATCTACATCAGTATTACCTTTTCTACCAAAATAATCAGTCATTTACAGACTGCAAAAATAAAGTGGAGTAATGTGTTTTGCTTCAGTTTGTATTCAGAAGTGGAGAATGTGTGGCAGCCCTCTTAAAAATGAATGTTTTTGCAATCAGTAGACTAAAAAGTGTTTGGCTTCAGTGGCTCTGGTACATACCAGTCTTCAAATAAACAACCTTTCCCTTTTGAAGACCTCAGCTCAATGGGATTCTAAGTGAGTAAAATAAGTTTAAGATGTCTCCAACTCCCTTTTCTATAAATACCATAGATCCTCTCAATGAAACAAAAGGCAGAGAGCACCAGTAAAAGGTTGTGTTTGCATATACAGTGTAAACTGAAAAGCCTCAGGTTTTAGATAAAATCCTACATTGACCCAATGAGGCATGACATTGATGAAACTATGTACCTTGTACATTCAGAACACATAGGTTAAAGACCTTTGCCTGCCACACAGATAGAGGCCTGTAATCAAAATCAAACTCCCACATCTTGCTCTTAAAATTTGTGGGATAAGTGTAAGGTTTAATGCAGGTAATTTTTCAACAGTGGCAGTTATGTTTCGTAGGGCTGGAATGTGCCTCTTTATCACTGCGTAGACACTCCATCTCAGCTGTAACGTGACAGTGGAGTTTGTTTAACACGCAGAAAGGTGAATAAAAGGATTGCTGTCTTTTTAACCTCTCTGAGGATATCACCTTTCACATGATTTTATTTGCAAGTAAATCAAGCACATCATTTCTGGGTTCCTATTGTTCAGGGAAAATGTGATTTCTATCTGATGGCCTCTTATAACACTTTACCTTCTGCAGGAAGCTATTGTTGGCTGTTTGATCAAAGTGTCACACTGTTTTTACAAGAGATGACTGATGAGCTGTACAGACATAGATCATTGTCAAAAGCAGAAAATAATGATGGTAAATGCTTTTATCGTTTTCCAAGTTCTTGCCTAGAAAGCTTTTCCATTGATCAGTGTAGTACCTAGTAGAAAGTAGAGGTGATTATGTTTGATTAGGACACACTAAAACTTGTCACATTAGTTAAATACACAGATACTCAGGGTCCTTAAAACTAAAAAAAAAAAAAACAAAAAAAAAAAAACAAACCCAAAAGAAAAAAAAAAACCCACAAAAAATATAAAACTAATCCCCCCCCCAAAAAAAAAAATTACAGGAATGTTTTCATTTCAAAATTTCACTGTACTTACATGGGAATTCTGAAAGCTGAGACCACTGTTCCCATCTCATTACTTACTTATATTTTCCTCATGCTTCCCCTTTTCAGTTTATCTGGCATTAAAAAATCCTTTTGTAAGTGTGCAGCCATCTGTATCTACATGTACACCAGCATTGTCCAAGCCTTTTAGCCCACAGTACAAACATTTTAAGAATGTCAGACAGCCAGAGTCGATATACCAGGGCAATTAATTTGCCCTCTTCTCCTTTCTTTGCACAAAGATGGCACAAAGTAAATGAAAACTGTCTACATCTCTTGGGGCAATGTGAAGCTGATGTAAACCAGTTCTTGTGCCTCTTTGCCTACTGCCCTGAACACAGGGGGCATGCAGAGAATTGAGAGGGAAAATGGTCAGGCATCTGTCTCCAGCTGGAGCTTGCTTCTTGGGAGATCACAGGTATTGATACACACACAGGCAATCCTCAGGCAGTGTTTTCTTCAAATGTAAAGGCACTTCCGGAGATCTTCAGGCTTCTTAAGGGAACACATGTTCACCTCCAGACTGCTAGATGAGTTCTTATTAGTTGTATTGTCCTTAACATAAGTAATTATTAATAAGAATTTAGAATTTCAAAAGCAAAGGTTTCCCTGGCAAATTTTAGGAAAAACAAATTTCTGAAGTATGTTAATGTATGTCACTGCTAAAGGTGTGGCCTCTTAGTCAAATATAGCTGGAACAGTATTCTCCTGTAACATTTTAAGAAAATACAGAAGAATATACAGTAAACCGTAAATCATGTAACAAAAAGGGTAGGTTTAATATGGGAAGCAGTCTTTCTTCTCAGAAGATCTGAGCAAGTTTCTGTTTCAAATGACACCACTCAATTTTACACCTCAAAAATAATGTCATCTTCTAATACCAGGTCATGTTTTAGAGAATGTCCCAAGAATTCAAGGCTTTTTTTGTTCTTTTGTATGGATTTCGCCTGTTTTTTAATACAGAAATAATTTTTGGTGTTTTCCTTCCAAAAAAAGTTTAATTTGTGCTTTAATTTCCAACTATATCAAATGTACTATCTTTTATTCTGAGTAGAAAACTGTTCCATTTTCTAGGTATAGGAAATATTTTTTCCTGACAGACACTGGGGTTTTCTTTCCCCTGAAAAAACTCCCTGACTGATCTTGTTTAAGTATGTCTAATCCCAAATAAAAGAGAAGACAGTATTTCACTCCCTAAACAGTTTACGACTGCTGGGATTTTTTCTGTAATCTGTCCCCAAGCAAGCTTAAATCTCTCACATTCTCCTTGAAGGAAAAAAGAAAGCACAGAGAGTATGGAAAGGATATTCAAAAACTCTCTGATTCTTGTATTTTTTTCTGGGATGTCTTACAAAAAAGTACTTCCCAGTATGGTTAAACAATGGGCATCTTTTAATTATATGAGGAATATTAACCTTTCGGTCCAGATTATGTCATTTTCTTACCTAATTTCTTGCTTCCAAACTCTTCATCAGGTAATAGAATTTTGTACCAGAAATATTTTTAACTATGGTTCTTCTTTAATTTCTGCTTTAGATTGAAAGCGACAAATTGTATAACCATACACACATCATGCCTTTTCCCTGCCTATCCTGTTTCTTTCCTTCAGTATTTTGAATTCCTTGATACAATTTATTTGTAACCTTTCATTAAGAAACCAGAATGATTCAGGCTGGACCCCACTGCTGGTGCTGGCATTTTGGGGAGGCTGGGGGGTGTGTGTGTGTGTGTGCACCAGTGCATGGATGTAGAATCTCTTTCAGGTATCATCATCAGCCAGCAGGCTGTGCTTCTGCTGTGATGACAGCTTGTACATTTTCAGTGATTTTCATCTGGGGATTTGGAATTGCTTTGCAGGAATAGAGTATGATTGCCTCCTTACTTGTCTCTGTTCCCTACTCTTTTATCTGTGTGTGTGCTTATAGAGAGAGCCATAATACATAGAGATTACATCAGTTACAGATAAGATCAGGCAGTGAGGAAGGAGGGAACAGCAACAAAATCTGGCTTCATCATATTCCTGTCATAACTCAGTCTGAATATTTCCCAAATACTTAGTGAAGAGCTTGAGAAAAATATTTTTCTTCCTTTCCTGTGAACTTAGCAAAAGAGTAGCTCAGTTAGTTTCTACAGAGTGCTTAAAAATGAAAGTGAGTTGTTTTGTTTGAAATGCTAAGGACAGTAAATCAAAGAAGGTTTTGCCTGCAATTCTGAAAGTGGTGAGATTGATTAACTGTCTTAATGCTTGCAAATCTGAATTTACGAGCATAGATCTGAATGTTCTCTAAAGGTTAATGGTCAAGCCTTTATTAGATTTTCTATATTTTGGTTTGAAAGTTAGATTACAAAAAGGCAACATGCAGCTGGTTTGCCACAGTCCTTTGGTGCAGAGAGTGTTATCAGTTCTTCAGAAGGACTTGAGTGTCCAAAGAGGAGCCAAAGCATGGTACAAATGCTGGGGTGTTATATCCACCACTATCTTTGTTGTCAGATTCCCTTCCTATAAATCAGTGCGACAAGAACTGGTCAGTTCTGTGTTAAGAGTGTTAAAGCTCTGCACAGACAGTTCAGGTCAAGAGGTGGAAAAAAAAATCTTTCCCAAACATTTCCTTTAGTTTTTCAATCTGCTTCTTTGTGTGCCATAAAGAATACAATGCTAGCACTTCTCCACTTGGAGGGGGGATAGCTGCATTCCTGAGGTCTCCCCTCTTTTATTACATTTTCACTTCTATTTGTGGTGGATTAACACTATTAAAGCTGAGTTGCCAAAATTCTTGGGAGACTCCCTCGTTCTTTAGTAGAGCCCATTACGGAATGAGGGATAAATCCTGATAAGGTTTCTGGATGCTGTTGTAACATGATAACAAATTTGGCCATTGGCCTTCAACGTGGGTGTTTTAGAGAGTGTGGATAAAGTGGGCTGTCTTAAAGAAAGTGCTCTCTGTTCCTAGCTTTTCCCCATCTTAAAAATTTATGGGTTACCTCTCCTTTTTGTTGCTTGGAAACTTAGAGCTTTCTTTTTTTCAACCCACTATTAGCATAAAGAGCACTCCCAGTGTAATAATTTTTTAATTGTAGAGCTGAGGATTGTCTGTGTGTGTATCGCAGAACAGAATCCTGTTCCTGTACTTGAATTCTGACTCCCTACAAAGTCCCCAGCCAAGATCCCACTGACTTTGGGAGAGCGGGAATTTCATTCCTGTGCTTGTTTGTCCTAATATCTGGATACATTTTGAGGATTTCACAGCTGAAACTCCTTGCACTGTGATCCAGAAGATAGAAAAGCAAGTATCCCTAGTGGTATCCCGACATTTATGTATCAAGTTTTACTTCCTAACCAGAAAGTTATTTTTAATAACTTTTAATAACTTTCACTTTAAAAAAACCTCATTAGGATTTTTAACTCTCACATCTGGGAATAAGAGTGACCTAGAATGCTGATGTGATGATTCATAGTATTTTAGTTTTTGTAATATGGGAAATTATCACATAAATTTTAAATTGCACATTTCAGCTACTGCTCCAAGTAGGATTTGATATGGCAGGAAATCTTCCCACTCTGGCTTGCCAGGAGTAAGCCTACAAGTTGAAATGAACTTCACTTAGAAGAGGGTGAAGAAGCAAGAACACACTGAAAATGCAGCAGCCAAACCCTTCACTGTCTACTCTGGCTTTGCTGTCCCTTTCAGCAGGCTGATATGTGCAGCTTGGTGGGCTCCTTCCTCATCATGTGGGAATGATTGATCTTTCAGCTTTCCTGCCTTTGTTGGGTGTGGCTAGAGGGCAGGTCACCAAGGCTTGTCTGCTTAAGGAAATGCAATATTCAGAAAAGGTGGAAGAATCTGTTTCTATGCCTGTGGCTAGCAACCAGTAAAGCAAATGACTGAGAGCTTGCTCCCCAAGATAAACAGCTCAAGTCTCAAGACCTTAAGTCTGTTGCAAAATATGTCCACCTTTCACAGATAAAAATCTAAGAAAATAAAACACATGTTGTCTCATTTCCCTGCATCCAAGTTTTAGGCATATTTCTGGAAGTGACCTCATTTTCGGCAACTTTTCCTCCAAACCAGACATTACATGAGTCGGAAACTACAGTCAAAGAAATTGTTCTGTAGGCTCTTGGTTGTGTCTTCCAGCCAATTACAAACCACACATCCCAGATACCATCTCCTCCCTGCCTGTGATGGCCACTCTCAAAATGCAGCCAAGTGGCCCGACTCAGTCTCTGCTGGGCTGACTCCATGCCTGGTCTGCATGCCAGGTCCATGCTGTTCTCTCCCTCTGCACCTCGACCTCCCTTCCCAAGACCTGGGGGGACTCTTGGGGGCTGTGGGTGCAGCAGGGCTGTTTGTGCCGGCCCATGGAGCCGGTGTCCCTGGCACACGCTGACTGTGGTGCTGGCCAGAGGCAGCAATCTCTTTGTGAGTTACGAAGACAGGAGCTGGGCCTGAAAACAGAAGAGTGGTTTGCAAGCTGTGCAAGGCAGCTCTCGCCGCTCTGCAAGACGAAGGGCTGCCCAGTCACACTGTTGCACTACCTCATCCTTTGGTCCTTCATCTACTTCTGAGAGGGTGAGCCCAGGGAACTGAAAGTGTGTCAGGTCTTAAGGTGGACTGCGGAGGAACATCTTAGTGTTTGGCTATACTGTAGAATCCCCTTTACTAGACCAGAAAAAGGCACATATAAAATGTGATAGCATTTTGTACCCCTCCTCAGTATTACCCTAATTCAGCCCTAGCCTGAAACTTAAATTCGCCTCCACTATCAGGCTTTCATTACCTGCATGTCCTGAGCTGTGAAGCATTTGTTGGCCCTTTACTTGCATGTGCAGCTCTGCCTGTTCAGGGGAAAAATACAAGAGAGAGCTTATGCTGCAACAGCAGTCTTTAGCTAACCCCTTATAGACTTCACAGAGCTTCAAGCTACTAATTGTCCAAGTGATCTCATTAAAGAACTAAAGATAGCTGTGTGAACTCAAATGCTGTAATTTCAAGGGAAAGAATTCAAACCCAGTGAGGCCAGGCAAACACTGATGAGCAAATGAGCCTCTGCTGATATTGGCTACACAGACCCTTAGCTGTCCTCTTCTCCAACTAATTGCTTTGTCCCAATATAGGAGTATTTCATTCCCTCCTGTCAATAATTTCTGCAGCTCAATAAAGCAGGGTTCTTCAGAAATATGGAAGGGATTCTGACAAGCACCACTGGTTTTAGTCTTTATTTAAAAATCATCACTTGTTTTTGGATTGTCCCATTTCTGGGGGCACATCACACCATATTGTCTGTGTTAACTTTTTCAAAATTAATACTAGCCGTGTAGACCAAACTGGGGAAACTTGAAACTACAACTCATGATTACAGCCCTGTACCTGCAGGTTATTACTTGCTTCTTGTAATACTTTTTTCTTCCTTTCCCAAAAGAATGTGTGTCTCCTAAAAACCTTGATGCTGACTCTTTCCTTTTTCAGACAGCTCTCTTCTTACCTTCCCAAACCCCTGCAACATTTTCTGTACTCTTCTGAACTCTATGCAAGTCAATTGTAATCCTCTCTAATCTGTCCTCTAGTGAGGACAGCACTGATTCGCCAAACCTATGTGTGTAGCTACAATCTTTGTTACTTTCAGTCATCTTCTCCCAGAACAACGATTTCAAGTTTCCTCTTTCACCTTTGCGATTATTACGGCCTCATCTTTTTAGGCACTTTGCAGTCTTGTCATTCCTCTCTTATTAATATGAAACCTCATAAATCATATGTCAGACCTTCAGTTGCCATGTCCTTTTTCATTCATTCGTTCATTCAGTATGCTGCTGCCTTACCGATTCTTTTATCTCCTTATCTGCGCATTTTTAAACACGAGTAATACTGAGATGTCCAATGTGTCCCTAAGTTCTGCCGGCAGCAGCTGCCTGTGCGAGCCGAGAGCGCGTCCTGCTGGTGTCCTTGTGGAAATGCAGCCCTGGAAACACCCGCGAGCGCCAGGAAAATTAAACCAGCGGGGGGATTTTAAACAACAGAAGTCTCTGTGGCTCAGAGCCGGTGTCTGCTGCACTCAGTAGCTAAGGTGGTAGTGGTGATACAGGGGTGCAAGTATCAAGTGCTGGATATTATCTCTTTACACTTAGATTCATGGAAAATCTGCAAACAGAAGTCCAAGAAATGGAATTCATAAAGTTTTCAAAGGGTTTGAGCGTCATGAGAAAAGAAGACTTTGCGGCATGGTTGCTCTACTTCACTGATGAGGAAAACAATGAAATTTACTGGCAGAATGTGAAAGACAGAATCGAAGCAGGAGAGGTTGGTACCCAAAGTATGCTTTGTTCTGTTTCCTCCTTTGTGTGCACAGGTTTTCATTTGAATGTGGTTATCTAGTGAGGTAACCAGTTGCCAAATGAGTTATTGCGGCCCTTGAATTTTATGCAAGTAACAGCAATGATAATTGGCCAGCTGAGAAATACAAATGCCAACAATGAGTAGGCAGTCACATCTAAACACTAAATCCCACCAGATTTAATGACATAGAATAATTGGGATTTGAATGTATATTCATTATATATCCTCTGAATTCTGTGATACTCTAGAACATCAGTTTGGAAGAATTCAAGACTTTCTGCAAGTTTACAAATAATCTGGAAGACTTTTCTATTGCTATGCAGATGTTTACTGTAGCAAATCGTCCTGTTAAGCGGGGTAAGTGCTGTACACCTTTTGTATGGGTTTTTTTAAAGGAAAAAAAAATCGTTTTAATTATGGAATTAATGTAAATGAGTTATCCCAAAGTACCACAGTGAAGTCCAAAAATATTACACTGCTCTGTGTTTGGACTTAGTTCTATTTCATGAAAAAATAGTAATATAAAGTTTCCAAAATGTTTTCATTTAAAAGTTCTAATGTGCTCTCATGTGTGGATTAATCACAGCAGACTAAAGCATAATCATAAAATGGTTTGTGTTGGAAGGGACCTTTAAAGGTCATTTTTCCAAACCCTGTGCCTTATAGGCAGGGATCTCTGTCACTGGATCAGGTTGCTCAAATCCCCACCCAACCAGACCTTGAACACTTTCAATGATGGGACAGCCACAGCTTTGTACTGTTTCTTCCTTATGTCCAGTCTAAATCTACCCTTTTTCACTTTGAAAGCATTTTGCCTGTCCTGTCACTACAGGCCTTGGTAAAACTCTCTTTCTCATAAGCCCCCTTGGTATAGTGAAAGTCCACAATAAAGTCTTCCCTGATGTATCTCTTCTCCAAGCTGAACAACCCAAACTCCTGTAGCCTTTCTTCACTGAAAAGGTGCTCCATCCCAAAAATTATCACGTAATTTTTGTGGCTCTCCTCTGGACTCACTCCATGTCCTCCCTGTGCTGAGGAGGATGTGTTATGCAATTATGTCTATCAAAAAGAAAAAATGTTGTAAAGTGGTGTTTAAAACAGATTTCAAGGAGGGGAGTTGCTTCCTTCCCATGTAGGAGAAGGATGAGCAATGCATCGAAAGTTTTACGGACATACAAATGCTTTTTGTTTTAATCCTGAGGTTGTTACTTAGTTGTTACTCTTGAAGGACAAGTCTCATAAGTGATTTCAAAATAGCAACATAAACGTTCCTAAGGAAATGTGAGGAGGTATTAACATTCATTGAAATTAATATTTGATGGGCTCACATGTAAAAAGATGAGAGATGTGAGAAGACTGAAAGAGAAATACATATTCTTGAAAGATGAATGTTTGGATGGGATTTGAACCAAAGAAAACTGAAGGATTTACAATTTGTGACTTTTATTACTACTCTGTTTATGCACTGAACCCCACTATAATCGAAAACAGTCAGCTGCTGAGGTAATTCATGGTTGTTACATGCCTATATGTGTAATTCTCTCCTGTATTCTTTGTCTATATTATATTATATTATTTATAATATATGATATTATAATAAAGATAGTGTTACAAAAGAGGAAGCAAGCTCAAGAACTCTTGAACTGAGACCTCCTAATAGTTTACTAGTTTACACATCCCAAATTCTCAGTAAGGATGCCGACAAGCCATTGTAAATTGGACAGAATCCTGCTATTTACAAGTTTTCCATTTTCTTTGCAAGTTCAGTCACTTGTGATGTAATATTATGTCTTTATTAGCTGAGTTCAAGAGAGCAGTGAAGGTGGCAACAGGACAGGATCTGTCAGATAATGTTTTGGATACCATCTTCAAGATTTTTGATCTAGATGGAGATGACTGCCTCAGCCACAGCGAGTTTCTTGGAGTCCTGAGGAACCGAATTCATCGAGGTTTGAGGGTAACAAGCTAACTTAATTGTTTGTAAATAGCACAGATGTTTGCTACAACTCTTGTAAATGCTTGTAGAAACACAGGTGGAGTTAATGAATAGAAAAAGATACATATTTTAAGCTGGGTAGTACTTACCACTTATGAATCGGAGGAGTGCTGCCACTAAGAACTTGTTATTACACGTGTGAACTATGGAAGCAGCAGCACAACATTATATATTGTCTTTACACAGTCTGGGAATAGGAGTCTTTTTTGTGTAAATGCTAAACACACTTTAATTTTGTTAACAGGTACCGCACCAGCAGGGCATTCAAGGTTTCTGGAAGTGTGTGAAAAAAGAAAGCATAAAAGAAGTCAAAGAACTGTGGAAGCAAACTGGGAAAAGTCCTTTTTAAAGCAGTCCATTTTTCTTTTGCTTAAGTGGTTTTTCTTTAGGGGAGTTTTTCTGTCCTGTTTACATAATAACTAAATCAAAAACGCTCTTTTTTAGCTATAGTAAAAGTTTAATTAACTCAGACTCTAATACAATAGTTTTATAATCGTTCCAGTGCAATCAGCTTGGTTTACAGAACTGGTATCACTTTTGACCTCCAAACAGAAGTACTCTTGTTCTGGGGTATAGTGTTTACTGCTCTGTGGAGTCTGACCCTGCACTGTGGGATACAGCACAAACAGGATTGAAAAATGGCCCCAGGCAGGAACATCACAGCAGTATCATCTCCTGTTAAAGGTGTGGACATCATCTCAGCCACTAACACAGCAACTCTCCTTATGCAGCAGACATTTTAAACCAAGTTATCCTAAATCTTAAAGGAAAATTCACACCTCGTTATGGGGATCTGCTCATGTGCTGGTTCCTGGTGCTTGATTCCACCAGTTCCTGTGTGGATGTCTGGTTTGTCTGCCTTCATGGTGTTAATATTAAACTGGAAATACAAGACTGATAGGCTTGATGCAGGGTTTAAAAGTTGTACATTGGTTAATGAGTGTGCATTGAGTGTCTCAGACCTCTTCCACATAGTATAAATGAGAAGAAAAAATCCTCATTCTATCAAACACAGTGATAGCTACAATTTGACTCATGACTATTCTGCTTTAATTGTGTTGCAGAAGATGAATGCGTAACAGGTAGTTGTTTTATCGTACTAAAGGTTGTGACAGGGAAACCTGAAGTATCTCAGGAGTTCAAGGTTATAATACACCATTGTTGAGGTAATATGTCCAATAAAAAAACAAATACAAATATTTATTACTCCAAATGCAAAGTTAGACCTAAGATCTTAAACACTTAAAAGGAGGAACAAATCTAGACTAACACTTAGAAATTACAGATGAACATTTTTTAGCAATAACATAAGGTGCATCTCTGTGTACACAGGTGTGCACGTTACATGTTTTGTCTTTTTTACAATCCCAGAAGCCAATAATCAGGTCCAGATCACTCTTCCTGGTTGGCCATGTTATATAGGAGATAGACTTCTCTGTAGAGCTGACAAGGTTCTTCCTCTTTCCCCCTTTCAGTTGTCTGACTTGTCTTGGCTGGCTTGAAAGCTTAACCTTTTAGGACAGGTTTGTGGTAACAAAGATAATAGACTCAAAACATGGATTAGGGAAATGTCTCAAGAAAAATAACGAAGAAATCTCACCACTCAGTGAGGTAGTATCCATCCGTTTTCTGTATGACATCAGCCGTGTTTGCCTCAAAGATGTAAATAAGCTCAACATGTGGTGCTTAATTGTCATTTCTTTGGGTTTTGTGAGAAGAGGGGAAATTTCCATGATAGATAAGACATTGGGGCAGCTCTCACTCGGTGCAGGGACAGGAGAGAATGCATTAGGAAACCCTAAAGGTCCTGCCTGAGGAATACTGAGAATGTGTTTGATGTGCTGGTAGCTGTCACATTTATGCTGAGGACAAGTCCTAATGCCCAAGCCTTGGCATAGTGATCTCTCCTAGGGCACTGTGAGAGACCAGCAAAGCAACTCTTCCCTCGTGACCTCAGATTGGAGCATTAATCCAAAGTGTTAAAGAGAAAATGCTTGTAGTCCTGTCATGGACATGCACCCAGAACAAGACCATGCCTGTGGCGAAGTCCTGAGACTGTCTGGAAGATCAGGTACCAGTGACCATCAAGAATCCACTTTCCCGCAGGAAAAAATCCAAGTGAAATTACCATGTGGAAAGAATCCAAATGCAGTAAATGCCTCAACCTCCTGCCCTCACACTGAGCTCATGCAGTGCTGTGTAAGCAGGAGAGCAGGTGGCTGGTTTACTTTGTGTGTTTGGAAATTGTGGTGGGAGCAAAGGTGGGGCAGTGGGACTGGCACCGCAGTACCACAGCCAGCTGCACTTCACTGAATTATAAAAAAAATGACACTATTGAGAAAAAACTTCCATGACACAAAAGTGTATATGTGTTCTCCCAAAATACGCTTTGTGCCAGCTCTGGCTTTAATGCAAAGCTGCCTTTTAATTGTTGCTGTTCATATTTTGGCAAATCGTTTTTACTTTGGAGTGGAAATTATTCCCTAACATTTTATTCAGTGTGAAGTTAATAGGTTTATGATGTTTTTTATTGCTTTTGTGGTTTCTTTTGTTTACTAATTACTTCCTTCTTACAAGCTCTTTGGTTTTCTTTTAGAAAACTCAACTCATTTAGCTTTAGTGTATCTGGAAGTTTAATTTCTCAGTGTTCATTTATGTCTGGGTGTGTGCAATCAGCAGTATCTGCTTTCAGGGATTTCAAGCTCTATTTTTCAGCAAAAGCTTTAGTGTTAAGTTCAGAGGAAAAGCAAAGAGATATTCTTGGGTTTTATATGAATTTTTGTGTCTATAGTAAAAAAAAAATTGATTGGAAATTAAAATAGAGTTATGAATCATTTTCAGAAGTTATCCTGAAAGTGCAGCCAGGAAGGAACTCCTTTAAAGGCCTGACTTGTCCATCAGGCTTGAAGAATCAGACTCTATGTTTAATTTGTAAGTTTATTGTTATTTGTCAACTAAGATGCTTTATAAAACAGTCTTAAAATAATTCCTCATTTTTACTACATGAGATTGAAAGAGATATATATGTATTTAGATAAACCTGTTTTTCAGAAATTCATTCTATTTTAAGTGTTTGATGTTTAGTTCCTTTTAGTCACTTTATGGTATTTGCAGCTTGTCTCTGAGCATTACTCAACACAATTTGGTTAAGGTTTGTGCTAGCTACCAATCTAAACATATTAATTGTGACTTGTTTTAAAATTAGGAACTCTTCCTCTGAACAGAAATGTATGGAAAACTTAATAAAATTGATTTTTTAAAAATCTACCACATTGCATCTGAATTTTACATGGAATAAAGATGAACACATTGGACATTGCAGAAGTCTCAAAAATTGATATAACATATCAAAAGCATACACAAAAGCAAGTGCAGTCACTTACAGCATATAACTCCTTTACAGAATTTTAGTTATATTCCCATAATAACACTTTTTACATTTCTGTGTTTGTTTACTTTAAGATGATGTCTAAGAGCCATTTATTCTTCATTTCCAGAGGAAGCAAAGGCAAAAATGCAGTGCAATATCTTAGAAGTAACAGAAACTCATTGGTTGTTTCTAGAAATTAATTCTGGTGTCTCAGTTTGTACAAGCCTATTTCTAAAAGCAGAAGTCCCTCTGGATTCAAACCAAGTTGGCACATTTTAACAAAACAGGCAACAATGAGGAGTACATGTTCTGCATAGGAGACAAACAACCAGGCCATGGACTGTGGTGTTGTGGCACTTCACATGTTCAGTGCATAGAACAAAGAAAGGATCATTGCCCAATAAAGGGCAGGAATGGGAACAACCCTGTTGCTTAGAGGAAGTATAAAATTCAGGTGTATTGACCATACTTTGACTAAAACATAGAAAATGATTGATAAGTGTACCTCAAAATTTAAAAATACAGTTTTCTTCTCATGCCAGAGTTCTCACAGGAGAGGGCAAGCATGCCTCATGCCTTCAGTTTTAATTTTTCCTAAAAAATAGTCACAACTGGGTCAGGAAACTACTCCAATACAGAAAAAACCCTGCAGTCATTCTAAACAGAAAATACATGCCCAAATGGTCTTGTGGTCATTATTAGTGAGATCCAAGTTGCCCCAACAAACAGCTCCTGTAATGCAGTTGGTCACAAGGGAAATGTGAAGATGAATGTGGCAGATGTAGACACCCTCTTCAAGTGCCCAGCTGGCCACAGAAGCTCCTCTTACCGAAGCTGAAGATGTCACCCAACAAGAAGCCTAAAGCCCTTTGCAGAACAGAAAACATGAGAGACTTGAGCACACACAAAATTAATCAGCAAAAAAAAAAATACGTGTCTCTTCACTCATTTATTTGAATGTTTCCTGTTGACTTTGTTTATTAAACAATTCCAAGTTGATTCAATAATAAAAAAGAAAATCATACAACATATGTGGAGACAGATTTCCCATTAGGCTGGTGTTGGCTTAGTTAATTATGTTTCCAGTTCATTAGTTGGAGTGCCCTAGCTCAGAGCTCTGCTTGCAGCCTGGCTGCTGCTGGTGCACACTGACATCGCAGGGAGCCTGCTCAGCACTGCTGCCACCTGCATGGGCTAAGCCACGAAACCTTGCGCCCTGTGAAGTGAAAGGCCATGTTTTTCCTCACCTGTGTGCCCCTTGTGAGTTTAGATTGGATACTAGGGAAAAATACTTCAAATAAAGGGTTGTCAAGCGCTGGAATAGGCTGCCTAGGGAGGCAGTTGTGTCACCATCCCTGGAGGTGTAGAAAAGATGTGTAGATGTGTCACTGGGAAACATGGTTTTGTGGTGGTAGACCTGGCAGTGCTGGGTTAATGGCTGGACTTGATGATCTTGGAAGTGTTTTTAAATGATTATATGCTTCTCTTCTGCCTCTGGCTGAACGCTGGCCTGCCTTTCCAGGCTGACCGAGTGGTGGAAATAACATGGACGGCATCAGGCTGAGGGAGAATGGCCACAACACCCTGCTGAACACTGTTTATGGCTGGGTTTATGTTTGCCAGATTTCAGACACACAGATTTGAAAAGTGGAGAGGAGGAATACTCCATAGGTAATTCAGAGGAATATGTGAGAATTTGTCTCATGGGATTTCAGATGCAAGCTCACTGCTCTAAAACAGTGTTGGAGGGCTTGGCCTTTCTCCGTGGACTGCAAAGGGAGCAGAGAAGATGAGGCTCACTGGACTAAACCTGTACTTTGTGAATGCCACAAGCACTTTCCTGGAGGAAGGATGTTCTACAGAGGTGTTCTACCACAACACTATGCCTCAGATCCACTGCTTTAGGGGAAAATTTGTCCATTTTAATGTTAGCCCATGGAGCAACTGGTAGCTCTAAATCACCCCAAAGAAAACCAGTTGTTTTCATTTAAGACTTTTCAATGAAGTGTTTTAAAATTTTCTTCTTTTTCGGGATACAGATTTTTTTGTTTTAAACTATGTGGCCTCTTACTGTGTTTTAATCTACTTTGAAACTGATACTGTTGGACTGAGCAAACATTACTGAAAACATAGTGTAGATCACTTAAATAATGTACAGAAGGTAATTCCTAGAGCAATGGCAGATGAGTCACAGCATAGAAGATTACATTCACTATTGAAAAGAAAGGATACCAAAATATGATGCTTTGCCGCTAACCTTTAGAAAGGAGACTAATTACATGATAAGTCCTAAAGTTAAACAATGCTACTAGAAGAAACAGAAAGCTATTAGAATAAACTAAAAATTTAGGAAGTATGAATATCACTGAACAAAAGGATCCTAGGTAAGCAAGGACTAAATCAATATGGCTGAGATTAGGGTTCTTTAAATGATGTTTGACCAAAAATGCATCCTCACAATTTATAAATTTGATCCAAGGGCTACTAATCACTGGTAGTTGGTGTGTACATCAGGAATGCAAAGCCTCCAAAAATTGATTTGTCTCATATTATAAGGAATAAATGTGACAAGTTATGATTTTGAGTCAGTCTCCATCTAAGAGGTTGGGTTGCTTCTGCCTGGGGATTGCATGTTCCTGGCATTTAAGATGAGCTACTTTGAGAGGGAAAAAACACAGAAGCAAAATGGAGATTAAATTGTTGTAAATTGTAAGCTCTAAATAGTAAAGAGAAATTCTGAGTAACAGGAGTGTTTGCAGTACCTTGCTCTGGGACCAACAAACATCTGGAAGACTGCAACAGGCCCTAATTGGTGCTGAGGCTGCAAAGGGAAATGTTTTAACTTCTCTTACACGTTTTTTAATGTGGCTAAAGCAGGTGGGCGGCCAGAAGTGGAGGTGTGATGTGAAAATGTACAGGAGATGCCTTTTTTTTTTTTCTCAATATTTGATTGTCATGGGATCCAGTGAGAGTGTGGTGAGCAGCTATTCCCACAACATGGCATTCTGAGTTGCTCTTCAGCTTCCCAGAGTCTGCTCCAAATGTCATTTCTTGTCCCTCCCCACAAATGAGGCAGCAAAGTTTGCACAAGCTGCGCTGCAGCCATTTGAAGCCAAACAGGTGCTCAGCAATTCCTAGCAGAGCTTCCTTCTATCCTGCTTGGCTTCTATTCAAGGAGCTGATTTATTCTCAAGGAGTCCTTGTAGAGACATCCCAGGTGGCTTTCAGAAGTGGAAGATGATAGTTCCTGCCAGCTGTGCCAAGGGGCTTCTTGTGGAGCAGAACTCCTCAGTGGGGGGCACTGTCTGGGGATAAATTGTTCCTCTCTGCCCCCTCACAACCTTGGTGTTGTCCTTGTTTAATTCAGTCTCACTTTGGTTCCTGTCATTATGGAAACACTGCATGGAAAAGTTGCTGGATAGTAGCTGGTCAAAAATAGTTTGTCCTGTCCAAAGTTTATGCTGCAGCCACTGGCCTTCCACCCTACCCAAGGCATCTGTCTGACCCAGAACTGAAATACCGGCCATGTCACAGCTTTGCCAGCCTCAGACTCCATCCAAACCACACGCGGTGGCTGTTCCTGCAGCTCCATATGGACCTGCTGAAAGGAGGGAATGTCAACACACACGGGGCTCCACTGATAGCTCTGTGGGTGAAACTCGAGTCAGCATCAACAGGGAAGACTGGGATAGAGAAGATCATGTTGGATCCCCTCACATCTTCCCTAGTATAGTGAACTGTTTGCTAAGTTCACTATGCTAGGGAAGATATGAGAGGATCCAACATGGCTAAGCCTTTTTATTCATGGTTGTGCTCCTTACTCTTCATGTTAGGAATTGTGCTTATTGTGAAGGGGCATGGGATTTTGTCAGGAAAGCTGGTGGAAGCACAGCCAAGAGGATGGTCAATGCACAGTAACAACCAGCTACACACTCACGTGCTGGGTAAAAGTTGTTTGGAACTTTTCTTCCCAGGTCCCTTCTCCTTTGATTCCTGAAGGCTTGGAAGAACAGTGTCTCTTCACTGAATACACTACTAAGAAACTAACACAGCAATTAAATTATTGAAAGCACATAGAAGTATCAAGCTAAGGTAAAATCAGGTACTTCTAAAAGCATTATTAACAAATATTTTGACACTAAGAATGTTAATCTTCTCCCATTGTCTTGAGGCCAAGTGTTAACAGTCCCATGAGACCTTGAGGTAAAGCACATGGCAGTGGTTGTGGCATGTTTTGACACCCTTAAAAAACAAAATCAGGGAATCATTAAGGTTGGAAAAGACCTTTAAGTCCATCAAATCCAATTGCTAACCCAGCACTGCCACCTTCACCACTCAAGCATGTCCCCAGGTGCCACAATCAATGAAGGTTAGAGGAACTAGAATACTTTAACTATATCCCTGATGTGCTAACCAGCACATCAGACCAAGACTGTCCTACTTCACTTTAAATCCAAACTGCTCCATCCTTGTCAGCACTTCTTGTCAGAGTGACTAGACCCCATAACCAAGATGCTGTCCGTGTAATCAGGCACTCCTCCCTTGCCATACAGCACTCTGTTAGGAATGGGCCACACCAAGTTCTTATACCAGCTCTCTCCCTCTCCTGCAGTCCCTTTCTTTTTCAGCCCTTGCATTACTGCATACAATCTTGCAATCCCCTTCCCTGCTGTCCTGATCCTGCTCCCATACACAGCATGTACAAGCATGCCCATACCCAGAGTTCATCTCAGACTGATCTTCATCTTTCCATGATCCCTGGGTAGATCTCCCTGCTCTATAGTTACTCTGTGCATCAGGACCTCAGGTTGCTGCTTCATTTCTCTGCTCTGATACGGAGATGAGCACCACATGCACATTCCCACACATACAGAGGCTGTGTCTTGGGCATTTGGCCAGAGTGTCCCCTCCCTGTTAGCTATTCAGAGCATCACATAGTGGTTTGGGTTGGAAGGGGACTGAAACATCATTTAGTTCCAACCCCTTTGCCATGGGCAGGGACACCTTCCACTAGACCAGGTTGCTCATGGCCCCATCCAGTCTGGCCTTGAACTCTTCCAGGGATGGGGCTTACATGATTATGGTGGTGCTGGGTTGACAGTTGTTATGTTGAAGGTCTCTTCCAACCTCGATGAATTCTGTGATTCTGTGAACAGGCTGTCCCCTGTCCTGCCAAGGCAATCTCACTGCCGCTGCCCACTGCACTAACTCCAGGGGCTCACAGGGACTACAGGGCACCAGCCCCCCAGTCCTGTTGTTGTCCAAGCCTTTCAGGGCACTCTTCTGAGCTGTTCCAGCCTCACCCTGTGGATGCTGTCTGTTCCCTGTGGATGCTGTCTGTTCCCTATGGATGGGACGCTGTCTGTTCCCTATGGATTCTGTCTGTTCCCTATAGATTCTGTCTGTTCCCTATGATGTGATGCTGTCTGTTCCCTGTGGATGCTGTCTGTTCCCTACGGGTGGTGTCTGTTCCGTTTCCCTCGGCTCGGGCGGCCGCTCTCGCCGCCGCCAGGTGGCGCCGGAGCGCCGCGGGAGCCGCCTGGGCGCCGGAGACGCGCTCCTGGCGCGGGCACCCTCTGGCTCGGCAGGGAGATGGGGATTTTTGCCATGGCGCGGGCCGTTCCGGCCCCGGCATCCCACCCACAGCAAAGCCAGAGTAAGGCTAAAGATTTCAGGCGCTCTGGAGGCTGAGTCCCGCAAGGCAGCGCCGGCGGCGGTGCCCGCCCGAGGTGGCGGTGTGGCCGCAGCTGTCCGGCGCTCACCGCCGTCCAGGAAAGAGCCGATCAAACAAAGCGCAGTGAGTCATTTACGAGTTCCCTTTGCGGCGCCCGGGCTGTTTGAACGGTGTAGGTGCTCGGTGAGCAAGGGCAGGCAGCAGCCCGGCAGCGCCCGAGGACAAGCTCCCGGAGCTGTGCCATCGCCTTCCTTCCCTGCCAGGACCGCGGAAAAGAGCAAAGCCTGGAGGTTTAAGACCAGTTTTAGTGGCTGGAGGAGGATCCGGCCCCGAGACGGCCCCGCCGGTGCGAACAGAGGGAACCGGAGGGCGGCGGGCCCCGAGGTGCACGGCGAAGGATGCATGGGGAAGAATGTGGCCAGCAGGTGGAGGGAAAGGATCCTCCTCCACGAGTCAGCCCCACTGAGGCCACATGTGGAGAGCTGTGTCCCGTTCTGGGCTCCTCAGTACGAGAAAGACGAGTTGCAACTAGAGAGGGTCCAGGGGAGGACCACAAGGATGATTAAGGATCTGGAGCATCACTCTTATGAGGAGAGACTCCAAGGAGCTGGTGTGTTTAGTCTAGAGAGGAGAAGACTGAGTGGAAATCTCGTCAATCATATAAATGCATATAAATATACATATGCATATAAATATCTCCAAGGCAGGTGCCAAGGGGATGGTGCCAGCCTCTTTTCGGTGGTGCCCAATGACAGGACCAGGAGCAATGGCCATAAACTAAAACACGAGAAGTTTCACCTCAACATGAGGATGAACTTTCCTTAGAGGGTGGGCAGAGCACTGGAACAGGCTGCCCAAGCAGATTATAGAGTCTCCCTCTCTGGAAAGATTCCAAACCCACCCGGACGCGTTCCTGTATCACCTGCTCGAGGTGACCGTGCTTTGGCGAACGGGGTTGGACCGGATGATCGGCAGAGGTCCTTTCCATCCCTAACCACCCTGCGATCCAGGGAGGCGTTCCGGCGCCCCGAGAAGGAGGCGGTGGCGGGCTCTGGGGCCGCCCCTCTCCCGCCCACTGCGGCCCGCCCAGGGCCCGCCCGGGGCCGGCTCCGCAGCGGCGGCCGGAGCTGCAGCCGCCGCCCGCCCGTCGCAGCGCCGGCGCTGCCGCGGTGCCCGGCAGGGAAGATGGCGCCGTCCCACGTCCTGAAGTGCTGCCAGAAGGTGCTGGCCTGGGTGCCCGTGGCCTTCATCGCCCTGGTCGTGGCCTGGTCCTACTACGCCTACGTGGTGGAGCTGTGTGTGTGTGAGTGCACCGGGAGGGTCGCGGGCGCTGCCGGCCGGGCGGGCAGGACCCTCCGCCGGCCCCCTCCTCCCCGCGTCCCGGCGGGCTCGCTTCTCCCTGCCCCGCCTCAGGCTGTCGCTCGGGCGGCGGAAGGAGACCCTGCCTCGGGCGCTCCCTCCCTCCCTCCGGGTCGGGTTTACCTGTTGTCCTCCCGTCTTCAGGTGCCTCATGGCGGCGGGGTCCCGGCCCGGAGCCGCCTGTGGAGACGCGGGGAGCGGGTTCGGAGGAGAGGAAGGGAGGCCCAGGGTGCTTCGTCTGGGGACAGGGACTTCTCGAGGGCTCAGCCCCTCGTGTCTCCTCGTGAGGAGTTCTCCCTCTGTTTTACTGTTGTTCATCCATCTGATGTATCAAATAATTCCTTAGGGGTGTATAGGAGGTTCCCCTCCCTCCGTTTCATTCAGAAGCCCGGTGCTGTTGAAGCATTACGAGGCTGGAAACATCCAACTTAAGCGGGCTGGGGAAAGGATTTAGGGCTTACGGGGCTTTGTCAGGCCGTATCCAGGCTTTCTGGACGAGGATTCGTCTTTACATAAATCTGACTTGCGGCCGATGTCGGTCAGGGTGATATTTACCCTTTGCTGTCTCCAGGAGGAAAGTTCGGTTCAGGAGGCTGCTGGCTTTCTCTCGGCAGGGTGAATGAGGGGAGCTGGGATGTGCAGTGTTCATCAGACTTGCTGGAACTTGGAAGCAGCATAGGAAGACTAAGGAATGGGTTATTGAGCATTTGGCGTGTTTAAGTAAGGAAGCTGAAATGAAGAACCTGGAAAGTACTAAGAACTATTTTAAGCTATATATGGGTCTGTCTAGTATCTGTAGGTCCTGGTACTACTTGTTATTTGTGTCAACTACATGCTTTGATATCCCTAGCTAGAAAAAAAAAAAATGTTTGCATGTACTTTATATCTGGGTAAACTGGTATAGACAGCCTTCTATTAGCAATTATCAGTTCGGTTTTTTCTGTGATGACTTCGTAATTTGGATAACTTTTCTGTACGCTGATGTTATTTCACAGCCTTTTGTATTTGGAGATCTGGACCGGAACATGAACCACTGGCAAAAATGTTACTTGAACTTTAAATAGTTGAGACACAGCTGTAAAATAATGCTTGTTGAGGTACTACGTGAAATGTTGACATGATATAGTTGCAAATATGTCAGTGTATCCAAACTTGCCAAATTACTGTTGTTCAGTTGTCTATGTGAATAAATAGGTTTTCTGGGAAATCATGCTTAAAACTGTAAACATTTGAAAACAAATCTGAGTCAGTCTCCTGGAGGTCTGGCACATGGGTAGCTGTAGCAGTAGTCCTGAAAGGGGCTGTGTGAGCTTATAGACTCACATTTTCCAAGTTTTCTGTACCCACTGCAGTCTAATTGGTATGACAAAAAGCAGATTAGGGCTATTCTTAAACAAAGAACAAAACCTCAGGGATTAAGAGACTTGCCAAGGGTCGCACAGGTGGTCTCTGCTTGAGTTGGGAACAGAGCCTCAAGCTCTGAGTCCCAGCTTTCTGTCTTGATCACTAAGTGCTGGTGGATGATTTCTCTATCGTGGACATAGAGAAGCTGCAAAGAATTCTTCTGAGTTCATTAAGGTTTCGTTTGTGTGAAAATTATTGAGGGTATTGGCTCCTGTTAATGCAAGAGCTTTTGCATATCTAAATCTGGTTTCTAGAAGAATAGCACTTTTTGCTCACGAATCAGCTCTATTAATGTCTGCACATACAGGCTTTTAAGAAAAAGCTTCATTTAATAAGCAAGGCATTTACTGACTTCTGTTGCTGTCACTGGATTTTCAGGTGTTACTTGTCTAAATCATCCTTGATGACCAAGGATTTTATTTGTCTTGTGAGTTTTTTCTGTTCTGAGTTTGGAGGCTTTTGTTTTTTGTTGTTTGTTTGTTTTTAATCGGTTGAATTTTGTTCACACTCTTGAGAAAAAGTCATCTCACCAAGGAGGAGAAAAGGCATTTTGTGTTTGGGTCTTTCTAGTGGTGTGTCTTTTTTTTTTTCTTGGCTTGTTTTTACTCTGCGGTTGAGTTCAAACCAGGATTGAGAGGCTTTATAGCAAAATACAGGATTTTCTGTTTATCTTGGCAGGTATATTTTCCTTCTGCTGGTGTTCCCTGTGTTTTGTTTGTTTTGGGAATGCCAGCACTGTGTCCTATGAAGAGGAGCAAGGATGTGCCTCCGGCACACAGCTGCTGGAGGAGGCCAGGCTGGCCTTTGCTGGTGTTCACATGGGGCGGGTGCAGAAGCAGGGCTTGTGGCTTTGTTGAGAGGCTGATGTGGGCCTCCTAGAGGAAACAGAGATGGAGGAAGGGAAGCTTTAGAAAAGAGGAGACACAGTAGAAAATTTCAATTAAATACTGGGTAAAAGAGAAATGGAAACCCCACAGACACCAGTGTTTTTTCAAAGTTTATTCTTTAAAAAAAATCACTAGCTGTTGAGATGTGATGCTAACAAGGAAACAGGAAGAGGGAACCTTTTTTTCCCCCAGTTATTACTTCTTCCTGGTTTGGTTGTTTTTCCTTTGTAGTCCTTGGTCATTTATTAAAGGCTGAACGTATATTCAGTTAGTAGATCAAGTGGGAAGCCAGGCTTAGTGTAGTATCATAAAGCAGAAGATGGTAAAGTTGGGGCTGCTTCTTTCCTCACCTCACCCCTTTTCCTTTCAGTTTTGCTTCTCCGTGCTGCTTGCCCCACCCTCCTCTGCTGGGGTGCTCACACATTGCTCAATGTCTTTTGGTGTCTGATGGACGCAGGCTTCCCTGTAATTCACTCCTAGTATGTATTTACTGGGTTATGCCTCTTCTATAACCCTAAATTATAATACTTATACACTGGCTGTGAACACCGAGGAGGACTGGTGTGGATAGGATGAAAGGAGACTCATGAGCTTGTCTATTGTTTTCCTCCCATAGGAACTGCCAGGATTGTTCTGTCTCTCTGAAGATGTTGAACACTGGCTTGTTTAGACCACTACTGCTGTGTAATTGTGATCCATCAAGTAAATTAGCTATTAAGCTAATTGGAAAGGTGAAAACAGCCAGATGTGTGTAAGTTGAAGGAATGTCAGCATAGTGTAAAAATTCAGTGAACATGTGTAGCTGAAGAAACTGCAAAAGACTCAAGGTGAGGTCTCCTTCAGAGGGCTTTTTTAAGTGTCTTGCAGTAGAAAAATCTGAATGAACACTTTCAGACTAGATTATTTCTTCTTTTCACACATAACTTGCCCAGAGCTCTGTTTGCAAGAAAACACCTAGCAATGCATAAAGGATGTTGTAGAATAGCTTTTTGTTGGTTTAAAACCATTTCATGTGTTCCTTCATGTTATCAAAACATGTTTTGCTTTTTAACATTGCTTTTGTAAACAATGGCTTATATTGTGCTGCTGCTGAATTGGACCGATTGTGTTTGCTGACCACATCCCTCAGATGCTCGGAAAGAGGGAAGCGCTTCTCTCGTGGTTCGCTTTCGTTTGTGGCTGACTTGGATCTTGTTATCTGTCCCAAACATTTCTGTACGTGGTGGGCTGTAGTGCAGACTGGTTAGAGGATGGTCACAAGACACGGTTTTGTCACATGCAGTCACAGTTGGTGGGTGAAGTCAGCTCATTTCCTACAGGCAATCCTTTTGCTAAAAATCTTGCAGACTTTGGTAGTGCAGTCTTGCACTGAGAGAAAGAGGAGGAAGTTAACTTTGAGTTGTCCGCAGCTCCTAACTAAAGTTATTAAAGAGTAAAAAGCAACTAAAAAGCCTGATCAGGTTAGCTTTTTACTACTGTACTGAAGACTACATTTTCTGAAAGCCACAGTCCTGACTCTTCTCCTGAGCCAAGAGTTTTCAGGATCATGACTTGTTTTACATATTTAGTGGGCTTGTGAATGAATGAGTGTTTTCATGCTTCAGGGTCTGCAAAGTATGGAAAACTGTGATTTTGAAAGCTATAGGAGTAACTAGTTGTGTATTCTTTTCATAGCATCTAGTTGCAGAAAGTTTGCTTTTTATCATACAGTATAGTGTCTAGGGTGTCTAAAATCCTGGCAAACAAAGCAGTTTGTCATTTAGAATGCATAACTTGGTCTTAGCAGTACAAATTATACTCCTTGCTGTTCCCGGAGACTGCAGTGTCTTGTCAGTAGGGAGCTAGCTCTGATTTCCCCAAAGCAGGGCCCTTATGAGAAGCGCATGGTGTGGTCTGTGGTAACACTCCTATCTGAAGGGTCTGTTGCATAAACAGGGAGAAGGTAATTCCATCTGCCTCCTCCAAAAGAAATCTCTACTGAAAATGCTAATGCAATATCTCTCAAGCAATGGCAAGGTGATACCAACAGCAGTTCTGATTTCAAACTACAGAAAAAGCTGAAGTATCAGCACTGAGGGTACAACATTTGCATGTTAAACATATAAAAGGCATTCCCGTAGGAAAAGAGGGTTATCTGGCAAGAAAAGGAAAGCAAATTAAACAGGTTCGATCATTAGTCAGTTAACTGTGTTTACATGCCTCTCATGAATTTAAAAATACGGGAATTGAACCACTCTGCATACACGTAATTTTGTTGTAATCTCTCAGCATAAGCATGCATATTATAATCTTAAATGAGAACTTTTTCTGTTACTATAAATTATTAGAATTCCTGTTGAGGTGCTTCAGACTGGATACAGATTTTTGGAAAGCTAAATGCTCAACTGAAGAGAAAGATTGTCTTCTATGGTGCCTTGCACTGTATTGGTCATACTCGTTTACAGGGACAGGTGGACATGTGCCTTTTATATGAAAATGCAATCTGCTCTCTTGGCAGTCCTCTAATGAGAAAAATTGTTCCAAGTGCAACAGCCTGGTTCCTTGAGGAGTTATCTTGTGTCTGCTCTTCTGTCATCAGAAGGACTCCATCCCTTCCTCCCAGCCCTCTATCTGCAGTGCCCACCCCAGCCCCTGCATCTGCTAAAGCGTTCCTGACAGCTCTGCAGTAGCTGGCATCTTTCCTTGATCCCTGGTTACCATTTGGTCAACAAGAAGTGTGGTGCAGTGGCCAGTTTGGTGTTGCTGAGCTCGCTCAGGGGACTGGGCAGAAAATGAGCAGCTGGTCTCAGAGCAGCTCTGTGCTAGCAGGGAGTTTGGGCTTGTCTCCTCAACTGTCCACCAGCTTGGATGAAACTTAGCGTGAGGCACATATGTTGTGTGAGACCTACCCTGAGCCTCAGCACTTGTCTGAAACTGCTCCATGGGCAGGATGGTTTGGGAGGAGGGAAGAGAAGGGGCTTAGGGAAAGCAAGGGGCTGCGTAAGTGTCTGAGCTAAAGCAGGAACTCTTCCTATGATTTTACTTTCTTGTAGCCATGATCACTCATTGCTGCAAGTGCTTCCTGATTGCCTTTTAGATGTGGACTGTAAAGCTTTTCATCTTGCTTTGAAAGGGCTTGGATAGCATGAGTATTTAGTATTATGGAAAATTACTTGTCTCAAGTTTTTCTCTGTTTACAGCAGTAGGAGATTTCTGTATGCCTCTAAAGGTAGAACAGTGATCTAAATGTCACTTTCATTTTTAATCAGGGGTTTTATGTTCCTTCATCACTTATGAGTCTATATTTTCCAACAAGATGCTATGGATAAAAGGACTGGAATTTTTAGCATACGTTTCATATGTTACTTTGAGGTAATTGACCCTCTACATACAGTGAACTTCAGGTTCTTCTGTCTGTTGAAATTTCAATAATAAAAACTTTGTTCTCTACTGGTTCATATTTTTATGAGTTAATGTAATTTGCTTTTCATAATCAAAGAATTTACAGGGTTAAACAATGAGTGTCAGAGGTGAGTTCTCATGTACCTGTGATAGTTGAAATACTTGGATGGCACTGGACCTGCTTTTACTCTTGGAACTTAAGACTGTGATGGAAAATGGGAGTAAGATAGCTTTTAATTGTCTGCCTAAAATTGTGTCTGTAGATGCTGAGGGTTCATGCCATTCGTTTTTTACCCATTCAGTACATCACTTTCCTACAACTGTAAGAGTTTATGCTGGTTTAACATGTACTTTCCTTACAAGTGTTACAAACTGTAGGTTCCTGAAACAGCTTTTATGGAGTTTTGATCTCAGTCATTAACTTCTTCCAGCTGGTGCATAATTTTCCTGTAACAGGATGTATACCCATTTTTTTCTCATTAGAATGTATAAAATGTAACAGAAACATTTGGGAAGTAAGCACAGACCACTTCTCTTTTTGTGTGTGTAAGCTGTATCTCCACCAAGGTATGAATCAGGTATGAAAAGGATAATGATATTGCAAAAAATTCATTTGTTCTTTTAGCCATTTACCCAATATTACCTCCTTCTGCTGTCACTGAACTGTTTTCTGTTGGGTGTCCTTAACTCCTCTCCATCAAGAAACAAACAAGCCAGATTTTTCCCCACTCTTCTGCTTTCCTTCCTCTCCACAATCTTCAATGGGATTCCTAATCTTTGACTGTCTTCCCTTATCTGTGCTAGAAGTCAAGTTCCCCTCTGCAGCATTTCAAGCCTCTGCTTTTCCTTTTGTCCCTAAAGACCAAATGGCTCATTCGTTCATTTTTCATCTTTTCTTTCGACTCTTAAAATTGTCTTGTGAGATTGTCAAAGACAAGTGGATCACAGGAGCAGCATGCTTTGCCTTTGCAGTTTCTGCAGCAGTCTCTCTGGTGCTATAGATGGTGAAGCATTGTCTTAAAAGTGAAGCATGGAACCATTTTAATCATATGATCTACAGAGAGAGGGTTTCAAATCAACATTCTTTGATTTGTGATATTTCACTTATGCATCTCGATGTGTGTTTGTCTCCAGAGTGGGGGATTTTTATACATCTCTTGTGAAGTGCTGAGCACAGAGATAGCTATTTGGGGTTGTGCAGTTTTATTCCTTTTTTTAAACCTTTTTGTGACAAAAATTTAGAGCTTGAAGTAATTCATCTAGAATTAGGCAGTCTGCCAGTGCAGTGAGAATGAAGCAAAGTTTAGATTAAATTTAAGTAGCCTTGAAAGAAACAGACATTATTTGTTTGAAGAGACCTGAACTGATAGATAGTTATTGTATAAGCTGATTTGCAGTTGTGTGTGGTAGACTTAAAACTTATGTAAAATGCCTCATCTACTGCCTTGTCATGGGTGTGAATGCAGAGAACCTGTTACTGTACCATTCTTCATGACAAGTAGTCATTGCTTTTAGCTTTGTCAAGTTTGGATTAAAAAAAAGAGAGAAAGGACGTGTATTTCCACATATTCATATCAATCTGTGATTGATTGAAGCTTTTCACATCTGTTGGTTTGTCACCTGCAGATTTACCCTGAACATTGCTGAAAGGTGCCCAAAACTTGAAGCAGAGTTTGGTTTATATTCTGATAAGTCCTATGTGACTAACACTCAAGTGGGTTTTTTTACAGTATCTGGAAAAGAATGCAATGGGATTTTAGTGGGGATGTTTTGTGTGTGTGTATTTTTATCTGTTTTAATCTGCTGCTTCTTAAGTTGCATGTTGAGGGGTTTAAATAATTGTCTTTTTTAAAAGTTTGACTTCAGCTTTGTAATTGCATACAGAGATATTATGGCTGTGTTCCATGGTAGATGCCTGCTGAGATAAAGCTAAAACAGCAAGTGGTGCAGAGAGTAGGCGAGAGCTTCTGTAATAATTCATAATTTAGACAAATTCTAAATTTTGACAATGGAAAGCTTAAAGACCATTGAGTACTAGATTCAGTTATTTTTCCTCTTTTGTGTGCCTATTTTCTGTTAACATCCTCCAAGCCGTAAATATGCTATGTTTCTCACTACTTCCCACACCTGCAGAACCCTATTGCCTAGTTAAGAGTGGAAGCAGGGATCTGTTGGTGAGCAGCAGCGATGGTCTGGGAGAGCTTTTAGGCACATGCAGGGAGGCCTCAGGAGCTGCTCTTCCGTGCCTCGGGATTTGAGGTCGTCCCCTACCACGTGGCAGTGCTCTCCTCTTGCTGCAGGCCTGCTCTGGAGTCTTTAGACAAGCAGATGCACACCCTGGTCCCATCCCAGATGATGCTTCTGTGTATCCTCTCAGGCAACAACGGGTTTAAGGGTCTGGGCCAACTCACACCTAGTTGTAGGAGTTTAGAAGCAATCACTCTCCTAATCTAACTTCCTACAGCTCACTGTGGTCACTGACTTTTGTGTTAAACCGGCAGCAGCCGTTTCTTGTGCATCACAAACATTAGTTCCCACCAGAATGCCCCACTCAAGTACTTCACCTGCAGCCAAGGATGTTCTTGCAACTGTGTTACAGTTACCTAAGAAGAAGTTAATTCCCTTAGTAGGAGCCATGCATGCATCAAGCCCTGCTTGGTTCTTATGAGGCAGCGTGCCAGCCCTGCTGTGTTACATCCAGGGTTTTGCCCTGGGGGCCCTAATGCATCTCTGGGGCGCAGCACAGTTCTCCCCTTGGTACGCACTGCATTAGGATTTACAGTATTTCAGTTAATGTTCCTCCAGTCCTGAGTTTATGCTTTCCAAGAAAGTGTGGTGAACTGTCAGCAGGCAGGTGAGCTCTGAGGATTTTTTTGGTTTTGTTTATTTGCTGAAAGCAATAGTTACTGAATGAGAGCTCTTGGATGATAGGCTCTGCTCTTTTGTGTGCTTGCCTCTCTGTTATCTCTGGGCTACAATCAAAGATTTAGTCTGGATGTTCTGGAGTATCCAAAAATCCCTTTGCAGTGGCTTGTACAGTCTTTGTGCTGTCACTTTTTTCATACTCCTCAGTAATCTGGTACTTAAGTGAGACCTTGTGCAACAAAATGGTGTCCTTCTGACCTTGTCTTCTATCCAAAATTTCCTGTCCTTTTATTACCAGTGTTTTTTTCCCTCTGCAGCACCTGGATCTTTTTTTATGTCCCTGGGGAGTTGCTGTTATTTCTTCCTTTTTTGCAAAGAATCTAGAGGGTGTAGATTTAGCTACAGCCAAGCATTGTCTCAGGATGTTTCAGTCGAAGTAAGGTTTAATGTGTAACATTTTGTTTACAAAAAGAACAAGCAGTAAAGCTTCCAGCATCAAAAGATGGCAGCATTTGTTATCAAGCAACTTGATAAGGCATATATGAACAGTTTCCCTTAATCACCATGAGAAGTCTTTAAACCTTTGTTTATTCCATAAATATTTTTGTAATTAAAAAAAAAAATACTAAATATTTATTAGTTTTTACAAGTCCAGCTTGTTGAAGACAGGAGTTCCCCATCACGACTCTCCCACAACTTGTTTTTAAATGACATGTTTTTCAATACAAAACTTCCTTGAAGGGCTGAGTCCAGGAGCTTGGCTTATTAATATCTTGATAGGAATTCGTGTAGGTTATTACATTACTGGCTGCTCTCTTGTCAATGTATTGCTGGCTGAAAATCAGCTCTTACCATAGGTAGTTCCATATTTAACCTCAAGTGGCAAATACCAGTCAAACCTGACCAACATTGCAAACTTAAAACTTCGTTTAGGGAATCCAGTGATGTAATGCGTGAGAGGAGGTCAACTTGCTGGGCAGTTTGATTTCTTCCATTACTCAGTGAACTTAGTGACAGCAAAATCCTCCCCTCAGAAAACAGAGTGCCTAATACTTTGTAAGGAGATTTACAAGGAGATCTTTGCCCACAGAGTTTTGCAAATAGATTTTATCCTCACGTTTGGGGAAACACTTGCTGCAAGCTGGGCCAGTAATTAGGCAAGGAAACAATTGATTTTGGAAGAGTCTGAAGCCAAACATGAAGAAGGTCCGTGCCAGCTGCTCATCGTTCTCGCTGCTGGCTGAGGGTTCAGGTCTGCAGGTCACAGCAGCTGTGTCTGAAATTTTTGTTCTCCATGAACTGGCACCTCTGTTCCCCTGCCATCGTATCTCACAGCTGTGTGGAATGGATAAATAAAGACTGTTGCTTATTTTCATCTGTCTGGTGTAGAAGTAAATATATTTACTACTAATGTCCTGAGGCATAAGACAGTCAGCTTTAAGTGACCTTTATATTCAAGGCAAGTATTGTTGGGCAGTCACAAACTGCAAATTAGGGTTCTTTTTATGAAAAAGAATTGGTAAATTGTTAATTACTTGAAAAATACTGTTATGAAAAGGTATGTTTTTATTTTACATATACTGTCAGTTTCTGGTATTACCTGCAGAACACCTGATCTTGTGCAGTGTGTGTAAGACAGCTCTGTACAGCACAGTGTTGGTCAACACCAGATGATTCTCCTGTTTGTCACTCCTGTCTCTTGCAAGTGTCCTCGTACAGCTACAGAACTACTGGAGTTATTCCTAACACAAAAAGCATTTTCACATGTACAGATACTTGAGTGTAGCATTACTATGAGCTTGATCTGGCCAGCCTGAGGATAAATACCTCTCCTTCAAATGTAAATGTAATTAATTAGTAGTGTGGACATTAGCTAACTCCACTCAGATGCTTCTGAGTTTCCGTATCTTTCTGTCCATTCCGTTTTATCCTATTCCCTGATGTGCCAGAGAGAGCACAGCTCACTGACTGATGCAAGTAAGAGCTCTTTGTCTTTCAAGAAGAAATCAGACTTTCTTTAGGCTCTGTCTGATAGCTTAAAGGCAATATTGGAAACGATTTATGCACAGCTCTTCCATGCTACTAAGCAATAAAGCTGTTACTGTTATGATAAAACAGAATTTTTGTTAAAGAATGAAGTCCAGTAGTATGAGTAACCAGCTGAAGAAAATGTGTAGAAGTAATTCTAGGGTTTAAAATCCATCAAAATGCAAATAGAATGAGCAGTGTCATTAAATAGCTGAAGGAAATCAAGTTACATTATGGGGTTTTTGAGCAATTACGGTAAATTGAAAGTGAGCAGTGCTTCTTGGGGAATAGGGCTTTTCAGGGACAGCTCTAGCATTGCTAGAGCTAAATGCTAACTTCTTATTTAGAAAAATCCTTTAGTTATTTGGGCTGATACATCTCTTAATACACTATAGTCAGTGTGGATGCAAGTGTGGGACTGAGGCTGACCTGGCAACACTTCTGCATGCTGACCAAGTGTAACTCTTGGTTTTGAAGTCATTTAAAAAGTGCAGGCACCCTTGCTGAGAAGACCATTAGGAGACCTTTGGTATAACTTTCAAGAATATTTTGTAGCTGCAGAGGTAAGGAGCCATCTGTAGGATTTTGTGGGTTCCAGAAGTCAGCTGCCTTTGGGGCTATGTTTTTGAACTGTGGAAGTGGTACCACAGAATTTACTGTTCCCACAATACATGGCAGAAATCTTCCCAGTTGTCATAGCTAAACTCATTGCTAAATGTAACTCGGTACCCAAAAAGTATCTTGCATTGCTTATGCTAATTTCTGCTGTAGACTGTTTGTATTTATGCATATACTCTCTGCATTGAGGCTGAAAAGACCTTGGGTAAATAAAAAGCTGCTTCATTATTGTGATAAGAGAGTATTTTCTGGGCTGCAAGCCTCTGGCTGCTCTAAGTTACTTGTTCTAGTGAAAGAATCATTTTCACATTGCTTAGACCATAAATCACAATGATAGCTGGTAACAAGTAACAGAAACATTCTGCAGTGCAGCTTGAACTGCCTTGTTTGAAATATTAATTCATTTTGCTTGGCCCTGGGATAATGCTGCTTTGAATCCTGTAGCAATGGGCATGGCAATCATGAGCATAGGAAATGTGATCATAAAGCAGAGCATCCCCCTATGTACCAGTGTCTCTTCCCTGGCTGCATTTTCTTCCTCCTGTCTCCCCACCCCAGATTTCTAACACACTTGCACTGTGTGTTAGAAGGCACCTGCAGTGCCTTTGAAGGCATCATCCTGTGATCACTTGAGGTCACAAGGCCACTCTCTGGAGTGCTCTAGCTGAGCACAGGCTGTGTGAGCAGTTTGGGCTCTGGCTCAGGTGCTCTAAGGCATCGGTGGCCCTGACAGCATTTCTTGCCCCTCTCATGACTGGCTATGAGCCGGGACAGTGAGAGGCCACTCGCTGCCATTCCCCTTCCCCTGCAATGCCCCGCTGTTTGTGGACACACGCACTTGCAGTGTAGTCGCTGCCAACTTCATTGGTGGCTCAGACATGACCCCACGTGTCTGAGAAGGCGAGTGCTCGCTTTTGCTCTGTCTGCCACAGGGAAGTGGGCGGATGGTTAAGAGGGGTAACTTTATACACCCTGGCAGCCAGAGTTGTCCACCACAGGCCACACTTCTGAGACAAGCCTCGAGTCCAGACCTGGCTGATGGTGCAGCCGTGCTGCAGACCAGCCCCAGGCAGTGCTGCTGCTGCTGCTGAGGCACATGGTGTGCCAGTGTGACTCTCCGTGCTGCCTCAGCGCAAAGGCCTGTGGAGCCACATCTCTGCAGCACCATTCTGTAAAATGTTGCTTTCTGAATCCCCTGGCACTGCACTGGGAGCAGAGAAACCTGTGTCTTATTCCTGGATATGTGAAGTTGAAATACATCAGTCTAGAACCGTATGAAGATAAAACAATTCTGAGCTCATATGGCTCAAATTTCTGCAAAGAACATTCATGGTGGCAATTGAGTGTGTAATTCCTGGAGCCCCACAGCCTTTTAGCAGGGACCTGGCAGCATCTTCCTGTGTTGGCTTTTGGCTACATGATGCTGTCAACTCAGTCACCTTGAGTCATTTTTCTAAACTCCTGGCTGTTCAGGGAGGAGAGGACCTAGTGAGTGCCTGCCAGTTGGGAAATAAGAAATATCTTAGTCTGGGAAGGTCACAGAATAAAGGCTTTTATAGAACGGTGGAGAAGTGCTGAGGTCTTTGTGTTTTGTTGTTGCCCTGTAAGAGAAGCCAAATGAGTATTTGCTCAAGGAAAATTACCCATTGTCGTGCTTGTATCAGTAAAGAGTGTTTCTGTCAGCTTCTTGGGAGTGATTAAGGTCCGCATTTGCAAATGGAAATTATGTAAGCATAAGCCTAAGTTACACTTTCTCTAAAATGCCATTTTCTGAACAAATTAAACACTGAGATGATGTCAGTGGTGCTTGCCTTTGCAGACAGGGCAGTGCCTGTGGGGGGTTTCTGTTGAATTTCAGTACTGGTAACTTCTGGAAATATACAAGTGTGTGTGTATAGGTGTGTATGTATAGGTGTATATATATATATATATATATATATATACACACATATATGTTTATTTATTTATACCCTTTTTATTAAAAGCTGAGAAAAGTTAAGGCTGTGCATCTGGTGAAGGGATGCGATTGCACTTTTATCATTTCTTCCCACCCTTAAGGAATGTCAGCCAAAATGTGAATGTTACTTTGAAATTTGTGGAAAGGCTGGAATAACCGAAGTGTGACTCCTGCTAAGGGCCATCGTGGGCGTGGATGGGGAAATAAGCACAGCACTTCAGTAACGAGATCAGTTCTTGTCCTTTGCTGTACTTCTATATTAGTTAGAGTTACATTTCTTCCTCTGCAAGGAGCATATCTAGCTATGGTTGGAACATGCCTTTTAGGGAAGTAGGAAGATGTGATGGGGGGGTAGGGGGGGGACAGTTTATTCCAAGCTTGAAGGCAAATGTCTTGTCTTTGAGCATGCCTCTTGCAAGGTCTTGGGAGATCATAGCACCTCTTTGCCTCAGAAAAGAGAGATTTGGGTTTTTCCAATTACTGAGTGAGTCAGAAGATGCTTGATCACTTCATAGCAACACTGAAAATAAGCCTGAGACTAAAAGCAAACCAGCTCCCTAACATATTTTTCTTTCAGAGATGAGATATTCTGAGACGTTTCCTTGAAGCAGTTTAAAAAACACTCCAAAGCTTTCTGAAGTTGACATTTCTATCAGTTCACACTCCCAAGAGGAAAGCTTCCAACAAGTGACATTTCTCCCCAGTTTCATTTGTTATACGGTGAATGATGTCCCTGTGTCCGCAGGATTATTTCCTGTGATAAAACTGTAGGCTTCTGCCTCTTTCATCCTTGTGACATAGGTGAGATGAAAGATAACAGACAACAGTGTGCAGAACAGTGTCTAGGAAAGTGTAACTAACAACTGGGGGTCATAAAGGAAAAAGACTCTTTGTTGCCAGGGGTGATGCTAGGTGTCTAAATCAAAACTGAGACAACTTTTTCCTCTGTGAAAGTCAAAGGTTCAATTTCTGCTTGTCCCTAAGTGGATAGAGTTATAAAGTACATTTGAATCCAGCCTAATAAAGGCTATATGGTGTATTTTGGAGGTAGTATTCTGTAGAAAGTCATCCCACATATTTCAAATTGTATGCTTCATCCTTTGGGGCCCCAAAACGTTGGGAGGTCCAGTGTATAAGCTGTTCAATGGACCAGCTGACAGTGTGTTGCACCTGTACATCCCTGGGCAAGCTGCAGCAGTATGAAGTTCAGTGTAGGCCTGTCTGCTTCTCTTTACAAGCAGGTTTGCTGCACTTCTTCTTCAGTCTGATTTTGGAAGCCCTGAGGTAGTAGAGGTAAAGCTCTGCACTGCAGTCAGACAGCGCTTGTTCACTTTGTTCAACTCCCCTGCTGCTGCAGCACTGAGAGGTTTCATCCTTTGAAATTCTGAGGCTACAGTGAAAAACTCCATGTGCCTAAGTATGCAAGTGCCTGCTTCTGAGCTCTTTGCATGGAAGTAAACTGCAACTTTCACTGTCTGGTTGTGTTTTATCCTTCCCTGGCAATATCCTTCTAGAACTTTATAAGTCTTCTCACAAAACCAGGAACTTAATACTGAGGAACAAATCCAAAGAATATTTTTTCCTTTTGTCACAGAGCAATAGACTGATACGGCAATATATTTTAAAATCCTGAAAAGAGCAGCTGTTTTACACCACTTGTGTTTCTGATTCATGGACGGTTTGTGTTGATTGCAGGGCTTAAGGCACTAAGTTTTGCTGACACATCTGTCTAGTGTACAGTGCTGTTGCATCCTGAGGTTAACATATAAATCATAAGCATTTATTTTGTTTAAAAAAAAATCAATAAGCAAAAAGGCAGTGCTGCCTTGGGATTTTCCCCCCATCCCATGCCCCAAACAAGAAGCCATGTTTCAAAAATGTTTGAAATGAAAATGGTGCTAATTCAGCAGAAGCTGGCGGCCATATCTAAGCATCAGAAGTAGTAGAGGAGAAAAGTGATAGGGAGCAAACTTGTAACTGCAGGCCAGGGATGGGACCCACAATAGCAATGTCATGTTCTGTGAGGTTTTTGCCCCTCATGCAGAGTTCAAAAGCAAGAATTGATTTCTTGCTAGAATACACAGGTTCTTGTTAGACGCCCTGCCTAGCAAATACTTTAAAGTCCTTTTTTACGTAAAGATTGACTGTTAACTTATGTGAAGAAAGGCTTTGCTTTGTAGTATTACGATCCTGTAAAACTGTTCATGTGCCTTCTGCTGAGTGAATTTGGACTAGTAGGGCTGCTGTTCATTTTATCTACTTGACAATGGGCATTAGAACAGTGAAAAGGATAGAAACGGTAACATTTAACTTGCATGAGACAGGAGAGAACAGGACATCTTTTATTTCTTCTGAGGATGCCAGGACAGGATGAAAATCACAAGAATTTCCATGTTGGCTTTTACCTCAAATTGCAGGAGTTTCTTCAATGAAAATTGTTCTACACAGTCTAATAACTGCATTCTAACCTAAGGGACCAATGTATGAAAGAGAAATTATCTTCTGGTACTGTGAAACTTAATTAATTTTTTGAAGGTTATTTAGGGATCTTTTTGATGAAGTCCCACATGTGATAAAATACTATCTTTTCTTTTTCCTTGTTTTTGCTTGTAAAATCTGTTCATTATTTTGAGTCTTAAAACATCAAATTTGGCTCACAGCTCTGTTTTGTGCTGAGGGCAGAAATGAGGCTACAGATTAAGAAGTACTTCAACAGAATTATTTCCAAAAAGATTTCCTGAAGTTTTATACATAACTATGTTCTCCCACTGCCAACAGAGGATAATTAAGAACTTTTTTATATTTCTTGTCCAAGGAAATACATGTTTATGAATGAATGTATGCAAAGGTGTTTACTTAAGATATGGGGAGCCAAAGAAAGCTAAATCTAAAGTACTTCTGGTACTTTTTAAAGTTAAACAAACATACTCTGCAATCTTATTTTACTTTTCACTTTTTCAATAATTTTTATCTTTGCCTTGCATTTTTGAAAACATTTTAAGTGGGTAAATAACACATTAGTAAAATTTTAAGCCAAAACACTCACAGGGTTTGCTTTAAAAAAATTTGCCTTCTGAAGCATGCAGTGGAGTTTCAGGCAGAAACATGGGAGCGGGCTGTGCAAGTATGCATAACTAATGTGAAATGAAGCTGTTCTTTAGGATTGACCTCTTTGAGTTTGAAGCCAACATTGTTCTATTCCAAATGGTAATTTCTTCCTCCTTTAGGTGGAAGGAACCAGAACCTTTTCCATTAACTTTGCAGTGGCTTCTGTATACAGACAGAGGGTGGATGTTTAATGGAAAGGGAGGGGAGCAAGAAAAAAGGAAAACACTCTAAAACACGTCTGACAAAAAGAGGTCATCTGTACATTGAGATATCATCTCATTATGTCTCGTTGCCCATAAAAAGAGGCACAGGTGCATAATACAGCTGTAGACCCTTTCCCTGTAGGTATCTACAGATAAGTGACAAATGCCACCTCTGTAACAAAGCAGCCCTTAAGAAGGAAGTCTGCCGGGCACACTCAAGCCCTGCAGATTTAAGAGTCTCATGTGCCTCTGGAAAAAGCTCTTTTGAATGGTTGCACAGGTTAATGACAGTAGAAATGTCAGAGCTGGGAGAGGGGAAGCAATGTGTGGTGAGGTAAACTTCAGGAGCATTGTGTGCTCTGTTAAGATTTTGCTCATGCAGGTGACCAGAAGCTTACATTTACTGTGTAAGATGGAGTCAGGAAGAATTCTTTCCTCTTTGAGTTTCAGTAATTCAGTGTCCAAGGAAAAGATCCAGCAAGGGAAGTGATATAAACACAGCAGCCAACAAGTACAGCAGCTCTCTGCTCAGCATCATCCCTGAGCTGATAAACTGAGTGTGAAGGTTTTGGAGAAGCCTGAGGGCAGAAAGATGTACTAGTCAGGCAGTATACAAGGTAGATTTGAACAATGGCATTTGCTGTTGGCATAAAAGGAGATGAGGCTATAGGAGATAAGGAGGTGGAGAGATTTTAACTATGCCTGAAGAATTCAGGTCGGGGGGAAAAAAAGGCAAAAAATAGTATGTGACAGGAAGAAAGAAGTGGGGGTGGGGGGAATTAAGGAAGTAGGTTACATGTAACAGTTTCACAGGGATTTCTGTAAGAACTTTATGCTTTCCAGTGGTACACCTGTTGGCCTAGCTGTTGAGTCAGAAAAATGAGTTAGGTGCATACAGGAAGGGGAATATGCATAAATTCTGTCTAATTATTGTCTGTGGAGTGTTCCCGCTTCATTAGCCCAGGGAACTGCATCCCTTCAGCTCTTCCAGTAACTCTACAAGCATCAAGGGCTGGCAGGAGGAATATTGACTCCTGATTCAACCCAGTGTTGGATAGAGAGGCTCTGATAACACCTGAAGTATGCTTTGGAACAAGTCAACTACCTTGTTTGTCTCACCTTTAGCCAATTATTTAATTCTGTACAGATTTACCTAACTTTTTTTTTCTTTCTCTTCCAGTTACTATTTCTTCAACTGCCGAAAAAGGTAATATTTTAAAGTTTTTATGAAGATGTGAATAGCTGCTTTGCATGCAGATCCTAAGGGACACAGTTTAAATGTATTCCTTTATGTGTGAGCTCTGTGTAGTGAGTAGATTAGTGCTAAGAAACAAGATAAATATTGTACAGTTGAGTCTGTTTTGTTTCTAATAGCACAAAGTTAGGATGATGACAAGAACTGTGACTAATGCAAGTAATGTAACTATGATTTAAGTTTGCGTTTATTTTTAAATGGGTACCTACTAAGAACAGAAAAAGGAGAAGAGAGAAGGAACTGCGGCACATCCACAATTCCATTTTCTGTTTAGGCCTGTGATCTGAAAGACTTCTGGAAGAGGATAAATTATTGTTGTACTGCTTAATATTTTCCAGACATCTTACCAAAATCCTCAGAACTCCATTCTTAAGGAGTAGTTAGAATTGTGCAAAACACAATCATTTCAAAAGTGGCTACACATTATAATTTTAATTTTCTAGGCCAAGTGTTTGAGGCCTTGTTTTGAGAAATTTTAGTCTTTATATTGGCTTTAGCAAGTGTATGCCACAGTGGGTAGTAGTACACAGTGACAGAGATACAAACTAACCAAAAATAATTTTAGCATATTGTTGCTGGTATATTTTTTGGGAATTCATTCCGGTTTATGGGGGAACATGAGTGGTAAATTAAGCACATTTGCACTTTAACTATCCACAAAGGGCTGTTTCAGACTGGTAAAAGCTCTCATCTCTTAAATATTTTGCAAAAATGCACAGGACTGGCAGCTAATCTGGCAGTTTTCTTCCTGGTGAACATCTACCAGAACACTGTAAAAAGAAGGAATCTTGATGGAATTTGTCATTTTTCAATTTCTAATGGAGAGCTGAAAGAGTAGGAAAATCTTCAAAATAAACTGTAAGCCAAACAAGATGCGAACTTGTGTTGCACCAGATTTTTTCATCCCATTTTTCAGCTGGGCTTTACCTTGACTTCATGCAACTCTGCAAGCTGCTGCTGTACTTGCTGTTGACCTGTAGATGAATAAGTTTTGCTTTCTAATTTCTTCTTGCCATGGAAAGGCAAGATCCATGTATCAGTTAAGGAAGTCTGGCAGAGCAGTGTTTGTGTTACAAAGTGAGATCTTTATTTCAAATGCAGTGCCTATCTGGCTGAAACAGGTTCTTCCAAATCTACCAGAGGAGGAAAATGCTTAGGAGGAAGGAGGTTAATTAATGAGAGTGACAGTATCACTGGAACCTGTTAGGCTCTTAATAGCTGTCACCTGCATGCTGCTTGCACCTCCCAGTCTGATTCATGTCATAGGCATGAATTTATCCACCATGAAAGTTGATTTTAAAAATGACATGTGGAGTCTTTTTTCATTTGAAAAGAAAGCTGGCATGAGTTTTCTAAAGTTCTTACAAGTTAGCTCGCGATAGCCAGGAATCAACATCAGAAGAGTTGAAAGACCAAAGTGCCAGAAACATTGTGTAAATCAATAAGGTGCATCTTAACAAGTGTATTTTGCTCCATATTTCAGTGTGAGAAGTGCTACAGTAAAATGATTTGAATATAATGGCAAGTTTGGATTAAATTAGTGGTGATTTCTTCACCCTGTTAAGGCTCATTTTTTTTCTTTGTTATTTTATATTCTTGTCTAGTTTTATATCCATTAGGATAGGGGAATACAGTCAACTCTGAATCTCTGTTAAAAGTATAATATACTACTTATGTAAGTTACAATAAGTTATGTATTATTGCCTCTCTGTAATCTGATTCTGTCTTGGAAGTAGTATTAAGAATGATTCAGAAAAGAATGTTAAGGGCAGATCTTAGGAGGGCTTAGCATATTTTAGGAGAATTCTGAGAGCACCTCTTAAGACACTGTCTTCCTGAGGCCATAAATTTGGTATAGTATGCATCAATGCCTTTAAAGAGAACTGACTTCACTTGGTTGCAGCATGGCACCAAGAATCCTGAATTGCCTTAATTTAGCCAGGAGTTCCTTGTGTCTCTGAGTCTGGCTAAACTGGCAGATTCTGGGGTTTGAGGTTTTTGTTGTATTTTCCATCTAGCTTGTAATTACAAGAAAATGAGCTGACTAGAAATTAATCCGGTCTACATTTGTACTGAAAACAGATGCAGGATGCTTCAGGGAATAGTCTGTAGAGCTACTGATACCCAAAGTGGTGGGTAGATGGACTGTAAAGTAAAGCTAAAATGGTATCTTCCCTCCCTCTCATTTCCTGGGGAGCACTGAAAGGACAGTTATGTGTAATCACAGTAGGAATGGCAGCATGGGAGCAGGAAAAGAAGCAAGAATTCATGCAGAGTGAAGCCAGTATGGACTGCCAATTGCAGGATCTTTCCCTGAGTGGTGCCCATCACTGGCTACTGAGTACTGGCCCTTGGCTTTTAATGATGGTGACAGATTGCAAGATCTCAGTTACATGAAAAGCACTTTAATAGCTGCCTCTATCTAACAAATACTGGTAGCACTGGCACAGCTCTGTACCCTTGATGCAGCCGGCCATGGTCCCTGTCATTCTGTGTGGTTTAGGGGCATTTACAGCCTGTGACAAAGCTTTATGGTTCTGCTCATTGACACAGTGTGTGTGCACTGAAAATAATCCTTTAAAAGGATCTGAATTCTGGCATGATTTTTATGGACTGAGTAGAACTGTTTACTGTGTAAGTTAGTTTTGCTGTGCCTTGCCCTCCCCTGTATCTCATTTCCTCTTTCCTTCTATTCAATTTCTCTCACCCTCTTCTCCACCAAAGTTCTGATCTGTGCCACTGATTTCACTCCAGTTTTATGTCCTTTTCTCCTCTCTTCCAAACTATTTTCTCATGCTTTAATTGCTTAACCACATTGTGTTTGAATGTAGAGTATGTTTTCAATAACAGAAAACTTCAAATAATGCATTACCCACTACAGTAATACACAAGTTCTTTCCTATCAGGAGACAGATTTAGGATGGCTTTAGAAAAGGGTTTTGTTTCTGGCATTTTGAGTCAGCTCCACAGCTGAAAATTTGCCAAGTCTGCCTGTAAGGTTGGAGGAATCAGAGGCAAAGGTAAAAAGAAGAATTCTTTGATGAAAGCTCAAATGCAGTTTGTTTGTTTTCATTGCAATAAGCAGTGAAAATCCTGAAAGATGATAAAGCCATGTCTTCTATGGCTCTGCACAAGCATTTTCTGAGCTATTGGAGGTTCCCAGAGTTTTGAGCCTTTTTTGCCATCCATGAAGTACATTGTACAGATTCTTAAAGGACTCTGTACAGAAAAGTAGGTCAAATTTCCTGCTTAACTGCAACTGAAGGTAATATAAATGACGATAATATAAATATTTAATATGACTTCTCTAAGACTTGCTGTTCTGGCACAACTGATCTGTTTCCTCTTGACGAGTGATAAAGGAAACCAGGAGAGGAAACAAGATTGGAAGGAGCTTCCTGGGTCATAAGGTCTGGATTTCTGGTCTTTAAGACAGCAGTACCATGCAGACTCATTAGAAAATTTATTGAACTCCCTCCTAAAGCCAGCTACATTTTATTGCCACTGTGACTGCAATAGGACTTTTCCACCTTGTACTTCTCAGATGATTTGAAAGAAGATAGTAAGAAAATCTTTAACTCACATGTGGCATGACTGGAGTACAGTACTCTCCTAACCTGTTTGGGGATTTTAACTGTCATTGATGGCCAGTGCCTTCTGTAATGGCACAGTACTGTGCTGTTTCTACTAGAAGCAGAAACTGAATTGAATTATGTAGGTCAGTAAGTAATCTATTACTTTGTGATTTGTGAACAGAATTACGGCGTCATCTTCATCCAAAAAGATCAGTCACTTACATGCCAGAAGCGAGGCTGGGTCCTGTCCTGGGGAAGGACATGTTACAGGGACATGGAGTGATAGGACAAGGGGAGAATGACTTCAAACTGAAAGAGGGCAGGTTTAAATTAGGTATTAGAAAGAAATTCTTTATTGTGGGAGTGGCAAGGCAGCAGCAAAGGTTGCCCAGAGAAGTTGTGGATGATCCATCCCTAGAAGCTTTCAAGGTCATATTGTGAACATATAATAAAAATATTGTTTCCTTGAGGAAGAGCAGCCATCACATTTGGGGAGTTAAGGTGGGTGTTCTGGTTTTTTTTAAGTGAACAGTCCTAGAGTGCCAAGTGTGGTTGTTTAGCCCTCCTCAAAGATGATCAGGGGCTTTATTTCTTGTTCTTTTCAGCTATATTCACCAAATTCTTATTTGTATTTTATTGCAGTTGTCTACCTTGTAGTTTTTCATCTGTCATTCGTCATGTTTGTATGGTCCTATGGGAAGACAATTTTCACATCTCCTGCAACCCCCTCTAATGAGGTAAATATAATGTTAGGAAAATGTCAGTGCCTTTTTTATAAATAGCTGAACTGTTTTCAGTGATGAAATTTGTTTGCAGTACTGCATGATTCACCTTTCCCTTCTCATTGTCTAAAATAGAACAGCATGACGATGTATCATGAATGAAAATGATCAAGTTAGTCTTAAAATACCATATGCTTTGTGTCATGACATTTCCTTATACAAAATGTGTGTTTAAATCATCACCAGTTTGGCAGTCTTGTACAGTGCTATGCTATGAAGTAGCTTGAAACCTGAAATTTTTAAAACTGAAAAATGAAATACAGTGACAACATTTTTATGTTTCCTTTTTAGGCAGTTTTTAAAGTTGTTTGAGTAACAAAGGGTAGTGATGCATTGTGTACTTACGACCTGGAGGACTGAACCCACTCATTAGTCAAGGGTTAAGGTTTAGGAACACTGACACGGGACTACATAAAGAGGCTTTATACAATAGCAGAAGAATGCATGATGACTGTAAGAAGTTTTGTTTTGAAAAAGAAACATATTAATTCCAATAAGCCTGAGATGGATTACCTTGTTTTCCATTTTCTCTAATGTGTGTGTACATAAGGATTAAATATGGTCACTAAATTTAAAATACTGCACTTCTCTTCCTTGTTTTTACAAGCTTTTAAAGTGCCTAAACTGTTTGACGTGTTGGTTGCTCTGAGGAGGTTGAATTTTTATTCTGTTTTCAGCAAAGCTGACATTCAGTGCTAATCTAATGTCAATCTTAAACACTCTTGAGACGAGTTTTTCCCATGCTTTAAAGAAAAAGCAAACACTGTTCTGTAGTGCTTAATTACTGCTTAGAGATCTGTATGTTAAAGCTATAGAATATAAAGTGTAAAAAGCTAAACACTATCCTGCTGTTTAGCTAAGCAGAAAGTCTAAATGTAGCTGTTGAAGGGTCTGGGGCACAAGTGCTGTAAGGAGCAGCTAAGGGAGCTGGGGGTGTTTATCCTGGAGAAAATGAGGCTCAGGGGGAAACCTCATCACTCTGTAACTGCCTGAAAGGAAGGTACAGCCAGGTGGGAGTTGGCCTCTTCTCCCAGGTAACAAGTGATAGGACTAGAGGAAATAGACTCAAGTTGCACCTGGGGAGGTCTAGATTGGATATTAGGAAAAATTTCTTCACTGAAAGAAGAAGAAATTGTCAAAAGCAACAGAACAGGCTGCCCAGAGAAGTGATTGTATCCCTATCCCTGGAGGTTTTAGAACGTATAGATGTGGCATTTGGGGATGTGGTTTAGTGGTGGACTTGGCATTGCTGGGTTTATGGCTGGGCTTGATGACCTTAGATGTTTCCAACCTAAATGATTCTATGAATTGCTAGACCTTAAAATTCAAAGGGACTTGGCTTCAGGGTCATTTGGTTTTGCTTTTTCTGGGATGGCTTTGCAGGAAAATTGTAAAGTTAAGCAGGTTAACTAGTTAAAATGTGGTTGAAATAGTGTTATTTTAGGTTTTATAAAGCTGTATGAACTAGAGCTGCTCTTAATGTTAATGCCTAGTAACTTTCACAGTCTGTTTGAATTCTTCATTAATAGCAAACTTTTTCTGACAGTACTTTTCCTGTAGGTACAGTGATGATGTAGCAGGCTTTTTTGTATTCAGCAAATGAAAGGGATGGCTTGGGCATATGGCATGTAATGAATTTTTTGTATATTAACTGTGGAGATGGATCAGATTTAATAAAATTTTCTTCTACAGCTAGCTTTAAATGAAAAAATAAAAAAAAAAAAAGGACAAAAACCCCTCTCTTACCAGGACAACAAAAAACACTTAAAAATTTTTTAAAAAGCAAAAACCAACCAAATTAAAAACCCAGCACCACTTTTCCTGTTTCTGGGCAAATCCCTTCTGTTCATGTACTAGTGAGTAATTTATGCTGGTTATACGTAAAAACAAAAATGACTTCAGAATCTCTCTATTGTGTGAGAGTGTAAATGTATATATTTTTAGTAATTCAAATTGGCCATTCTTGCAAAACAAATAGCATCCTGTGATCTTACTGTTGAACTAAAAAAAAGATTCTGCCAGCTGCTGTCTTGGTGTAATCCCTGTACATTTGTCCTAAGAAGAACAATCAGCGTTATACAAGATCCAGAAAGAGGAAGGAAATGAAGGGATTCTTTCTGTTTTCAATAAGAACTGCTGGAACCTCGCTGGAAATTCTGTTTGCTGTGTGGTAATAGACAACTTTTGATGTCTTTGAACATATCCTGCTATTGTCCTGAGAGACTGTGGTCTCATAGCCCTATTAAGTTCTGAAATTAGAAGAGAAACGTAGCTTTTTGGAAAACCAAAATCCTATCCAGGATTTTTTGAGTAATACTATGATGTTACGTGGACAAATTTAAAAATTTTAAATCTTGTTACTGGGTTCCTTTTCTGTGCACTAATGGTGTGTCTTGAAATGTCATCTAGAGGGAGTACTCATGTTTCTTGCAACCTCTGCTTGATTGCAGGTCACAGAGTCCTGGGTCACCTAGCAGACTCCCAAGGGTAGTAGGGATTAAGATGTACTGCCCCACTGTTTGCTGGAATGATGCTTCACATCTGTCTTAAACTTTCCATGTGAGCGTCTCCAGTTTTCATGCTTGAATAAGTATCTGTGTGATTAAATTTGAATAATGAGGTCAAAGTCTTGGTGATGGCTGAAGTGTTAAACTTTAATTTCACCCTTTGCATAGATTAATTCTAGTGTCTAGTTATTTTAAAGGGTATTATTAAACATGTTTCATGTTTCACTCTTGAAGGGTGGGTAGGCTCAGTAACTGGGATGATACTATGTGTGACAGGAGGCTTAACTAGATTCTGTGAGCTGTGAGGCATCGTGCTTGCATTCTGGGTTAGGAAATAGCACAGAGAAATTGCAGCAGTGTCTTACTGCTTCCTCCTTGCCGTTAAGTGGAGTCTTCATTGTTGCTTGCCAACTGACTGTAATCCAAAAGAGTATTAAGTACAGGATGGGAGGAAAATCCATGTGAACTAATCATGCACATGTTTTTGGTAGGAAAATACGATCATACTAAACCACACTAAGCCAGTTTTTGTTCCAGCTGCACACATAGCATTTTCCACTCTCTACCATGAATGCTTTGTCTATGTGTGCTCATAAAGAGGGTTCTTGTAGTCCATGCAGGAAGCTCAGAGTTTAGAAGTGCTTTTTAACAGAAAAATACCAAAGAAAATAGTCATTTCAGCCCCTGCTGCACAGGGCCTTATCAGCATGCTGGGTTTTGTGGGGCTTACTGGTAAATACTGTTTCAGCAGATCCCAAACGAAGTGTTTCACAAATGAGTAAAAGCTCTCCAGGTTTTTCTGGTAAAACCTTACATTTCAGTGAGGTTTCAACAGGAATGCTTGTCAGGCTTTACTCAGAATTGTGGCACACTCTCAAACTGTACAGGCTTTGCTGAAGTTGCTTTCAATACAATTTAAGAGTTTTGAGACTAGAGTTGACTACTCCTAAGTTAAAATTCCAATTAAACTCTTCCAGCTTCTGTGCTGGAACTGTGAAGCCCACCACACCCCCCGCCTGTCTTTTCTTCCCCCCATCTGGTTTGTACCCCTCTCTATGTTAGAGAGGAAGTGGAATAAGAGAACTTCAGTGCCTTGTAGCAGCAAAGGACTGCTGCACCTTCCTCTTGCTCATAGTTTACTTAATTTATGCTTGTCAGGAATTAAAAGTTTGCACTTTAAAGCTCACCCTGAGTCTCTGTGTTCCCTTGTATTGAAGACAAAATACTATAGATAATGGAACAGAGATAAAGATTATTTTCTTGATAATGCATCCAGAAATTAAATACATCTGGAAGACATCCAGAAACTTAGGAGTTCTAAGGATCTCCTGTAATTCCTGTGGCTTTCTTTTTTTAATTTACGTGGTGCTTTTGGATCAGTGGCTGGGGGCACCCAAAGGGTCTTTTCCTTGGAAAACAAAGTAATAATTAATCTCTTCCCTCCTATCCATTTTCTCCATCTCTCCTAGTTCTGCTTGTCAAAAGCTGATAAAGAACAATATGAAAAAGAAGAGAGACCAGAATCCCAGCAGGAGATTTTGAGAAGAGCTGCTAAAGACTTGCCTATCTATACAACAACAGCATCGAGAGGTGAGATAAATAAAGATAATATATAAAGATAATTCTATGCTCCTTAAGTTGCTGTTTATTCATCTGTTGCCATTGAATGAACAATATGTTAAGCAGATATTGCAAATGCCATGATGTTTTGTTATTTGTTTGTGCTGGTGTTTAATCCCCCTGAGAGAAACAGCAGTCCTTTTTTCTGGGGTTCTCAACATAAAGGCACTACTTGAAATTTAAAAAAAAAATATTCTAGCAAGAAGAGAGATGACAGTTATCTCCAGCTGTGGCAATTAAAAATAAACACAGCAAAGAAATATAGCTAAGATAGCTTGAAATAAGGAAATTCAAACATGTTCCTCAATTTTATGATCACTTTTATTGCCATTTAAACTTTTCTTTTTGAGCTGTTTTGGTTCAGCATGAGGAGAAACGTACTTAAGATCTAACAAATAACTGTTATTTCATTCCCATCTGTAATTTAGTACAAATCTAGTTATGGACTGTTTCTGGATTTACTTTTAATATATGTAGGCATTTTATTCCAATTTATAGATGAATGATCTGTGAAAGTGCTTTCTTATGCATATGTATATTCTTTAAAAATCTATGGCTTTTATATGTGTATATATCTTTTTCTCTTGCTTAAAACTAGCAATGCTGTAGAGTTTCCAAAAACATAAACTTCTCAGAATAACCATTGCCAAAGTTTACTGTGACTTTTCCAAATAAAGTCTAAGGACACCTGGCTCTTTTGAATACAAGCCTCCATTTAAGAGAATTCCAGTCTTAAATTCTAGGAGTGGTCTAGGAAGTTGTTGCCAGCTCTTATCAGTTCTGTTTAGCTTTAGGTGTTGGCTCTCCTCCTATTTTCAAACTGCATGTGCTGGTGTCTTATTTCCATTGAGAAAAACCCAAAGGTTTGTTTAAAATTATCTGGGAATGATGAAGAAGAAGTGATTTACTGAACAGTCTGCTAGATCCTTGTTTGGTGAAGCGGGTAGAGAAAGCCAGTGCACAAGGCTGACTTGCTGAAAGAATGTAGTTTCACAATGAGATGCCTTAGTACCCTGTGCAGAGGTGAAAGGGGGATCAGTGCCAGAGGATGAAGGATGGGAAGACTTGGGAGTCAAAGAATAAATGAAAATGGACTCAGTAGAGTAGCAATAGATTCTTTTGAATACTTTAATATGGTCCATTTCTTAAAAATATCAGGACTACGTATCATATGAGATTAGGCGTGTGACAGTCTGTGAGAATAGGTGTGGCAGGGGAGGGCAGGAAGCTCTTCTAATATTCAGTTCATGTTAAGGGGGAAAGCTTTCATAAAATCAAATGAGTTCTACTGACCTGACCCTTGCACTTAAATACAGCAATCAGATACTGTGATCGATGCCAGCTGATCAAACCTGACCGCTGCCACCACTGTTCTGCATGTGACGTGTAAGTGTCTGAATCTGGAATTACAGATTTTCTTTCCTGCAATCATCACTTCAGTGTGTTCATGTCTCCAGTGGGTCAGTTCCTTCTGTTGGTGCAGTGTTGTGGTGCAGCCCTATTGTCTAAACTGGCAGAACTTTTTAGGAAACCTGCTTGTAGCTTTGTAAAACAAAGCCTGTATTAAAAAATAAATTAATTGAAAAGTAAAAAATCACAGGTTGAAAGTAAAGAAAGGTAAGTCTGAGATACCAGCACCAGCAAAAGCTGTTTTGTTGTATCTTGTTTCTGTAGCTTTGAAACAGAGGTGTTCTGCCAATAATGTTTATTTCAAAAATTGACAGCAGAATCCCATGCCTTTAACATTTCCAAAACATCATTGCTATTCCCTATTTTCGTTGTGAATCATCAGAGGAGTCTGCACAGGCACTGAAGGCTGAGGCTATGCATGAGAATTCAGTAGGCTAAGCTTGAGGAAATCTTGTTAACTGAAGAACCTAATATACATCTTTTGGCTAAAATCAAATTTGTTAGCAAATACAATGAATGTGTCTGAAATGTCAAGTATCTGTCTTTACATTAAAACTGGATTAAAATGGCATGTGAACTATTCAAATTGCCCTTTGTGCTGCTCTTTTCCTCCATTAGCTTTAAAAAAAAAAAAAAAAAAAAAGGCAAACAGCAAACAAAATGGTAGCAAAAACAGCCCTAAGGTAGACTTAGTTGAAATGAATGCCAGGCTGACACACCTTATCCACACAACCCTGAATGATCCTTTGGATTTGTTTTCTCTGCATGCACATAAAACTAGTGTGCCTTAATGAACTGGAACATGGTGTTGCTCAGTAATGTTCCCCATGCTAATTTAAGAAACTCTCCTCATAACTCTTCTGAATCTCAATTGGCCCTTTTGGGTGAAAGAACAGCTACTCTAATATAGAGAATTGGTATGATCAAGAAGGGCTTGAAAAAGATACAGCAGGGCAAAATACTTGAAAAAAATCAATCAATAAAAAACAACACCCAAAACTGTAGAAGTTAGAGTTATGTGTCTTAGAAAGCAAATGCAATTTTTGTCTTAAATTGCTGGGAATTCTCTCTTTCAGGTGTGTATTAAAAATGGACCACCACTGTCCATGGTAAGTTTATTTTTTAAAAAAATCAGTATAAGAGTGATTAATTAAATGCTTCTTCAAAAATGCATTACTGAAGTAAACCTTGATTCTGACAGAAGTTCTTTAACATGTGGGAATAAATCTTGTTCCTAATGTGTGTTGGAGTGTAGAGTTGTAATTGCAGTCATCCAAACTGTGCAGTTTCTCCTTGTATAGAGAAACCTTGGCATTAACAAGAGCTGTGAGCAAAGGCTTTTCTTTCCTTTGTTCACTCTATTGGTGTTAGGAGGAGAGGAGATACCCACTGCAATGGGAGAGTCATTTCTTGATTCTCGGTGATATGTATGACCCACTCAGACAGACTCTTCTGCAGTTTTTATTCACTGGTAGTCAGTAAAAATATTATTTGCTGTTACTCTGAAAAACATTCCAGCCAGTAGTTGACTTGGGTGGTTTTGTAACCAAAGCAGCATCCACTGAAATTGATGGCAGGTTCATGTTACTTTCTGTGGTGGCTGCGGTTAGTTTGCAGTGGGAATTGCTTCCTGTACGGACTGTCTGTATTGTAACACTGCTCATGTCCTGTCCTACAGAATCATGGGGGGCAAAATTTATCTTAGAGGCCCAGGACATTCAGCCTGGGAAATTTTCTTCAAAATAGTGCCTTAACATGTTTCTGAAACAGTAGTGCCAGAGTGTTTTGGACATATCACTGACATCATACACATTTTGCTCTGCAAAAGCTGAATGTATTGTGGGGTTTTTGTTTGTTTTATTTTTTGTATACCTTAGTAACCTTTTTCTCTTTCCCCTCCTTCTAGGGTGAATAATTGTGTGGGATTTTCTAACTACAAATTCTTCCTCCTGTTTTTAATGTATTCCTTACTGTACTGTTTGTTTGTTGCTGCTACAGTCTTGCAGTACTTCATAAAGTTTTGGACAGTAAGTTCTAAGGCTTTTTTTTGGTTGTTGTTCATTTGTTTAATCCTGCATGTGTTATTGGAGGCTGCATCAGCATGTTGTCACTCACCATTTACCCCGTTCTGTGGTTCACTGTCATTAATGACATCAATCAAAGTGACTGAAGCAGAAGAACCTTATGAATTTTGATGAATTAAATGTATTACACTGCCCAAGACAAGTAATGGAGGGAAGGAGTTTTGATGAGGACATTGTGCAATTTCTCTGCTCCATCAAAACTGAGTGGCGCAGCTTGGGTTTTTATGAGACTGTGGGATACAGATTTGTAGGTAAAGAGAGAACTGGCCATATCAAACAATTACAGAAGAGTGTGTGTGTGTATATATATATATATATATATACAAAATACTGACAATTGGAAATATAAATAACAATTTTGTATCTTCCCAGACTTGTCTGTGGATAACCTGCTGCCAGATAAGGCAAATCATTTTGTTGGGAATTGTCTGAGCTCCAATTTGGAGTCCCTGCATAGGCATGTCTGAACTTCATATTAGTGGCTTTTATGATCTGGTATGAGTAGAATGCTAAGATATGTACAGTGTGAATGCTATACATTTTCCTTGAAACTGTTACCAGTTGTCAAACAGGTAACACACATACATGTGTCTTAATATGTTTATTAACATTTATGTGAAGGGAACAATCTTTGTATGTCAGTGTTAAATTGTTCCTATCAGTTTTGTTCCAGCCACATTCCAAGCTGAACAGAGTGCCTTCTGTAGTTGTTCCCTTTCATCTACAGAAACTTGTAGTGTGCCTTCTTATCTCTAGACAGAAGTGTTAGTGGCAGAATTCCCCTAATCTGTTTCCATTAATGAGCATGTGAAAAATTACCACAAGTGGAAGGGTCTCAATCACATCTTTGGGTAAATAACACCACATATTTCTTAGATGCTGGCTGCTGTCAGAGGAACTGGGAAAATTAGTAACTATCTGCAGCAGTAGATACTGATATTTGCTATATTGGAGCAAATGGTTGCTGCTATGTCACGGTAAGAGAAGCTTGATCATGTATTCATAATAGCTGTACTTTGAGACAGTTGGTATTAGGAAAGATATATGGTGCAAAAAAGTTTGTTTTCATCTAAACTTGTGGGTCTGATCTGCCAAAGTACTGTGTTTCTCTTAACCTGTCAGTTCTGTATAGCAGCCTGTCACTGGGGAGAGCAAGTAGCCATGTGGGAATTGAGCTGTCAGTACTGTGAGATGAAAGCCATGAATGTGCTTATCAGTCGTAGCTGGGTCTTAAAAGATATTTCAAATTAAATGGTCTGATTCTGCTGTTCAGTCTTGCTTGGCTGTAAATAGTTAAATTTTCAATCTGTGAATGTGCCATTTCCAAACATCTGCCTGGCTGCTTTCCAGTGCTTTGTACGCAATTTCTAAGGAAACTGTAGATGCACTCTTACATATTTACCAGTCAGTGCTTGAGCAGAAAAAAGACAAAAAGCATTTGCTTTGTTATCTTACTTTATAATCATTAGTGCAACAAAAAAGGCCACAGGACAACTGACTACAATGAACAAACGTTTAATGCCAGCATTTGTAGCAGGACTTCCAAAGCTCATCGGACACAATGTTGAAGTGGCCTCTTGAGCAGAGGAAGTAAATTTAAGAGGGATTATTTTTTTTTAATTGATTCAGTTGTTAAAAATGTTTCCTGCAAGAATGGGCTACTTCTGAAATGTAACAATTGACAACATAGTTGTGTACTTGCTTTCAATTCCGGATACTTCCAAGACAGAATCTGGCAATTCCCTGGTCTTATCAGTGGAATGGATCTCTGACTCACTTTACTCATATTAAGTCACCCACTTCACAAAGCTAAAACTCTTCTGATCTTAAAACTGGTTTATTAAAGTACATTTCCAGAAAGAGGTGGCAGCTCCATAATCTTGTAGGCTTGCAAATTTTTGTATGTCTCTTGTGCATTAGCTTCTAGGCAAGGAAGGTTCTCTCTACATTTGTATGCAAACCGAAGCAGAATGCTGCTGACATGTGCTGTCTGTAGACTGCTTCAGTATATTGCTAATGCTCAGCTTTGTCTGCGACAGCATCAGACAGATTGCTGTTTGGACTTTTCTGTTGAGGCTGTCTAGATGTGCAGAACCACTGAATATTTTGAGTTGGAAGGGACCCTCAAGGATCATCAAGTCCAACTCTTCCGTAAACGGCCCATATGGGGATTAAAAACCCACAAGCTTGGTGTTATTAGCACCATGCTCTAAAACTGAGCAAATCAATGTTGTTTTTCCCCCCCCCAAAACTCGACTATAGGAAGTGTTACAGTACAACTTCAGAAAGTAGTGCTTATTTTTTGCTTCCTCACAGATGTTTTTCAGAGACTGTGCAACAAACTGCTGGATATATTCAATGTTGGAAAGAAGTATGGACCGCTTCTTGGGGAATGTAGCCTGGGGGAAGAACTTGTAATGAGGTTGTGGAGGTGTATGTGCTAACTACACAAATGTAGCAATCCATTGTTTTGCACTGTTGATAATGCTTGCATAGAGACATGATGCTCCTACGCAGAAACTTGGAAACATTGTGAGACATGCACACCTACCAAATTCTTCTGTTGAAGAAAGCCTTTGTGTTTCTCACTTTAACGTGCAAGACTTTTACACAGCACGTTTCATCTCTATGCAGAAGTGCTGAAGAAAGGCCTTGATTCTGTGCATGCAATAGTGGAACAACTACACTGGCTGGAAATATTTACCACACCCTGATGCTGATGTTAAAATCTGGTTTGTAGATCAAGGGAATGTAGCTGATTATTTATACCCATAACTGCTTTTTCTCTACTCATGACATTTTTATTTCTTTCTCAGAAGTTGTTAAAGATAAAATGTCAGTTTAACTAAATGTATTTGACACAAACATCAGCACTGGCTGGACACCCAGTGCTTGATGCCCTGTTTACACAGTGCATGGTGGTGCTTCCCAGTTTATATTTGTGTCCACTCTTATTCTTGCTGCACTGCCACCTCCTTGGAACCATTATGTTTTCCAGTCATTTTCAGTGTCTTTCACTGCCTCCAAATTAATTTTCAGTCCTGAGTGTAGCTAAATAAAGGATGTGATACATAACCTGGGTGGATGGCACGTGCTTCTGGAAAACTTTGGTTTTATTAACAATCGGGGGGTAAAAAAAAAGGAGTGGTTCTACATCATTAGTTTGAACTCATTCCTCTTGCCTATTCTAAGGATGTAGACCTGAGTTTTTTCAAAGATTAGACTAGACCTATCTACTGAAAAATGAGGAACAAATCAAGCTCAGACAGAATTTTTTTTTTTTTTTGAGGGGTTTTATGACCTGATACCAGTCAAATGACTCTGTTTGTGAAGGAGTTTGTAGGGAACTCTTGAGTAGTGACTGGCTTCAGCCTATTGTGTGCTAAGAAGTCCAGATTGTGTTGTGCAAATTGCTTCCTTTTGTAAACTCTGCAGCTCTCTTACCTGCAAGTCTCTGCTTCCGGGCTGCTGCTGAGCATAATGGTCTTAAATAGCCAGTGTCTGCAGTTTCACTCTCTTTTCACATGCGGGGGGCATGTGGACTGCTGCTGGAACACCACTGTGAATAAGCTTGTTATACACACTCAAAGACTGCATGCTTCTCTCCAGTAAAGAGATGCTTCAGTTCTGCAACTGTCATTCAAGAAGTTACAACCAGTGGCTGAAACTGGGTAGCCAGAAGAGGTAAATGCTCCCTGGGGATCATGCAGATTAATCATGCGTAATTCAAAAAGTCCTCCAGGTTGTAGAGCTGCTGCTTTAGGGAGATGCAAGTGAAATAAATTCAGATTTTCTGACCTACAGAAAACACAAAGACTAAGCTGCTGCTGCTCTTCAGCATCAGAATAAACTCCTGAGAATTCCTTGTAGAGAATTATTTTGTTTAAATATGTAATTTCAAAAGAGGCATAGGAATTCAAGGTGGAAAAAATCAGTTGGGCAGGTGGGGAGCACTGCAGTGTGCTCTGAGGTAGAAAGAGCTTCAACAGGAAGCTCAGGAATAAGCAGCAACTGGAGTATTTTGCTAGGCTGGATTTCGGTGGATCACAAAACACAACATACACCCACTGCAGGTGGAAGAGGGATGGTTGCACAAATTGTCAGTAAGTAAGTAATAAAATGGCCAGTAAAAAGGAAGGTGACCTTAAATAGCAGTTTAGAGAGCTGGACTCTGCTTGTCATTTGCTTACTGTAGAATTATCTAATGGCAGCCAGCCCTTTTGAAAATGCTGCGTACATCTGCCTGATTCTAATGTAGTTGCTTGGGCTTTCCCTAAGCTTTTTGCACATATTATTGTAATTTAAAAGCCATACATCTTGCCTACAACAGATTATTTAAGTGCTAGCATATTAGCCAAGATAACCACTCTTTAGGTATAAAGTTTGAAATTTAAAAGCTAATTTGAACCCCACTTTCCTGTTTCTTCCTTTGTTTTCTCAAGCACTGGTTCAATTTCAGGTGTTGTACTAAAGATACATCCTACAAACTGCTCTATATTGGAGGAAATTAGGAAGAAGAAAAACTGAACTGATTTGTTATCTGGTCTTTTTTAAATGAAGAAAATTGTGCAAAGAATGGCAATTTATTTTTATGGGTTTGGCTGAAACTACATCTAATGGTAATGGATATGTTCTGAAGTCAGAAAGATTTTGTAATTAATAAACCATTACTTTATACCTCGGGAGTATTCTGAGCTTTTCAGACCTTTGTGAATGGTTTCATCATACAGAATATTCACATGAACCTTTCTTGTGATGGAAGCAACTAGCAAAGAAGGAAATTGGTATAGTCAGACTGTCCAAGCTGAGCAACCACTTGAAAATTCAGTCACGATCTGAATTCCAATACTTCTGTGCTTCAGTAGAAAATTTCATGCCTTGGAAGTTGGTACTGGGCTCTTGCGTACTTCTCTGTTTTCTTGGAGAACAGGACCTAAAAATGCTGATGTGCTTTGGAAATTGGCACATCCAAGAGCACATCTGCACACCAACCACTTTGTTCTTAACAAAGCCTGTGCTGTTTTCAAACACTCTGTCTTAACCTAATACTAGTGTTTAATAAATTGTCTTTCTTTGCACAAAGCTTTGCCACAGGAAAGCTGCAGAGAATTGTCCAAAGGTAAAATCCAATGTTGCTGTCATTATTTAAATATTGTTCCTACTACAATTTTTCTAGTCCAGTCATTCATGGCAGGTGTTTACATCATCACAGAAGGAAGGAGATTAGTAATCTGTTGCCTATAAATATAAGCTGTGTACAGGGAAATGGATATACCTATGTGCACTCGATCTTAATTGAAATGTGTTTTAGCTTAAAAAAGGAAGCCTTAGATAAATGGGTGTACTGAATGCACTAATGGAAAAAGTAATGGCAGTAATGCTAAGTAAATAGCTGAGTAAAAATAGCCTCTCTGCTTTCATAATGTTGTTAAAGGTCAACTGCTTTAAAGTGCTGTGAATTTGAGGATATAGAGCTGGAATAGTATTCTTACAAATCCCATTGGCCTTTTGAAAGTGGAAGTCTAAAAATAGTTCAGGTTGGAATTGACAGTCTGATATGGGTGGGGGTTGGTTTCTTTATGGTTGTTATATTGAAATCGTTGTTTTTCACATAGCTTTCTGGTGATTCACTTCTACTTGGTCAGACGTGGCATATTTGTTTTGCTAGGTACATGCTGGTTGTTGCTTAAACATTAGAGGTCATCAAAAATTGAAGATCTGTCCCGTGTCTGGTTGAGGACTTGTTCATGACAACCATTTCCCTTTTACGTTCATTATGCCAGTTGAGAATTAGTTTCAGTTTTACTACCTTGTGGCAGGAATTGCACTTTCTTTCCTCTTCAGAGGAAGTGACTTTGGTCATATTTTCCCCATGTCTCTTTGGCTGTGGCTGCACAGTTAACATCTTCAGGTATAGAAAATGGTTTGCCTTGTCCCCCCTACTGTGCATTTGAAAACCATGGATGAACATGTGCATTCACAGTACTAAACATGGGGGAAGGGGTACCCATGAGATTGAAATGCTGTTGTTTTCCAGTTTAACATGACATAAAAGGAAAGCTGGGCAGCTGCTTTTCTTTCGTGGTGAAAACTGAGGTGAAAGACCTATAGCAGTCTGGGTGTGGCAGGAAGTGTTCAGCAACAATACTGCCTTAGTTGCTAGGAAGTGTTAACATATTAATCTCTTTCTCTCTTTCTCCCCAGAATGAATTGCCAGATACCCATGCAAAGTTCCACGTACTATTCCTTTTCTTTGTGGCAGCCATGTTCTTCATCAGCATCCTGTCACTCTTCAGCTACCACTGCTGGCTGGTTGGCAAAAACAGATCAACTATAGGTCAGTTCATTGGGATATGGAACTTTTCCTCATCCAGAAAAATGATAATTCAGTGAGAATGTGAGGTCTACATGATCTGTCATCACATAAAAATTATTTTTTTCAATACTATGCAATAAAAAGCATATTTGGTGGAAGTAATTAAAGGTGAAACAAATGGGCAAATGAAGCCTGTGGGGCATCCTCTGCTGGAGCCAAGCATTCATATTAATGATGACTGTTCATTTCTTATGTTTGTATTTTTGAGACCTCTGAGGAACCATGCATTTTGTTGTGTTTTTAGTCTGAAGTATGTAACCCAGTTGCTACTTGCCACTCTGTTGTTCTAATACTTTGAGTAGCTGAGTAGCCCCTACCAAGTCAGAGGTTCTGCTGTACATCAACATGTACTGCATTTTGAACTAGATACATACGAGTATTCTTAAGTCCTGTGAAAGACAACTGACCTTATTGTTAGGAAGTGGCTTGTAAAAGTGCAATAAAAATCAAAATACTGATGCACATTTCCTAGATAACAAGAGATTCCCATAATTTTATGTCTAAACATTTTAAATGGCATTGATCAGCATAACCAAGCTATATGCATTTAATTAAAATACTTGAAGTTCTTGCTAGAAAACACTTGAGAGTGTTTTTTGCAGTGTGTGGGGGTACAGGGACTGATGAGTATTTCTACAACTGAGTAAGTCAAAATCTTATATCTTTCATTGAAATTTAAAATTCTAACCTCAAAAATAAGTGGGTTGATTCAAAGTAAAATAATTTTCAGCTAGAAATGTTTTGCTAGAATTTTTTGATTGGTTGACAGGAGAGTTATTTGAATTCCTTTTCTTTTGATGGGTCTACTGGTAAGGACTGTTCACAGTTTCTTTTTAGCTTTGAAGAAAACTTCAGCATATTCCTTACCCAAAAGTCAGTGGTCATAATTTGCACCACAGTACTTTATCTGCTTTCTGGATTGTGGTTGTAAAAAGACAAGATATTGGTATGGAGGGAGAGCAATGAGTCCTCTCAGTTCTTGGCCAAGGGTATAACTGGACTGAGTAGGAAAATGGTGGTGGTTTGCTATAGTTCATGGTGTATCTGTTTCTAATGTAATACATTTCATCTTCCTCTGATAGCACGGGATGCTCTTAATTCAGCTTCCTAATTTGGCAGATGTGGAAAAACCTGTTCTGTATGGGCTTAGGTTCAGCAGTGCTTATGGTGAATTACTCCTATAAGGGAAAGTCTTCTGCTCAAAGAAGGCTGAAGAGAGAGCAAGTCACCAAGGAATAAGGGCTGGAATAAGGGATGTGTGTGGTTATCTTTGGCATGCTGATGGTACTTAGCTTTGTCTCAGACTTTGTTAAATGTAAAGAAAGAAAGTTGACAAAGTGACTGTTCAGCTTACCTGATTTTCGTATTTTTCACTAACCCTGTGATTTTTTTTTCTCTGATTACTTGAGATCTTTTTTTCCCCATAATATACATCAAGATCATGTTACCTTTCCCAAAACTGGTTCCACAGCAGAGAAGTTTTAGTTTGTTTCTTCATGTTCCCTGACTTCTTCCTGGTTTAAGGAATTGCATGTTTTTATTTTACAGAAACATTTCGTGCACCCACATTTCGAAACGGTCCTGATAAAAATGGCTTTTCTCTTGGATGCAGCAAAAATCTAAGAGAGGTTTTTGGAGATGAAAAGAAGTATTGGTTACTCCCTATCTTTACCAGGTATTCAGTCTGAATAGTAATGAATTAGGGAATGAATTGATTCCATGACTTCCACCTTGCTTCTCTTTCTACTAAAAAAATAAAACAAAGCTGAAAAGCCAACTTGTATATCCAGTACAATAAATGTTGGTGCAGGGAATATATGCAAGAGAAAACAATCAAACTCCATACAGAGTTTTCATTCAAAGACAGGGAGCTTGTTTACAAGAGCCTTTTAAATGCAGAAGTTTCAAAAGCTTTGAGAAGTGTATTGCAAAATACACTTGTATTGTACACCTTTTGGTGGTAGTCTCAGTGATTATAGTGCAGAAATCAGCAACTCAGAGAGATTAAACAGCTGCATCACAACAACATCAGTTCACAAACACCCTCTCTTGCCCCTGGAAAAACTTGACAGTTTTCCTTTTGCTGTAGATTACACTTTAGGAATCAAAAGCCATCTAAGAAAGTGCACATAAATAAAGAACAGAGGCGGAAAATAATCTGATATGATGAAAAATGCTGGATTTAAAATGTCAGCTCCGCCAGCGTTAGGGGCTTCCAGACAAGCTTGATGAAGCAGGACTGACATGCTGACCACTTCCACCACTACCAGATTTTGGCAGAATGAAGTAGGAACTGTGTTTCAACACTGCTCTTGGGGGGCTGTGTATCAGGTAAAAATGTTGCTGTTTGTAAAGCTGAGGTCTGGTATCAAACAGCAGAAGTATAAGTTGACTCAGCTGTTTGCTCAACTACGATATGATTAAAGACAGAAACTCCACTGTAGATGGCTCGATCTGTTTTGCTACCACATTTTATCCTGATAAACTTTAAAGGAGGGCTTAGCTAATTTCAAAATTAGGGGTGACGGGGAAAGTATGGCCACCAGAATGTTATTTATGATACAGCTTCTGAGGTTGTCAATGCCAGAGAGCCTTACCATGTGTGCATGCAGGTTTGGGAGAAGATATGGGCTACTGAAATACATCTACTGTTTCTGAAATCCACAGACTTGTGCTGTGCACAGCAGTCCATACTCAGTGATAGGGTGGGAACCAATTGAGCTTCAAGATTTAATTAACTGATCATCTGATTTAATGGTAGAAATGCCTTGCTAGAGTCTGGAGTTCAGCACTTCAGTTTAGCTGAACTGGAGTTCAGCTCAGCTAATTGACTCGAGCCTGTAGCCTTTGCCTCTTTCACGGGTCCTTGATCAGTTCATTTAAGTCAGCTACCCATAGTGATTTGAGTCTTTGTTTCTCATTTAGTTTGGGTGATGGATGTAATTTCCCAACTCGTTTGGTGATTATGGATCCAGAGCAACTTGCAGTCTCAAGCCAAAATGAACCTGCCAAAAGGTAACTATAGCACTTAAAATACTGATTTTGTACTATTTACTACTTATCTGGAGAAAAAAATGGTTTCAAAGTTAGTTTTTGAATTCTTTCTGCTTCTTGTCATCTTCAGAGTGAGTTTGTAAGTCTTCAGTGAAGGATAGAATGGATTAAGACTGAAAACTTGACTGTGTCTTGGTTTTGTTGTAACAGAGGATAAGGCTCTAATACAGAAATAAGAGATAATGAGTAATACAGAGATAATACAGTAATACAGAAAGTAAGAGAGCTTACTGGCCCTTAACAATCAAAACAGTCCTAGGGAAGACTGAGTAATTGTCCATGGAAAAAAAAAAGTTTTGTTTATTTGTTTGTCTTGGGTGTTTTTTGGGTTTTTTTGTGAAAGCAAGGTATTATTTGTGTTTCATCTCCTCGAGCATGCTTAAACAAGTAATGCTGAGACACTTTGCAAGAGAAGGAGATCTCTCATGCTGGGGGTTTTAGCTCATTACTTTTTATCCCTCCCAAATTTGCATGTTTTGTATCTTCAATGTGTTTTCAAAGAGACAAGAGTCTCTGTGTGCAGTTTCTGGGGGTGTTTACAATTGTCACTTCAGAAGTCTTCTACAGAGTTTGGTGAATTTTTAAGCTGAAGGTTATTGCCAACAGCAGTCACCTGAGTTACCAGACAGTAGAGGATTCAAAGGCAGTACAGAGAAGTTGCTTCCAGTGCAACATAACCTGTGGAATTTACACAAGAACAGGACCCTTGTGCAAAGTATCCTTTTACATTCAGAAGATTGTTCAGAAGAAGGCCCTGGCATTTGCATGGGATAAGATGGCATTTGGTTGCTCTTCCAGATGGAACTGCGTAGGTTTTCTTTTTAGCTGTGTGGCAATGTTATTGTCAGGGTGCCATTTCTTATGTATCAACCCATGGGTTTTTTCCATTAGAAGTGAGTGGACTGTGTCAGGTAGAGGTTTATTTTAGACTGATGACTGGAATAAGCCTGTAGAGGAATTAGAGTTGGGGGCAGGCAGCCATTTCCAGTTGGCACCGTAGGGTTTTTTGTTGTTAGCTTCGCTTTTAAGTAACTTCAGTATTGTAAAAGTGTCTGAAGCAGCTACTGGTATTACAGAATTCCTGTTGACTTTGCTTACTTTTCAGCTCTGTAGCCAATCAGTCCTTTCCTACTCGACCACTCAGTGAATCACAAAATCGGTTGCTGTCCGGTGATTGTCAGTGGGTAGAAACTGGCCCTGAAGAGGAAAATGTGAAATCAGGTAGTGGTTTTGTTTGTTGTTCAGTTTTCCATGGTTCTTTTTGTTTTGGTTTGGGGTGGTTTTTTTTGGCACTTAGAAAGTCCTTAGGAATTGGCTGGAGTGATACAGAAGAAAATGTGTTCCATAGAATCAAGTCAGGATATTTAGAAATTGAGGTTAACTTGCATCCCATGTTCTCCTTCAAAATTAGCTATTGTGTTAAGGTAGTGGATGGTAGATGGATAGATAATTCTCCTTTTGCACTTCAGTTCTGAGATTTGGGATCTTCTGTGTTTGGTTAGGGGGAGGAAAATATTTTTCTAAAGTAGGCATGGTCAATGTGCTTTCTGGTTTGAAATCTCTGCTATTTGTTATGCAAATCTGCAAAAACACATAATTAAGATTCTTTCACATTCTAGGTGCAAAAAAGCATATTATAGTTTCATTGGAAAGCTGATCTCAGCTAATTACTAACCAACCATCTCAATGAGAAACAGGTAAGACTAACATAATTGATTGCCATTTCTGTACATGTATGAATAAAGTTGACATCTCAAAGACAAAAATCAACTAGTCATGGAATGCAGAGGAGTCATCTGATGTTGGATGAGTAATAGCAAAGTCTAAACAAAATTCAGAATGGCTGTTGAGAAGCCAAGCCAAGAATGGGAGTAATGCTGTAGTGCAGGAAACATGGGCTGGCTAGGCCTGGGATGAGTCGGATTAATCCTGTAATTTAGATTGAAATGGGTAGTGCTGGATTTATTACCTGACCTGGGAAAAGAATCTGATGCTAAGCGCAATTCTGAGATGAAACACTGTCTTGAGGAAGAGCTTCTTAAATGTCTTTTTCTTAATCATATATTGGTGGGCCATGTTCTGCTCTTTAGGAAGCTCCATAAGGTCAGTAAGTGAATACAGGTCTCTGCATACAGACTGCTCAGTCACATTTGGAATTGATAGTGATCTTCTGGAATGTTTTTTGTATTAAAGTGCCCTGTGTGCACTTTGCATTTAGGAAATACAGTGAGTGCTGAGGCATATATGAAATTTCTCTTGGTGTATTTCCAATTACTAAATTAGACTTCTTTTATATTGACTTTCAACTTTGGTGAGCTTATAAGCTCCCACTAAGTTTTTCTGTCTGAAAGAGAAACAAGTCTTATTTGGTCAACTAACAGCTGTAGAAGCTAGAGCTGAGCCATTACCCCCTGCCTCTTTTGTTGTTGTTGTTGTTGTTTTGGGTTTTTTGATGGGGGGGATGTTTTTGCAAGTAATTCAGTTTTTTATCAGAACTAAAACACTACATTTGAATTTGGTAAGCTCGGTAATTTTAGGATTACTTTTTTTCCCTTTCCTTTTATTTTTAAGGAGCCTTCTGAACTAAAATTATAGTTTTGGCAGGGGGTCGGTTTGTTTTCAAGGAAAAAAAAAATCTTTCTAAAAGGTCTTTGTGGGTGATGTTGTGATGCTTGGGCTGATATTGGTCAGACTGCTCAGTGTAAACTCATACAAAACCAAGATAAGACTAGTTAGTTAGGACTTCTGAAAAACCTACTCAACCATGAGAACTCACCAATGGTAAGTTTCCCCTTTCCAACTTTTCTTAATGCTATATAAATGTGCAAAAGAATATCCTGAGTAAGGAGTTCCTTTCAGCCTCCAGCTATATAAAACCTAATCTGATCTAAATAGGTTACAAAGGCTTTTCTGTTCCTCATGAAGCAGAATAGAAGTTTCTGAGGGCAGCTCATCCCAGCAGCCTTTGATACGGTATTATAGAAAGGTCTTAATCTTTCTTTCCACTGACCTAGAGAGGGAGCATAGATGACTGTCTTAAGCTAGACAATTAATTGGTAATAGTTTGAGATTTAATTTCTTTTCTATCTTCTCTCTCTTCCTAAAGTGAGGCCAGATTTAATAAAGAATTTGTACTTTGTGTTGCACTTGCCCAAACTACACTAGTTTTAAAAGTTCTATAAATAAAAGTGCATAATTGCACCCAATGCAAAAGCATTTGGGTATGTATTACCTTAAATTAACTCAGTAACACAGTGTTTGAACCATTCTGAGTTCGGTTGGATTTGATCACAGTTTAGGCCAAGATGGTTAATTCCAGCCCTGCATTTCTAAACAACTATACAGTAGCTGTGAGATCCAGAATCGGTTCAATGCACTTCCATAATACGCTGTAAAAAGCCAGTAGTTAGTTATGTTTTTAAAATTTGGGCCTGTAACACAGCAGAAGCAAAGTCATGGCTTATTCTAGTGTACAGAGCTTGATTTGCATAAGGAGGCCAGTCCCACGGCCTCACATAGGCAAATACCATTTGTGTCCTCACAACTATCAATTTAGTGAATTGCCACTCAGGGATCCAGGATACTTTAGATGCAGACCAGTGGTGACGGATTGATGTTCTTAGCACTGATAAACTTCTAAAACATAAGAAGTGTGAAACAAAACCCCACACCTCCCAGAAGGCTATTTCTGAGTTGAAGTTGCCTTAACTACTTACCTTAATCAGAAGTCTGTAAATCATATTACCCAGGTGCATTTGTGTAATGCACTATGATGTGTTCTTTTCAAAGCTAATTGGATAATTCCATTAATTACCTTTCTTTGTTTCACCAGGTTTCTGCAACACATTTTGAGCTTGAATATTTCTTAATTTTGTTTGGAAGAAGCTGAGCAGTAAGAAATGGAACATGAACATTTTAGGAAGAGACAAGAAATTCAAGTTTCTGCACAGTACAATGGATTCTTGTAAGCACTATTGCAGAGCAGGGAAGTTAAGACAGATGCCTTAAGATTCTTAATGTGCATTTATGCAACACTGAATTACATACTGCTACCAAAGGGCCACATCCAGAAGTGCCCTGCTTGGATACACAAGGTCCAGAGTGGGAACTATGCATTTCTTTTATGCTGCAGTGGTGGGGGTAGATTGCAGAGACTCCTACCTCCTCACGGGCAAACTTCATACCTTAGGCACTGCAGAAGTCACTTCCATAGCAGGTCTCCAGAGTACAGAAGGAAAGAAAAAAGGAAAAGGAAGGGGAAAAAAAAAAAAGTCAGCCTAGAAGCATGGTCAGCCAGTCTGAAGTGGGAGTATACATAGTTCAGATGCCAGGTGATGGGGAAGGGACTGGATGATGTCTTCTCCTCTCTTCCTATTAACCAACCCATGATCACAGCTCTCCAAGTCTTTTGGGACTGAGGGTTCCTTCTACTAGCTGTGCTTTGGAGCAAGGCAATGCCAACAACATAAAAGCCTTTAACTTGGGTGTTGCTTTTTTGCTATAGGATTGAGCTTCCTCATCATTGTAACTTGATTTATTTAACCATACCAAGGACAGAGCTCAGAGAAGAAAACTTGGATTTTAGTTAAAGAAAACATGGATTATTACTTTCCAGCAATTGTCAGTCACTAGACAAGGAAAAGGCAGTGCAAAAAGGAATTCACTGTTCTTATATTTTCTGTTACTGTTTGCTGTGTTCTGTGTAAGGCAGCAACAAAATGGTAAAGTACCCCTGAGAAAAATCGTATTGCAGTTGTGTGTTGCTAGAAAACAGAACCAGCAGAGTACTGTTTTTTCCATGGGACTCTTCATGGTTTATAAATACTGTTTTATACTTTTGTTTTATCCTTTTAATAAAGGCACAAGGTTTTACTGGTTCTAAAATACAAGTATCAGGTACTTAAGACAAGATTAGTGTTGGATCATAGATCTGTGTTAGCACACTGAAAAATTGCATCCTTTAGTCTCCCACTTTTAAGTCCAGTTTAAGTGATGCTGAAATTGCTAGACTGATGGTTTTGTGCAGCAATGTACTGTTCACAAAAGGCAAAATGTGTTTCCTGTGCGAGGAATCAAGTCCATCCCATCCTTAGCTCAAGACCTACAGCAAACAACATGGGGTTTTTTTCTCCTCACTCCTCTACAGAGAAGACTGCTAACACATCTTTGGGTGGTATTGGAATTTTGCACCTGGAAAAAGTGACAAATACTATTTTTCTGTCTGTAACTTTTCTGATGTTCAGCTGATGCTGATTACAAATAGTCATGAGCCCTTTTGATACAGACTGAAGGTAGTCAAATTGGTGATCTAGTCCAAAAGAACCTGTTTGGTTTGTCTCCCAGACTGATTGCTACTTGAGTTAAATATGTTTATGATGGAAATAATAAGGTATCAAGTATACTGTAAGGTTTAAAATAAGTATTTTTTGTCTTTGGATATAATAAATTTTTATTAAATATTAATCTTCTGGAACAAGAACTCTTTGAGAACCTATGAACATGATTTCACTGTTGGATGTTCTTGAGACAGAAGCAATGGTCCAAACTTGCATGTTTTTATAAAAGTTGCAGAATGTTTCTTCAAACTTTGTACAAGAAATTTTGCATTTGCTAATTCCGAAACTTACAAAAACATTTGCTATACATTGATCTGAAAAGGTTTAGCTTTTTCTTCTCAAATGTTTAGTAAGAAATGCCCATCTTAACATAAGCTCTCAGCAGTGTTGCACCAGCAAGATTTCTTGGGGAAGATAACAGAGCAGGAAGACTGCATGTACCAAAATTTGCAGCCCCAAACACTGGTGGAACTGTCATGGAGGGCCTGGGATATCATCTGGCTTTTACTGCATCCATGTATTATGCCTGAAATAACATGTCCACGCACAGACACTAAGCAAAATGTGTGTCAGAATCCTCAGTATCACTGACTCAGCAATATGGTCTCTGCTCCCCCCACCCACTCCCCAAAGTGCTTCATATACCACCCCCCATGAATGTATGTATCCTGTAGGCCAACATCAGAACTTGTTTGATTTCGTTAGTCAGGACAGTGAATCTACAGGAAAGCCTACAAGTAAACAGACTGGGCTCTCTCCGTGTGCATTTTGTAGTGAGTGCTGCTCTTCTGAAAGCACTTCTTTGTAAATCTGATGGACATTTTTGTGGCTTTTCATGAAGAACTGACCATTGTGACATGCAGGGCACAGGAATATTTTGTCCTAGATTTTTCTTCATATTTGAGGTGAGGAGAGCAGTGGTTTAGGATAATCCCAAGGCCAGAGTTACTGTTGGTGTAAAAGCAGGCATTACTGAAAGTCACTTTGACAAATACGAAACATAGTAAAATGATTGAAAAATGATTCTCCCACATTCACCACCCCAAACCCCTTTTATTTTTTTTCCCCTGGGGAACTGGGGACTAAGAGAAACCTCAGACTGATTTAAAGGAATTAAGTTCTCTGAGACAATTGTACTGCTGAAGGGCATGCTGAGTGGGATGGAGGGGCTAGGTTTTCCTGGCAGGCCTGGGCTTTTGGGGAGGTATCATGGCTAAGGCAGCAGGATGACCTCCTCTGCCTTTGGATTCTGTCCTGAGCACTCCCTGTGCTTTGCTGTGTCAGGAAGTCCTGAGGGAGCAGGATGGCTCTTGTACGTGTCCCTGCCAGCAGAGGCAAGGGCTGCACGAAGGGGGTACTTTTGGCCCATGGTCAGGAAATCAGAAGGGGGCTGGATCTTGAGGAAACAACTGTTTCAGGGTGTTGGGCCATGTTGTACATGCTGGTTTTGTGCTTTAACCTACTCTGTGTCAGGGAGTCTTGAAAAATACCTATGTTGTCATTAAAAATAGCAGCTCTTAAGCTTTTAGATCCATTAAAGTAATGACTACTACTAGCCATACATAGTAGTTATTGTAGGATAGTTGACATTGGCTACAATTAACAACTGCTTTTGTGTTTCATATTGCTTTTCTCTTTTAAAAAAATCTACATACACTCAAAAAATCAAAAAAATGGCTTTAAATTCCCAGTGTGAGGACAGAAGCCTGATGTAGGGGAGGATTTCAGTGTGATTCATCCTCCATTTTTCTGAAATGTCTTGAAATAAAACTGTACCTGTGAATATGAGGCAGGAAAAAAATCCATAAATAGAAATTACTTAAAACTACACAATACTGTGGGGTTTTTTTTACTCGCAGAGTGTACAACACACACATCATTGCTGTGCCTACCAAAGGTGCATTATGGGAGGAGGGCAGGAAGAGAAGTGGGTTTCTGTCATTAATTGACTTCCTACAGTATTATTTTGAGATTGTATTGATACAAGTCGGATGTGATTAAAACCCTCCATTTTAAATAATCAGAGGATTACTTTAGAGGAAGTTTAGGCATTTCTATTTTTAGTGATTTGAGTAGAAATCACGGTAACCTTTTTGTTAAAGCTGCCTCTTGCATGTGGAATTTGCAAGTACCAAACTACTTTTGGTATGCTGTTCTTACAGACTGGTCCTGTTCTCCAGAGTGCTGAATACTTACAGTTTTCAGGTACTGTTTCTTTCCTTTGGTCTTGTGTGGTTCTTCTTTATTAATGATATTTTGGGTTTGGATGAATTTCAGTACCACTGAGTATGCACACAAAGACCTCGTGATCTAACTGAAGTATGGTCCAGTTGTAGCTGAGCAGAGCCCCAAGATGAGGGAAACTGCAGCACCTGCAGCAGTATTAATGTCTGGCAGACTCACCAAGATGCACCAGTTCCGACATCGATTGACCAAATCTGCCTGGATCTGGAGCACTGACTGACCAGATTTTTACTAAAAGTAACAACAGAACCAAGACAGCTTTGAGCTTCATAATGTATGTTCTCCAAAGACACCCTCGAAAATTGTGTCTGACTGGGGGATTTGGGTGTGCATTTAGAGAGGTTAGCAGTTACTTTTAGCTCACAAACCCCTCTTTTTGCAGTACCTAAAAAACAGCAATGTGTGCAACTTCAGAGGCTCTTCTATCCCTAAATGGCACCAAAGAGCAGCTGCACATAAAGTGATTTAGTACTGAATACATTTGTTACACTCATTTCTATCAATTTATTTTGTATATAGAGCTTTTTATACACATTTTTCTTAATTATGTAACTGTCATGAAACGTCATGAAGCTACGAGTTGTAGTTTGTTTTAATGCGGATTAAAACTGGTGTTTGGCCATTTGTTTTCTGAAGCCATTACTTGAATTTGTTTCCATTAGGTAGTGAAGTCTGATAATGTTTACAGGATTGCTTTCTTTGGTTTGGAGAGGTTTCCTCATCTTTCTTCCTACCCCCTGTAGGGTAAGGAACAGAGAGCTCATGCTCAGTAGTCAAGCAGATGTGTCAGAGATGAAGTATTTGTATGACTTTGTCACCAAAGCATTGGGGGTGACATGCTGATTCCCCTCCATTTACACTGCTTAGCTGACCACTTAAGACACTTAGCATGGTCCTCTCTGATTCCTCCTGTCCCTTATCCTGTTATCAGCTTTATTGTGGGAAACTTAAATCTTCCTGAATGATGATTTACAATCATGAAGCTATCCCAGAAGGAGGCAGCATTCCTGCTGTTAAGTCTGTTCTGTTTTTAACTTAGATGAATGAAGCATTCTTGGGTTACCTCTGCAGTTCCTTTTGTATTTGCCAGCAAGGGTCATCAACATTTGCACTAATCACAATGTCCCAGCTGTTCTACTTCCACAAAGTTATTTTTACTGTTGTGCTGCCTAAACTTGTAATGAGCTGTATTTAAGTTTGGGATGACGTGTAAAAGATACCCGTAATAATGACGCACTTATTGTATTTTTTTGTATGTTACAGATAGGACTCATCCTATGCACAGAGAAAACGTTGCCATTTATAGTTTAATACTTGAAGTAACTTTTGGAAACGGGCTTTTATAAACGAATTAAATACAAAATCACGTTGCTTTGCTAAAAGTTCCTTCATGTTTTAATTGTATTTGCAATTTCCCCGTATGTATACTTTTTCATAAAGTTCTCTTAAGCCATTTATAACCAATGAAAGTGCATTCAAGATTTTGTACATCAGTGTTCAGACCTGTTCATACTTCTCTGAAGTATAATTCATGTTTAATTAACAAGTACCATTTTAAATCTCTTTTCCAAAGTGATATCAATGGACTTGACACTTGAATTCATCAGTGAGTGCAACATCAACTTAATAAAAGTCTGTGAAAGAATCTGAAAAGTGCTCAGCTGTAGCATTTATGTATTAGATCAGTGAGAAAAACTGCCTACCTGGGAAACACTGCACCATTGCTCTGGTTTTTACACTCCAGCTGCAACAAACCTCAGATTAGACTCACTCTTGACACATCTTCCAGGTCACTGAGTCTTGTGGGGAAATACAAAGCCTGACGTGTGGCTAACTCTTATTCCTTCAGGACACTAAGCCTGACTTAGAAGTCAACTGTTCAAACAGGAATCAGCCTTGTTCCTTTTAGATCAGGAACAATCTGTGTAGGAGAGCTGTAACACCCAAGCTGACAGTGACATGACAATGACAGTTAAAATCAACACTTATTTCCAGAAAGTTTGGGGGTTTTTTTTAAGTGGAACATTTTATAATATTCCATTAATTCCAGCCTCATCCCCCTGCCTCTTCAGTTCTAGTTCCCCTTGGTCCTTGCATGCCTGATGGCAAGTGTCATAGTCTGTCTGAAGTACTGGTGTGCACAGACCAATCCCTGAGGAAGGGAGAGTGACCAGCCCAAGCCATGTGGCCAGTGCCAGCAGAGGAGCCCTTTCAACACAGCAGCAGTGTTCTCCAGGCTTTCAGAAGGCAATCACTGAAACCATAAACTAGGTTATCTATAAATCACCACCACTGCACCCGGTAACTTGCTGTTTAAGCCCTGAAGAACAGAGGGTGGGCAGATGGTAGAGAGCCACACAAAGAACTTCTCTAACAAAGCAATAATAAGAAAACATATGCTGTTCCAAAGGACTAATTTTAATGTAGTATTTTATACACCACAGCAAAGTGTCACCCACCCTAATTACAGTGAATTACCATTAGAGGTATGAGAGCAGATCCCAGGGTAGTGCATGATGTGTGCCAAATATAAATATGCTGTCTTATTCAACATGTCCACTTCTTTGACACATTTAAGTGGTTTAAATGATCGCTGATGTATCTGTGCTCAGGAAACTTGGCTTGTTTCAGGCGTTTGAAAGCTTCCCACTTGGCACGTCTCTCTTCTGCGTTGTGTTTGTACTCCTGCTCCTTTGTCAGATAAGGTTGGCTGAGCCAATATTCATTCTCTGCTTCAATTTCCAGCCTTCGGAGCATTGCTTGCTTCATTGAAATGGTAACCGGTCTTGGCTGCCTGTACTTCCCAATCCATTGTTTCCCAGGAATTCTGTTCCGCAGTAATACTGTTGTTAAAAACATTTTGCCTTAAAACACAAACAGAAATATAAAATATCCGTTACCTTAGGGACAAAAGTAAAGCTTTGACAAGAAGGATTAAAAGCTCTGCACTCACTCCACTGCCTTTCAGCGGGCTGGCTTGAAGGTTCAAGCTCAGAACCTGGTGCTCCCAAACCATCGAACACAGCAGGCAGCACAAGGCCAGATACACTGGAAACTTAAGAATCAGAAAAAGGGAACTGAAATCTATGTAGCTTAAGAATTTACTCACTTATCCTCACACTGCACTTAAAGCATATCCTCCACGAATTATTTAATGACAATCCAGTCACAGACACTCAAGAAAGAAGGGTTCACTTTGCTCATGCCTTCTTCCAACAGCTGTGTTGTCAAAACACAGTATTTGCAGCTCTGTCTTCTCGATCCAAAACTGGCCTTTCCTCAGCATTAGGTTTTGAACTACAGTCTCTCCGTAAGCTTATTCGTATGTAATTACCTAGTCTTGTAGCCTGACCGAGGGAAATCTGGCTGGTGGAGAAAAACAATATCCTGAATTAGACCAAGTGGCGTAAGCGGAAAGCACCGACAGACTCTGACACAACACGCTGTGTAAGGGGCAGGAAAGGCCGAATGACGTTTAGACTTTACGCGAGCGCTCTTCTTTAACCTGCTCATTAGCCCCAAACCCGCGAATGCCCAGGGTTCGCATTACACGGGATTTCTTCAGCTTTAGAGAATCACAGAATACGCGGAGTAGGAAGGGACCCACAAGGATCGAGTCCAATTGGCCCTGCACACGGCAACCCCAAGAGCCACACGATGTGCCTGAGAGAGTTGTCCAAACCCTTAATGAGCTGCGTCAGCCTTGGTGCCGCGACCAAGCACTTCTACCGCGGCACAAACCAGCACTAACAGAAGCCAACCCACCCCGTTCCCACAGTGCAGCTGCACGCCAGCATTCCGCTCTCTACCCCGACTCAGAAGCGAAGCCGCGGGGATCCGCGGGGGCACCGCTGCCCCAGCCCCGAGTTCCCCTCCCGGCCCCACTCACCGGGCAGCTCCGGCGGCGGCGGCGGCCCCTCGCGGGAGCCAAGATGGCGGCCGGCGGGCGGGCGGGCGGGGGGCGCGGCTCTCGCGAGAGGCGGCGGCGGGCGGGGCCCGGCCGCGCCAATGGGGCTCGCGCTGGCGGCGGTTTGAAGATCCTCAGCGGCGCGCGCCGCCCGGCCCCGTTCGGCTCCGTTCGGTTCGGCCCGGCCCGGCCCGGTTCGGTTCGGTTTCACTCAGCGCTGCCTCGGTCCCGCTGTCTCCGCGTTCCGCTTCCCCCGCTCCGAGCCATGGACGTCACCGGGGCTTTCTTCGGCAAGCTGCGAGAGCTGGCCCTGACGGTGGAGAAGGAGGTGAAGCAGCTGGAGCGGGCCATGCGCCGGGAGGACGTGGGTAAGAGCAGCCCGCGGCCATGGGCGGCACGCCTGGGCCCGGAGGCCTCGCGGCTGTTCCTCCGGGCTCCTTGATCGATTTGCGTCCTCGCCTGCCACTGTCCCCCTGTGCTCCCCTGGGAGCGCCTTTGGCGGGCCCAGAGGTCAGCCTGGGAGTTGCTCGGCTGGGAATTGTTTGGGCTCCTTCTCGTCTCGTTGTCTCTCTGAGCTCCTGTGTGGCTGAGTTTTGATCACGGAGAAAAGAGGATGACTGGGATAAAATGGGAATCACTTCCCATCCTTGCTTCTCCTTCTTTCCGTGGATCGATATAGGAAAACATTTTCAGGGCATGTTCTCTCTCTGGACAGATAGCTCAGGCTTCTATTTGTGTTTATTTCTGTGCTATGTTTTGTCACGTAGCAGGCGCCCTCTTTTGCACTGTTTGAATTAACCTTGGTTTCCAGTGAAAAAAAGTCCCTCTTCATCTTTCTTGGGAGTTCCCTTCAGGTACTGGAAGGCTGCAATTAGTTCATCCTGTATTAGCCTCTCCCAGGCTGAACAATCTCAATTCTCTCAGCCTTTCCTCACAGGAGCAGAGCTGCATCCCTCTGATCATCCTGGTGTCTCTCTTCTGGACCCACTCCAACAGGTTCTCCCTGTGCTGGGAGCCCAGAGCTGATGCAGCACTGCAGGTGGGGTCTCAGCAGAGCAGAGCAGAGGGGCAGAATCCCCCCCCTGGCCCTGCTGCCCACGCTGCTCTGGATGCAGCCCAGGACACGTTTGGCTTTCTGGGCTGTGAGTGCACACTGACAGCTCATGTCCAGCCCCTCGTCTGCTAATACAGGAAATCGCATTCCATGTAGAATGTTACTTTTATGCTAACACACTATGACACCTCTTTTACTTTCTAAACTCTTTTATGTGAACATGCATCTTGCAGACTATGAAGATGAATCTCCACTAGCAGTCTTGCATGACCTCCAGTGCAAAATCAAGGCTCAGAAGGTAACACCTTAACTTGCTTCCTTCTTAAAAAATTACATGTGTGTGCACATTCCATAAACTTATGGTTCTGCTTTGATCATTAAGCCACAATTCAACTTTGTTAGTCTGCAGTTATAACCCTCATTTTTACTCACTCATATCTAAGTCCTCATAATGGCCATGGATATTGGGGTAATGCTCAAAAACTTGTGGATGACCCAAAGTAGGTTTAGCAATATTTCTTAGCTTGCAGTCACTATTGTCGAAGTTGTAGCTGGGCCAAGGTGTAAGGAGAACAATTCAGGAACAGCAGATCCCAACAAAAAATATAAACTTGCTTGTTTTCCATGGCCAGCCTTTAGAGCAAAATCAATCTTCACAGAAGTTCCAGTAGCTATTCAGTTAAACTTGTGGAAAATGTTGTCTATTTCTTCTACAGAAGTAGAAAAAATGGGCAATATAGAAATAATTGAGTGATATTAAAGTGAGGTTTACCTTCTGCACTGCACTAATTCTTTGTACATACGGAGTAAGAGTCCAAACTAATTGCTGTTATCTCATATTTTTCTGGAGTAAAAGCATATAATTTTCTTGGGAAGGTTACCAGAAAGTAGTTATATTGTGAACTGTCACTACAGTTACTTTTGTAAGTTTCCATACACTTATGTCCTATATATTCCTGGTATTCTGTAGGTGTAAAGAAAATACCTGAATTCACTGCTTATCTTCATCTGAATTTCTGTTGAATACTTACTCCCAAAATGCTTCATGTGTAAACAACTACCATATGATAATTTGAAAACCAGTATTTCTATGTTCCCCTCTCTGTCCCCAAAGGATGATGTTAATGCCAGTCTTGGTAAGAGTTGCTCCGAAAAAAAAGCAATTCATGAGTTTATGAAGTCAAGTGAAATCTTGATGCAAAGAAATGCAGCAGATCTTGAAAAAATAAGAGAGCTGTTCCAGAAATATGGCTACAAACGACAGGTCAAAGACTCTACAGGTAATATTTCTTGTCAGTACAGTATGTGAAAAAAAGTATCAATTTTATAAGTGATTTTTATAAATTATTTTTATAATTTTTAAATATATAAATATATATATCATTTTTATAAAATGTTTCTCTTTAACTATGTGTGTATTTCTATTAATTAGGAAATCAAGTACATCCATGTTATTTGCTTTAAAATTATATCCAGAGGGTAAAAGATTTTGTTGTGATTGGTGCTGTTAGAATAAACCAAAACATATAACACTTGGAATTAGATCTTCTGGCATGCCTTTAGGCTCAGTACTTTAAAGTGAAAGAAGGAATCTACTTTTTTCAACAAGTGAAAAAATTTGAATACTGGGGACATATCCCAATTTATTTTATAAATTCTTACAACAGAAACTTCTGACAAAATTTTTTTATTCATTTCTTTTCTTAAAAAGAAGAGGAGGAAGAAGTTAACAGTGAATCGGCAGCGTCTGTCCAGAATAAATCAGATGAAGAAAAGGCCAATGCTGTCCCTCACCTGTCTGGTTCTGCAGAGCAGGCAGGGCTGCCCCGAGACCCGCTGCGAAACCCGCAGCTCGGTGACTTTGGCCTTTCCCAGTACGCCTTCCCCAGGCCCTGGAGCGCGCTGAGGGTGCAGCGCACGCCGAGCGCGGGCCGGCAATGGGCAAAGAACGAGACCCCGCTGAAACTGCCAACGCCCCGGGCCCTGCCCAAAACGCCCAAGTGTCGCCTCAAGATGGATGACTATGAGTGCGTAACGCCAAAACTTGAGCACTTTGGCATTAGCGAACACACCATGTGCATGAACGAAGATTATACAATGTCACTTATTCAGAAAACTTCTCAGACAATCAAAAAGTAAGTTACTGGAGGACAGATTGTTTCTCTACTGAATTTTCTGTGTTTTCGCACTGCCCTTCTCTTTGTCTTCAGGTAGGTGATAGTTACCTCTCAGGTCCTGTGTTATTTAACTCCCTACAATCTTTTCACATACCCATTGCAGTGCGAGATGCTGACATGACATACATCTGGATGTGCTCCTTGCCTTGACTGCACCGCAAGAATCTTCCACGTACAATGTATTTACAAAGAGAAAAACACAATGTGGTCTGTTGTTTTCCTTAACCAAAGGTTTGGGCCTGGGCTTGTCTGCCGTAGATATTACACTGCCAGTGTAAAGGTTGCAGAAGCTTTATTAATATAAACAGAAAACAGTTTGGAAAGCATTCTGTTGTCTCTAACATAAGCCCCACCTTACAGTTTATTCCTTTTGCTCCAGTCTTCTGTTGAAAATATTTCTCTGGATTTTCACTACTCTAATAATAAAAAAAAATAATTGCAGCAGTGGGGTCATGTGTGTAGTTAACAGGTCATGTTTTTATAGTTAGTATTAGCAATATGTTCCATTTCAAATGCTGACAGTTCCTAAATGTTTGATAGAGAAATTAGAGAAATTGTTTGGAAAACAAGTATCATATGCATGAAAACCACTTTAAAAATTCTACTGGTTCTACTCACTGTAAAAACTAAAAACCATATAATTTCAACTATATCTAAGACTTCGAAGACAAAACTGACTTGAAAAGTTATTTTTTTATTTAACTCAAAGTTTGAGGTATGTTAATCTAAGTAAAATAGACAGCCTATACTGTTTTTGGGGGGCTTTTTTTCAGCTTGGACATTTTGTAGACAATTCTGGCTATGATAGTTAAGATTACTTTTTAAACATTTAAAATAATTGTCTTTAAAGACACAAATTTTTGTGTAGATTAGGTAAGCTTCCACTTTTTGCCTGCTATTGTTTCTTGACTGCATATGCCATTTTATCACTAGAATATCTTGGATATGAACAAGTAATTTTTAAAACTCTGTTTCCAGTGTTATGGAATAGATATTAAATAGCTTGTCACTTTGAACTCCCTAAATTTTCTTTTAAAATAATATTGGGATTTTTCCTTTTAAATAGTTATGTAACCACTAAAGTTAAAGCTCTGTAGTATTTGATTAAGATAAACAATCTTATTTAAACTTTAAAATTCAATTAAAAATATTTTCGTGTTCACAAGACCCTTGTTAGTTTAAAAGCAGAAAAGATTTCCTCTTGTTCTATATAATTTCATAGGCAACAGGCTGTTCAAAATAAAACCCCTAACACAGAATTGATCATCTGTGGCATCTGGTCCTACTCTGGACACCTGGTTTGGGTTTGTTTTTTTTCTGAATGCCTTAGATTGAAATCTCAGTGTGTTTGATCATTTGTGGCTGGACCAAACATTTGCATACCACAAATTGCAGTAAAATTACAAATGAAAAAATCTATTAAAAGTTCATATTTGAGAAAACTAATTTTTTTACTTGCATATTCATGAATGAATACTAGAAAAGTGATTAAGTTGGCAATATTCCTTTAATTGTGACTTCTTCATAATACTTGAGAGCTAACTGGGGATTTGGTTTTCAGGTTGGTTAAGCAAGGAGACAATAATGGAGGGAATTTGCCAGAAATGGCAATCAAGGAAATCATGGTTACTCCCGCATCAAAATCAAGTAAGAGAAATGAGAATGGTAAGTTAAAAATCTGTGAAAATAATATACATATGCATTTTACATGTGTAAATGCATTGTAAATACATGGTTAACTTAAATTGTGTTTCTGGTTAAATATGGGTGACTCAGGGCAAGTCATTGTATGAGTAGTGATGTCTAAAAAATGTTGATGGCTTCCATGGGAAAGTTTCTTACTCCCTATAAAATTTTCCTCATTTTTGTACTCACATCCAATTGGAATTGTACAGAGGAATTAATCATTTTGTAACTGCAGCTTATCCATAGTTGAAATAAAAATACTGTTTTGCCAACTTAGCCTTTTTTTTTTTTTCCTCAGAATACCCATTGGATCTGTTTAAAGACAGGAAAGGAAGGGGCTAGCAAGACAGTAATTTAAGACTCAAGAGTAGTGCTAAAACTTCTTTGAGAGAAGAAGTAGGTTATTTTAAAAGTCTTGGGACAAACATAGTGACAATTGGGTAAATGAGAAGGTAAAGCAATGCTGATTTAAGTTGGGCTTTAGTTATATTCAGTAGTGGGACATGAAGGACTCCTTTGCATTTGCTGCTTTTAAGGAATATTGTAATTTGGATGGATCAAGCAAAATATCAGCTAAAAGGATACATGTGTTTAGAAAATGAAACTGGAACTGTAATAGTTATATATGTGTGTGTGTATATACATATTTTTAATTTTATTTTGCTCACCCCTGGTAGCAGCAGCTGACTGGATGGCTTCTCCCATGGTTTTTGTGTTCTGTACTCCTGATGTGACTGTCCCTTCCAAAACAAATAATACAGTATTACCAAGGTCACCAGAGACAAAGGAACTGCCTCTTCCCAGTCATACAGCAACACCACAGTGTCCAGATTTTCAAACAAGATGGCTAAAAGCAGAAGCTAAGGTAGTAAATAGCGATTATGTACATTTTCACACGCTTTGCCATAAGCAGGTTTTAAAATGTCGATTTGGGATTCTTTTCCAATACTATTTTTTCTTATGTCACTGTAAAAGTTCTTTCTAATAGTAATTCTGTAAGAACATTTACTAAATACCTAACAAAAGTAAATTAACTGAAGGCATTTATTACTTCTTTTGCAGCAGCAGGTAACACCAGGGGGGATGATCATGTCAGTGACAAAGAATGATGCGAAAGATATACCATACAAAAAAGAAAGAATTCCTTTTGCTTCAAGCTCTGATGAGTACCTTAAACATTGTGGGGATCCTTCCCCTCCCAAACTGGAAGACTATGACCAGTTACTCAGTACTCCTCCACCTCCAGAAATAACAAGGATACCAGATAATGTTCTAAAGGTTAGCTAATATGCTTTTTTTTCCTAACTTTATTCTCAAAATACTAGAATTAAAAGGGCCTAGTTCTATCTGTAATCCATCTGTTTTGAGTTCTTAGATAATTCTTTTTATTCCTGTTTAATGTTTCCTATAGATGCTTTCTCAATATAGTCATAAGGTGGATTCTTCTAAAGCCAAGGAAATGGAGACCAAGGCAGGAAATACTACAAGATAGGAAAGTGATTCCACTGATTACTGCAACAAAGAGAACTGGTATGATTGCATTTTACAAATTTGGTCAAGTAATTAAATTTGTAGGAGGTGCAAAGACTCTTTAATGCACTTAGAAATTTATGTAGTTGGTTGCTCTTCAACTATCAAAACAGCTCTTGTTTCTGTGACTAAATAACTGGGGTTTGTCGTGGTATGTGGCTATCTGTTTGTAAAGAACAAGTATTATGGCTAGTGGTGTGTTTGGATCCTCCCAAATTTAAAAAAAAAAAAAAAAAAAAGGCAGAATTTTACTGTAGATTTTTCTCTAGGTAGGCTTTGCTTTGTGGCAATCAAAGCACCAGTGAGTGCTTTCTGAGTAAATTTAGGCAATAAAATAAAAGAATTTGGTGAAAAGTATCTAAGTGAGAACTGATTTCACACTTGTTTTGGTAAAGACAAAATTCTGTAAATGAAAAGCCACAATAAGTATGAGTAATCTTAGAACAATTGAATTATAGTTTTATAAAGAACACCATCAATTTGAATATAAAGAAGCTTTCATGAAGTAAAAGATGATTCATTATTCAATGTAATATATATTATGCTTGTTGATTATCTGTTAAACTTAGAGTCTGTAGAGATTATTTAAATAGGAGGTACAAGGAACATGTGAGGAACAACAACCCAGGGAGAGACTGATAAAAGTTGGTATCTTACTGTGCTTGGGAGTTGGAATCTATTTGAGTAATCTCACTTTAGCTGACCCTTCATTTTTTGTTGTTGAGGTAAAAAAGACAAGTTATCAGTATTTCTGTCTTTTGCTAATTCAAAATACCATTTAAATAAGCTCATGAACACATCTGGGTGTGTTTTCAGAGGATATCGCGGAGTTTTCAAAACAAACATCTGAAATCAAACTGAAGACCATGTTGAAACTTTCACATTCATGGATCTTATCACCAATCATAACAAGTTCAAAAAGCAAAAGGAAATGCTGGTGGGAAGAAAGAGCCATACCAAGAAAAGGCTTTTTTAATGGAGAAAAACAGATAAAATTCTTTATCCATGATGTGGGGAAACTTATTGGAACTAACAGCATGTGCTTAATTTTCTATTGACATTATTGGCAAAATGTATTGAGGGGTCTTAAATATATTGCACTTCCAAGAGGAATGGAGATCCATGTACAGGGTGGTACTTCAGTTGTTTGTTGTGTAGGATTGCATGTGCAATAGGCTGTAGAGAGTGCAGTTAGGTTGTAATAAAAGGAAGGTCCAGTATATTGCTTTAAAAAGTGGATATTTCTGGCTGTTCGGGTAACTGCATAGTTTCAGGGCTGAGGCTGAAGTCTGGTACTTCAACAGCTTTTGGTATCTTCAACAGAAACAAGTAAATTTTTTTGTAATTAAAGAGTAACTCCTGCTTTACTGTTTAAAGCACTTCTCTGCTTTTAGTCCATTCTGGAATGCTAAGATGTATCTGACACATTCTAAGATGTATCTGACACATTGCTGCAGGGGAGTGACTCTTTCCTCTCTGCCAGGCAGGATTTCCCATGCAGCTTCTTTCTTTATACATCAACATAGTATCAGGTGCTATGCATCTGATTTCTTTGTAGCCCTAGAAGGTGACACTGGCTCTACTGTGAATCATTTGAAAATGTGAGATTGTTACTGGTTGTGTGTATCTTCAGCGGCTTGGAAGAATTTGCTGGCAGGCCTGTAGGTGATTGCTTCTCTCCTGCTGCTGCCATGTGTATTCTCTTCAGTGCTGGTGTTACAAGCCTGTAGTAGCTGACCAAGCTGAAGTTCTCAGAGCTGTTTGGCACTCTTGGTAGTCATAGTAATTAGGATTTTTTTTCTACCAGCATTTTTACTGTTTCCCACTGGAAAACCCGGCTCTGTTTCCTTGTTGGGAGCAAATTTGCTGTTTCCAGTGTCAGCTATTCCTCTAAGTGACTCCAGGACTGTTCTTGCAATTTGTCTTCCAGTTGATGACTGAAATTCTGTCATTTATATGATGGCAGACATGCAACACACGAGAAGGGAGAGACTGTCCCAGGAGATGGGGATAAGTGGATGTTTTTCTGAACTCAGCTCTGTATTTTTTTTAAGTCCTTAGGTTATGCAAACATCTAAAGATGCCCACAAGTATTTCTTCATTTGCTTAGACTTTTCCTGGTTGAAACTTAACAAGTAAAGGTGCCTTTTTCCTGCTATTACAGTAATTTTCCAGGATAAGCCTACATCAAATTAATTGGAGAAGGTGATTTTCTACTAGTTCTGACCCAAGCCTGTTGTCATTGAAAATGCTAGTTTCTGTTTGAAAGTATGTGTGTATTAATGTGTCAGTCTGTGAGCTTAATTAAGACTTTTGAATACTAAATAAATCTGTCTCAAATGCTTGGTGTCTGCCAGAAGAACATTTATTTATTCTACCCATCCTCTTCAGAGAGTGAAGGCCACACCTGCTTCCAGCCTCTTCATAGAATAAAACCTGGTGGGGTGAATGCTGCTTCTGGAATTTCATGGCATTGGAAAGGTAGGAAGTGTTCTTGCAGCAGAGCAAGAGGGTTTCAACCAGACAGATTTACCAGCACTAAACAGGAGGGATTTCAAAGCCTGCATTCTCTTTCTTGCCCTGAAGCAAGCCAGAGATACCCTTTTAATGTGAAATGGAACAAGCAGCACTACTGTCCCAGACCTTGCTGTATTCCCCCTGCCTTCAACTAATGAAATTCACAAAAGGGCTTAGAGAAGTCTTTTCCCTAAACTTGAGAACAGCTCAGCACTCCACTGTGCTTTCCTCCATTAGGGAACTGTGGAGCTGTACCTTGCAGTGCTGGGGTTCTCACTGCAAGGCATTTTCATAATTTTGCTTGCCTATTAATATTTTCTGCTACGAATTATTAACTAATAATTATCTTCAGTAATGACAATTGAAACCTTAAAATGTTCTGGTCTACTCAAGCTGTTGTGACATGATACAGGGATGAGGGTTTTTGGAATCAAGAAATGAAGTTGTATATGTTAGTTTTGCTTTTCTTGCCTGCAATATTACTCTAATATGGATAATATTGTTGCTTGTATTTGTATTCTTCTTTATAGGCAAAGCATTGCTCTGATGTAGATAAAATCATGGCAGCAAAACAAAAGCTAGTTTTAGTTTGCTGTCTTCTCCTTTGAAATTTTGTTAGGTTTCAGGATGTCCTAAACAGTAGTAGTTTGAGTAATTGGAGTGAAGGGGGGGAGATGACAGAAGTGAAAGTGTAAGCACTGGAACACTGCTGAGAGAGGCAGTGGAGTCTCCTTCCCTGGAGATATTCAAAACCCACCTGGATGCAATCCTGTGCAACCTGCTGTAGGATGTGGAGTGGGACAGGTGGCTGTGTGGCTGTCTGATCTACTGGAACAACCAAGCTTGTGGCCATGGGCCTGGAGGTGGGTAAAACTCCTCTTGAGTCAGTGTTGCTGCTGGAGAAAGGCTCATTCAGCTGCACTCTAAAGTCAATAACATGTTAAAGTGGGAATGATACAAAAGAACTTGAATTTTACAAGTTGGTTTGTTGTGGGGTGAATCTCTTTAACAGCAGTGGCCTGTCAGGAAGTGCAGTTTGGCTAACCAGTAGCTACATAAGTATCAAATACAGTGGTTCTGTAAGAGACAGTCATCACCTGAAAACAAGCAAAACTGCCAGCGTACAGTTCTGTGTTCTGCTTTATTTAGTTTAACTGAGGGCTGCTTCCACGAGAGGCTCTTTCACCAATTTCCTTGCACAGAATCTAGGGGTTGTATGGTTTTACAATGGATTTCTTCATTTGCCAAGACACTGAAAGGCTAATTATTTTTTTCTTCTAGTTTGTCTTTCCCAACAGTAATCTCAAGTTCAGCTTTTGCTCATTTGAGTGCTGGATTAGATGTAAGGGACGGGTGAGAAAGGGATCACATCTCCTAGCAGTGCCTGCTCTCAGAAAAGATTCTGAGATTGAACCCAGCACAAAATTGCTTTTCAGTATTTAAAAACATCTGGGAAGTAACCAAAAAAGCATAGCTTTTACTTTTCCTTAATTTGCTGTGGTTCTTAATTTTTTTTTTAAATATATCAAATATGTGAGCTAACAGAAGCTCCTTTCCCTAATCCCATTTGTTGTCAAAGGAGCATCTCAATTGTTCTGCTCAGGAAGCCCCTTAATAAGGTGGTGAGTGCTTTCTTATCTGGGAAATACTTTGCCTGAGGTTGAACACAATTATAGGTCTCAGTGAAATGAAACTTCCCAGATGGTTGGCAAAGGGATAATTGACAGGCATTACTTCTCATGCCTCCCATTGTGCTTTTATTGATTTTTTTTTTTTTTTAACCATTGGAGCAATATTTGGAGTCCAAGCTTCCTTGTTTTTTTAAAGCACCATGGATGCTTTAAATTTCCTGTAACATGTTGTATTTGCTTTGTTCCCAGTTGTCACTATTCAAATGTTCCACCACTCATGGTGGTTGCACGTGCTCCATTAACAGCTGTAGCTGGTGTTGGATGTGTCTTCTGTTTTGGGAGTACCTGGTTGTTTCCCCATGGAACAATAATACATATATTGTGGCATTTATAAGGAGCAAGGACAATATTCCAGGCTACACTATGGAATCAGGTGTGTGTTAGTCCAAAGGAGCACAATTTTCTGCCAGGCTGATGCTGCCTCTATCAACTTAAATGTAAAACTTTATCCTGTTCTTACACTAATACCTACTTTTACAAAGGGGCAGTTGACATCACAGTAGGGAGCTGACCAGATCCAGGAATTTCTTTGAATTTGTCTTGCCTAATTCGAGTTGGAGAGTTAAAAAAAAAAAGTAGCACAAATGTGTCTGCATGGGAAATAGTCCATGGAATAAGATGCACTGTCACACAGGCATTTATCCTAGGGAGAGGCCAAGCAAACCATAGTTTGCAGAATACCCAGCAGGAAGGTGTTCAGATACTTCCATAATTTTTGGCATAATGTATTCCTGGTTTAAAGCCCTGGGGTTACATTCTCTAATGATTGCTTATGAAATTGTTATAAACCAATCTAGGGCATTCTGCATGTTCCCATCTTTTCTCCCCCAGCTGCAGGTCTCACGCCATAGGTTGTCAGTTGCATCATTGCTGTTGTGGCTGCAGGGAAATCCATTCCTGCTTGCCCAACCACCAGGAGCTGTTTCCCAGGATTAAATTGTTGCACTGACCCACATCACTGCCTGCAAAGGCATTGGGGGTTGTTGAGGCATGAGACGGGAAAGGATGGGCGTGGGAGCCACCATGTCCTCTTTCCCTGGCTGGATGAATCCTATCCTGTCTGTCTGGCTGCTTTGGTATGGTTGCCTAAGGCTGTTCCTCCATAATCACTTCAGTAGCAGCTGAAGAAATTCCTCCTCTTCACCACAGCAGCCAACACTCCTCACAAACTCCCCATCCCCCCTCCCTGGGACAGCTGCTTGGGTGATTGTGCATGAACTGGGCTGGAGAGATCAGAGCTGCTAGCACCAACCTGACACTTGGAAGAGGGCCCTATCCACAGGTGCAGAGTGGTGTGGTTTGTTCCTGGTGGGACCAGGTGGGACCCATTTCAAACCTTGAGTACTTCTACAAGCACGTGCTTCCCTTCTCCTATTTTAGCATAAGCCTCCTGCTCTCCAGAGCAGTTGTTAAGGCAAAGGCAGCAAGAATGGGGCAGGTTTTGCCAGCAGACCCCAACTGGACTCTTACACAGCCCCAGTGGAGCAGGCACTTGGGGGTCAGGGGCTCTTGTGTGCCTGGTGCTCTTCTTCAAATGCCCTCCCTGAAACCACTGTTGTGGTTTCCCCTCCTGTCCTCTAAAGCCTGGGGCAGGTGCAGTTTCAGGCCCCTGTTAAAGACCCCCAAATCTTTTTAAGTCTGAAAACGCTGCCTGGTTTTTGCCTGAATCATGGCTTGGGGAATTGACAGCTCAGCCAGCTCTTGGAGGAGCTCACCCAAAGGAGCCCTTGAAGCTGTCTTTTGCACTGGGTTTTCTTGCTGAGTGCTGAGAAGGTCAATTGAGTTTTTGGGTCAGGTTGTCTCTATTTAAGCCTCTCGGTTCTGTGAGACTGGAAATACCCCAGGGAGGGTCCCAAACACCCCAGCCCCTCTGAACCCAGCCCTTAGGAGTTCGGGCCTTGCCCCAGTATGCCAGCCAGGCACCTCCTCACCACTGACAGGTGTCTGTGACCAGGTGCACAACACCACATGGATGTTTTGCAAGCCACATTCCTCACAGGGAACTGATATTCTTGTGTTTGTTTGGGTTTTTTTTAACCCATCTGAGTAGCACAAAGTCCAGACCTGAGGGCTTAGACAACAGCAGATACTTGGATTGCTTTGGTTTTGCCAGGTCGAACTTTAGCTGTTAAATTACTGATGGTGCTGTTCTCTGAACACTACCCTAGCTGTCATCATTCACCTGCTCCGACACAGTAGGATTTCACAGACCTCCTCATTTTTCCATGTTGTCCATTGCAAAACTGAGAACTTGCTGATAATGCCTAATATGTTCCTGCTGCATTGCAGCTGTTTCTGCTTTTGACCAGAACTGTAAAGTAAAATTTAAGTCTCCACAACTGCTCCAGTCAGAGGGCAAACACAGAGCAAGGACTATGTGTGGTGCTGCCCAGGTTATTGAAAAAGTGTGTGAATTGTCCTCACTCTTTAAACTAAGGAGGGAATTAAGCCCCACACCAGGACCTCTCTCAAAAGTGTTGCAGAACTTGCATCAGGCTTGTGCTGCCGCTGCAGAAAGGAGCTGGCTTTCTGATGCTGTAGTCTCTGTTTGTGGACGTACACACGTGTATGCGGGTGATTTAAGGCCTGAGCATGTGGAAAATAATCTTTTTTCCTCCCCCTGTTAACTGAAAGCCTGGCTAATCATTTACAGTGGCAGCAATATTTATGTAAGGTGTAACAAGGTAATGGTGCAGGGGTTCTTGGTGAGAAAAAAAATGCATTTTCATTATACCTTCTTTTCTGTTTATTAGATTGAAAAAAAAAAAAGGCAATGGCTTAGATGCATAAAATAAGGGGGGAAAATTACAACTGAGTCAAGTTTGTTTGGGGAAGCACAAGACATGCTTCATGACAAGTCAAACCCAGACAGGCAGGAAAGACACACCAGAGGGGACACAGAAAGAGGTAGAAGCCCCATCTATGGGACCAGGGCAGCCTCCAGCAGGTGCTACTGAGGGTAAAAAAGAAATTAGGGGAAGTTACCTTGGTTCTGTAGCTGGGTCTGTTGGACTGTGCTGCACCCCACAGGCAGGATGTGGAATACTTCTGGCCCTGCCAGGGAGCCCAGCTCACCGGGCTGGCTGCTGCAGCCAGAGGCCAGGGAACAGGCTGGAGACCTGCGGGAGTGATCTGGATGTTTGTCACTGGTTGGAGGCAGAGAAAAATGAGAAAGGGCAGGAAGAAAGGGGAGGCCTGGAGAGACACCACCAAGGGAGGTGGGGTTAGGTGTGGTATCCCTGGCAGGGCATGGGCAGGAGGCCAGAGCTGTCTGGGCTGCTGGGCAGGGGAGGGATTTCCTCTGAGAAGTGTCAAAGTCAGGAAACCTTTTCTAGAGAGCTGTCATCCCAGTTCTTTGCCTTAGTCAGCTGGGAGATAAAAAGTTTTGGAGGAGTGGTTGTTATTGACACTGTAGATACGTAAGAGTTGTGTCTCTTAGGCCTTTAAGGATCCAAAAAAGAAAAAGGAAAACACCTCATCCAAAAATTCCTCATCAAATTGCTGCCTACAAAGCAAATCCTGTGGATTGACAAATCTGGATGCAGTGTTGTCTACACCACTTCCTGAGCATACAGGATTGTTCAGTGTTGATGACCATGTTTTAATTTCCCCAAGCCACAGTGCTCTACAGATTTTGCTCTTTTTAGGGACTAGCATTCCTCCTCAACTTTCGTAATAGCTTTCAGAGACAAACACAACCACGTTACGGTGATTGAATTTCCTCCTGTGCACTAGGAGTTCAGCTGGTGACAGCTTTGACTTCCACCTCTTACCACATCTGGATGGTTGCATCCTGGTGCTGCCTGCTTCCACAGCTGCTGCCATCAGCTTGGATTGCCAGCTGATAGATATTGCTATAGGAAACTCCTAACCTGGACTACATTCTTCTCTTGTGTCTTTTCCTGTAGTAATAACCTCTTCACTTCCACATTACCTTTCTGTGTGACTTGAGGGCAAGAGATCCCAGGAGATGTTTATCCTGAAACAGCTGGGGAGGAGATCAGCTGGGATTTGTACATTCATGGCAGTCAAGGGAAGGCAAATTCCTCAATTAAACAAGCTGAATGAAGTATTTGTTACTGAAGGCAGTTCTGCACGTTCATTTCCTGGTCATTTTGCTTCTTGGGCTACCACATATAAAGCCAGTAGCGGCTCCTTTTCTCTGCCAGTGGGGCAGGCACCAGCATTCCCTGGCCATGTCTCCCATTCCAGCAGCAAAGTCACCTCCCAGGGCAACTGAGTCACAGACACAGGCTCAGTTGCCTCTTATAGCGACTGTATTTAAGAATTATCCTTAAATGCAACTAAAGAAAAAACCAGAACACGAAACTGAGGAGATGCCCATATTCCTGTGTACTAGTGGCAGGTTTGTCCTTCCCTTTGGTGGCAGCTGTGCAATTCTGTAATTCTATGCTGGTTACTCACTCATTTTGCAGGACAGATGATGCCCTGGGGAAATCGGTGAGACCACTTAGAGTAGTCTCTGCTTTTCTGTCTGTCCAGGTCTGACAGGTGTCCCCAACCTGAGCAAGCCTATCCCTGGTAACACAAATGCCTGAGCTGTTCCAACATGTGGGTTTGCAACAGCAGCACTTGGAGCACCACTGCCTCACACCAGAGGTGACTGCACCACAAAAAAACATCCCACCCATGCCTACTCTGGCAACAATAAATCAGCTCCACTGCCACTTCCAGGCTCAGTCCTTTATAAGGAGCATTTTTAAGTGTCTTTTCTGGAGCTTTTTAAAAAAAGGTGGGGAGCACTTTTCAGTCTTAGGGAAGTGACTCAGAGGTAGGTGATTCTGCAAATGATAGACATTCATGAAAGCTGAAATTGCAACTCCCTAACTTGGTACACAGAGAAGGGGGGCAGAAGAGGATTAAGCCATGGGCAGAACTCCCTCAGTCTATACTGAACCGAGGGACTCCTGAGGGGGGAAAAAACCAAAACCTGTACAGATCCCAGCTCATGGCACAAAGCACACTTGTCCTCAGCAGACAGGAACATTTACTTCAGTCCTAGTCTCTGCTCAGGCCTTAGGTAAGGAAGGTGGCGATCCTAATGAGCAGTTACTGCTTCTACTCCTGCCCTTGCCTTGCTCTGAGCACACAGGGGCTCCCGATGCAGAAACCAAGCACCTGGTCCTGCCTGGACCAGCTGGATGCTCCCAGTCAGCCAAGGACAGCTGGATCCTGCTGGAAGATCAGAGGCACCAGCACATCTCAGCATCTCCCCCTGCAGTGACAGAGGGAGTCAGGCTGGCAAGCACCAAACTAAGTCGGTGACACAGCATCACCCCTTCTTCATCCCACTCCTTAAGGTACCAGGCAACACCACACACGCCAGCCTCCCACTTGCCCCATGGACAACTGAGATTCCCGAGCTACCCCTTCCTCCATTTTCAGATTCTAGAAGCTGACTGCTAAACACCCTCCACAACCCCCAGCACCATTAGTGACTTCTAACACAGAGCAGCCTCGAGCATTGATACACCACTGAACAGTCAAAAAATTAATAACATCCATTTTTATTCCAAAGCAGACAGAACTACAGAACACTTGTAATCCTCCTGGTCATTTGTCATGGAAGCCTTTAGAACACTGGACACACTAACTTACTATTCAAACTATAACAATCAGGGATAGGATGATGGTGCTGCTGAAGGGGTTTTTCCTAAACTTACTAAAAGTTCATGTTTAATAAGAGTTAACTTTCTTCTACAATGCTCAGCTTTGTCTTCAGGTGCTTAGCAACAAAAGCAAAAAAATAAGCCTGCTTTAGAACAGCAAGTAGGAGTAAACAGAATACATCATCATACAAAGAGAAGCAAGACTTTAGTAAGGTCTCATGCGGCTCGATGGGGGTGGTGCACGATTGGGAGGAGTAATGGCTATATCCAAGTAATCTCCTATCTGGAATTTCTGCGACTGCAACGTCATGGAATCATCTGTGCCCTTCCTGCCCGACATGGTGCTGCCGATCTCCTTCACCCTGTGAGGCGCAGAGCAAAGGCAAGTTAGTTATCAGGGGCCAATCCCTCCAGATGTCCAAAACAGGAACTGCATCGGCTCGTGACTCCCTTCCCATGCCACTCCCTGCACTGCACACATGTGGCTGTGCACTCAAACCCCTGGGGTTTTTCTCTGCAGTCCTGGGTGCACCAAGAAAAACTACAGCAAATGCTCTTTCTGACAGCAGAGAGGAGCATTCTACCCTACTATGTTAAATACTAGTGAGAACTCCCTGCCATACAGACAAAGCACAAGACCCCACCAGATCCCAAAGCAGGTCACATCCACTGGATGCTGACCAAAATTAGCTCATGCCATTCTGAAAGAGAAACACCTGCAACAAGATTACAGCTGTAACTCAGGTGCAAGACCTACCAGGACCAAAGCATTACCTCAGGTTGGAGGGCAATGTTCCAGGTGCCAAAGCAGCAAACAAACCCTCAAGCACACAGGTTCACAGTTTTGGGAACACATTGACAGGGATGGTCACTAAGAGGTTGTAGTGATCATCATACAGAACGTCAGGAGTTTGGTATGTGGGTTCTGAACTTTAAATCGGTGTAAATGAAGAATAATTTACTGTTCTGGTGCCCAAAGTATTCTATTAACTCAGAGAATAAATACTATTTACCTATAGCCAGGCCTCTTGAGATCTGTAAAAACAATTGCGAAGTTGAAATGTGTGCCCTTCTTCCGTGCTTCTGGGTAAACTTCCTTCACTAAGCTGGTCAGCTCTTTCAGAGTTGCATCCATCCTAGATTAAACAAACAAACCAACATGCTTCACACTCTCAAAGGAACAGTAAAAAAAGCTTCCCAAAACGTTTAAAATGGAACCAAAATATTATTACATCTTAACCATAGATTTCTTTGCCTTGGCATCCTCTAAGTCCACGGTTATTGACTGTAACACCTGGGAGAATTCACCACTTACTGCACATACGCAACATGCTATCTGTATTAAAACAAGCTTACTAACTATTAGTGGAAATGTAAGAAAAGCAGAAAAATATAATAGCTTTCTGTTTCTGCCCTGGCAGGCAGCACTCCTTTGCCCAGCATTCAATCACAGCAGGGCTAAAGCTCATGTCTAGAATTTCAAGGACAAAAGTACTCAGTCATCACAAGCAAAGTGTCTCTAATTGTATAGACTGTGCACTCAGTCTGAGCTTCAGGCAACCAAGGAGCAATGTGTTGACAGACAATGCCCATTCTGACTTCTGCAGATGGGAAACAACTCAGACACTACCAACGGCCTGGACAGAGTCCATAAATCCCACTTAGAAGTAAATTAGAACTGCATGCTTTAATAGCCACAAAAATGGATTTATTCAACTACACATCGTATGAGTTACAACTCTGGCAAACATCATGGAGGGTTTAAAAAGCAGCAGAATCCTTTTCAAAGGCATTCTTCAAAATACTACAAACAAAACCTAACAGGTTTGCAATGCAGACTAAGACACTCCTCCAAAATAAATCTGACAGTGATAAAAAGCAGCTCTCTGTTAAAGCACTGCTACCTCACCATGCAAAAAGAAAACTCATTACTCCACTCTCAGAAGGATCTGAGTTAAACCAACAAACCATTCACACAACCTTTCAAGCCTTCTGGGAAAACTACTTCTACTGGATAAACGGGGATGTTGGAACAAAATATACACACTAAAAGAGAACGTCCGCGTTGAGTCGATGTGTTGTGACAACTATGGTCACAACACAAGGCACCGATTACCTGCAGCAGTAGCTGGGCACTTCAGCCGCACTAAGCCTCAGTGGCTGAGCGCTCATGGCTGCGCAAAGCCGCGCTTCCAGAGACGTCCCCTCTCAGCTGCCAGGGCGCAGCCAGACCCGCTCCACACCCCGCGTGTCCTGCTCCGATCGGAGCCTGCACAACTCCCTGTGGCCAGGGGTAGAGGAGGCGTCACTCACCAGGTGTAGATCTGCAGCTCGCTGGAGGGCACGTTGCCGCGGGAGAACTCGTCCATGCGGTGGTGCCGCCCATTGTTGGTGGTGAAGACACGAAGTAGCAGCGGGCACGTCTGCGGGGAGAGAATGAGGATGGGGATGGGGGCGAGGAGCCGCAAGGGTGGGGATTACGATGGGGGCCCGTTCGCCACGCCCCCCCCCCCCCCCCCGCCGGAGGCCTCACGTCGTTACCAGACGTTCACCACTCCCCCCACCTCCCTCCATCCGCCCTGGAGCGGCCGGCGAAGCGGCGCGGCACCAGCACCCCGCACTCTGGACACCTTCTCGCGGTCGATCGGCTTCTCCGGCTCCTTCTTGATCTCCTCCTGCGTCACCCGTGACTCCACCGCCATCTTGCCGCGCCGCTCCCGGATGTCGCGCCGCGCGCCGCCCATCTCGCGAGAGCAGGGACGGGGGCGGCCCCGCGGGCTCCTCCCCCAGGCCTGAGGCACCGCCCTTCCCTCAGGGCGCCGCGGGGCTCATGTCGGGAAAGGCTGACGAGCGGCTGCAGGGCCAAAGAACCTGGCGGGAAATCTACTTAGAATCCAGTTTCCCTTAATATTACATTCAGGGAAAGGTCAAATGGATACATTTCCCCTTTACGTGATTTTTTTGGTTTGGTTTTTTTTTTTTTTCCCCACGAGTGGAGTCTTTTATTAGGTTAAATTTGAGTCTATGGTTGTGTTTTACAAAATAAGCAGGAATATATAATATCTATAAAAGAAGCAGGAATATATAATATCTATAAAAGAATACAAAATACGTGTTTTTCTGATAGCTTTTTTTTTAAATGCCGAGAGTTGCTTGTTACTCAAAGCGGTGGCGGGAGAGAGGCTCAGTTGTTTTCCCAGAATTTACACTTGGATTATTTCCTCTGAATTTATTTCTCATTTTGAGAGTAAAACAAAATAAAGTTTCTCTGTAAAATTCAACAGAAGCGTGCTTGCAGGTGCAAAATAATCACGTTATCAGGGACTCAAAGGTTTGCTGAGGCTGGAAGGGAGCCCTGGAGGAGGCTGCCCTTTCCAAACCCTGCTCAAGGCAGGATCAGGAAGGGCTGCGTGGATTCTGAGTATGACCAAGGATGGAGATCTCTGGGCAACCTGCTCCAGTGCTCAGTCGCCTTTGCAGTTAAAAAAAAAAAAAAAAAAAAAAAAAATAAATAGTTCGTTCCTTGTGTCAGTTTGTACCCTTTACCTCTGGTTCTGTGGCGGGGCATCGCTGAGAAGCCCGGCTGTCAGTCTTTGCTCACACACTGAGCCGTCCCTGTGAGCAGTCCCAGCTCCCTCCGCCTGCCCTCATACCACACATCCTTCCTCCCATCCCCTGGGTACCCCGTTAAGCCGTATCTGACGCTACATTATTGCGGTGTACCTGCACTCCTCACGCCGTTCTCTGTTGGTGCTTGCCGCAGAGAACAGCCCTGCGTGCCCCCGGAGCTGTCTCAGGGTCCCCGTTGTGCAGTGAGGGGGCTCAGGGTGCCTTGGGGCTGCTGGCCCGAGTCTAAGTCCAGCACCAGAATCAAGTATTCTAAGATCTGCACCATGCAAAGAGCGGGTGCTTGTTGGAAGTGTTGAAGTACCTGTGCTCTAAGGGTGATGTGGTTTGATTTCACTCTTCCCAACACTGTAGATGCACGTTTCAAAGGTATTATTTATTGAAAAAATACTTAGGGGAGAAAAATATTATTAAAATATAAAGGGAGATAAATATTATTAAAATATATTCACATATTATGTTTCTGTGTATATCATAAAGAACAAAAAGGGTTATGACTCCATACTACTGAAAAAAAAAAAAAGCTCTTGCATTTCACTCGAATATAACCAACAGTATTTGATTTAAAATGTTGATTTATGGCTCACCAAATACAAGATGAGAGAACCAGCAACCTGCTACAGTTGACCCTCAGTTTTTATTAAGTTCCTTTTGTAGTAGTCCGGATAGTGTTGTGCAGGTTTTAATCTACATTAAGTTACAGCATATCATCATTTTGTTACCATAGGCAATGAGTCAGCCTTGCCACCATTTCTGGATTTTGATTTCCCAGGCAACAATTCAGTTTATCACTCTGCTAAAATTAATTATATCTGCCATGACAATACACACTTTGGGGTCACTGTGTGAACTACCATTTCTGAACCAAAGGAATTCATGTCAAGTATTGTAAGGGAACAGCTGTAACAAATAAAGCACGATTCTGTTACGAATCTGAGTAGTTCTTTCTGGTAGAGCTTTTGGACTACATTATTTATGTGAAAAATGAGTGGGCCTGAAATTTAAGTAAATTAAATCATTAATTAATTTATTATGCATTAACTGTATCAACACAATTTATTTTCAGCCTAAAATCTTAGATTCTTATGTCATGTGTTTGGAAGCAAAGGTTGAAAATTATTTGGAAATGAAAACGGGGTGCTGTGGCCGCAGGCTGCGGGTTTTACTCGGGATGGGGCTGTCTGGTTAAACAAGGCATGACACCATAAACTGCATTCCCACAGGTTTAGGCTGAGGTCTCTCGTGTACTGGAGCTGGTCCAACTGCTTGCTTTTGCCAGAGGAGGGGGATTTAGCTCCCATTGCTTAGTCACGTGCCGGGTTTTCCCTCCTTTCTGCCAGGCATGACTCTCATGAGATGCTTCCAAAAGTAAGAGAAGTTCCCCAGTTTCAGAGGAAACTATCTAGTGGGGGCTGGTTCTCTGTCAGTTAATTTCACTTGACACTTTCTGAACTGATTCCACGACTACTAGACCTGGTGCAAGGGGAGTGGTGGGAAGTGCCTATCCAGGAGCAGCTGGGAGGCGGAGGGAGAGAATAGGACTACAGTAGCGCGTGTCCCTTCAGTGGTAGCGGGATGGTTGTTTGCTTTACACTCCCTTCACATTTTCTTAGGTTTTGGGGAGTGAGAGGTCTCCTTGGCCTGTTCAGGAATGCTGTGTGCTGTGCAAAAAATGGCTGTACCTGCAAACAGGTGTGTGCGTGTATATATATATATATATGTATATATATATATATATATACATATATATATATATATGTACACACACGTAGGGTACGCTGTAAGGGAACGCTGTAAGGGAAATGAAAGATCCTCGCTGAGGCAGTGAGGCACAGTAAGACTGTGCGTAGGAGCAAGTCTCCAGACTTTGGTCTTGTGAAGGCCCAAAATATGACTCGAACTTTTCCAGCTGTGAATGCCTGTAGAGCAGGAGACAAGTGGTTTGGAAGTGTGAATTTTCCCTTTAGGTATATTGTTAACATATGTTCTTAAGGAAGTGGTTATTTAAGTAGCAAACTGTGAATTGTTTGTTGGCGCATCTAGGACAGGAATGAATGAGATGGTGAGTGTGTGCCATTAGGATATGGGACTGGGCAAAGCTGCCACAGCCCTTTAGAGAGGAGCACTGTGGGTCCAGGAGCCCACTGGCCTTCAAAACACTTACTGTGAGTAACTTGTGTCTGAAAGGGAGAAACAAAAGGAGCAATTGGTATGGGGTAACAAAACTTTCTAGGCAGGATGGAAGGATTGTAGCAAATAACAAATGTCCTTGGGAAGATACAGAAAGTAACAGCGTAGCTGAGCCTGGAGTATCAACCGTGGAGGAACCTAGAAAAATTATATCATGACCAGAATAAGGAACTCCAAACATTTCAGACCCATGAGTGTATCGAATCTAAGCTCAAGGAAGCTGAATTAGCCTCAGCATCGTATTGCTTCCAGGTTCCCAAGGCTCCCAGGACTTCTGGCCTATGGCTGTGTTTCAGAGTCCTTTCTAGCCAGGACTACATACATCCCCTTCATTTTTCTTGGTTGTATGTGTATCCCATAAAGCCTGTTTGATAGAGGACTTGGTCTTTATCTTGATTGTGGACAGTTCAACTACCCTATTCTGGCAGCAACACAATCAACTTTCAAACATCTTTACAGTCAGTTGTGAAAGCAAAGTCTCAAATTTGATGGAGCTTCTACTGCAAACCACCTTTAACTGGTGGAGAAAGAACACAAGCACAACTTCTCTGCAAATACAATCACTGGTATTTCCTACATTTTGTGTCACGGTGATGTCGTGGGTGTGTTTTTATGTTCAAAATGCTCTGTGTGCAGTAGATTTCACTGGAGCATTTTTATTTCCTGTGTTTTATACTAAAGTTAGTGTGAATGTCAAGAAGCCTGTAGTGGTGCTACACAATTACACTGTTTTCATGTAAGCTTCAGTTTCTGTTCCCTGTTTTGAATTTAGATGATTTGGGCTCACAAAATGCACCATAACTCTTGGGCTTCTGTGGTCCTATTCAACCTGCCTGCGAAGCAGCAGGTGAATAAGTGGGTGCAGGACAGACTGGTGGGGCTGGGATGGAGAAAAGGACTCTGGCACTGGATGTGTAAAGCCTACAGAGACCCCTGAGGCAGCATCCTGATTCAGAAACGTCAAGACTTAGCTGCCTGGGAGGAACCTGTACTTGTATATAAATTACCTATATGTTTTTCTCTTCTTTTGGTTTTTTTTCTGCAAAGTCATCAGAAGGACCAAAAGTAAATAAAAATGCTTTGAAGGTGATTTACTGTTCTACAATATTGCAAAATGGTTTGACTGCTAATGTGACAGTAGCACCGGTCAGACTGTGCAGGCTTGTGCTGGCTCCAGGCACACAGGCAGCCAGGCAGAGCCACTGCTGTGCCTTGTAAACAGGCTGCCTCATACCTGCCAGTGTGAGACCTTGATTAAAGTCGAAAGTGGTTTGTGATGTTGCCAAATGTTATAATTCTGCCATTCTGTTGGAACTATTCCACATCAGGTGTTTCCTAAAAGAGTATCCTCAGGATGCTTTTTTTTTCAGTTTCAGAAAAAAATACTCAAAGAATAATGTATTAGACAGATAAGCATTATCTTTGACATTTCTTTTACTTCTGTTCGTTTTTGACACTAACAGCAGTTTGTCAGAAACCTGCAGCATCCACACTTTTGAGGAAGAAATAAAATTTGTCAGATATGCTTACTCCTGTTAGAAATATTCTCATAAAGCAAATGCACTGGATTGAACAGTAATATTAAAAAAAAAAAAAAAAAAAAAAAAAAAACAAAAAAAAAAAAAAAAAAAAAAAAAAAAAAAAAAAAAAAAAAACCCTGTGATTTATCTGAAGTCAGTTGAGACTAATATTAGACACCTGGACATGTGAGGGATTCAAAAGGATGTCCACACTGCTCCTGAGCTCTGCCACAGGCCTGAACACAGGAGCCGGGAACAGTGGGGATCCATCTTGTTTCCTTAGGGTGCTGCTCCCCACAGTGGGCAGCAATAAAGGATGCAGGATGTGGCCCTGCCTGTATCCCCTGAGCAGCGTGAGGAGGGAGCTGGAGAGCCACAGCACTTCAGGCTGATTCAGTGCAAAACTGCTCACAATTTGTATCAGCTAGAGAGTATAGCTTATGCAAGACAGATCCACCAAAAATTTGTAATGACCGCTTGAATTTCACCTGGAGGAGTTGAGAACAAACTGGAGCTTGTAGTTGTCAGCAAAGGACAACAGACTTCTGTAGAGGGTGGTTTCCCAGGAGAGGAAGAAGTCCTTGGCCTGAGGCCCTGGGAAACCTCTTTTTAGGCCTAGTAGGCAAAAGGCTCAGTCCCATAATTCCTGTGTTCTGTTATGTAGATTATTGCTAGAACGTTCTGAGTTTCCTCTGTTACTATAGGTTATCTTTTGGTGCAGAAATTTTAATATTCTTTAATTATATCTCCTGTATTGGACCCTTCCTTCGGACCCTGCCCTAACCCTGCCCTAACTCCTCCCCACACCAAGTTATATAAATACCTCTGTCTGACCCTGCCCCTTGCTTTTTGCCCCTTGTCTCTGCTTGCTCCGGTTAGTTCTTGTTACAGTGTACACCTTCTTGTTCGTTGCTTTCAGATTATTAAAGTTCCTTTTCAGAGCAACTGGATTGAGCTTGCCTCTCTCTCTGTTGGGTTCGAGTCCCAAGGAAACCCAAAGGGATCCAATCGTCCGGGCTCGGACCCCCGGAAGGTTTCACACTTCCGTTTCAAGTAAAGAAAAAGTAACTCCTGGTCTGTCGCATAGAGATGTTTTCTTCTTTATACAAATTCCCGTGAAGGTGAGATGGTGAGGTGTGCTAAATATTCTATTGATTTTTCCTGGTGGAATTGGAGACTTGGTTACAAAATATAAAATTACAGAAGAAATGTTGCCAAAAGCTACACCTGGATTTCGTTAAAACGTGTTGTCATTTCTCCATAAAATACATCTGCTACAATATTTCAGAAATTTTAGACACACAATAGAGTAATAAACTGCTTTTATAACTTGGGTAATACTCCACCATAGATTCCTGATTTCCCCCCTACTGTTTGTCTGAAATTACCTCAGTACAAAAACGTTCATACGCTGTGAGGGGGGAACAAATGGGTTGGCATTTCAATAAGTGGAAATTTTTAAAATTGTGTATGAGATGTGTTTTATAGAGAGGACAACCAACACTGGAAGCTGGTCAGCCTGTAATTCACTGCAGATAGTTGGGTCAGCAGCATGGGTCCCTGCCTGCGCTCCCTGGGAAATGTGTTTGCTGGTTTTCCTTCACTGGGTTACCTCCACTACTGGAAGCAGTGGTGAGAAGCCAAGCCAGTGTGGAGGTTACTTTCATTGCTGGTGCTTTCCCCAGTTGCTGTTGCCGCCTGAGAGAACCGATTTTCCCTGGGGACACAGAGGCTGCCTGACCCTCTGCCCTGCGCTGGCTGCTCCGAGGCAACAGCACTGTCTTCCCAGTGCCCTGCAAGGCAAAGTCAACGTGTTCCCTCGCAACATCAGCAGCTGGAAGAGATGTCCTTAATATTGTCTTCCACATTTCCTGTGCAGACAAATCCCTTCCCTGCCTGCTTCCTGGATTAATGTGATCCTATCCTTGAACACAACACAAAAATCTGAGAAGGGGGTGAGTGTCTCCATCAGATCGACACATTCCTGTTCATGGTTTGGTGGGAACATTTCCATGAGTAAGTGTTAACAGATTAGGTTGATAGTTATTACAGTATCTTCCCCCAAATATTTGTTATTTTCCCTTCCCATGGAAGAATCATATTAAAGTACTTAAGCTTTCTCTCCTGAAGAAGAAAACTCCAACTGAGTGTACCAATATCCACATATTTTAAGCATTTTATGCAGCTCCCTGGCTACTCTTCTCTTCATCTTGCCATTCTCCTAGAAGTTTCCAGTCTGTGGCACACACTGTTCCTATTGAAAATAGTAAATGGATAAAGATGCATACAGCATGCCAAGAACAGGTATTTCCCCCTCTGTTTTCTGCCCCAGTATGTCGGACCTTGACAGAAAGAACCTCCTGTGTCTGTGGCATTTCGCACTGATTCTGCAATGATGAGGGAACTGTTGACAAGTAAATCCTCTCTGGGCAGCCCCAGTAAGAGGCACGTTTTTTCTGGCTTCTTTCTGGGGCTCACAGAGCTCTGCCAAAGGTTTATGAGGGCAGTGCGCATGCTTCATAAGAGAGGATGATGTTGTGCAAGTCATTTCGTGTGTCCTGCCTCCAGAAGCATCATCATAAAGAGTCAAGCAAAACTTTTCTCCAAACTAAGTAGTTCCAAGTGGCCAGCCTTGCCAAGCACAAAGCAAAGCCACAGCACCCTGAGACAGCTCAGCTGCCTTGCAGAAATCTCTTTTGTGGCTCAACAAGAAGGTCAGAAAACATAATTCTTTTTCTCTTCTTGGTTTCTTTTGCGGGTTTTTTTTTTTCTGAATAGCCACTTATGACGAAAATGTTCTGGCTGGGATGAATTATCCGCAACATTTTGAATAATTCATTATTAAACCAAACTCTTTACTGAATATCAATTAACTTGCAATATCAATTAACTCTTACAATCTTTTTAGAAGTAGAGAACTGTCCATCACTGGGAGTTTACAATGTGTGATGACTGAGTCCACAATGAATCCTGACAGCTTTGTTGCCATAAGCTCCTCAGAGACATAGTGCTTGGTGGAAACACTGAAATAATCCTAATGGTAGTGGCAGGAATAGTGCCAGTAAAACAGAATGTGCTGAGGCACAATGCAAGGCAGAATCGCTTTGTCTCCTGCACGCAGTAACTTCAAAAGTTCCTGGAGAATTTGTGCATGCCTATTCTTTAGACCAAGAAAGAATAACCTCTCTACATGGTGCTGACAATGGTTATCAGCTGTATTATATTCCATTTTGCACGTGGCAGGAGGTGCTGGGGAAATTGCAAATGTAGGAAGTCTTGCTGCAGAGCAATGAAGGCCCACTGGTGTTGTAGATGACTGACAGTAAGGGCATAGGAAGAAGTGCACACAGTGCCCAGGGTGCTGGCAGAAGAAATCACTGCTTTTACATTTCCTGCTGTTCCTTCCCTACCGGCTCTCTTGGCAGATCTGGTCATGATGAGCTCTCCATATAGATGTTGTTGCAATGAAACAGCTTAGCAAAGGCTTCATACTTAAAGAGTTTACAGAAATGCTGCTGCTCTTGCCTGGATTGGGTGAGGAAGGGTCCACAAGCAGATGTGCTGGCACATCTGTGGGCCAGAGGAGATGGTGATAAAAGGCATCCTTCTTGCAGTGGTTCAGTTGGAGTCAGAAGATGACATCTGTCCATAACCTGGTGCTGTCAAATGACGGGCTGTACGATGTGACAAGTTATGTGACAACATGACACACTGTGACATTTCAGATTGCTGTGAGCAGCACTTTTTGTTTGTGTTCACAAGTTGTGTAAGAAAGTGCAGCACTCCAAAAAATAAATAAGTGCCTCACAGACTTGCTAAAGGGAAAATTCTTGCAAATGAAGAAAGGAGGAGGAAAGAAACTATTTCAAAAGAAGTGGATAGGGAAAAAAAATCTTGGGTTAACACTTCTTTACAGTTAGCTCTATGTTTTGTTATCCCTGTTACAAAGCTAAGAATAATTCAGAATCATTTCTATAAAACTTCAGGGCATAGAAGAGCAGGAGAAATGGCACTTCTACACTCCTTAGATTAGATTTCTTCAGTGTGAAGCAAGATAAAATAAGCTCTGTTTTATTTGGGCTTAAGGAATGTAAAGGCATAATAATTACCAGCTGATACACTAATTTAATGCAGGTATTCAGAGCTCCAAAAGATAAAGAGTGATAATAACTCAGAGTTACCTTTAAAAAGAGATCTCAGATTTTTCAAATTCAAAAAACCACAAATACTGGAAAAAGAAACCCCCATTATATGAAAGGAATTAAAACTCTCAAATACAAAAAGTATACTAATTCTGTCCCCAGAGACATGGATAGATTATCCTGCCTGTTAGAGGTGAGCAATTACTAAGCATACAGGTGTGAAAATTTCAAAGTGAAATATTAAGAGCACAGGGCACAGTTATTGCTAAATTCTTGCACACAGATTTTTCTGTATGGGCTAGATCTTAAAATGTTGAAGTTCAGTAGTCTGGCTGCTTCTTTCAGACTTGGGTCTGACTTCACACAAAAAAATATGGAGCTGCTGCTCAAACATTCTTCAAACAGTCACATGAATGAAATTCAGAAAGGATTTTAGCCATGGCCAAAGATGAAATGATACACTGTCAAAGTTATTAATTGGTTTCTGATTAGAAACCATGAAGACCAGTCAGAATGAGAGACTCATGAGCGTCCATCCATCTTGGGCTGCAAACGGAGTGGGAAGATTTTTGTATTTGTGCTAAGAGGCTGTAGTCGTTCTTTGAGCTGTGGCCAGCCAATGCAAATGAATTGGCCAGCAGAGGCATTACACATTTTTCATTTTATGTTTAGATGGCAGATGACTTTTTTGGTCAGTCACAGAGAAGTTCCTACTGCATTTGCACTTAGGGATGCCTGGATTTTGGTGAATGCTTTTTCATCTCACGTTCTTTGAGCGTCTTGGCTTAGGCTGGTAATTTTTGGTGGTGTTAGTGGTGGAAGATCACCAAGAATGGGCTGTGCACCTGCTCCTGAGTGCTCCAAAGTTCATCCTCCTCCTGCTCTCTTGTGGGCTGTGAGTTATACAACTCCATTAGCTCTGCACATGCTGACAGCTCAGCTGCAGGAGAGTTCACAGTTTCTTCAGGCTGCCTGAATGAGTCTTGGCTTCTTGCTGGGACAGCAATCTCATCATCCCAGCCACCAGGATTGTGAGTGGCATCATCAGTGGCTAGCTGGCACAGATAATAGATGGGAAAAAGTAGTTGAAAGCAGCTGGTCCTTGACAAGATTGAAAAAACATCAGGTGCAACTGTTAATGGCCTTACTTGTGTGTCACTGTTGGAGCAAGGCTGCAGGGGCATTGCTGAAATGTGGGAATTATACTTTGTGCACACCATTTCCTGGCCCAGCCAGGAGCAAAGCCAAAACTGTGACAAATAGCAATGCAGTCTTTTGCTAATGTCATGGCTTTTAAAAGACTTCCAGAAAAGATGAATCTTGCTTTCCTGACTGTAACAATGCATACCTAATCCCAAACCACCTTTTCTTTTGCTGCCAAATTATAAACAAAGCCCTCTGAATTCTGGGGGAGGAGTATGAAATGCACCAGGCTCAATATTTGATGAACTTGTGAAAACCTTCTCTAGCTGTAGTGCTGTAGCAGAAGAGGAATGAGACAGGCATGGTTCAGGCAGGGTGTCCTTGACAGGGAATGTGGCCATGGCAAGTCCCTGGGGCATTTGAGCCAAGGTGTGCGTCTGTCCAGCCAAACCAGCACTGCCATAGGGAACAAACTGGGATGTTAAACTCCTCTCACTTCATGCCTAATTCAGTTTCTGCACTGTGCTCATGCAAGGAAATAACACATTTCTCCCCTGAAATGATTTTGTATTTCCCTGAAGGGTTCTTAAAATATCCACAACACAAAGTGTAAAGGAAAAACTGCTGGAATTTGGTCCTGCTGAGGGGAAGATAACAATGTGAAGGATATGAGGCAAGGTACCGTTTCATTGTGCTTTACTAGTGCTTGTAATTTACATCTCATCACTTTCAAGGCCTCTGCTGGCAATATTTCCTTCTAAGAATAGAGCTTAAAGGTATTTTAAGAATTCTAGTTGTTGTGCAATTAATAGGGTAACACTTTGTTCTAAGTAAAAAGATCCACTGTTTTGAGCAGTAACAGTATTTTGCATGTAAAAAAGGGGGAATGGGGAATGTTTTATTGCCAGCACTTTTCCTTACAGGGGGATGAATCACTTACATTCTTGGCAACCAAGCTTAAATTCACAAGAATGCTCAGTTTGATCAACTTCCTTCAAAACACTAAGCTCAAAGTACAGAGGAAAAAAGAGAGAAAGAAACTTGGATGGGCTTGGATGTGGAAGACATTACAAGATGGACATCCAAGCAGGAAGACAATAAATCTAGTGTACAAATTGTTTTGCCCCAAGCAAGTCGCTGACTTGCTGTTACATGAGGGTCCAGTCTAAATTAAGAGAGTACTGGAAGGGAAAAATAAAACAAGGAGGAAAAAAGCCAGAGCAGAGAAAGAAAACCCCTGCCGATCTGGCAGACATGGCGGATGTTGTGTCAAACATGAGTCTATTTGCTAACAAAACAATGTGAATTTTCACAAAAAATTACCACCCTTCCCTTCAGAATGGAAGATTGTGCTGAGAAAAGAAATATGAGAATACAGTTAGTTTAGGTGAGAGGAAAGTGCCTATGTTCAGGCTATTGTTTCACACAGCAAAGGCTGAGGGTCATGGGGGCACTTCTCAGGCAGGAGCACAGGGTGAACCAAGCCATGCCCTCGTTGCTCCTCTCCACAGCGTACTCCACTGAGGAAGCAGTGGTACTGAAAATGGTCCCTTTTAGTTTTATTCTAATGGATGCTTTTGCAGCTGGATTGGTTACCTGGGCTAGTTCACCAAGCAACCACCCGTGGCACTGCACAATATACCCAAGTGTCAGTGGAGGAGATGACAAGAGTAAGGGGACACGGCAGAGGGGGAATGAAGAAGCTGGACAGGCACTGCTGCTGTTGCACCTCATTGTGATCTTCTACACAGCCCTGGTCTAAGGGACATTTGGCCCTGCTGCACTCCTCTGCTCAGAGACAGTTAAGTGGCAGCTTCAGTGAGACTAGTACAATTGCTTGTTGGCTGAAGTAAAAACAACCCAAGCAAAACCCAAAACATTATTTAGTGTGGAATTTCCCTTTTTCTAGGTCGTCCTGTGGTCATGCAAAGAGCTGTGTCAGTATAAAAGCATGACAGTGAGGAGTGGTGGAAGACAAGAAGGGAAGTACTGCTGCCCAGTACCTTTTGATGTCCCCCTGCTCTTCACCCCAGTGCTCTGCCACCCCTCACCTGCAGTGCATGCAGGGGCTGCAGCACCTCTAGATGATTAAGGTAAGTGTGACTCTGTCATGTCCTGCAGCCAGCTCAGGGCTGCAGTGCTTCTGTTCAGGGTGTCCTCTCAAAATATATCTGGTACTTACTGAACCTAATATGGGGGAAAAGAAATAATTGGGGAAGAATGAGAAGGTAGAGACCTAGGAGGATTGGGCCAGGCCACAAAGGATAAGTGCAACTCAAAGCAGAACTCAAGATTCTGCAGAAGTATTGGTGTCTAATAACCTCGGCATCACACAGTCGTTGTTATGTGTCTTCAGGATCCCAGTTTCAGTAGGTTTCTCGCTTCTATCATGCTCTGCAGTGCCAATGCAGTGAATCCAGTACTGCTCTCTTATTCTTCAATCAGATATGTTGCTTATATATAGTAAATCCCACACTTTTGGGGCACTGAATATACTGTGTATTCACCATGCAACCACATCCCATTCATAGAATAAGATCAGTGCTTCCTGGTCTGGTTTCCTGTACACAGATTGTACAATAGGTCAGCACAGGTCCTGGGGATATGTCCAGGTTTTCCACATGTGTAGCCTTCCTATCCAAGCTGCAGTACAGACAATCCTCAAACATCTGTGCAGCAAATTTTCTGGGCAGAAAAAGAAAATATCTAACAAATCTGGACAGAGGGTAGCCCCAAGTTAGAGCCTCCAACACATCATGAAACACTGGACCAAGCTCCCAAAGAGAAATGTGAGCAATCTTTGCACCGGAATTTTTAAGACTAGATAAGTATATGCCATACTGAAGTCTGAACTAGAACTAGATCCTTCACAGCCTTATTTCCTGTAAGAATCTACTAGTTGGACTCTCTGCAGCATGAGGAATGGCAAGCACAGTCTACTCTCTGCTCTGCAACTTGCTCTCTCCTTCTCCAGCATCTTGCTGGAATCAGTGTGAAACCCAGTGCAGTCATTTGGGGCTGGGCGCTGAGAAAAGGGAGATTTGTATGGAATGAGTCTGTGTATTCATGCATGAGAGTAGCAGTGGCAGCAATGGTGTTCCCTCATAGTAATGCAGAGCGAGACGGAAATGGGATGAAGTTTTTTTTCAGGGTTAAAATAAGCAGAACAAGAGCCAGTTGTTGTTTTGGGGAAGAGGAAAGCAGTTGAAGTCAAAATGTTTCACCGACTTGGCAAAAATGCCAAGCTGGCCCTGCCTGCAGAATACAAGGACTTCAAAGGGCTTATCTTGAATAAGAATTGAGGGAGCCAGATCACAGTTTCCTACATGTATTCAGCTGAGGTTAAATGATATGCAAGGCTATATCACAAGGGTGTGTTTTCCTGCTGATGCCAGCCAAATTGCTGACACCTCTACCTGCAGGTTTGTGGGATCAGTCTTGCTTTAGCTGCATACACCCAGAGGCAGCTCAGTTCTGACCCAGCACCAGGAAGAATGGGTCACACTCTCACAACTGGTCACTTCAGGAGGGCTGTTCCACAGAGGGAACACTGAAACAGATGGCGAGTTCCAGCGGTGAGCCGGTACTCAGGAGGGGCGTGTGGTTCTTAAACAGGATGCAGTCTGAATAACCCTCCATTCCTGAAGAGGGTGGTCCCTTGAAGGTCAGGGCTGCCTTCAATGGTGTGGCAGCAGGAGAGGAAACAGCCTCAGAGGGTGCTTTCATAATGCTCAGACTATGAATAAATTCAGCCTGTTGTACTCTAGGTTCCCAAGCGTTACTCATAAAAAATGTGAATAAGGAGAATAAGGTTAGGAAAAGAACAATTCTCCAGCTAAACTTTCTTCACAGGATGAATGGGGCCTCTCCTCCCCCAGCCCTTTGTCTGATTTCAGACAAAGGGCTTTGCGTCCCGTGCAGGAGTTCTCTTTGCTGCCTGGAAGGAACATCCAGACTGTAGGTGATACAAACCTGGAAGAGCTTAGCTCACTGAGTAGCAGAATACCTGGGGTTGGAAGGGACCCCTTGATGTGATCTAGTGCAAACCTCTACTCCAGCAGGCTCACCTAGAGCAGGTTTCTCAGGACCATGTCCAGTCAGATTTCGCAAATCCCCACTTAGGGAGGCTTCACAGCCTCTCTGGGCACCTGAATAGACAGGCAATGGTCAAAGACCTGATGTCAGTACAGATAATTTTGACACTTTTCATCTTTATGGTAAATTGTTAAAGTACAACCTGAATAAATGTACTTGATATTCACTCATTGACTCTGGTTCTGGTGTGACTGGCTATAAAATTGTGTGGACCAAGGATGATTCATATTTTTCCCAGTTGCATAATTCTGGGAAAAGACAGTCAAAGAGACAGTTGGGTGTTATGTGGGATTAACACACTGTGGTCCCATGGGAACTCTCCCAGTTCAGGACAGAAGCAGCCATTCCTCCAGTCAGTGCTGTGCTAATTTAGTGAAAGGAGGACCAAGGGTCTCTGAACCTGTTACAACAATAAATCCAGAAAAACAATGAAGATTTTTCATCCTTTGAAACACAGTTTTCTAAGAATATTTGTCCTTTAGATTCCAGAAGATGAGGGAACAGATAGGGTCATGCTTTCTATTCCCGTGCTTCAGAGCCAACACTTTACCCTGGCCATCGCTGTTACCAAGGCAGCATCACAGTTCTGGCAGGAGATCTTATCTGAAATCTTAACAGAGGCACATTTAGGCTATTCAAGGCAGTTTTATATTGCTCAAGCTAAAGTCAGTGAAATGTTTCATTCAATTAGCGAGCAAACAGAGTCTGTCAATTTCCTCTGTGCAATGCACAGAAATCTGTCTGCTTCCTCCCCAAGTACAGTGCAGCATGTCTGAGCTACTGGCTACTATAATTAGGATGAGGAAAACATTTATGTGGCACTATAAAGGTGAACTGGGTTCTTCACAAGTACAAAAATATTTAAGTCGTTTCCAAAGAATTCAGAGTCAAACGTGATCAAGAAAAAACACAAGGCAGTTGTCTCCAGGGAAAAATGGATCCTGCAGAGATGAAGAACCACCAGGGCAAGCAGATCTGAACGGAGAAGGGAGCTCCTGGGCTGAATGACTGGATGTCACACAGAAACACTGTGATTTCTTTCCTAATCTGCCATGGACCTCACAAATGACCTTCAGGAGTCAAGGGTGCTGTGCATGAGTTCTCCCAGTAAAACTGTCATTACCTCAACTCACGCAGTTTCCAAAACAAAGGCAGGCTACAAAACAGAGGCTGGAAGAAGACAAGAGGTACTGTGGCAGGAGAGTATCAGGAGGCACTCAGGAAGCAAGAGAGGGAACAGGGGCAAAGAAGAGAAAAACCTCCGAAGAGTGAGGAGGCAGGGAGCCAATGGCAAGAATAAGAAATGAGATGGGATCCTTCAAGTGTAGGGGAGGAGAAGGTAGATTAACAAATTTTTGGTTAGACTAAAGGGAATACAGAAAACCTGAAAGAGAACTGTCAGTGAATTACAGTAGCTAAAACAGGTAGTGGCCAGAGCATAGAGAAGAACTGTAGTCATGGTGATAGAAAAGCAAGGACCACTTCAAGAAGAAAGTACTGAGACAGAAATTAAATGCTTTAGATTAGGCCTTTCATGAAAGATCAGTGATGTGAAACAAAAGAAAAGAAGCTAAAAAAAAACCTTCCCTGAACCAAGAAAAAAATAGGAGAAGTACAGAAATCAGACTTGAGAGAACTGATACTTTTATATCAAACAAAATCAGTTTGAGGCAAAATATATAACAGTAGCAAGAGCTTCAGGAGAAATAATTTTAAAAGCCCCAGGGATTTAAAACTGGATAGTCATGGACAGAATAGAAGGTCATTTACCCTCTAGAAAGGTGCAGGCAGAAATGATCAGGTGCAGTCAGGGGAGGAGCACGGAACGATCAGCTGTGCAATGCTCCAGGGGCCACCTGACAAAAATCTCCAACTACACATCTTGTGTCACCCACTCTGGGCAGACGAGGATGTGTCGAGATGAGGATTCAGCATGATGTTTCAAATAGTCATGAGGAGCAGCAGTAACTGAAATTCCAAAGGGGCCAAGAAAACACTTGTTGCATCCGAACACAGTCTTTGCTTGCATTTCACAACATTGCACAAGGCTTAAAAAGTAATTTCCAAATTTGCACACCCATATCACTGTGTACACAGAGAATGGCTAAACAGACCTGGTGTACATTGAAATTCATGTCCTAGCCAAAGCCTGCCCTTTGCTCCATATGCATCAAGGGCTTGGCATTGCAGAGAACATTTGAGCTTCTGGACTTATATGTGAACCTTTGAGAAATGGAAAATAGAGAGAAGAGCAATTACACTGCTCTTGTTAGTCTAAAGGGAGTACAAAGGAGTATGGTGAGAAACTGCATTAATTGCAGTACTTGAAGAACTTGAAAAAATGACGGCCAGAGCACAGAGAACACGTTTAAAAAGGGAAAAAAGGAAGACCCAGGGAACTACAGGCATGTCAGTCTCATCTCTATGCCTAACAAGATCACAGAGCAGATCCTCCTGGAACTATGCTAAGGCACATGGAAAATGAGGTGCCTGGTGGCAGCTAACATGACTTCTTTTCACTAAGGGCAAATCATGCCTGACAAATTTGGTGGCCTTCTACAACAGGGTTACAACTGTAGTGGATAAAGGAAGAGCAACAGACATAATCTACCTAGACTTGTGCAAGACACCGGACATTGTCCCATATGACATCCTCATTTCTAAAATGGAAAGACATGGATTTGATGGGTGGACAATTTAATGGATTGGGAATTGGCTGGATAGTCACACTCAAAGGGTTGTGGTCAACAGCTTGATGTCCAAAGGGAGACAAATGACAAGTGGCACTCCTCAGGGATTGGTGACTGATGCTGTTTAACAGCTTTGTCACTGATGTGGCATAGAGTGCACCCTCAGCGAGTCTGCCAGTGACACCAAGTTGTGTAGTGTGATTGACATGCTGGAGGGAAGAGATGTTATCCAGAGAAACCTCGACAGGCTTGAGAGAAGAGCTCATGTGAACTGCATGAAATTCAAAAAGGCCAAGTGTAAAGGTCCTGCACCTGGGTCAGGGCAATCCCAAGCCCAAATACAGGCTGGATGGAGAGTGGATTGAGAGCAGCATTGAGCAGAAGGACTTAGGGGGAGCTGGTTAGGACAAGCAGCTGGGTGTGTTTTGGCAATGTGCTCTCATAGCCCAAAAGGCTAACTGTGTCCTACGCTGCATCCAAAGCAGCTTGGGCAGCAGGGTGAGAGAGGGGATTCTGCCCCTCTGCTCAGCTGTTTTGAGACCCCACCTGCAGTGCTGCATCCAGCTCTGGGCTCCCCAATGTAACAACGGAGTGGGTCTATTGGAGGACCATGAAGAAGATGATCAGAGTGCTGTAGCATCTCTCCTATGAAGACAGCTTGTGAAAGTTGGGATTGTTCAGCCTGGAGAAGAGAAGGCTCTGGAGAGACCTTAGAGCAGGCTTCCAGTACCTGAATGGGGCCAAATGAGAGCTGGAGAGACTTTTTACAAAGGCATGTAATGACAGGACAATGGGGAGTAGCTTTAAACTGACAGAGGACAAGTTTATATTAGATATTAGGAAGAAATTCTTCCCTGTGAGAGTGGTGAGGCACTGCCACAGGTTGCTCAGAGAAGCTGTAGATATTCCATCCCTGGAAGGATTAGAGGCCAGGTTGGATGAGGCTTGGAGCAACGTGGTCTAGTGGAAGGTGTCCCTATCTCAATGGCAGGGGGTTGGAATTAGGCGATCTCTAAGGTCCCTTCTATGATTCTATGATTTGTAATCATGGGGATAGAAAAGCAAGGGCCACTTGAGTTGTTCTGCATGCTGTCATGAGATGCTACTTTAAAACAATTGGTTGTGACTTCTGTGTTTCTATTCATTTTGATTAACAGTATAACAGTATTCCTATTCATGTGTTTATCACATTCCAAGACTTAAAGAAAACTTTACTCATTTCAGTTACAGATTCATTATAACCAAAATCTGTATTTTAATTATTTGCAAATCACATATTATCCAACCTACAGTTTACTGACTGATGATGAATAAAAGCTACCCCCTAACTTTCAGAGCCTTTCTTCTTTAATCTTGGAGTTTTTATGAGCTCTAGCAGAGTATGTAAAGGTAAGGTAGAGCAGAGTCTGAAAGAAAGTAGCAAGAAAATTGAAAGCATGTTTAGGACTGCTGTGATGCTTTTCAGACGTGGAACTTTGTATTCCTGAAGCGAGCTAAAAGCAGTGGCTGGTGTGGGAAGTTAATTCAAAATAGATGTGGGTTGTAAGACTGTGTGGAAGACTAGGAGACACGCGGTGATAATGATAGTCATCAAACAGGAACATGCAATGAAGCATTTTTGGAGGGGAAACTCTTTCAGTTTCTGTGTTGTTTTCATGTATATTATTCTGTGATGATACTCTAGTAAAGCATTATGGAGAGCTGAGGACTTTTCAGTCTCCTATTGTGGTGGATTGACCCTGACTGGATGCCTGGTGCCCACCAAAGCTGCTTTTGTTGCTCCCCTTCTCATCTGGACAGGGGAAAGAAAATACAACAAAAAGCTCACGGGTTGAGTTAAGGACAAGGAGACAAAGGACTCACCAATTACAGTCATGGACAAAACAGACTCAAATGGGGAAAATTAATTTATTATCAATCAAATCAGAGTAGTATAATAAGAAATAAAAACTAATTCTTAAAATACCTTTCTCCCACCCCTCCGATCCTGAATTCACTCCTGAATTCTGTACCTCTTCCCCCACAGTGGTTCAGGGGGACAAGGAATGGGGGCTGCAGTCAGTTCATCACATGTGTTGCTGCTGCTTCTTCCTCCTCAGTAGGAGGCTTGTCACACTCCTCCCCTGCTCCAGCGTGGGGTCCCTCCCACAGGAGACAACTCTCCATGAACTTTTTCAATGTCAGCCCTTCCCACGGGCTGCATCTCTTCACTGACTTCTCCAACATGGGTCCCCCATGGTGTCACAAGTCCTGTCAGCAAACCTACTCCAGCATGGGCTCCTCTCTCCACAGATTGACCAGTCCTGCCAGGAGCCTGCTCCAGCATGGGCTTTCCATGGGGTCACAGCCTCCTTCAGGCATTCCCCCTGCTCTGGTCTGGGCTTTTCCATGGCTTCAGGTGGATCTCTGGTCCTTTCCAGGGGCACAGCTGCCTCACCATGGTCTGCACCAGAGGCCACAGGGGAATCTCAGTTCCGGTGCCTGGAGCAGCTCCTGCCCCTGCTTCACTGAACTGTGTGTCTGTAGTATTGTTGCTCTCATGTTTTCTCACTCTCCCTGGCTGCTGTTGTGCAGCTTTTTTCCACCTTGTTTTAAGTCTGTTATCCCAGAGGCATTACCAATATCCCTGATGGGCTCAGCCTTGGCCAGCAGTGGGTGGGTCCATCTTGGAGCTAGCTGGCATTGGCTCTGTTGGACATGGGGGAAGCTTCTGGAAGCTTCTGGAAGCTTCTCAGTCCCCCACTACCAAAACCTTGCCATGCATACCCAATAGACCTACACAGGGGTCCTCTCAGAATTTTCCCCAACTTTTTAGGGGCTGTGATCCTGAACCCAATTTCAATAAAACTTTCTCTTTTATATGGATGTATGGCACATCTGGATGACAAGTCCCACGTGCAGTTTCATGTTTCTATTGCCAAGGCTGTGTGACACTTAATCCCCATCTTTCCATCTCGCTTGTGATTATACCAATGGGTCAGGCCAAGTTATTTTATTTGTGCAAGTCACTCACCTCACAGACAATAGCAAATACTTCTCTCCGTTTTTTGGTATCCTTCTTTGCTGATAAAGCTGTGTAAACAAGTGCAAAGCACACAGGATTTTGACTCCCAGAGTACACAGAGGTGTGACTGTAGTTTTTCCTCTACTCAGTATCGTTCTTTCTCCCCCAGGAAAATATGCGAGGTTTGTTGACTGGAACTTCTTATGCTGCTTTGAGATGCCTTGCCAAGTTGTATGTTATCCCACTTCCTTCCTGCAGGCAATCCAAACAGCGGAGGCTTCCACTGGAGCCCTGCCCCTCACAACTGCACCACACAACGGCTCAGCTCTCAGGCCCTCTCTTTCAGCACAAGAAATGTGGTGGCTCGGTGCTGGGCTCAGCAGGAGCTCGGAGAGCCTGCCACTTCTGAGGGCAGACCTTGAACAGGAGAGTTCTGCAACCCCACTGTGCCGAGCCCAGGAGATGCCATGAGCCAGCAGCACCACCGGGCAGCTCTGCGCCGTCATGCAGATGTGGCAGGTCTGCCGATGTAAGGCCAGTTCCATTGGCACAGGCACTGTGAAAAGCCCGTTTACTTAGGAAAATGAGATGAAGCAATATGCTTACAGCACCACTGGAAAATTACTGTGTCAAAGAGAGGCTAAGCAGCGAGGATCTGAATTTCTGCAGAGTAACTAGGGCAAGACCTAAGCCTTACAGGTTTGCCTTAGAGCTTTGTATCTGGGCAATAACCTGGAACCAAGAAATTGGACACCCTCCCTGACTCCTGGTGTTTTGCATCCTTTTGTAATTTCGTTTCTTTTTTAGTGACAGTATGATCTAGTTGTTGATCATTATTTGGTAGATGAGGATCCTGGTCCTGGCTTTGCTGCTGAATTGCTGTGTTCCTTGTGAATGTTCATGCAGCCTAGCCTTGCTTCTCTCTTCAACTCCTCTGTCCATCTTATCTGCAGAGATGTAATCTCTGCTCTGAAGAGGTGGTCCGTTATTATGGGTTTGGGGGTTTTTTGGTAGCAATTGCAGCCTTCTGATGCACCATCACATATAGCAAGATTAACAGGTATTTTCCCTATGCCTCCCTGGAATGTTCTCGTTTAGTAGCTGTTCCACACATGCAATTGCCTTGCATCAGCATGGTCTTATTTCTGTTTCCTTTTTAATTTATGGTTACTTCAGTCACCTACTCCTCTCACTCTTTGATGCATAAGCTGACTTTTCAAAATTAGAAGTAGAAATAAGTTTTTTCTACTTCTGTACCTGACACCTACCTCTGTTTGCCTGTTTACACTGAAGTCTTATTCAGTGTATTTGGAGTATTTGAATACTCTTAGTTCAATCTCTTACAGTTCAACTTCCATGTTTTATATCGACTCACTCCTTTTTCCTTGTGCATTACTGATGTCACCCTGCAATATGTCTAGTTCCCTTCTTCTGTTCTATGTCTTTTTCTTGTCCATGTACTTCCTTACCCATCTGTACTATTATTTTAATTGTCTTTGAATGCACATTAATAGTGCTTCTTAACATATGCCACTGCTGCTTTTTCTGTTCCATTCCTTCCTTTACTCTGTTCCATGTCCAGTTTCTCTCAGCATTGATTCAGTTGAAATTCATTACTGTTATTTTTTTCCCTTTAGAGCTGACTTAGTCATAATAACAAGGCTTACAGGGAAAGATCCAAGTCTTGTTCAAAGATCTGATCCAAGACTCATTAAGATGGTCACTATTTTTTGATAATCTTCCTGTTACATTTCCCTCCTTTTACAGACTCTGTCAGATCCAGCAACATCTCAGAAGAGGAATGGTTTCCTCTGAGACCCACATGTAGTCCAAACCACATATCATGCTCGGAACCCAAAATGTGTTCAACTGATATCTAATCTGATGCTTCTTTGTCCTTTTCTCACTTTTCCTTGTAGGGGTTTTGATAAGGCAGCCTATTAAATGTGCTAACTTGTGACTCCGTTCAAGCCTTTAGCTGGGAGAACCATTTCTATGTTTGTAAGGCGAGATGGTTATAATCCATCTAGTGTTATCTTCCAAGGGTACTGGACTGCCAGCCCTCACTGCTGAACTCCTTTGTTCACATATTTATTCTCTCTAGCCATACCTATTTGTCCTTTCTTAGGACAAGAAGGATTTTGATACATTTCTAAAAATTGTACACCTTAGGGCTTCCTGAAATGGTTTTGGTTTTTTGCTCTGGGAAGGGTTAGGAGTAATTGTGGTAAAATGCTTGTGACTCAGTCTGGTTTGCAAGCAAATGGACACGGGTTCCTAACTAACCCTGAGAATGCGAGCTGTGACTACTACATTTTGTCTCCCTCTTGACAATTATCCATCAGATTTCTCTGGTGAGGCGTCTAGAAGGTGCCTTCCTAGTGCTGCTTTTGGGGAATGTGACATTTAGCTTTAGTGACCAGGCATTAATTGCAAGCAAGTAACTAACTGAAAATACCCATTTTCAGTAAAGTTTCCTTCACTGCTATTTTAGGCTTCATATGAGTAAATTGCCGTCTGTCACATGAGTAATTTTTGTCTCATATTCCAGGGTCTTAATCTAACAGGATCAGATCTTTAAACAAGACTTAGATCTTTCCCTGTGTATGAGTTACTCATGGATAGAGCTGCACAGGGCTTTAATATCAGACCTTCTAAATAGGTACAGTAAATCATCAGAGAAATGAGCACAGCTTTCTTTTAAATTAATGCAGAATTCTGATGCTGGGCTTTGAGACATCAATTTAACAGAATGATAGGTCACAGAAAGAGCTATTCATCCAGAGATTTCTTAAGCTTTCCAAAACATGGGAATTCCCCCTCTTTCCTTACAGGCAGGGAAGTTCAGGTAGAGAAGTGAAACAGCTTGCTGTCAGTCCCAAAAGGGTCAGGGAGTGGAAAAAAGCTGGTCTATGTTATCTTTGGCTCTACAGACCTGGATACCACCCCTTCACCCAGATCAACACAAAACTTTCAGTGGTGTGTCAGCCTTCTGAAGCTTTCCATGTTCTCTTACAGTTGCAAAATGCCATTTCGCTGGGGGGTGTGTGTGTGCATGGGGCATGGGGCACTCCACAGGCTTCACATGAGGCTCATTCCTCCCCTTGCGCTCTGGTGCTGCTTTTGCATGCTGTGCTCCTTTAGGAGTTTCCTAGTCCCAAATCCTTGCCTCCATACCCGTTGCTCTGGGAATTCAAAAGTGCCTTGTTTGTTCCCTCAGGATAGGGGTTCCTCACAACTCCTTCCTTTCTTTTTTCCCCCATATACACATTTTGGGAAACTACCCTTGTCCTCACCAGTTCCAAAGTCCCTCATTTTCTGCAGCAAGCCAAGGGCTTTGAATACCCATGTGTTCCTCCCACACCTTTTCCTTCTGTCTGGGATGTGAATCATTCAGAGCATGTGGCAGGAAGGACAAAGCTGTGGTGGGGATATTGTTATGCTGGGAGATGCTGCTGTGCCAGCCTTTCGATGAAAAGATAATTGCAGGCTAGATTGATGGTTGCTGGATGCCCAGACCTGTTACCAGGGCTTCACATGTCCTGCGTTACCCTTCTCTTTTTCTTCAGGGTCAGAAGGGCACTGCCTACAAACTTCTAAAATTTCTGGATTGGGTGGTTGCGTTGTTCAAAAGCAATCTGCATTGCATCTGAACAAAGTGATGCCATCAAGCGCTGATTGCAGGGACTTGAACACTTCAACAATTAATTTCCAAATGGAGGGTGCAACTGATTTGGCAATTCAGTTCCAAATGGACAGCACAACTGGCTCACACTGGTGAAATTCCACATGAAGTCCCGACATTCCTACAGTCTTCTTGGGCTCTGCTGGGCTCCAGCTTCAGTCAATGATTGATACGAAGTCTGGGGCTGGGAGCAGAGTACATAGGAACGTGGGTCCTTGTGAAATTCAGAGTTTTGAACTTTTTGAACCTGTGAGTCCTGTAAAGGCAGTCTGAGCATCCAGAATGCCTTACCCAGTTTACCAGTCTGTGTGCAAGCTGAGGCAATTTCCTGGGTAGATTAGTCCTATTTCACTACTTTGTGCTGAAATAAAATAAATTTCTGAAATACCAGGTCTCACATTCACTGCATCTTTGCCACTCCAAAAGAATGCTGTGGTGGAACCCATAGGCATACTTCTAAGGAAAAAAAAAAGCAGAGCTAAAACATACTTAGAATTTGGTTAGAGTTTATTTTTTTCATGTACTTAATTACTGAAGCACTGATCCTGACTTTGACCACCAAAAATTCAATTTTGCATCAGGGTTAAACATGTATATTATATTCACATATAAGTTGTATTGTCAGTACTGTGCTGGAGAACTCAGAACTGCTGCTTCAAGCGGGTTTTGCATTGGTGATTTGGGAAGAATGATGCCCCAGTATCACTATGCAAAGAAAATCAATGTGTTGAAACAAGAACATTTCAGTGACATTGTAAAGTCCTTTTTCCTTGCGCATCGTTCATGTTACATTACACTGGTTTGTTCTAAATATGTCACTGTTATTCTAAAGAGGATGACACTGTCAGCCAAATTCCTTGTGTATGTATGCTCATACACACGTTCACATGTTCACTATTATTTCATATTTGCATGCTCCTCTTTTTGAAAAAAGCTAGCAGAGAACTAGGCACTGCTGATGATATTCCTCCGCCTTTGCTTTTCTTTTTCAAGTCTTCTGAATGGGTTTAAGTTTTTATTGGTGATTAGTACTACGTAAAGAAAAAGTTCATCCACGCACACCATAATTATTTGGTTGTTAGGAGTACTTTTAGCAGCAGGATTTTGTAATTGGTTCCAAATACAATCATTTAGAAAGAGACACTGTGGCCCAGCAAACAGTGAAACAAGAGTGCAAGGAGGGGATGAGGCAACACACAGCATCACATGTCAGGATGGAGTTGCACAGGGCTCCCACCTCCCTCGTTGTTGCAGGTGGGTGGAAGGAGAAAGAATGTGAAATAGTGGATCTGTGGTCCTTCCCACTTACCCACACGGCAAGACAGCTGCTCAGGCAAGTCAGCAGGTGAGTGCTGTAATCACCACAGACCCAGCAGCATCACTCACTGAAGCAGAGCCATGCATAAACACAATGACCCTTACTCATGGCCGATTAATTTCTCATAGTCTAGTCTGGGAACAGATCTGCTGCTCCTCACAGCCCAAATTGTATTGTTCTTTTTATGGAGCATCTTTCCTTCTGGAGATGCCTTACTGGGGAGAAGATAGCTGGGAAGAAAGACTTAACAGTAATTTCCAAAGAGACAACTTTCACAGTAATCTCCAAAAACCCTACAAAGATCAAATCATGTTTTAACCAAGTGGTTGTATCAACCTAGCTGATTTCAATTTCTCTAGTATTTCTGAGGAACACGATTTCCATTAGTTTGGGTTTCTAAAAGGGTAAAAGCAGAAACAGTCTACAGAGCATCTACATCTGTGGTGCACCAGTTGAATATGGGAACTTTCTAGAGGATGGATGCAACCCATCTCATCTGTACTTGCTGCTCTGCTGGTGGGAATTCTATCCCAGGAACTCTGTGCAAATGCATGAAATACAGAAAGTGCAGCTGGCTGGAACCAGGAAGCAAGATAATGCAGCTGAGTCTCATTCCCAGATGGATCAGAATGCAATAGGAAAACAAACAATTCCAAAGGAGAAAAGTAAATTAAAAGATCTGTTCTACCTAGGTTTAAGAAAGTGGTTAACAAGAAAATGTTACAAAAGAGTATTATAGCACAGAGTAAGCAATTTTTATCTTGATGCTGTTCCTTTAAACCAGCCTAAACTTTGTTGGGAAAAGGTCTCAAGCCATTGAGCAATGTCTGGTTTGGGCAATCATGTTGCTATGCTTCATCGGATAAGCACAGCAGTAATTCAGAAAATGAAGCCATGCTGCATCTGTCATATCATTTAAAATTTACTTCAGTTTTGCAGGTATTTGAGGATTGCAAAACGACCCACATTTTCCTGCAATGTTCTGCCAACACTGGAATCTGGTCTGAACCTAATAGATTTCCTTATCTTTGGCTTTCCAGAGTGACAGGCTTCCTCTTTGCCCCCCACCCTGCCCTACAACATATTCCAGTCAATGACACTGTTGAAATTCTGACACCAATTTGTATGCAGTAACTGACTGCCTTCATATGAGACGCTAAACAATTTCTATGCACCAGGCTGCATTTTTCTCATGTAATGCAGCCCTCTATTCTCCTCCCAAACCAGCACTTTTATAAGCACTATTTTTTAATAAGCAGTATTCATGTATAGGCACTATTGACAATTTTGCATGGAAGACATTGAAAAAACAATGTATGCTAAGCAAGCTCAGAGAAATATCCTGAGATAGGACTGCCCATGACTATATTACTTACAAAAATAATCTCCCTGGCTTGGAAAAGGCTGTAAATATAGCTCCCATCCTGGAAAGACTGTTATGCACAGACTTCTCTTTATACGTGCTTGCAGTCCAGTGGAAGACACTGGGGCTCGTCGCATGATTAAACGTGTCTTAACAGTTTGCAAGACTGACATTTTCCCTGCCAAACACAGCGACCCTCCAATGAGCACCTCTCAGCTGTGCAATAGGATTTTAAGAAATTTGAAGGATTTCAGGACTGCAGCTTCTTCCATATTAATGATCTAAAGATATATGCCTATATATAAGAAAGCTTACTTTCTTATGGTTTTTACTCTGTATTAATATCCCCTGGTTATGACTTTGTATCTGTCATGCTGAGGGGTCAGAGTCAGCCTCTCAGATCTAAACATTACTGCATTTGGGAGCGTGGGGATTATTTCTCATTGTGAATTGTGTTTATTGAAGACCAGAGAGATATCTGAAATCGTATTATTCCTGCTTTCATGAAAAACAGGTTCATAGGGGTACCTTATCACTCTCTAAAACTACCTGAAAGGAGGTTTAGTGAGATGGGGGTCTGTCTCTTCTCCCAGGTAACAAGCAGCAGGACAAGAGGAAATGGCCTCAAGTAGTGCCAGGGGAGGTTTTTCCTAAGATTGCATCTTAGGAAAAAAATCTTCTCTGAAAGGGTGTTTGGGCATTGGAACAGGCTCTCCAGGGAAGTGGTGAGGTCACGACTCCTGGAAGTGTTCAAAAGGCACATGGACGTGGCATTTGAGGATGTGATTTTGCGGTGAACGCCTCGGTACTGGGTTAATGGTTGGACTCAATCACAGAGATCTTTTCCAGTCTTGGTGAGTCTATGATTCTGGTTCCAGGTATCTCCATCCATAATAAGGTCAAATATGAACCTTGCATCCAAATATTCTTTGCAGCTTGGTTCTGCATTTTTGTTCCAGATGTGAATTCCCCGTCTGTCCTCTGATACCTCATAGCTCCCTCGTCTCCTCAGCATTACAAAACAACATGAAAAACAAGTAATCCCCCTCAAAAAAAGCCCAAGCAAACCAGAAACCAAAAGGAAGCCCCAAGTAGGCTTTGATAGTGCTGCCACTTTGTGTGCCTGGTTAGTCCAGCATGGAATGGATACTGGTAGGAATAATGATTATCAGCACAGACGTTTCAACTTAAATGAGTTTGGAGCATGGGGTGAGTGGAAGAGCACTTCCAAGCCACTTATTTTGCCCAGAGGAGCTGTGGATGCCTCTTCCCTGAAGTGTCCGAGGCCAGCTTGGATGGGCTCTAAGGAACCTGGTTTAGTGGAAGATGCCCTCCATGAGCAGGGGGTTGAAACTAGAAGGTCCCTTCCAGGCCAAGCCATTCCGTGATTCTACCCCAGCCCATTTCCCCTCAAAAAGCGGAGGCAGTGCCACCCCTCTCCCGCCAGAACCCAGCGAAGAGTTGCTGTGACGCGGAGTGGGTTTTGTGAGGGGAAAAGGTGTCACTTCTCAGTGCCCGTAAACCCCCGGCCGAGCGCCCCGAGGGGGCCGGCGGCCGCAGGGCAGGCGACCCCCGCCACCTCGGTCCCCAAGGGTGCGCCAGCCCTTCCCGGCCCTTCCCGCCCTGGAAGCCCCTCCCCCCGCTGGAATGCGCCGGGAGGGGAGTGGAATGACGCGGGCGCCGCGGGGTCACGTGGTGCGAATGGAATGCCAACAATGTAGCGAATGTCCCGACTGCGCCCCGCACTCGGCGCCCGGGACGGCCAAGGGGGAAGATGGAGAGCGGCCCGCGCCGCCGCGGCCGCCGCCGCCGCTGAGCCGCGCCGTGCCGAGCCCCGGAGGGCGAGCGGCGGCGCCGGGCGCCCCGGGGAGGTGAGCGGAGCGGGTGCGGGGGGCGCGGGCTCCCCCTCAGCCCCGGGGGGGAGCGCTCCCCCTCCCCCAAAACTGCTCTCCGCGGAAGGGAAAGTCCTGCGGGGAAGCGGGGGGTGCAGGGGAGCGGAGATGGGTCGGTCCTCGAAGCGGGAGCGAGCGTCCCGTGTGCGAGTCCCCCCGTGGGGGCAGCCTGGGCGCCCTGCCCGCGCCCTCCGACATTTTCCGGACACTCGTGTGACAGCGCAGCCCGGCCCAGCCCCGGCGGAGCGGGGTCGGGGTCCGCCTGTCCGAGGCCTCTGCCCCAGCTGGCCGGAGGTGCTAATAAATGGCCGGAGTTTATTTTGGGAGCTTTCTGCCCACGAAAGGAGTGGGGGAGCAAGGGGCTCCCGGCGGCACGGGGCTGGGGGCGACCCGCCGGGGCAGAGCCTGCAGGGCGGGTGTTGCGGGGAGCGAGGGCCCCGGGGAGCCGGCCGGGGGCATGCGGAGCCCGCGGGGTCCCGTCTGCCCGCGGCGGGGGCCCCGCTGCTCCCAGTCAGCTGAAGGTCACTGCCAAAACCCGGCAGCTCGCCACCCTCTCCGCTGCCTCGTGAGCGAAGTGCGTGTTGAAATACCCCTTTCCCCGGGAAAGGCACTCGCGCAAATGACGCAAAAGGGGCTCGTTTGGAGTGTCCGGGCTTTGCGGTCGGTCGCTGCCGGGCTGCTGTGGAAGGGGAGGGTGAGCTGTTTTCCCACAGCCCTGCGTTGGGCCGGTGCTTGTGGCTGGCAGTGGGACACGGGCACAGAGTCACTTTTGGACAGTTCTGTTAGCAGGAGGAGAGGCGGAATCGTTTTAGGGAAAATCCCCTTTCCAGTTTTCTTCACTTACACTTACAAAGAGAAGCACCGTTTGTATCATCATCAAATTCCTGAAACGCTTCCCCCCGCATCACAGCCCTCCAGCACAAAGTGAGCAGCCCCTGCTTCCTTGAATTTGTGTTCCCAAAAAGCCCCCAAAGCAATACCTATAAATTGAGAAAGGGAAAGAAGTTGTAGTAGTTTCTTAAAACTTTACTCCTTCCTATACTGCAGTGATTTGAAGTTCAGCTCGCTCCAGTGCCTGCGCAGTTACAGGGAAGCAGCTCACCGGCTCGGGTGAGTTTTAGTTTCTTGCCTTGTGTCCCGGCTCCACAGAGCCACTAGCACACGCAGCCTGTTAGTGAATGAAGAAACAGGAGAGTGAATAGATAGTGCTGCTGGGACAACAGACATCAGCATATAGTTTCAGGGTGTCATTGTTTGGTTGTTGACAGATGAGCTGTTGGTATATTTCAAATGAAACAATCAGTTATTCAAAAATTGTTTAACTTGATGTAATTAAAATAGTGCTGCACCTGCTTGAAGTGTTGTGTCTTCAGGATAATGTACAATCTTCTAATTAGTACAGAATATGTAACATTTTGGAAAAGACCTTAAGATTGTTTTGTCAGAATGGCTAACAACTCAAAAATATTTTTTTCTGATGGCAGGAAAGCTATTGATACATTCATGCTGCAGGCAGGGTGCAGATTAGAAGGATTTGAAGTTATCCAAATCCAGATGTACAGTTAGAAATGCTTAGACAGAATGAGACGAACTACATATCTTTATACATACATATAAAAGATATGTATGTATATCTTTTAACCATTTAATTTTTTATCTGAAAAATGAGAATCACAGGAAGATACAAAGAAAGCCAGCTGCTTGTCTTTCCTTGTAATACTTACTGTTCCTTTTCTTTTTTTTTTTTTTTTTTTGGCTTGTCTCACATATTTAGTTAAAAAACCCTGTAAAATATGAAACAGGTTTGCAGTTAGCTCCAGTACTTACTGCTGTTGCTGCTCTCATCCATACTGTCAAAACGACCAACATTTCTTTCTGGCTTAAGCAGTGTTGTAAATGTAAGCTGAGGAAGTTGCCAGCTGGCTTGACCCAGCATTATTAGACTCGAGCTTAGGCTAAAGGTCACAGAAGTTCTTTATGTGAAGCATGTGTGGAAGTGGGAAAGCAGTCTTTTGCTGCAAAAAGGTGGGGGGCTTGCAAGCTTTCCCAGTGCGTCCCAGGCCTGAGGATTGGCACAGGGACTGAAAAGGAAGAACAACCAAGCCATATGGTGCCTGCTGCTGTCAGGAAAAGAAAGGCAATTATAGACCAATTAATTGCTCTGTATCTTCTAAGCACTAGCTAGTTATGATGTAATCCAAAGAAGGCTGCAATACTATTGTGTTTTGGTTTTTTTCTTTACCAAGTCTATGCATTACCTTTTGCTATATTCTGTCCAAGTAGAAAAAAATCTGGTCTTGAGATCCTGCAGTTGCTTTTGTCTTCACCTGGGACAATGAAAACTTGATCTGTTACTGACCGATAGCTGGAAATTTTGATGTGGAAACATCAAAATCTGGATGAACAGATTTAGCACTTCCCTTAAAACCATTGGCAAACATCATTGTCACTCCTCTGTGAGTTAGTGTTGCAGGGTATTCATGGAGAGCTCTGAATGGAGTAGCTCAAGACCTCAAACACATTATAGGTGTTTTTAGTTAATGGAGCATTTAAATCCTAACAAAAAAAGGTTGACTTGAGTTAATCTCAAGTGATTGATCTGTGCTCCTGCATTTCAGAACCATCACAGAAGAGTCTGGGGTCTGTCTGCACTGTTGCATTTTAGACCTTGGCTGTAGAGGAAAGCTTGAAGTGGACTCTGTCCTGATGAGGATGTGGTGGTGGGCTTCAGAGGTGAATGTGTACTGGTTTTGTTGGGCTTCACAGCAGTTAGCTGTTTGCTTTGCAGTGAGAAGTGATGGCAAATGCATGGAAATGGTTGATTTTCTGGGAAGTGCTACAGCTATCACAACAAAAAGAGTCTTTAGTATGAGTATGGGAAAATAAAGAACAATACTTCCCAGAGAAACCTCTTTCAGTGATAAATGTCCTATGATCAAAAGTGAAGCACCTTAAAAAAATCCAATTAACTTCTGAGTGAAGCACCTTTAAAAAAAATCCAATTAACTTCTGAGTGCTGGTGAGAAATATACAGTGTGTTACCATCCTCTGTATTTGCAATTTGAAAACAACTGAATGAAATTCTTCCCTTACCAGCAAGGTGGCTGGAGCACCATTCAGAAGTCACTTTTCAAGTGCAAATGGCAGCAGAAGAAGCCAACTTGCATAACCAGCATCAAGTGGCTATGTTGCATTTCTGATTAGGCTGTCTTTCTAATCATGTTCCAAGTACACCATTATTTCATGTTTGTATTATCGTGACGCATAAAGATTTAGTTAAGGTAGGATTCTTGTTGTAGCTTTGTGCTGCATGGGGATCACAAGTTGTACAGTAGCTCAGCTGTGCTGCATGGTGTTCTCCGCTGCATGTCAGAAGAGCTGACAGCAGGGAGCATAAAGCTGTCTCAAACTCTTCTTTTTCTGTGTTGGGATGCTGTATGATTTAGTTCTTCATCTTCTGCTTTTACTGTGGAGCTCCATTTACCTCTCTTTTCCCTTTCTTTTCTATAGGGCACAGCTAATGAAATATCATATTCCTCTTTTTTTTTTTTTTTTTCCTCCCTTCTTCCTTCCACTTCTGGTGAGAACTTACCTTCAGGCTTTGCTAAGTTATTCACGTGGAAAGGCACGTTCTTTCTGTTATTCGGTTTGTTATTGAAATACTAGAAGTTACTATGGTTAGAGTCATCAATATTTCCATTATAAATCTTTTTCATAAAAACTGAAACTGTTCTCAGCTAGTGTAAAACAAACAAAACCTTAAGTGGGGGAAAAACATTTCATGAGCATACTCTTCCCTAATTATGAAATAGGATAGGCTTGTCCAGAATTCAGTTATGCAATTGGGTAGGAAACTTGCCACAATTAGGTACTGTAAAATTCTTAAATTAGTTTCTTTAAGCCTTAGTTTTTAGGAGTTTTATTTTAATTTATTTTGAAAACTGAACTTAGAAGTGAGTTATTTATTGGTTCTGTTGAGAAAGCCTTCAAAAATCCTGTTGCAAACAGGTGGAGTGAAAATCATTAAAGGGTATCCAACTGTGACAGCTTAAGAGGTTAAACTGATTCATTTTCACATGATTAATTGTCATGCTGTCCCTTACAGAGGCATTTACAATGTCAACTTAATTGAATGTACTCTCTATTTTTCTTTTGTTTCAGACACTGTCAGTCTGCAAAATGATGATTCCACAGATTTTCATTTCCCATAGGAAATGTGAAGATTGTGAGCTGAAGTAAAACATTGGCAGAAATCTCTTGAGAATTTTGCCTTTTCTTCTTCTCTTTGAAGGATTATGTTTACAATAAATTGATACCATCAAGTGACATCAAGTTTTTGAAATAATTTAAAAGGAACAAAGAATAAAGCTGTATTTATGCTCAGAGAAAACTGGATCAACAATGAGGCCAAAGACTTTTCCTGCTACAGCATATTCTGGAAACAGCAGACAAAGGTTGCAAGAGATTCGAGAAGGTTTAAAGCAGCCATCCAAATCTTCAGGTCAGGGACTGCCCATTGGAGCAGGCAGTGAAACTTCTCTGGACCCTAAGATTTTATTAGGGAAGGATGCTGCAAGGCAGCAGCAGATGAGACAAACACCTAAGTTTGGGCCATATCAGAAAGCTCTGCGAGAAATCAGATATTCTCTGCTGCCCTTTGCTAATGAATCAAGCACCCCAGCAGCTGTGGAAGTCAACAGGCAAATGCTCCAGGAACTGGTGAATGCAGGTTGTGATCAGGTACGTGTGAGCTGGGAGGGGGGATTTGCACTGCTGTCAAAACAACTTTATACTCTGGGCTGAGGAAAGGATTTTGATGGTGGCTGTCAAAGACATGGAAATGCACTGGTTCTTCTGGCAGTTGTGTTGCTGTATGAGCAGCAGAGTAAATGGACTTACTGGGGACAGATGTGCCTAATGTGGGGTTCATTTATGTTAAAAACAGTCATGGTGTCCTCTAGGATTCTTCTATGATTTCCCCACTTGATATATGAGACTGAACAGGGTAGCTTGTCTTTTTTTTTTTTTTTAATCTTAGTTTTCTCCTCTTTTCTTTTTTGTTTCTTAATTTTCCCTGCAATGCTTAGTAACAAGCCTTAGTTGTGAGTAATAGGGTGGAATTTTGTCTAGCACATCTAAGCCCAGCTCACTGTAAGAAATTATAGACACAATATCTGGTATTTGAAGAATCTCATTTGCTGTTGGCCAGAAGCAGGAGGGCTTGGATGGACATTCAGCTGACTGCAGTGATTCTGTCCACACCTTTTCTTCTTTGCTTTCTCTGCTTCTATTACGAGGTGGTAGCACTGCTCAATTCAGAGACTTGATGTAGAGATGCTTTTTTTGTCACCCTGGGATTGATGCTAGAGTATAATCTTAATGCAAACACCTTTCACATGGTGCAGAACGCAGTCTTTGTGTTGAGCTGCATTCATCTTGCTTGTGCTTCCAGTGTTGATGTCAACTTTCACCTCTGTCCAGGAGTAGTTCAAAATTTTGCTTTTTAGAGAAAAAATGCTGGTTTGGGTTCAGATTCTGAGTGTTGTAGAAACACTTTTTCCTGTGTGATTGAATAACAGTTGTTCACAAGCTGAAACATTTCCTTTTATAGTCCTTGATACAAATTAGAGAGATTTAAACCCAAAGTACTTCCAGTGGCATCTCCTGGATTTCAAGACTTAGCTCCCGTTCAGTCACGGCAGAATGCGAGTCTCTTGACTCTCCTAGACTATATTCTGATTCTGTATAACAAAACTAACATCAAGCACTATTATAAACAGTATAGCAGTATGCATTTCCCTGGAGCTATATAAATATTAATTAGTGCTGTTTCTATGCCAAAGAGTTTATGCTATACAAGATAATCAGAGCTAGACTAGATTGCATATCTAATAAGAAGTGCTGCAGAGCAACTAAACACTTGCTTGTCCTGTGAACCAAGATGCTGTACTGAATTATTTACCTGGAGGAACCAAGGATTTTCTCTGATCTCTAGTACACCATAAAAACAGTGTTTTTTAGAACTCTAACCTCTGAATTTCCCTGGCTGTTTAGGATGGGAACACTCCCTGTGCAAATGAGCCAAGGTTAAATGAGCACAGCTGGATTCTGAATTGGAAATGCACATTTGGTAGGTTACAGGGACAAATCGTTCACACATAGAACTTGGCTCACTGGATTGAAATCTTGGAAAGTACTTTGAGCACACTGCAGCACAGTAAAGTTAAGTCAATGTATAAAACGGAAATACCTGAACACCTGTTAAATTGTCTTGTATTCAAAGCAGTGTAATGAAGTATATGTGCCATTTTTTAAAAAATATTCAGCTATTTTGACTCCAGTGTTCATACAGTGGTATTGCTGCTTCTAGAGCATTGAACCCAGTTCTGACTCTGACGTGGAGATTTTTGCTCCCTAAATTTTGCTCAGATTTTCAGTTGGACTTTTTTTTGCCCCTCCTTATTTGCCATGATCTTTCCATCCCCCCATTTGTTGTTTGTCCCTAGCTCTGACTTGTTGCCTGGCAATGGCATTATTGAGCCTATTCTTTAGGTGTGTTTGGCACTCAGGTCTAGGCTTAACCAGGATCATATTTGGCTAGAGTCCAAGTAGAGGCTTCAGGACTGGAATCCTGTGGATAAAAATGCTGAGCTTCCTAGTGTGAGTCCAGAAGAAGATTCTGGAAGATGTGAGTCCACATGAAGATTCACTGTCCTGAAAGGTTGTGAATGATTGGAGCTTCTTGAGATGATGTCAATGGTATCTGACCTTGGAGATGGGATGGTGTAGGGTGGCAGACCTGATTACTACCTCTAAATTCTTCTTTTCCCCCTGGTGCCTGAGCTGTTTTGAATCAGATGCTGAACTGTTTAATATCATGTTGTAAATCAGTGACATACCCTACCCTGTCCCTGCTTGTGCATCAAAGCCTTTAAGTGCCTACCACGTGGACATCTTCTGTTGTCCTGTAGGCAGCTAACAGATCTCTGATTCAACAGAGAAGGCAGCTTCAGTTTCTTTGGGGATGTTTTTGTTTACCTCTGAACCCAGTGCTCATGTGGGGTTGGTAAATGGGCATTGAAGCCCACACCCAACCTTCGCCTTTCAAAATCCAGGAGCAGCCCTGTTGAGGTTACGGATTTCAGTCCAGGAGCAGCTCATGTTCTACTTGAGCCTTCCACTAGAGCAAGTCTGCAGAATACCAATCTTACCCCTCTTACCATGTGCTTCATGGTACACAAACCAGCTGTTCAGCAGCTGCAAGCATCCTGAAGCATCTGGCAGTTTGTCATAAGAAGCTCTAACGGTGATCATTCTAGGAAGCTGTGAGGAAGGAGTCGAGGGCTGTAACACTCAGTTTGAGCTTGTGGGAACTCTGTTTTCCAGCTGGATTTGGGCTGATGCTTTTTGGTGTTCTAGATGGAACACGGAAAAGTAACAGTAACCTTGTGGGAAATGTTGTGGTGGACAGCATGCCAGGATCAGGATTCTTCTTCAATCTGTTTATTAGGCCACAGTGAGGATTTCTGGAAGGGTGAAGGGAAGTAGTGACAATTGAAAAGGCAAAGAATTCTAGAACCTAGGGAAAGGACACTTCTATTTAATACTCTTACCAGCTCCACTCATCTCTCAGATCTGTAGCATGGATAGATTTTAACAACAACCATTTCACTTCCTACAAGAGATGTTGCTTATTGGGGTTTGTAGCTCCCTGTTCTGCCTAAAGTGACTCTTAAGTTTTAAGATGAAATTGGAATTGGTTTTATTAAATAAAAAGGAAGCATAACATTTTACTACTTTACTTTTGTGCTACGAAAGTTCCACACAGCCAGGAAGTTCATTATAAACCATTTGGTAGACTTAACAAGTATATGAAATGCAGTGTAATTCGTAAAGTAAATATCAAATTCTCATGTCTTTCCGCTACAGTCATCATAGGTGTTACATGTGAAAACAGACTTTTTTTTTTTTTAATTGGTTAGGAAGCTGCCAGTATTCTTTTAAATTACCTATTTTCTTCCAGAAAGGTTTCTTTTTCAGCCATTGTGTAATTTATGGTTTTATAGTGAAATCGGGTCCCCTAAACTTAATGGGGACTTCACTGTTGACCTGAAAGAAACCAAGATTACTTTTTCTTTTCTATAAGAGATGAAAAACAAAATAACACGCGTAATTAGTCATTGTTTTTCTGAAACAAATGGAGCAACTCGTCTGTTGTTTGCTTAAGTCATCTTTTCAACAGTAATTATTTAGTGAGTTTAAATCAAAATTAATTAGTGCAGCCGAAATAGTTTTGAAACTCACAGAACATGACTGCGAAAGACCAGACCTTTTTCGTTGTAAAAGCTTGAAGCCGAAAGCACACCTAATATGCCATTCTTTAGTAAATAAAAGTCCTTGGGCTTGGAAGCCTAACTTGCAGTCACTGTAAGGGGACAAGAGTGTGGAGCGTCTGTCCTGTGGGCTGGTAAACCGCTGGAATCACCTGAGGCAGCTGGGTGGTGTTTGGGGTGCGGTGGTAAATGCAGCTGCTGTTGTGAACTGAGTGCCTCTAATGAATAGATGCAATTGAGTGTATGATCAGCGGCGTTCCAACAACCTGAATGGGCTGTACTGTACTTACTGTACTTCCTTAGAGCATAAACAGCCGCGGACATTGTGATTTCGAGTGGGCTGCAGCAGTTCTAGGTGAACTGTGGAACGTTACACACTTGTCACTTTTGTGGGGGTTTTTATTGCTTTCCCTCAAGCAAACTTGCTTTTGAGCAAAGGGTGCCTTTTCTGGGTGAAGATTTCTAGACACGGTTTGTTTGGGCAGCTATTTTTAAGAAAAAATCATGTTCTAGGATTTTTTGCAGGCTACATACTGCTGGTAACGTGCTATCCTGCTGTACAACTATGAATATGTGAAGTGGGGAAGTTCTTATGCTTCATTTTCTCCAGAGGCTTTTATAAACATCTAGAGTAAAACATGTACCCCCTGTGCCAATATCAGGATATTTTGAAGGGGAAGATCTGTCCATTGGTTATTAATGGTAGTGTCATTCAAGGAAATGGAATGGTGTCTGTGTAATGGTGTAATGTGTGTAAGAATTTCAAGTTGACTGCCTTGTCATCAGTGTTATGCTGAATTAATGAGATTCAGTTTGTAGAAGTGGGGTGGGGTTTTTTGTTGCCTTTTTTTTCTTTAAATTCCTCCTTGCATTCCAAGATTCTTTCAATCTCTACATCATGGTTTACCTTCTTTTTATTGAACCATTTGGCAAAGATTCTACCCTGGTTTGGGAATGCTGATTGGTTTCAGGTTTTGAGAATGAGGAATAAAGTATTTCTCTGAATTTGAACAAATATTTGCAATTCTTTTAAGTGAGGAAAATTCTGTTCTGCCAAATAGAGCTTGGGCAAAAAAGTCCTTTTTTGCATTTAGAATGTAGAACTAGTATTCTATTCTTCCTGTTCTGTATAGGTCATGCTTGTCCACCCATGGTCCATGTGCCATCAAAGAGTGTGTTACTGAGCAGTAGGACTTTCCACCATATTGTTGGAGTGAAGACAGGAGGCAGATACAGTGTAGAGTTTTGTCTTGGTAACAGACTTGCTGAAGTTTTGCTGTAGTAAAATATCGGTTGTGATGTATTTGTTAAGAGTCTAAAAAGACAGCTTGCCTTCAAGGTGAAGGACAGAAAATTTTGTAATAGCAAATAAGAAAATTCTTTCCATAACATTGGCCTGTCCTGTTACAAAATTTTGTGTTTGATTGAGTAAACTTTACCTGTGTTAGGAGTTTTCCTGCCCAGGGTGAACATCTTAGTCATCTTCTGGATGTTTTCAGTCCAGATTGTTTGGTTAATAAAAGATGAGTGCAGAATGAGCTGTTATAAGATTGCCTGGGTTGTTCTGTGGGACATACATTAAAGGTGAGGATCACAGAATATTCTGAATTGGAAGGAATCCACAAGGATCATCAAGTCCAACCCTTAAGTGAATAACCCATGCGGGGATCTAACCTGTGCCCTTGGTGTTTAGCACCATGCTCTGACCAGCTGAGCGAATGTGGTGCAAGTCATTACAAGCTGTGCTGCTTGTACGAGTGTTTTGGGTTACAGGGAGGAAAAAAGGGATGTTCAAATGAGGGCACTCTCTGCTGAATGCAGGAGAAAGGTTTTATTTTAGCAACTGAAATAGATCTGATAATTCAGGCCAACAGTCTCTTGGGTGTTCCATTTGCATCCATCATTTGAAGGTAAGTTGTTCACTCTGCCTCCTCATTACCAGATGTATTGAGGGCTTGTTTCATTACCTTTTCCTGCACTTTTTTCTTTCTAACCTCCCTTTTTGGTTTCAGTCTTTCTGAGAGAGTTCCAGCATAATGCAGTGTTCTTCCATCAAAGAATGTGTTTTCCCACTAATTTGCCTGAGGTTAGCAACTTAAGTAATTTCAGTTCTTACTTGCTTCAGAAGAAAAAGTGAGTCATAGCTTTCCAGGGGCTGAAAGCAAGAGGTGGAGATTGCTCTTCAGCTGATAGCTTCTGACACCTTTCTCTCCTAAGCCCTTTCTAGTCTCCAATCTTCCTATGTTTCTGCCACTTCTTAATGATCCTGGCTTAGTGAGCACACTCAGATTCTCTGTGTCATGACACAACTCCCACAGTGTAGTTGTGAAGGTGCTCTTGGTATTGTTCTGTGTGAGCATGGCTTGGAATATGCTTATCCTGCAGAAGGAAGAAAAGTATTTTCCCTTGAGTTTTTGTGGTGCTGGAAATATTTATTAACAGTTGTAAATGATTGCATGTTCTCCTTCTCATGACAAGATCTGGCAGCTGGGCAGTAATATTGCACTGAACAAGAGTATTTTAAACTCTGCCCTTAATTCTTGTTAGTCTTTTTTTCTTCTTCATCAAACTATAGAATAAATTACGTCTTGGTAGTAGGATTATGTTTGAAATGACAGGACAGAAATCAGATGCAAGGCTTCAACTGTAAATAAGTGTAAATCTTGAGTTATCTTAAACTTTTCTATTCCTCATATCAGATAACCATTCTAGAAGCTCAGGAGTTAATAAAAAATATAAAATTGTAACTTGCTATAACAGGCTACAGGATTAACTTGCACCGGATACTTAAATTGTATTTATTAAAATTTAATTGCTAGTAGAATTTTGAGCTATGGATTTTTATGGTTTTTTTTTTTTTCTGAGAAAGGAAATGACTTCTTCACAGTCACTAAAAAATGTGCATAAGCGTTTACTTCAGTGTGTGAATAAAAAGCCCTTGTGACCAAAAGTGAAGATTGCCATTATTATTCTAACAGGAAGCTGATATCACAATAGTAGTAGGGTGTAACTGTTCCTTTTGCATTTTTTATGTTGTTTTCAGCCTAAATCTTTGCTGTTCTTTCAGCTTGTATCTGAGGGGAACCAATGTGATTTTATATTTTATACTGAAAAATAGCATCTCTGCATTGGGAAGGGGATGTGGGGTATTTCTTGCTTGTCTGTGGTTGTTCTTTTCTTTCTTAAAGAAATTGAATGACACTTTTAAACTTAGATTTCAGCAGAAGGACTTGATACAAGACTTTTACATGCTACAGTCTTTAGGGGTAGGTCACGGAGTACATTTAGAACTCAATTCAACTGAGGGATGTTTCTTAGTAGTTACTAAACTAATTAGAAGCTTATGTTAAAGCTGCTAATTGAATACCAGTACAATGAAAATTAAAAATTCATTGCTACTCATGTGATATGCAGGTATGTGCCATACTTCTGTGGAGTGATTTTTTTTTAAATTAGTTTTCTTTTTCCTGAAGCATGGGCAAGTATACATAACATACAATTACATTCATTTTTCCTCTTTTTTTCTTGCTGTACCCCCATCTCGAGCAGACCACAGCTTGTTGGTGCTCCCATGGACCCAGCATTCAAATTCTGCTCAGCAGCTGCTTGTGGTGGCGACTCCTATAGAATGTCCGTGTCCCATGTGCGTTGTCCACATGTCCCCCTAATATTCCATAAATCAGGCTCCAGTACTTGCACTCTTTGCTCCTTGGGTGCTACCTGTCTCTATGACTTGCAAATGCTTGTGTGCAGAGATGTGTGAAATAGATGAGGAGAGATGTGAAAGAGCCCTTCAAATCTTTTTACTTGGTGGTGCCAACTGCTGTTTTTCCCATGTAGTGGGTATGTCCATTAATTCTCCACCATTGCCTTGAATCACTCTTTAGAAACAGCTGGTTAGACCCAGGTTTTCCTTTCTTTGACCTCAGAAAGTACTATGTCTGGATTACAAGCTGCCTGTGGCTATAGCTACTCTAGGGTAGATGTTCCACGATCAAGTACTGCTGGAACAAATGTAATTTGCACTAGTAAAATCAAGCAGGGACAGACATATGATCAGTGTCTGCTTAAAACGACAAATATTTGTGTTAGCTTAGGCTTTAAACTTATGTAGGTTATGTGTACAGCACCTGAAATGTGTCTAGCTTCTTTCACTCCTGCTTATGTTCATAACCTAATTGTGAGTGTATATTAGATCTGTCATTTTTATGTTCCTTGGAGCTGAGGCTTAGAGTGGGAAATGCTGGCCCTTATTTCTAAGTTTTTATAATTCCCTTGCTTTTTGGAAAAAAAATAAAATTAAATTTACCATGCCTCTGATTACCGAATTGGAGTCTGAAGTTGCTGTAGCATCGTGGTCTGTGGTCTTACCATGGCAGTAGCAGTCTCATAGTCTCCCAGGTTCGAGAGGGATCCCAATTTCCCATCTCCAGAAGATGCTTTAATAAAAGCTTGATGAAAGTCAGCTAGTCAAACTCTTGCTGTCTGCCTGCTCTACACATCTGCTGCACATCACCCAAAATACTGTTGCTGATGGAAATATTTTGGACTTTATGTTACTGGGCAGCTTCTGTTGAGGCAGTCCTGTCAGCTCTGATCTTCATGGAGTCTCCCAGCTACGGCTGCCGCAGAGCAGAACTGGTTTGTTCCTAATGGTCTTGTCCTGCCAGCTGGGCAGTCACTGGCAGTTCACAAGAAATTGACACGCAGAAATTTGGTTTCATATGAGCAATGCATATGTGCATATATATATTGGGATGACTGCAGTGTCTGCACAGTACCAGGTGTTTGTGAAGAACTTAATCCGCAGGATTTGGTACTGCATTGAAGATTTCTTTTTCAGTCTAAGGAAACAATATTTCTAATTTCAATTTCTAATGTTTGAGGCCATGGTCTGCTTCCCTGCAGTGCAAGAGATGGGTTTTTCCTGATGAGAAACTTGTGCTCTTCATTTTGAGTGAATCCAAGTAATTAAAAATATTTCCCTAGGGAGGCAAAGGATGAAAAGAACGAGAGAGGATATGAAAATACTTTAAAGAAATTATTTCTAGGGCAGTTAATTTTCAGAAGGCTGAGGCCAAAGAACACTATGTACCTGTAACTTTGTGAATCAGGTAATGGCCGTGGCAAGGACGGTCTGTGAAAATAACTCTGTTCTGTGCTGCTGCTTTGTCTTTAATTGTTATCTGTGTGTGTGTGTGTGTGTGTGTGAAACTCACTGTGACACACAGAGTCACTTATGCACTTAGAGAAATACAAACTCAGTGGAAATTGGGAAAATGGGGAGATTTAAATGTATACCGCTTGAATGACCAAGCATTTTGCAACTCTTTCCTATGCCCTTCATTATCCTCCTTTTCTATATCCTTCATTACTCTAATACAAGATTTGTAAATTGCTCATTTAATCCAGAGTATGCAAAGATGCAGGGTCTTACACCTCACATGCATAAAATGCTAGAAAGAAGAGTACTGCTACTGAGTGATAATATGGTTAAGTTTATGCCCTTTAAAGAGACTGACTTTAAAAGGAGAACTAGCAGTGTAAAATTACTCCTGCAAAAGTCTTTATATGGCTATGATTTTATCCACTATTTGAATCTGTTGGATGTGGGTTATTTCAAAACAAAAGAAAATGTCAGCAGAGACTCAGAGATCACTGTTGCTGATCTGCAGCTTCATTCCTACCCTTTTGTTTTGTTCTCCCACTGTATCAGTTCTTATCTTCCAGGCTATTCAAGTCTATGCCCTCCTTTCTTTCCCTGTTGTCCTATTGCATTGCTTCTTCTGCTCCATTGGTTTGAATGACTAATATTCAATACCTCCTACAGGCCTTTCTCTATGTGCCTCTGAATACCCGAAACGAGTTGATTTTTTTAATATAATTGCAAACTACTGAGGAATAACTCTTTTATAGACTTTAGCCTTTTATATAAAAAACTTTGATGTGACATGTTAAAGAATTATCGATGCAACTGTAATGTGACTTTGCCAGCACACCCTGTATGTTTTCATTTCTGCATCTTTTCTTCCATTCAGTGTCAGGGCTTCATAGGTTGTGCTTAAAGCAGCCACCTGTCCCATTCATGTTTTTCTTCCAGCATTGCCACAGTTGCTGTACTCATTCCACCATCCAGCCAGACATCAGCCTGATAAAGGTGCATAAAATCCAATTCAATCAACATAATTGGAACCTTTGAAATACTAATTTGTGTGGGGTATCCTTGTTTACCAAAAAAAAAATAAATTCTGGTTGTACCAATTAAAAATATAAAAAAGTTATGGTCAAAAGACAGAGACCTTTGAATCAAGATAAATTCACTCCACGTTGGGCTATTTTTGTTCTGGCTCTAAATGAGTGCTCCAAACGATATGCATTACATCTTGGTGGAGCCTGTTTTTTCTGGTTGTCCAGCACTTGATTCTATTTCAAATGATCCCTGTATTTTAAGTGATCCCCTGATTGCCTGTGTGATCTGTGGTGCCCAGACATGGTAGCAACCTGCTGGCTGTGTGCTGGGGCAGGGTGGAATTTTTCTGTTTCTTCCAGATGCTTCAGCAGTTGCCATGTTGGAAACTCGCTTGCATCTCCTTCCTGTGATCATTTCTTACACATTGGCCATCCCTCCTGTTTAGAAAATAATTTTATTATGTTTTTTTAATGCAAGCACTATGTCCATTGAGTGCTTTTTGGAAGGTGTTTTATGACAAACCTATGGAATGTGTGGTGTTGTGGTCATGCAAACAGCGGAGAGAAGTTATTGGTGCAATGTTCAGCAGTGCAAATTTAAGACTTAGAGCCTAGGAATCTACAAGTGGGTGAAAGTCATGTGTCAGCCAGGACACGTGGTGAGCCAGCTCCCCCATCCTACAAGAGGACCTCACTGGGAAGTGCCAGCAAATTCGAAAGCAAACCACAAGAATTTTCATTTGCGTTGGTGTGCCTCCCCCCGCGCCTCATCTCTGTTTGCTGAGAAGTGAACCTTCAGGGCTCTTAACCACATGAAAGTAACTAAAAAAAAGGGGTTTTTTCAGTGTTACTTTGGTGCTGTAACATCATTTGCAACAGATTTTTTTCCAGGAACTTCACTATGATTTGTAAGTGTTAGAAACTGGTGGAGGTTGAGAACTTGCTGTTGCAGACCCCGCTCCTCACTCAGGCAGAAATGGGCTCTCAGATTTGCTGCCAGGGGGAATCTGTTGGCCCCTGAACCTGGAACGCCACTGCTCAGGAGAGAGAGTCTGGGACACAGCTCTGCTTTGGAGGCAGAGCTGCCTTCTCCCAGATTCCTGGGAAGGTCAGAGTGTCCTGCTATGTGTTCAGCACCTCCAGGAGCACTATTTTGGGCAAATAGCAGTGCTACATGCTTAGCAGCATTTCTTGTTTTTTTGCAAAGAACCACTTCTTGCTTTGAGCAGGAGGTTTCGTGCTCCCAAGCTCACCACTGTGTAGTGGGGTATGAACTCAGTCTTCACCCTGCCCTAAACAGGCCCAACAGCAGCAGCCATAGCATCAGCACAGCATCTACATCTACCTGGGACAGGCCAGTTAGCTTAGTTTCTGCCGTGCTTATAACTTCCTTCTCTTCCTCTCTCCCATTAACTTAGGGAAGCAGGACCATTGTCTAGCATTAGACAAAGCCCTGAGTCAAACTAGTGGAACCCTCCTTGCACACGAACTATTGAGCCCATGAATTTGGTTAAACTCTTGCCACTAAACAGAGAGCTGATTGGTTTTGCCACATTCCCATAGTAGTTTTCTGGTTTCCCAGTCTGAGAAGAGGTGTTTTGTTTTTGTTTTTTTTTTTTTTTTTCTTTTTGACTCATTTGCCAGATCATGGCAGCTAATGGATAGAGGAAGTATTGTTGTTGAGGTTTAAACTCTGACAGGCGAGTGATATCTGACAATGATGATGGCCATTGGGAAGCATAACAAGGATGAAGCTCTTGCTAAAAAGCAGGAACTGGGTGTGTGAACAGAGAGGATGATATTTGGTATTTACTTGGGGGGCAGGGGCAGTTGGGGCTCAAAGGCGGTAGTGCTGAGCTCAACCGTTAATAGCAAACTGGTTGTTTTAACTGGAGTATCTGGCTTGAGATCATGCTCAGGGTATTGGGAAAGCCCTTCTCTTCCACTCTGCAGGGTGGAAGAAGCAGCAGCTTGAGCCTGAACTGTTCCCTGCACAACAGGGAGAGCAGTGTGGGGCTCCCACCAGAGTTCCCCCAGTGCGTGCCTACTGCTGGCTCTAGCTGGCATCACTGCAGAAGTGCTTTGCCCACCTTCTCAGCTTACTGAGTTTAAGAGCTCCAGTTTACCTTGCATTCCTCCTTCCCACCCTCTCTTCAGTTTTTTGTTTGCTTGCTGTCTAAACTCATGCTTAACCCCCCATTCTGCCCACATGTTCTGCTCACAAGGCTTAATTGCTTTTTGTATTTTCAGGTAACACCCTCCTCTATTCCAAAAGCCTGGCTTCTGTGCTTGTTGCAATGGTTGTTCTTGTTTTTGAGAAAATAAAGGGTTTGCTTTTCATGTAAAAATAGCTTTATTATTTCCATATGCAAGGAGAAATCAGGGCAGGCATGTTTCCAGGTCAGCCTGGAGATGGGGTTGGATAGTGAAACCCGGTGTTCCAAAAATGGGCTGGAGCCGGCAACAGTTCTTGAGCTGCTGGGCAAAGCTAACTGCCTTGGAGGGAGGTGGGATCCCTTTTTTGGGTGCACATGCATCATGCTGGTATTCTGCTCTGGAGAGGAGTCAAGCATTGCCATAATGAGTATTTTACTCTGTTAAGTGCTTGTGTATGTTTTTCTCATAATCAGGTTCTTTCGGTAATTGTAGACTTGAGTTTTGCATAAAAGATTACAAAGGAAAGGTTCTTAAGGCACAGTTCTATACTGCAAGAGTGTCTGGGTAGAGGACACAAGAGTGTCTGGGTAGAAGACATTTGCAGTCTTGAACAGTCTTGTATCGTTCCAAGATTGTGCTCAGTTGGCTACTGTATTTTGGATTTTGTTGTCTATGGTAGCCTTCTTGAGAATCTTACTGCCATGTGTTCCTAGACTTATATGAATGTGATGTGGATCTTTTTCATCTTTGTATTTTGCTAGGTCATATTTTTACTTCCTTCAGGCGTGTTTTAGAGGTCTCTTTAAGGCTTTTAAAATTAGTCAGCTTGAATTTTCCTTTAGCTTCACAAAAGTCACTACAGAAGTAAAAAAAAAGCACAGAAGGGGAATTACAGGCAGCATTAAAAATGTTCCTTCAGAACAGAAAAGTAGATTTAACATGAATTAAAAACTCAGCTCTGTTTCAGAGTTGCAAAAGCTCTTTTATTCACCAGAGAACTCTTAAAGCTAGTAATTTTTGGCATAGTATCGGTCAGGGAAGCGTGACAAAGTGCAGTGGAATGCACTGAGCTGTGATCCAGCTTGTAGTATTATATGACTTTTAGTGTATGGAGCATTGCAGGAAGTGCTGCAGGGGGATGGGAAGGCCTTTTAATTTCATCAGCTATGAAGTAATAGTGTCCTCCTTCCTCAGACCCTACCTGAACAACAGAGGGTCCACCTTGGTTGCTTGGGTCAGAAGAGAAAGAGTGAAGTTTTTGCCTCCAGAATCTGCTCAAGCCCATGTGTTGTCTGAGCACCGCTGTGCAGAGTGCGGTGAGATGTGGAAGTTGTGTGAAAGAAGAGCAGTGTGTTTGGGATTTCAGATCAACTGTGCATATAGACTGGGATCATATCACCAGCCCCGTCATGTTAGAATATGAAGATTCGTGAGCTGAATTTCTGCCCTCACTGGAATCATCTGTAAAATTCCCAGTGATTTCATCAGGCCAGAGTTTTGCTGCTTCTTTTGAGCAATAAAAGAGTCCTCCTGTTTCACCAGTACACACACATGCTAAGTCCATTTACTTAGACTTAGGGTTTGGCACAGATTTTGACCTTAAATGGAAGTATGTTCAATTTTCTTTAATATTGGAAGCTTGAATTTCAGATTGCATGGACTGAATAACCAGTTATAATAACCAGCCAAGATATTCCTGTAACTTGTAGCATACCTGATATTTTCCCTTTTTCTTCTCTAAATTATGATGTCAGTGTTCACAGAATTTTCCAAGCATTTGTAATGACGTTATAAAAAAAAAATGATCACACCTTTCCTAGCAGAACAAGATCTTTGGTTTATGACCTGCATGTTAGAGACTGAGAAAACCTCGGTGTGATAGGGATGGTATTACCAGTGTAAATGGCCAACAAGAGTTTTACTATTCACTTTGGATTTCACATTCACATTGCAGTGATAATCAAATAAAAAGCCACCATTTCACCCTGACATTGAAGTAAAGCTGTTTGGTGCAACATTGTTGTATAAACTCAGTTCTCTACCCAGAAGACGTTACAAGCTGGATTGATTTTTCTAGGGTAGAGATGTAAGAAGGCTGCAATGCAGAAAAGATGAAAGGATAATGATGTTCAGTGGTTTTATTGTTTGCATAGAGATCTCTGTCATTCTTACTGTCTGCTTATTTAACGTTCTACAAGAGGAGACCTTGAGGTTGTACTGAAAAAATGGCTAAATATTCAGGGTAGGACTCAATGAGTAGTCAGCTGGTGGGATGTCCTAGTCCTTATGCTTCGGGTTGGAAAGAATGCTAGGTCACTTGGTGTAGAGTTTGCTTAGATGGAAGCATTGTAATACCCGTTGAAAGCTCATTTGGCTTTTAGCACATAGATCCTATTTAAAATTTAGGCTGTCAGATTATTACGGTTTAGGGTACTTTTGTTCTAGTTTCCTGGCTGTAAACTTTTGCAGAGAAAAGCTTCAAGTTGAAAACTGACTATTAAAATTGATATACAAGAATTATTATAGTCACTCAAGTAATGGGCTACATATGGAACTACTATGGCTGTATTACTGTTTTCTTTTGCAAGACAGTACTTCGGATAGTTCCAACAATCTCAGCTATTGCATGTTTTGAAACATAAATCCTGCACATTTCATTTGTAGAAAAACATGCCTGAATTCAGGTTTTCACACATAGTTTTGTGTGTGTGTGTGTGTGTGTGTGTGTGTGTGTGTGTGTGTGTGTGTATGCACATACTTCTAAGCCTGCCTGTCATTGACCTCTGTGCTTAGTCTCTGAAGGTGATGGCAGACACTGGAGAGCTTGATTAAAAGTAATTAGCCATAATGCCAACAATTCTAAATGCTGATGGATGCCTTGGAGAAGAGGAATAGACAGTTACAATGCCTGTTACAGGAAGCAGATGTTGAGCTTGGAAGCACTGCTTGAACACTGCTTTTCAGGAGTCTCTGCATCTGTGATTCTGCATCTCACAGCACTGTCCAGGGCAGTGTGCAGACAGCTGGAAGCCCCAGTAAGTGGAAGTGAGGAAAGACCGTTTCTCTGGAGCTGTAGAAACTACTCCAAGATGACCTCTCAGTGTAGAATGAATGAACCTGATCATCAAAATACAGGGGACTGTCTCCATGTATCATCACCATGGAGGCTTAGCTTTGTTTTGTACTTGGCATGCTTGAAGAATACAAACACAGCTCTTTCCATGAACCTGCAGTGTGGTATGATGCAGGGACATGTTTAACAGTACTTGGCAACATGCTTGCAGGTTAGCAGTCAGTCAGAGGACTGTCTCCACCCAGTTCTCTTAGGGCAAGTTTAGGAAGCTGAAACGTGATTGCCTAACCAGGCATATGTCCTTACCTTTGGCAGCTTTGTTGAACTTTACTTCATGCAGAAATCACCTGTGCACTGCTGCACATTGTTGAGTCTTAGTTTCTGGAAATCAGTCTTATGAATTCTCCCTCCTATGCCGTGTAGTGTTGTGCTTGTTGCTATTAGTGTTACTCCATTAAAGCATGGGCCAGCTTTCATTCTGCTTCTGAAATACTTAAGGAGAATATTGCTCAGTGTGGTTTTGCTGTAGGCCTCAATTTTAAGAATATGTTTGCTCAAGGAAGAAAAGTGATCACTTGTTTCTTTTTGTTTCTTAATATTTTGCACCCTTAAAGATCTTAGATGAAACACTGCTGTCTTTAAATAGTATTTGTGCAACTGAACCTGGGCTGTTAAAATGACGGTTTTAAGAATGGGTCAGGTTTGATGAGACCACAGTGGGTCATCCGGTTCAACTTCCCTGCTCAAGCAGGGCCATCCTAGAGCACATGGCACAGGATTTTTGTCCAGATGGCTCTTGAATATCTCCAGTGAGGGAGACTCCACAACTTCTCTGGGCAATCTGTTCCCATGCTTGGTCACCTGCAGAGTAAAGTAGTTCCACCTTATGTTTAAGTGGGACTTCTGTGCATCCCTTTCTGCCTGTTGCCTGTTGTCCCACTGCTTGGCACCACTGAGAAGAGCCTGGATCCATCCTCTTGACACCCTCCCTTTATACATTTGTATACATTGTTGAGGTCCTCTCTGTTTTCCCTTCTCAAGGCCGAGCAGCCCATCTCCCTCAGTCTCTACTCAGGACAGATGCTCTGGCACCTTAATCATCTTCATAACCCTCTGCTGTACTCCCTCCAGCTCTGTGTCTTTGTCCGTGTACTGAGGAGCCCAGACCTGGACACAGCACTCCAGATGTGCCTCACCAGGGCAGAGCAGAGGAGCAGGATCACCTTCCCTGACCTGCTGGCACTTCTCTTCCTAATGCATCCCACGATCCCTCTGGCATCTTGGCCACGAGGGCGCTGCTGGCTCAATGACAGCTTGTTGTCCCCCAGGACCCTCAGGTCCCTCTCCACAGAGCTGCTTTCCAGCAGGTCTCCCCCACCCTGTGCTGGTGGCTGGGGTTATTCCTCCCCAGGTGCAGAACTCTGCATTTGCGTTTGTTGAATTCCAGACAGTTCCTCTCTGCCCATTTCTCCAACCTGTCAAGGTCCTTGTGAAGGGCTCCACAGCCCTCTGCGGTATTGGCCACTCCCCCCAGATTTGTGTCATCAGTGAGCATTTACCAAAATGATACTGGCCATGTACTGAACTTAATAGTAATAATGAAGCGTGAAAAACAATTGGCAGTTCGCCTATCAAATTATATAGGTTGAAAGCATTGGAGAATAAGTGTCTCCTAGAAGTTTGATTAAAGGCTGGAATGAGAGAGGTGAGGAATACTGATCCCCTGCCAGCATTACTGAGAACTACTAAGCAAATGTGCCAACACTAAGTGACTTATTCAAGAGAGTGTATCTGTTTGAACCTTCTCAAACTCCCTCCTCAGACTTCAGTTGTGAAGGAAGGATGAGTAGAATCATGTCCTCCACTCTTCTTTCCTCCCTCTCCTTTGTTTCAGTTTAATCAGGTTCAGACTTCTCTAGAGTTCAAAATACTGTATTTTCATAAGAAATACAGTTGTTGTGGAATAGGTCCAATATATTCTAGAGTGTTAGAGGGTTTTTATTGGCTTGATACAGTGAGGGGTTTTTTTTACTTCTCCTGTGGTTTAAAATTACTCGTCTAACATGTTGATTTATAGCCTGTCGTGTAAGACTGTTTCCCTTTGGCTATATCTTTTTAAATGATCAACTGTATTTCTGAAAAATGTCCTAGTTTTGCCTTGAAATATTGGGTGATAACTGCATAAGTAAAGGAGGGATTAGCTTGTTGAACTTAATATGATACCAACATACAAAATACAGCAATTAAAATTTTTCTTAATGCCGAGGCCAAAAAAAGAAAAAGAAAAACCTTATGTTCTGAGCGATCACAAGCATATTCCCTTCACCTGGGAAGTCTGTAGGCTGGTGTGAAGGAAGTAGAGGAGACTCCTGGGCTGGAGCTACAGGAGAGCAGCTTTTGTTGTTGCTGCCAGAGCCGCCCGTCTTCGCTCTTGTTTCTCCCCAGTTCATTCTTGCAAGCTGTGCCAGCACTCTGTTTGTGAAGCTGAGCAGTGACTGATCAGAGAGGTGATCCAGGATAAAAATAATTTTTGGGGGATGATGGGAGGGACGCGAGCACAGTTGAGGGGTACGACAGAGGGAAGACACAGAAAGCAGCAGAGAAGTTGAGAGTGGTGGCAGCTGCCTTGGCTGTCAACCACCATCAGAGGAAATACCAAGAGAAAGCTCAGCCTTGCATTCACATGCTCTCCTCCTTCCAGCTGTGCTCCAGAGAGGGCCATCTGCTCCATGCTGTGTTATCTTACTCCTCCTCTCACCGAGGTCTTCCTGCCCCAGCTGAGCTGCTGCTGGAGTTAACCCTAGCCATCTTGGGGCAAAATGCTTCAACAGCTGAATCACAGGTCTGTGCTAACCCAGCTGGTTCTGGTGGCAAGTGTGGTCAGGAAAGAGAGAAGCAGGCAATACCTCCAGCACAGGGAGAAGTGACAGGCAGCCAGGGACAAGACAGAAATAGTTTTCTGCCAACACACTTGCAGCTGGAGCAGATATGTGAATAGTAAGTTATGAATGTTAGAAGTATTGATGTGGTTGTTTTCTACGTTGCTGTGCTGATTTCACTGATGGCTTGTGGCAGGTTTGTGAGATGATACTAATGTTAAGGATGGCATTGAGGAGAATCTTCCCAGGGGATTTCTTTTCTTACAACACCCAAAAATACATCTCACAGCTTTTGCATGTAAATGGAGTGGAGTGAGAAAGATGCTTCTTCAGGACTGTGTGTCTTGACTGTTGAAGTGTGCCATTTGGCTGGTAGCCATCAGAAGTAACATTGAGGTGAACTGAATAAAGATCCTCTTAAGGGGGAAAAACAATTTAAAAAAGGACAGTTTCAGAGATAACGTGAAAACCTAGAAAGAAATAGTTTTATACTTTCATGTATACTTTTGAAAATAATTGCACAATGAAAGTAAAGCTGAGTGACTTAGTTGTTTCAGTTCAACACTATCTAATATTTATCCCCTACTCTCTGTGTTGAACTGGGCTTGGATTCCTGCTTACAGTGTTCCTCTAGGACACTAATTTAAGCATGTGTTGATAACTGGCTTCAATTTATTTTACGTTTATTTATTTGTTTACTTATTTATTCACTTCTCCATTCTCATGGAGCACAGTAAAGGAGCAGTGGAGTGAAGCATTATCACAGAGCAGAAGTAGTCTTTTCTTCATACTTCTCATCAGTTTTGGGGACCTCAATGGGCATTTCTCCCTCCCCCGGTAGTTCCTGATCTGAAGAAGATGCAGCTGCTCTCTTGGGGGAATTGTTTACCTCTCTGTGGAATCTTGTCCTGGTCAGCTATGTGCTAAGAATGTGAATAATTTTGCTGCGGCTGCTTTACATGTAAAAAGCTGGACCTTAAGATATTTTACCCAGCTGAGGCTTTTTTTTTCTTTCTCTTTTTCTTTTTTTTTTGCCTCTAGCACTGGTAGATTTGAGAGTTTTATCTTGCAATTGCAGAAAGCTGTGGTGACTTTGAGTCGTATAAAGCATTTAGTACAAAGAGATATTTTTGTAGCCTTGAAAATCATTAAATGCCAGTCAGTGCTGTATAGCAGTTTTTTACTTTTGGAGCTGTAGTTATATATATGTATTTGATAGAGTTAATGAAACTTAGTCAAGAGCTACATGGAGATTTCTGGAAAATGTCTAATGAGATCCCTAGTGCTGCACTGTATATTGGATTACAAGATTGAGCGTATTGATTTTAAAATGTTAAAAGCTGAATGAATGCCTTTCTATATTTTGGAATGACAATTTGGAGGGGGCAAAGAAAGACAGCATTACAATTAACTCATAAAATTCAAAATGCCAATAAATTTTTTTAAAATAGTATTTTATGTAGAAGTTCTGCCTCTTCATACTCTGAGCATTAAATATGGCAAGTTGCCTTGCATAGCGCTTGCATTCTCTGTGTGTGTGTCTCTATGGAAAAATATTAGAAATCTTATCTCAAGATAAAACCCAGGTGTTTCTTCAGTCACGTGAGGTGTGCTGTGTTCCACTGAGAGGCTGAAAGTAACCTTCATTTGTCGCACAGTAGAGCTGTATTTCTCTCATATATTCTTTATTTTGCACTCTGCATTACTGCTTGATGTCAGTTGGGGTCCCATTGTGGTACAAATCCTCAAAGGAGAGAACAGTTCACTGGTAATGCATTCCAGCTAGATATCCTGGAGGTTTTATAAGTTCTTTTAAAGTACTCCCCAAAGAAAAATTAGAGGAACCGAACTCTCGTAAACTTCCAAAGGCCATATCAGGAATAGACTGGAACCTTGTTTGAAAAATTGTTAGTACTTGACCTTGAATATAAATGGGCAGCTTAATTTTGCTGTCTTCACTTGAATTTTCCTTGCCTTGGAGGTTTTAAAACAACACTTTAAGGTTCTAATGGTTTAAAACCGAACAAAGCACCATATAATGTTACAAGAAAAAGCAGGTAGAGGTCTGTCACTCTTTAAATGTTAAAATCTTATGAAGTAAATTTGTAATGCCTTCAGTTGGTTGCTCAGTAAAGATGACAGAGGCACTGTTAACAGGAATAGGTGCAAAATTCAATTTGTAGAGTTGAATATGGAGGAATGCAATAAACAGTACTAATGCACTGCAGATTTGCAGCACCATGTAACTTTGTGGGTAACAGCTGTCTCTGGCAGCACAAAAAAACTCTTCCAGTCTTTGATACAATTCTTTTCTATGCTTTGGGACTCTATTCCTGGACAGCAAACTTCGTAACTCATCTTGCTGCATCTAAATACGAGGTTTACAAGTTCCTCGTATCCAATTTGTCTAAGAAATAATTTTTAAAGTCTGCAAATATCTGTGAAAATCCTGTTTTCTACATGACTCAATATATATATATCTTTTTAGTAGAAGGAAGAGCAGTGGGAAGCCCTCAGCTTGGTATCTGTGGCCACTGAAAAGAAATGCTTTGCTACACAAATAGCATTATTGTAAATGTAGTGCCAGCCAAATGCGTTTTTTGCTAGCGTGTGAGCAATAAAATTAGCAAACGCATCACTTGCTGCTAATGAAGAGGAATAAGCTCATCATGAAACCTTCACTGAACTGCTATTCTATCCAGCTTGATTTACTCACCCTGATAGAGTAAGAAACTGCTGTCTCTGGCAAAAACAAAAAAACCCCAAACAAACAAAAAAAAAGTAGGGGTGGGGGGAGATATGTGTGCTAGTATGAAGGGGTCATGCTATCAATTCTCACAGCTCAGGATGTGAAAAGAAGGTCTAGAGGAGGGCATGGATGGCCTGCTGATCTTGCAGCAAATATGCCCTGGTTGCTAATAAGTGTAAATAGTAATACCACAGAATAGCCCACCTGAGAGAAAGAACATGAGGGAACTCAATTTCAAGAGTAGATTTAAACGACAGCTGGCCTTTGCACAGCAAGGTGCTGCTTTTGCAGGAATTTGTAATCTTAATGTATTTAGTGGTTTAAGATGCATTGTATCAGGAATAGGTGGGGTTTAGGTTTTTATGTTTTAAGATTGTACACCTTGAGTGTAGGGACCCTCATTTGGACTCCCAGAATGCAGAGTGGGAGGTTCATTTCTTATTCATGGCTGGATTTCATACATGAGGATCCTGGCTCACAACTGGCAGTGAAGATGTCCTGGAGCACCTTTTTGGAAACAACAGTGTTGTTCTGCTGTGTGCTGGACCTTTCCTTGAGGCTGGGCTCAGTTCTACCTCAACTTTGAAGATGCCTTCTGAGCAAGACTCTTTGCTGTGTTTTATATGTGTTGAGAGTTTGTGAGGTTCCAGTGGAATCAATAAACTCCTGAAGGCAGCTTGCTATGATGGTTTGTTTTTTTTTTTCCAGGAACTTGTATAGGTTCTTTGCTGGGTGCTGCAGTGTTATTAATATCCTCAGATTAATACTTGCATTAATATTAGCACTGTTGGCCGAATTTGCATGTTTCATTAGGCTGAGTCAGACAAGGGCAAAAGTGGAGGAATTAGTCTGGCTGAAGTCTACCCATTCTCTTGAGTGGGAGAACTTTCTGATTGCATTGGTGATGTGCATAGCACCTTTCCTGCTCTGCTAATTACTTCACTGTGCTTTATGAAGAAGTGATAACAAAACACTTCCTGTGTGGTTACCGTTCTTGCCTTTTCAAGCTGAATTCTGTCTTTAAATTGAGTTTCTGGACTCATTGTTGCTTTCTGGATGTAAATCATGCCAATCCAGAGGAAAGTTGCAAACCAAATGGCGACTGGGTTTTTTGAACCAAGAAATTGAAGATTCTTGCCCTGTGCATACCTTCCTTCTAGTTATAAAGGCTGGAACACCTGATATTGTCTGCTATTCACGTTTGGCAAACTCTGCTGCTCAGTGCTGCTGCTGAAAGGGTTGTTTGCTTCCCTTTACATCAACTCCACTTCTTTACTGTTAGGATGAAGAAAGTAGAAAACAGGGAGATGGGAGGCGTGGCATTCAATACTTTAGTGACATGAATTAAAATCCAAAGGCTTAGTAAAATACTCTACACTGGCTTGGACTTCTGTACCATGTAGAAAGGATTTGCTTTAGCGTACCAGATAGGTAACTCCTGTTCTTTGAGTTATAGTTGTAAGCCTCAGAGTTTGCTCAGTGTTGGGATTGATATGAAAAGGGAATGTTATGTGTGATCACACCTCTAGTTATTAGAAAAGTGAACAGGAACCTGGAAAAGGGTTTCAGTGAACATTATAGGAAGATGATAGTAATGCTTGGTTTGAGACAACTCATGAGCTTATACTTGAATTTGTTTACTATTTGCCCTCTGTTTCCTTTTCCTCAGGGTTCAAAAGCTATTGTAGGATGTTACCTTACCTTTGCAATACTAAAGGTATGGATGAATAGTGCTGTGCCTTGCCTTGTGGGATCAGGAGAAGCTCTTCAGCCGCACTGATTAACGCAAGGCATGTGGCTGAAGCACTGTGTGACATAATACAGGTCACTACAGTGGCTGCCAGACAGAAGTCAACTGGAACCCAGGCTGGAACTGCTACAGACTGTGTCCAGAGGCTAGGAAGTTCCCTGTTTCTGTAACCAAAGTGAGAAGATTTCAGGGAAGTAAAATAGGATCTTTGAAAAGGAGTTATGTACACAGTTGCACGTGTGTGCATGTGCATTCACTCACGCATGAAGTAAGCAAAGCTCTCCCATGCTGCTCTGTAATGTAAACCTGCCAGTGCAGTATTTTGTAAATGCTGCTTTTGACATGATTTGCCTCACTGTAAGGTTTCAGAATTAACACATAATATTGTTGCTGCTCCAGTGCTAAGGAAAGATTCGGAGAAATTTGTCCAACTTTCTGTCTGTTGATGGACCCGATGTGGGTCATTTGGTTAGACTTGAACTCTAAATAGTTTAAATAGCTCTCCAATGAGCATACTTAAAGAGTAATGAGGAACAGTTATGGCTGTATATACGATTGTTTGTTCTGTTTAAAATTGGAAATCTTTTTCAGAATAGGATTCTTCTCTAGTGTCTGTGTGGAGCTCTGCACAGTGCAGAAGGCTTTGGGGTGCCATCACAGTAGAAGGATTTTGTGCACTTAGGAGATAATTCGAGCACTGTAGATGTACAAGTACATTTCCTCCCCCTCCTTTATTGTATGATTAATGTAAACCTGACTCCTGTGAATTTTGGAATATAGATAGTCCCCAAGTACTACATGTTCAAAATGGAGCGCTGTGTGCTTGCTCCTTACAACTCTCTGCTGATGTGGGATCTGAAGCAGTGTGTTTTCCAGAAGGGGAATTTTCTGTACAAGGGGAACTACTACTATTGCCTTTTACTGTTGGCCAAGTATGATTGCAGGAGTGTGTGCTCTTTGAAAAGCTGGGGGAGCAAGCAGGTGCCTTCAGAAAGGGTCACTAGAGCCTTTGAGGTAGGCATCACTCCCTTCACCGAATATCTGGAGAAACAAGACTTGTGCCATCACCATTTCAGACACAGATATGCTTTTTCCAAGGCTGGTGTGGACAGGGAGAATAGGTTATTTGTCACTGCTCCTCAGGTCTATCGATTAAGTTGCCTCCATGATAAAGCTCTCTGCACCCTGCTCCCCTTCCTTTCATGCCTGTGTCCTGGCTGGAAGAGAGCAGCTCAGGTCTGTATTTCCTTTCCAGACTACTTGAAAGAAAGAAAAAAGAAGAAAAGTGGTATTTGTGGTGGCTCCTAGTTGTTTTCACTCAGTTTATTATTGTTCTTAATGTTGTGGTCTCTCTTTCCTTGCCTGTTTGTTCTTTCATGGCACTTGAGCTTTGTGCTGAGTGCCGCTTTGTTGCCTGGAGCAGGACCTCTTCCAGCTTCCTTCAGCCTTCCCCTTTCCAAAAGCCCTTCCCTTCGGCCTCCCCCTTTCCAAATCCTTTCCAGAGTGCCAGATGTGCTTCCAGAAGTGGTACAGTAAATGTGTATGTAAATATAATTAAATTACTTGTTTCATCTGACTGGTGACACAAATAAGAGTCGTCTTAATTTTTACATATTGTTTTTAGGGGACTCACTTGAAATTAATTTAAGGGAAGTAATCTACACAGATGTGCACACATTATGTAATCTCTGAATGTGTGTCAGTACATATGCACTCTCTGGGACATCAACAGGAGTTGTCTGATGAAATTTTCTGATTGGATTTGAAAATGGGCATTGCAATGCATGTGTGTTTTCTCTTTAACCAGAATGCATCTCTTGAATAGTTCATCAGAACTTCTTGAAGTGTTTACATATGCTCTCTTTGTCTGGAGATGCCTTGTTATAAATACTTTCTTCATTTTACAGGCATTTGTTTGGAAATATGTTGAGCAGCCATGCTTGGTTTGTTTCCAGATGTCTTAACTTCGGGACCGTGGATTGGCTTATAGCCTGAAGTTCATATCTCCTTTTCAGGGGAAGAGCCATATTTGAGAAACTCATGGAACAGAAGGACTGTTGTATAAAATGGGGGCTGTCCCCCGTGAAACACCCATGGCCAAACACAGTGTGTCTTGCAATGAGCTGTGGTGGGGGAATGGACTATACAGGCTTAGTTAAAAGAACAAAAAAGTATCAGGGGAAAAAATAAAAGAAGTTCTATGCTGCTAGTTGCATAAAGTTGCATAGTGTTATAAAGTATTTTGATGTAACTGGTACCTTTTGTGTTACCTGACAAGAAGTTATGTCATATTTTCAGTCACTGTTCTCAACTCCGGTTTTTTTTCTCTCTTACCCTTTATAAGTTGGTGAAGGTGTTATAGTAGCTGTTCTTCATAAGTACCCTGCTGCTAAATCTATATAGAACTTTTTTTCTTCTCTTGGAAGAACTTAAACAGTTTTGATTACTCATCAACTTAAGGAGAAGCAGCTGGGAAAAAACAGTAGAAAAGTCTTTTCTATGATACTTGTGAAAGAACTTTGTATTAACTCTAGGGCTACTAAAATACGAAAAAGTGTTAGATTTCAAATATTGTTATCACTTTTCTAATGCATTTGTTTGATTTTTAACCATCCAGAGTTTTTTTAAATCCCAAAAGATAGAAACACTTCCTTCACCAAAAGGGGTTTTGTATGTGGAAAAAACGTAACCAGATGATCTGGTTACTTTTGGTTTATTTTGTCTCATTCCTTCCATAGCAATAGCAAATATAGCTATGGAAGGAATATTAGTTAGACATCAGGAAGAATTTATTCACAGAAGGGGTGATTAAGCTTTGGAGTGGACTGCCCAGGGAGGTGGCAGAGTCACCATCTGTGGGTCTAGTTGACATGGTGATGTTCAGTCAAAAGTTGGATTCAATGATCTTGGAGGTCTTTTGCAACTTTAGTGATGCAGTGGAATGTGCCATATTCTCTGGTTCTGAGGATTAAGGAAATTTATTTATTTCAGAGTTGGCTTGTGGTGATCTTGATACAAGGATTTCTTTGCTGGGACCCAGTAGAATTGACACTTCAACCCTCCAACATCTTTTTGCCTAGCGCTCCAAGTTGCATATTTTGGCCTGGATTTAATTACCTTACTTATTAATAATAAGTTATCATGCTGCCATAAACACAGCAATAACAGGACCCCATTGTACTGAATGCTGTACAAAGAGAGTAGTAAATACATCAATCTTCTATAGGTGACAGGCTAAATAAAGACAAAAAGTATTGGAAGGCAAACAGAATGAGTAGTGGCATAGCAATGACTGTCACATTAGATTTATTTTTATTTGTTTTTCTTCTGATAGGACATTTACTAGAGCACTGTATCATTTAAAAAATCCTCCCTCTGTTTTTTGCACATACTTCCTTTGTTAGTTGTGCAAATATCGCTTGAAAATGTATATGAAAACCGTCTGGGTAAAATTGTTCCTTACCTATTCCCCATTCCTAATTTACAGTCATGTATTTTTTTCATATGTTGATGTGATTTAATTTAGTGAGTCTTACGTTTTGTCCTGTGTCTATACTCTTTTTCTGTCTGCCCAGTTTTATGTACTACAGTGTGTCTCCTCTGCATACTTTAACCCTGGTAAGCCTGGTATGAGGGGGGGGAAGAGGAAGGAAGCACTCTGACAGTGTGAGGTGGGAATGCACAGTCAGTGCAAAGCAGAGCTAGAGCATCCAGCCAAAAGAATGGATGACCTTCAGAACTGGAGTGGTAGCAGAATGGAAAATAATTCAGGACCACAAAAGGTAGAAATGCTGTAAGCAAGGACTAAAAACCAGGATTAAAGCCCCGAGTGACTTCACCACAAGGATGACTTTTCCACCACTGTTGTCATCAAGAATGGTGTGTGCAGGTCTTATCAAATTCATGTCCCAGTCTGATCTTCCTTGATACAGAGATGGGCTACCGTGCCAATAAAGGGAACAAAAATCCCATTTAACAAAAGAAAACAAGTTCAGCCATGGAGGCCAAGCTGTGAGAATCTCTTAGGATCAAGGGGGCTCACTGTGTAGGTAACAGCAGAACTGCTGTGAAAAGACAAAACTAAAATCAGAGGCAATAAACTGACCCGGCGTAATTTAGGCTGAGAGGGAGGTTTATTACTACCTAAGCAGGATAGCTTCGGAGGAGCTTGTAAAAGGAGCAGTGGGGGCAGAAAACCCTTAACTAATCATGGGGTAGATATCCATTAGTTTCTGAATGGATCACATGGTTTCAGAATGGACTAAGTGATGCTGCAGCACTCAGTAGGTTTCTGCCTCTGCTAATTTCCTTCTGTGTTTTTGATGCGCTGAAACTGAAAAGCACTGATGTTGCTCAGGATAATATCTTAATTATGTAGCTAGAATATTTTAATCAAGGTTATGGTCGGCATGGGAATTTATGTGCAAAATTTAGCCCTGATATTAGCAACCTGAAAACAGGCAAAACAAAAGTGGAGTGCAAAATTGGATGAAGTGTCCAACTAGAGAATAATTACAGAGAGAGAATATTGCAAAATAGGTTTCTCTGTTCTGTGGGGCTGCAACAGTTCTGATAGAGTACATTGTACACATTGTTTCCTGAACTGCTTGGGTTTTGCATGCTTAAAATCATGAATGAAAAATCCTGCAATGGGGGGCTATCACAGAAGGGCTTGTAATCAATGCTGGATCATGTCTTTTGGCATGAGCTTTATTTTTTTCCCTTCTGCAGGGAACCTGTATCTGTTTCCTGCATCTGTCACCCATCCTTCTTAGTGAATGGAAAGCATGTAATTAATTTTTGTTGTTGTTAGCAATTAATTACCCTTGCCAAATTTTGGAGGACCTATTGTTTCCTTCAGACACAATGTTCTTGGGAAAAAGTCTTACTTATTGTAACCTCTTGTGCAATCTTCACTTGGATGATAAATACTTCTTGGCAACGAGGAGCTTTCTGAATGAAAAATGTTGCTGGACAACCCTGTAGTACAGCAAGAACGCAAGCCTCTGCCAGTGCTGGTGGAGTGCAGCCAGGCGGGAGGGTAAAATGGGGAAAGCCTTTCACGCTGCTTGCAGAGCACAGAGTGAGATGAACTCTTTATATGCACACATCCAAATATCTGTTTACCATCAAACAGGGATTTTTCCTACTGAGCATCTGAGCTCAAAGGTGGCCTTCCTTATAGCAAAATCTTGAAATCTGTTGGAAAGCTGCCATCTACCAGTGCAAGAGTGGGGAAATGACAGAGAGCGTGTGGACCATGCAGCGGTCGGGTTTAGGTAGCCCACTGCAGGAATTAACTGGGAAACTCCACCTTCCCCATTTTTCTATTTGAGTCCACAAATTTGGGATCCTGCAGTTTCCTCAGTCTGTTTTGTGGTTCATGGCCTGACTTTGGTTTTCCATTAGATCTGTCCAGAGCCATAGCTGACCACTGAAACCTCGTTTTAATGTTGCAGCTGTTACATTAATTACAGCGTTGTTAGAGTTAATTGTAAATGCACACTTTTCCCCCTGTAGCTCTTCACCTTTTCTTTTCCTGGTTAATTTTTTCATCAACACTTAGTGATGTCTGGGAGCAAAAAGGTGCATAAAAGCCCTGCACAGGGAGATGTTTGGATCCTCCAAAGGGAATACAGAGAATGAGCTGGGGCTGGGAGTGCTCTGTTCTCTTGTGGTTTCTGTGCACACTGCCAGTGGCTGGTGTTTCTCTGTGGGCCTGGCAGCTGCTGTGGGGCAGCAGAGCACAGCCAGCAGCCAAGTTTCTCAACCCATACTGCAGCTGACAGCTCTTGGCCTCGTGAAAAGGAAACAATCTAAAGCAGAGGGCCCGATGCAGTGTACCTTGCAGTTAATGGAAATCTTTGTTGACCTCAGTGGGAGCTGGATTTGATCTTGTGCCTACTTGAGTGTTTTGGTGTTGGCTCCAAAAAAGCTCCAAGTGGCTTTTTTTTTCCCCTGGCTTATTTCTGGTTCCCTTTTTTCCCTTCTCTTTCTAAAGTGTGCTTCCCTTCCAGTGGTGTAAAATCAAGGCAGCTCCATCCGTGTCACTGTAGCTGGACACATTTATCCTCGGCCAGGGTCTGTCCTCGTTTCCTCAGCCCTTCTGCTGTCTATGTATTGATTTGCAAGATTTTGGCATTGATTTCCCTCCTTTTTGAGCCATTCTGCTGCTTCTCTCAAACACCCTCCATCTCACTTTAACCTCTGCTCTCCAACGAGTGTAATGGTTTAACCCATCTTCTGCCCTTCTTCCTCAACTTCAAAACAGTCCTTAATACTGATTTCTGGCAAGTACAGCCCAGGCCCCAGCCCCAGCTGCCCAGGGAGCCAACTTCCCCTTCAGCAGGCTCCTGGAGGCCAGCCCTTTGTTGCCTCATGCCTGCCACGCTCCCGTGCTCGGCAGAGCTCATCCCTGTGTTGCCCATAGGAAGGAGAAGGCCACCATGCCTCAGGAGCCAGCAGCCACCTCGGGCAGAGCTCACTCTCTGTGATCCTCAGCCACACATCAGCTTGTCTTCTGTCCCTAAGGAAAAGGTGCTGGAAGTAATGGAGCTCTTTTCAGGTGACTGCCAGAGAGAAGAGAGCTGTGGGCACAGACAGTGGCAATAGGAAAAACGATGCAGAGGAGGACAAAGGCCAGCAGCAAGGAGAGCATTACAGTATGCTTTCAGAGATGCTATCACTATGCTGGTGATAAAAATTTCTTCTATTTTAGCCCCTTTGAATTGTATACAGCCAGCACAGATAAGAGAGGGAGGAATGGACCATGTGGACTGTTTTATTGATCATTAATACAGTCGTTATCCAACATTCAAACCAGCCCAAATATGCTTATAGAGAACATTCAATTTAGGAAACCAAGACTTGTGACCTAAGGCTAGATCCAACTGCTGTAAATGGGACAGAGTATGTTAGCAGCCATGTGGAACAGGGCTGGAAAGCCCGGAGTCCCTGGATGATGAGAATGGTGAGCAATAGAATGTGAATTTGCTAATACTTTAGAAATGTATCCACAAGAAGAAAAAAAGAAAGAGGAGGAAACATTGTGGGAAATTCTTTCCTTCATACATAATATTTTTCTGTTGATTTCAAATTGCTCTTAGTAATGTGTTGATGCCAGTGAAGAATTTCAGCTATAGGAAATGTAAAACCAACTCCTGCCTTTCTATGAATTATGAGTCATAAATTGTATGAAAAATATTCAGCTTGCTATAGCTATTCCACAAGCAAAACCTCTGACTAATGAAGAAACTGGTGCCGTTTTGGGGGGAGTAGGAGGGGTCTGAGTTAAGCAAAACAAGATGCCAAGTGCCAGCATGTGGCTCTGTGCTAAGTGTGAGTTGGTGTCATCTGAGATGGGCCTCCCTTGCTAAGTAAACAGTTAGCGGGTATTTGACGTGCAGTTGCCGTCTAGTGCAGTAAAGCTGCCCTTTGCTCCAGCTGGAGCTCGCGACTGCCAGCCATTGTCCAGAACTGCCCCGTGGGAGAGCCATGCACCGGTGCCAACCCAGCTGCCACATCTGCAACCAGGCAGCCAGGCCAGGGAGGCACAACCTCCATCTGATTCAGCGCTCGGTGGGCAGCTTGCGATGACAGAATTCCCCTAAAAATAGCAGTAAAGTGGTAAGGGAATGGGATACTGACGTTTGCAGGCAAATCCTTGGTGGTGGCATTCATTTCATTCAGCTTCACCATCTAGGAGCTGGGAGTTCAGTTCAAGTTAGTTCTCTAATCATATGTCACTAAGGTTTTTCTCCTCGTATCTGTTCTATGAATTACCTTTTGGATGTGATTATAGAAAGGTCCTCAGCAGCTACTTTTGGGTAGGTATCCAACTTTTTGAGGGGGGAAGTTCTGTGAATTAAATTCAACATCAAAGCTCTGGATTTCAGTTTCTCCATCATTTCAGACAAGACCATGCAGCCTCATGAGCAATTTTGAGAATTTTGCTTTGCAACCATGCAGTGCTAGAGTCATTGAAAGGTGTTTAATATACCTGAGCTATAAGTAAAAGTACAAACAACTGCAAGGAGCTCTAGAGCAGGAGTTGTTAACCGTGATTGTGAAGTTTAGCTGGAGCATTCATATTTGCCCCAGTTTTAGTTTTCAGTCTGCATGTCTGGCACCCATATTAACTTCTCAGTGATGGACACATGCTCAATAAAATGCAGCCAAAAAGACTGACAGTGTAACTTTCAGTTTGGGATGCCCAGTCATTTTCCAAACAAATAGTGGATGATGTCCCAGGTGTTCTGAAAACAGCAGTTTCTCTTCCCTATTGACTCTAGTGAGCAGTAATCAACCCCTGCCTGATTAGCTTCTTTGTGGTATTTGTGAAAGGGTAAAGTTTTTAATGTGTTCAGGAGTGACTAAGAGACATGCTCTCAAATGCTAACAGCTAAATTTTCATTTCATCCATTGTGAAATGATGCTGCCTTTTCCATACCTGATTCAAAAATTGTTTTAAGGGCTCTTGAAGTACACATTTTAATTTGAGGCTTCTTTAATGGCCAGGTTCTGGGTGGGTTGTATGTTTTGTTATTTTCTTCTTAAAATTTTTGAGTTGTGTAAGGCATGCAAATGCTTTCAAAATACGAGTCCATTTGGCTTCAGGCAGCTGTGATCTGGTGTTTAAAATGTTCCTATTAATGTGAGGACACTTACTGCTTTCCAGCTTGCAGTCCAGTGCTTGGGTTTTGTCACAACTTGCTTCAATTCTTGTTTGCTTTGTACAGGAGATGGCTGTCCGAGCACTGAAGCAGACAGGGAGCAGAAGTATTGAGGCAGCCCTGGAGTACATCAGTAAGATGAGCTACTTGGATCCTAGAAATGAACAGATAGTACGTGTAATTAAGCAAACCTCACCAGGTGAGCATGATTTTCTTGTTTGTTTGTTTGTTTGTTTTAAGTGTGTTCTTTCTTGTAAAAAGCTAGTTTTTAAAGTAGGGTCGTCACTGGGGAGAAGTGTTGGACAGCAGCGTTCCAAAGCAGTCTTCCAGGAGACAGTGAAGTGAATCTGGCCTTGCAAGGCCAACTGGGCTGGAACCTCAATACAGGTCACCTGCTTCCAAAAAGTTGTCTCTGTACACATTCAATGGTCCACCTTCTTAAACAGAAATCTGTTGTTCAAATCCAAATATTCCCCCATTGGAGAACAGACTTACTGCTATACAAATCTAGGAGGTGGATATCGTATCTCCCTTGACATCAAGATTATTTGCCCAGCTGAATTATGTGTGCCAAAGAAGGACGGTTATTGCTGCTACTTTTCGTGGCCTCTGTTAAGGGAAACAAAGTCAGCTTGCTCCTAGGCTTAGCATGAATCCTGCTGACAGAGATGACAAATGGGTCTTATGGCTGCCTCCCACTTTCAGGCCAGAGTAGCCACTTCTTAGGATGCTTAGGATTGCCACAGCCTCATCAGTGCATCTCACTGTGTCCCACCAGATGAGCTGTCAGGAGTGTTGTTGTAAGAATAGCCTCAGTAATGCTGGCCTCGTGTTATCACAGGAGAAAGCTGCCAGTCATAGATTTCACTTTAAAGATCTCTGATTATTTGTCCAACCTGATTCCATTTCAAAACATTGCATTCTTCGTGAAGGTGTCATTTAGTGTGGTGCACACCCTCAGTGTGCAGAGTGTGCATAAGCCTGTCTTACTGCCCTGCATGTCCCTGTGTGTCTGTAGGCAGCAGGGCTTGTGTGTCAAGGTGAGGAGTCAGCAGCTGTGCTCAGGTGTGCTGCATCTGGCCCAGCTGGGATGTGCTGTACTGCTAAAAGCTTGTAATGCATTGTTCAAGCCTGTTAGTTCAGTATGACTATTACAGGCTTTGTGAAGTCAGGATTTTAAAAGGAAATAGTTTAGGCATAAATGGTCCAAGTCCTGTGATTAGTGAGAGCTAAAGAACCAGAAGGGAAACAAAAACAGCACAGTCTCCCCTTGTCTTTTAGCACAGCCAGTGCTTTATACACCTGCAATTTGTCTTCAGATCAAAGAACTGATGAAAAGTGCCGTTAACAGTTCTGCTCTAGGAATGCTGCTATCTTGTCTCTGCACATTCTTCAAGCTAAGATTAATATGTTGACACCTTGAAAGATTTTCCTTCCCAAGAGTTGGAAGATGAGTAGTATGAGGGGGTCTGACACGTTGGAAGGAATACAGGGCAAACTGTATGATGACTTTGTTTAAATGAAGAAGGAAAGGGATTTTTGAGAAGGATGGAAGAGAGAGATGTAAACAGAAAACCAGTGTGAGCAAGGTGGCTCACTGTGCAGAAGATGGACTGTGTGATGGCCTAATAGTTTGTAGCAATGTTGACTTTAAGTTACATAGAAAGGTCTTCCAGGAGCTTTTTTCCTCCCATTTTTGTACCTAACACTTTGCTCTGTAGCTACTTCTGTCTGAGAGCAATGACTGCTAATACTGGTCCAGCTTTAAGAAACGGGTTGTCTGATGAGTTCATAGTTAGGGAATTTGTGCTTCTATTTTCATGATTTGATAGGACTCCCTGATGATTCCTGGCATGAACATTATTGTGAGCCAGGAGCTTGTTATCAGTAGGAATACTTGGCATCTGTAACTTTAAATATTCAGAGTGCTTAATTTAGATTTTGAAAAGTGTTTTTATAACACATACTCCCAGAGCAGTGTGCATGTGTGTGTGTGTGTGTGTGTATGAGAAGTACATGATGGATGAGAAGTACAAAGTAATTGGTTCATCTGAATTGTTTCCTAACATTCTTCTGTGTTCTTTTTATAAAGGAAAGGGTATTGTGCCAAATAATGTAACCCGCAGGCCAAGCTTTGAAGGATCAAATGAATCTTTTCCGTCCTACCATCAGATCAGTAATGCAGCCTATGAAGGGACAGGCTTTGGAGCAGAAGGTGCAAATATGCTTACTGAGGTTCCAAGGCCATACATGGACTATTTAATCTCTACTTCTCAGTCTTCAGCTATGACTGGTCCTGTACAGCGACCCTCTGGAGTAGGCACTCACAGCACACCCGCGAGCCATCAGCAGAAAACATACCCTGCAAATATGGAGTCGTCTGTGATTAATTATCCAGTGGCTAATCACAGCAGCCAGGCCTTGCAGCTGCAGGCATCCCATGGCTGCAACAGCCAACATTACAGCAGGCAGCACATGATGGTGCAGGGGGAACCTATGGGATATGGTGTTCAGCGGAGTCCATCCTTCCAAAACAAGATGCAGCAGGAGGGGGGATATGCCAATCTCCCAAATAAAGGGGCAGTTGTTCAGAACAATACTGGTCATGCATTTCAGCAGGCACCAGCAAGCCTGTATATCTCACATTCTCATCACAAACAGACAAGTCCTTCTTCTCATCAAATGCATGTGATTTCCAGAGGTCCAGCCTTTGCTAATGATTTTTCAGACAGTCCACCACAAAATCTATTAACTCCATCTAGAAATAGCCTAAACATGGACCTCTATGACATGAATAATCCTCAAGTTCAGCAGTGGCAGGCAGCAACAGCATCCCGCAGAGATTCTTTACAAAACCCAGGAATAGAAACATCTCCACGGCAACATGTATCCTTCAGACCTGATGCCGCTGTGCCGAGCAGAACAAACTCCTTCAACAACCACCAGCAACAGCCACAAGTGACAGTGTCTATGAGACAGGTTCCTCCAGGAAAACCCGATCCTTCCATTACGTCTCCAAACACAATCACAGCAGTCACGTCTGCTCATATCCTCCAGCCAGTGAAGAGCATGCGAGTGATGAGGCCAGAGCCTCAGACTGCAGTGGGACCTTCCCATCCTGGGTGGTTGCCTGCACAGGCACCGGCTGTGGATGGCTTGGAGATCATGGAGCAGCATGTGCCACCGCCTGGAGCAGCTAATGCCTATCAGCTGGATGTGGATTATGGTAACCAGGAGCTGCGGTGTCCCCCCCCACCCTATCCCAAGCATTTGTTACTTCCTGGCACCTCTGAGCAGTTTGATATCAACTGCTTGTGCATGGGCGTGGAGCAGACTCTGCGCGTGGTCCCCAGTTCAACAAGCAACAAGGCTGAGGAGAGCAGTGAGCGAAATGATAAAAGCAGCAAGAACACTAAAGCTGAAAAACCAAGCAAAGACAAAAAGCAGATTCAGACGTCTCCGGTGCCTGTGCGAAAAAATGGCAAAGATGAGGAAAAGCGAGAATCCCGAATAAAGAGCTACTCACCTTTTGCCTTCAAGTTCTACATGGAGCAACATGTAGAGAACGTCATAAAGACCTACCAGCAGAAAATTAACAGAAGGTTACAACTGGAGCAAGAAATGGCAAAAGTAATTCTTGTTTTTTTTATATTTATATCTAATAGGGTCAAATTGATTATTGCTATTTTTAATTTGTAAAAAAAAAAAAATTGTAAAGGCAGAGTCCACTGAATTAGTAGGTATGAGACACCTCCCTATACCAGACTGTATCCACTTAGAAGTGTGGATGCAGGTCTGGGAGGCTGTTTGAAAGGCCTGAGATGTGAAATGATACTTCTTCATATCAGAAAAGTAAAATTTACCCATATTATAGGTAAGAACTTAGAAGGCAGGCTTGAGGCTGAGATAATTCTGGCAATACTTCGGCAGCTCTTGCAAAACTCTTTGCTCTAGTTCTTCCTTGCTGTTCCATGTTTGCTGCTCATTCACTACAGCCATGGTTCAGCTTGGCAGTCACTGTGCCATATTTTCAGATGACTGTGTAATATGTGACTGAAAGTTGTCTGTTGAACACATGGAAGTAATAATGTCATGCAGGTAACCATATTGGACCATCTTGAAGTGATCTTGGGGCCTCTGCCAGAATTTGTTCTAGGGGCAGGTCTCAGGGTGATGCATTTTGGGTGATAGAACTTCTTTCATGCCTAACTGTAGTTCTCGAATCCAAGTACTCTGATAGTGCTGCTTAAAACAAAGCTGCCAAGCTCTGATGGTTGGTCTGGCAGTTCTGTTTCTAATTCTTACTTGTGGAAGAGGAAGAGGGTTTTTTTTTTTCTTCCCAGGCATGACTGGAATATGACTAGTCTGCTTTTGCACTGAAGGATAAGCTCTAAGGAAAGCTGTTATTAATGCATAATGGGAAATAATTAACTACCCAATCTTCCCTAGCACAGTCAGTTTCCAGAGTCAATTGATTCGACACTCACATTGCACCACAAAACTCAGGAGTTTGTTTGTTGAGGTTAGAATTAAAAGAATATTCTTGGAAAATCTCTTGAAACATTGGCATTTTACTGACAGTTAATAGTTTGTCCTCACTGCAAGTACAGGTTGTATTGTGTTGCTTGAGTTTAGTGAATATTTTCCTGAGATAGGGAATGATCTCTGGAGAGGTATAACAGCATCTAATTGTGCTAGTTATTCTCTTCTGACTCTTCAGCTTTCCCTCATTCAGAGATAATTCAGCTATAAACAAAAACAACTCCTTCCCCTAGAAATCTTATCACTGACTGAAAATACACATGCAGGAGACTTTTGGCTGTCTTAATACTGCGTTATTCTAGAATTAGCAAGAACAGAGCACACTCATTATTTTACCCTAAAAAATAAACATTTCCTTTATTATAGATTGATGTAGTTATCTTTCATTTCAAAAACAGTATTTCTTGTTTTGATTTGGTTGTTTACTTCAGTCTGAAACTTCATCCTACCTGTTCTGCAAGTTTCTGTAGACTTCCCCCATCCTTTATTCATACAGATTTAATTTTTATACCATGGGGATCTCATTGCATAGTCTGGCTGCCCACATTCATCTTTAGATACCTAGACTACAGATGTGAAATTAAATCAACCTAAGCAGCAGCCCTGTGGGTGTATGCTTGAGTTTCTAGCCTGCTGATCAGGAGGCTGTGTCAGCCCCCTCCACCCTCCCAATGGCCCCTTCTCACCAGGCACTGATCTTTCTCTCAAAAGTAGTTCAATTGATGGCAGTTAATTCAGGATTTTGGGACTGGGGTGTGCAGAAGGAAAAGAGCGTGCTGCAGGAAGTGTGTTGTCAGAGGAGCCTGGGGTTCAGCCTAGGGGTTTCTGCTGGCGGAGGCCACCAGTGGCTCTCAGCACAGGGCCAGACATCGAAGTTGGCAGAGTTGGCATTCTGCAGGCTCTGTCTTGAAAGGTGAAGAAAATCTGGTTGGATCCTGCTGTTTCTCTCTTTTCCAGGAGGTTTCTCCCCACAGCCCTGTGAAATGTTACTGGGAGGCTCTCTGGAGACAGGAGGTGGACAAGCCAGCTGTTCTACAGTTTGGGTGCAGAGGGAAAATACTGCATTTAGGAGGGAAATAGCACCAGGGTTTGGGCTGCAGTGGCTGAGGAGAGACCAGCCTGAGGATTTTATGTACATATTTTGGGAGGGGGGAAAAGAGAAGTGTATAGAACAGATGCTCAGGAGATCTAAAAACCTTGGGAGTGGAGGCTGTAAATGGCAGAGGAAGAAACACAGTTTCTAAAGAAGGTTCCAAGGCATTTGGGAATGTGTAGGTCAAAACCAGCTTTTTAATTACAACACAAAACCAAACAAACATTACCCAAGGTAGGAACTGTTAATGTGAGTTGCACTGGGGAACCATTCATGAGCAAAGTGAACTGCCGCACATAGGTTAAGTTTCAGTTTCAATTAAGCTGGGCTTAAGTGCACATACATATAGTGGAGTGCAGTGGCAAAGTGCACATTTGAAAGGTGTAAACCAAATCTCATGGTCAGGTTTGTTATGTTGTATTCCCCTCTCTGACAATATTGCTCCATGCCTTCTTGTTCAGCCAAAACAGACAGGCATACCAGTCTCGGATACTGCAAATCCAGGCAACAGGTTTAGGCACAGTGGGCTTGCCCCTTTTTTCAGAAATACCTCAACTGACAGACAAGAGATTATGTCCCTCATGAATACATAGTTTCTGGTTCTTGGTTAATTTTTCTGAGAAATGTGTTTTGGGAATGCTCATTTATTTTTCTCTTGCTATGAATGTAACAGTACTAGCTCTTGTGGTTTGCTTTCCTTTGTAAAGGCAGGCCTCTGTGAAGCAGAACAGGAACAAATGAGGAAAATTCTCTACCAGAAGGAGTCCAACTACAACAGACTTAAAAGGGCCAAAATGGACAAATCTATGTTTGTGAAAATCAAGACTCTGGGTATTGGTGCATTTGGAGAAGTATGCCTGGCCTGCAAAGTGGACACCCATGCCCTGTATGCCATGAAGACTCTGCGAAAGAAGGATGTGCTGAACCGGAATCAGGTGGCTCACGTCAAAGCAGAGAGGGACATACTTGCTGAGGCAGACAATGAGTGGGTGGTTAAACTCTATTATTCCTTCCAAGATAAAGACAATTTGTACTTTGTGATGGACTACATCCCTGGTGGGGATATGATGAGCCTGCTGATTCGGATGGAGGTCTTCCCAGAGCGTCTGGCTAGATTTTATATTGCAGAGCTCACGTTGGCCATAGAGAGTGTACACAAAATGGGATTTATTCATCGAGACATCAAGCCTGACAACATTCTGATAGACCTCGATGGCCATATCAAACTGACTGACTTTGGACTGTGTACTGGATTCAGGTGGACTCACAATTCAAAATACTATCAGAAAGGTAATATTTTTACCCTTTTTCTAGGATGGTACTGTGTTACTTGTTTTGAGACAAGCACCTACTTCTTGACAGAAACACTAGATCAGGAAACTGGACAAACAGTCAGCAGCAATCTAATGTGTCTGTCTCTCTCTGACTCACTCAATTAGCTTGTGTCCAGTCCTTTTGCTTCCAATACTGTTCAAAACCCTGTCAGTAATGTGGCTGTCCACTGCAGCAGCAGCAGTTTTTCAGTTTATACTTGTTTGGAGGGTCTCTTTTGGTGGTGAAATGTTTTAATCACAGATTTGGAGTAGTCCGTATGTCTCCTGCATGTGCTATTGAGTACTGGTGTCTGTTGGCAAAAAGGTCATAAACAATTGGTGTAGCTAACTTAAGTATATTCCGCAGTTCTCTGTCCTCCGTATGGAACTATACTTCCTTGTGCTGAGACAGAGATGTTTTGTTGGACATTTTGTATGGAAAACCAGTTGTGAATGGGAGGGCATTAAAAAATACCTTGGGTTTAAAGTTTAAATGCAGTTTTTCACTGAGAGTAGGAGGTGGCTCTGGACCTGGGTAAATACTTCTCTCTTTGTGTGTTGAGTTTTATGACCATGAGTGTGAACCTTCTCTCCCATTTGAAAGGGAGCCATATCAGACAAGACAGCATGGAGCCCAGTGATCTTTGGGATGATGTGTCCAACTGTCGATGTGGAGATAGGCTGAAGACATTGGAACAAAGAGCTAAGAAGCAGCACCAGAGATGTCTGGCCCACTCATTGGTTGGAACCCCTAATTACATTGCTCCCGAAGTCCTGCTTCGTAAAGGTAGGTAAACTTGTATTTTTCTCCTGTTTCACTTTTATTTTTTTTTCCTTGAATAAGTTTGCTGCTTTGGAAGATTGTCATTCTGAAGGCCACAAACACTTAGCTGAGATTAAGGAGAACTCCTCATGCTCCAGTGTTTAGCATCAGTTCACTGACACTGGGGGTGGCCATACTTTGTGTGTGTAATGTCCACACTCTGAGGCCTTTGAGTGAGGCTAATAAATGTGTTGGATAAATGTGCTTGATAAATGTGTTTAGCAGTGATACTTTTCAAGTATAAAGCAGATTATCTGTGCTCATGGACTACAACTCTGATGGCTACCAAGTGTACACAGACCAGTGGGTAGCCAGCTGATAATTCTGGATCACGGATTCAGATGGGCCACTTAAGCATGGACAATGTAAACTTGTGGAAATGCGTCCTCCACATTCCCAGCAGAACCTGTGGAATCCAACAGAAAGCTTTCCACAATTTACTCCGGACACCCTGCATTCAAAAGCTTAGCTTGAGGAATTTGGACAGTACTTGGTGACTATTCCATGCAGAGCTGACATGGTCACTGTAATAAAGAGATTAGGTGTTCAGAGTTATCTGCAAGCTAGATCCTAAGCCTGATCTTCTCTAACAGAGATTTCACATTGGATCCTACATCATCTGATGACACAAATTCTATTGAAATGTGTTTAAATCTTTTTTTTTTTTTTTCAGATCTTAAACATTTACCTTATTGTTCTTGTCACAGCAATTAAGTGATTAAAGTTGTTCCTTTGCTTGAAACTTGCTCAGGAAGTCGTTGGTAGCTTTCTTCTGTCTGTAGAGCCAGAGTAAATCTTTCAGCAGCTTTTCAAAGTCATGGAGTCACCACCTCCACTGAACCTAGGGTGGACATCAGTTGCTAAATATTTTTGTTATTCTTTGAGGTTCAATTTGTCTGCGTAGCTGTGGGACTGGGCACAAAAAAAACCTCCTTCCTTCTTACTAGTGACAGTTTCATGTTTCACTTTTGTTGAGAATTTATTCAGAAAGGTTCAAGGACAACAGGATTAGATCTTTACTAACAGCGGGAGAATTTAGGTCAGCAAGCAGAAGTCACAAACCTTTTGTCAGAAAAGGCAGAAGTTTGTGCTGTATGTTTTAACACTTAATTGCGAGTAGCTCTTTAACACATTCTCCTTGGCTAGTGGAGGTCAACCTTTTAACCTGCCTTTCAGGATACACTCAGCTCTGTGACTGGTGGAGTGTTGGTGTGATCCTCTTTGAGATGTTAGTGGGACAGCCTCCTTTCCTGGCTCCTACACCCACAGAAACCCAGCTAAAGGTAAGTTGAAGCAAAGTTCCAGTCTGTGGTAGCAAAATTTTAACCCTTCCCTTCTCTTCAATGAGCAGACCTACTCCCCTTTCTTTTGCTAGAGAAAGGAGTGATGGTTACAAAAGCCTGATTTTAAATAGTTCTGTGCAAGCACATATCCTTCGCCAGTAAATGAAGACACTGAATATCAGACTAGAACTGACTTGTCCAGCTGCAGAGATAGGTACTAGTTTTATGAGTCTTCTGAGCAGAGTTGTGATTTCTCAAGCACAAGTTCATCCATTTAAATTCCTTAGGGTGCCTATTAGTACCTGATATGCCAGTAACAATTGTAGTTGGCAATATAAGTGTTTCAAAATTGAGCAACGATATTTCTTTATTAGAAAGGATCTGTCTCGTGACCACTTCTCCTAGTTTACATTTTGGAGACAAAGAGAAGTAATTCCTTGAAGTCGTTCCACAAAATTGTGTGTAAATTGAGTATGTTCTCAAATCTGACTACAGGAACGTTGAGGAAGTAATTTGCCTTTTTGAAAAATGGAATTGTTCCTTTTGTGTGCTAGCCAACAGTGTTTTTCTGGTTCATTAGAGTAATTACTAGTAGGAAATGCAATCTAGTAATTGGGTTCCCGAAGCTGTGACCTATGCAGACTGTGAGATGACTTGTTATGTGTGCACTCCTGTACAGTTCATGTTGGCCATTGGAAGAGTTCTGTTCCCAGATCAGAAGTTCCTTAATACCTTTGTTACCTGCAGGTGATAAATTGGGAAAGCACACTGCACATTCCCTCACAGATCAAGCTGAGCCCTGAGGCAACTGATCTGATCACAAAGCTCTGCTGTGCTGCTGAGGACAGGCTTGGAAGAAATGGAGCAGATGATATTAAAGCCCATTCTTTCTTTCACTCTATGGACTTCTCTACCGATATCCGTAGGCAGCCAGCTCCCTATGTTCCAAAGATCAGCCATCCAATGGACACTTCAAATTTTGATCCAGTTGAAGAAGAAAGTCCTTGGAATGATGCTAGTGGTGACAGCACCAGGACCTGGGATCCACTAGCCTCTTCCAACAGCAAACACACAGAGCACGCTTTCTATGAGTTTACTTTCCGAAGATTCTTTGATGACAACGGGTATCCGTTCAGGTATCCCAAACCTTCTGGACTGGAAGTTTGCCAGTCTGAGAAGTCAGATGTAGAAGACAAAGGTGTGGTGGATCAGACTGGAGCTTGTCAGCCTGTATATGTGTAAATTATTGTATAGAGTACTCCAGATAAGACTAATCTCAAATCCAATAGAGCCTTTAACTGATCCTTTAGGAGCTGATCCTGCAGCATTTGTTCAGGCGTATATTCAGCTGAGGCTGGAGACATACTGGGGAGTAAAAGAAGCTTGCAGGGCCAGGTCCTAAAGATGGCACTCTTGAAAGTTCAGGTCAGTTCTACTGTAAATAACTTTGTTGATAATTACACTTGAAATCCTGGTCTTCACCAAAATCTGCAAGGCCAGCAGTCTTTCATTTCTAGGCCTATTTTTATTTGAGGTCAGCACCCCCGTTACTCAGATTAACACTTACAGACTTCTGCAACTGTCAGCGTTATTTTTTAAATGAATAAAGAGCACTTATATTTTGTTTATAGCAGGGTTTTTTTCCTACTAAATTATAGGGATTAACTTTGACAAATCATGCTGCTGTTCTTCTTTTATACATTTTTATTTTATCCATAGCACTTACTTCACATTTAGGAAGATGCATAAAGCTGAAGAACATGTGTTGAAAGGTCTCTGTGCAATAATGTAAGAAAGAGAAAAAAAAAAGAAAAAATGAAAAAAATAAAACCGCTCTAATTTTCTAAATTTACTGATGCCATTGTATTTACACCGTGATTTTTGTTTATTGTATGTATTTTCCACATTTCAAAATTGTGACATAACCTTAAAGCTGCTTTATTTCCTTCTGCTTATTGGAGTGTAATAGAAAGTGTGAGCAAGTGGCAACTTGGGTGTGATTTCATTGTCTCGTGTGTGAAGAATGTTGCATGAGCAGTGTTTTTCTATTTGAAATGGCCTTTTCTTGCCATTCGCAGGCAGGTCCTGTGGATTCATTTTTCTAAGCGTCTAAAATTAGACCATTTTAAACCGCGTGTTGATAATGTATTGTGTGGATGGTTTCCTCTTATGATTGTATCCAATATTAGTTTTGTAAAACAGATTGCAAGGGTTGTACCTGAGTAGTGCTGTTGTGGTCTGATGTAATAGATGGTTTCAGGAAGCACACGTCACAGGCACGCACGTTTCCCCACCAAGTATCAGCATCCAGAACATTGCAAAGGAGCAGGTTTGTGGGGATAACTTGGATGGGGCTGGCTCAGGCAGGAGCAGCACAGAGGCTGTGGCTCCAGCTGGCAGAGGCAGCACAGCGTCCAGACCGGAGCGTCTCCCAACACGGGGGTCTCATAACGCAGCAATGGGTGCCTGCAGCTCCACGGACGCCCATGGAACCTGGAGGTACGTGGCTTTCCAGACATCAGACCCCACATGTAACAGGCTGTGTATCCATTTAGGACCCTAGTGTTTTAGGCACTGACATTGGAAAATGTTGGCATTGTTGGCAGGTCATTCTGTCCCATTGTCTAGAGGTTAAAATGTTGCTGTGATGGAGCACAATAGGCCTTCATTTCTGTCAAATTATAGGCATACTTTAAAATATCAGTTCTTAACTATGTTAAAATATGCATTTTTCTTGTACGTATAAGTGAAAATTATTCAAGATGTTATCAGAATACTAAAGATAATTAAGCCATACATATTTGCATATATATTATATATAACTAAATAAGTAAACACACACAAAAATCCATAATTCAGATTAGTGTAACAGTCCTATTTAAAGTGATTGACCTAATAACATTTGAGGAAAACACTCCTTTAATGTGTTTTTGCATTATTTTATTTTTAAATCTGGAGCTTCGTTATTTTTTCCGTATATTATTCCACGTATTATTCCTTAATGTTTTAGCATATCCTATCCTATCCATTGTTTAGATATCTAAGCAACAACATATGAATTCATCAGCCTAAACTAAACAAAAATGATTGTGTATTTGTTTACATTTGTATGAAAGGAATGTTCTGAGGTATGCAGTGCTTGTGTTGTGACAGTTCATGTAAGATTCAGTATTACTGCTTTTTTATATAGTAATGCCATTTTTTTGTTATTTACATCTATCTGACATTCTTTCATGTGGTAGGTTCTTTCTCAGGAACTCAATTTAACTGTTATTTATTGATATATCATTGCCTTTGAAAGCTTCTACTGGCAGAATTTATTAAAAATCTGAATCAGAATCTACAGTGTGTTATGTGTTATTCAATCCTCCTTTGAGGCAGAAGTTTTAATGGGTTTCTTTTTGTAATGTTATTGATGGGGTTGAGCTGCAAACATAAGATGAAAATCTCATCTCTCCTGCAGCATTTGATGTGGAATCTCCAGCCAGGTACCTTCAGACGATTTCTTCTGTCCTCACGGCCCTTAGGACAGGCCTAAGGAGCAGGATTCTAGGTAAAACTCAGTTTGGAGTCACTAGTTCAGTGGATGGAATAGATATGGAATGGAATAGATAAAACTGAACACAGTCACTCTCTGTGCAGTGGTGGTGCTGCCAGGGCAGCCACAACCTTGGCTTGCCCCCTCTGGCTGTTGCCTCTGATTCATTTCTAAAACACAGATAATTCACCTGCACATACAGAATCTATGCAACTAAGCAAAACAAGAGAAACCAGCCCAGAAGGAAACAGGTGCTTCCACCATTACTGATTTACAATCTGTGCTGCAGGGAACATAAGCCAACTCCCCTTTCACCTAAAGAAGAACTGATTTGAAAAACTGATCTTTCAAGTTTATCATGCACTGTCTGTAAAAGCCTCTTGTCCTTTGCAGACATTTCAGAGGTAAACAAAAACTTGGGAGTATACTTTATGAAATTTGGACAGGTAAACCTTGTGTCACATCCTGAGCCTAGCTCTAGTTCTTGTTTCTGCTGAACTTCCTTTAAAATCAAATATCTTCTTTTCAGAGGTTATAAAAACTCAGGGATGGTATTAAAATATCTCTTCCTCAAAAAAAAAAAAAAAACCAAACCAAAAACAAACAAACAAAAAACCACAAACCAACCCCACACCCCAAACCCAGATAACTAAAAACTCAGAGGGCTGCCAGGAACAGAAAGGAGCCTCTGCAAACCTTTCATACCTGTGCTCTTCAGTGGGGCCAGATTTGCTAAGCAGCACCAACAATGCTTGAGAAGCAAATTATTCCTAGTTGGATGCAAAAGAACTGGCAGTGGAAGTTATAACCATGTGCCGAGCTTGAACAACATGAAAGCTAAAAGGGAGAGAAGCATTTGACTTTTAAATGGAAATGGAAGAATGAGGCTATGCAGGAAACAGGCGATAGCCTGGAACTGGATGGAAAATTGGTCTCACGAGCACAAGAAAATTCTTTTCCCTGTAATTTTTGAGGTATGAAATAACTGCCTTAAAAGATTTCCTAGAGAAACTGCAATGAGAAGAGGAATTTAGAACATATAATTTGGTACTATCCCAAAATGCAGAAACATTGGCAGAAAATGGCAACTGTTACTAAATTTATTACTGGAATTAAAAATAATACATCTTTCCCACAGGAAATAATCTTAGGAATAGATAATGTAGAAATAGCAACCATTAAAACACACACACCCCACCCCCCCCCAAAAAAAAAAAAGTGTAAAAATGTTTTTCCTGGCAGAGAAATCTGCTGCAGCAAAGAACATGGAAACTGTGCCTACTTCATGTTTCTGTTGTGAGCAGTGAATGAACAGTGGGCAGCTTTTGGTAAAATTGGAGTCCTGGGTTCCATCTTACCGAAACTGAGGATCTGATCCATGAAGCTGGGGTCGCCTTCTGCAAAATGCAACACTAGCTCCAGCCTTGCAGAAGAAACTGGAGCCTGGTGACATGGACAACAGAAATTTGAATAGACTGATGGATGCACTGACTTTGAGCTCTCGTGGTTTTGAAAGTGTCTTTACTTCAGGGCTGTGAGATGAAAAATGCCTGTGACAGCATCTATTATTTTTTAATGTGTAAAGAAAATAGGGCTTTATGAAGCAGGCCTTGGGTGATCTTAAGTGTTTTTCAGACTTCAGTGGGGCTCAAAAAATAGAGATAAGGCAGACCACATCTCATCCCCATGACCCAAGAAAGCCCCAGGTACTTAGCTGTTGTAAGAAGCGGGGAAATTGAGTGTACAAGTGGGTCGAGGGAGATAGCTGATCCTGTTAGGCTGTGAGTGGCAGACAGGAAAAAGACTTTAAAGATGGTTCAGCCTTGCTGTAGCATGCAGTGGTTACCCCAGGGGGGTGCACATGTTGAGGAGAACATTCTTGGCATGTCCTGTTGGTCTTGCCCTTGGGAGCACAGCAGCCTTCCCAGGGAGTCCTGCTGGACCGGAGGGAGCCTGCACATGTCCTCACAGTGAGCCAGGCCTGCAGCTTTGGGTATTGCTGTACAGGGAAGGGAGGCTGCATTGCTCCCTCACTCCCACACCACCTCTGTCCCTGGGCTGCTTTAGGGCAAAGCAGAGCAACAGCTCACCCCGATGCTGCTGGTTTGCCCAGCCAAGTGCCACAAAGGAGCTCATCATGTGCCACAAAGCGTAGCCACAGATGGAAAGCTTTTCCCCTAAACTCCAGGCTGTTCCTATGAAGGCCACATCAACTGTCCCAGAAATACGCTTGTCATAAGTTATAGTGCTTTTTTTTTTCTCCTGCTTTTATGCTGTTGGGCAGCTATGGGTGAGGTTTCTTTCCTTTTTTCGGTCAACAGTTGACTGCACAATTCTGCTCCTTTCCAAAGGGAGCTCTGATAGGTTTCTGTGGCCGGAGGGGAAACTGAACTAGGGAGGAGAAGGATCTGCAAGTCACCCAGTAATATGGCAAAGTTAACCCACTAAAGTGGGTTATCTTTAGTAATGCAAAGTCTGAAAATGAAATCACTGCTCCTGAGGGCAGCCTCTCCTCAGCCTCTCGTGGTGGCCTCATGCTCTGATGCATTACTGTGTCTTCTTGACAGCTGCTTTCCATAGCATTGGTCATTCTTGGCCTCAATAGCAGCAGTAAGCTCAGCTCAGCAACTGCCTGTGGCTTTTACTGGTCTGATGCCAATTTCAAAGTTAATTTCACTAAAAAGAGACCTGATCGTGCTCAATAGTACAGCCAGCAAAAAGGAAAGGAGGGAGCACACATTTACCTTTTATGTGTCTAACTTTGCTACTGGGACCTTGGCACAAGGACAAAAGTGTGCATTGGCACATTCTTATGAAAGGCTCAGTTGTCCAATACTTCACAGGTACGTTCTGCAGCTATTTATGTGTTTGGGTTTGCCTCAATATTGGAGGATTGGTAAGAGGTTTTTTGATTTGGTTTTCTAGGCATGAAATCTAACAGGTAAGAAAGGTCAAAATTCAGCCTCAAAAGCGCCTTTGTAGAGTGTGATTTACCCTGATGTTGTGACAACTCCAACAAAAGGAAGGTATTTTTATAGGAGGAATTCAATTTCCACACTGGTGGAAACCAGGAAGACTGCAGATACCCAAGCCAACCAGGGACTGGCAGGAAGAGCAGTAGGTATCAAGGCTGGCTTTACAGCTGGATCTGCTTTGGCTGGGGCCAGGGATGAGCAGACAATAGAAACACAGAAATGCCACAGTTGGCAGAGACTTCTGGAGGTCTGCTCTCGAACCTCTGACTCACCATGGGCTGCAGCCCATACTGGGACCGGCCAGCCAGGCTTTTGTCCAGGAAAAGCCTCCAGAGATGACACATCCTCCCCCAGCACAAGGGCCTGAGGCTGAGTGGAACAGAAGATGGCTGTCATCAACCAGATCTGCGGGTCTCCAAGCCCTTGGGGGCCTGTCTGTGGGGGTTTTGTGGTTGTTCTCCTTGGCATTGTGGCCCTGCACAGAAGCCTCATATCACCATTGAGTGTTGTACCATAGCTGTAGGAATGCATGGTCAGACGGTGCCCAGCCAAAAGATCCTGAAAGAGAGTATGGCTAAAGGGCTGCATGAAGTATTCTGAAGCTGTTGCGGTGTTGGGGCACAGACCACCCTGGCTGTTCCCCAGCCTTTGCCCACCACTGGGCACAGCTGTGCTTGGCCAGAACACAAGTCTCACCTGAAAGGAGCCCATTTCAGAAAATGTGCACCCACACAGCCATAGATCAGTGAGGTGACTGCCACAGATCAGGCACCTATTCACAGGCAGAAGTACCAGAAAAACGTTAGACCACTGATAGGAATGATGGTGATCTGCTGCAAATCTGGTGGGACACCCATGGTATGTCACCAGGGGGAGTAATAATACCTTTTCTATAACCATCTTCTCAACGTGTGCCTTGTCCCTGCTATGCAGAGGGACTGTCACACTGACACATGTCAGTGCTCTGCCCCCCAAATGCTTAATTCTGGGGCAATTATCTAAATAAAAGTATCTCCCAGAAGAAAGTTGTCTTTCAGTTCCCAGGGTTTGGCTGGGGACAGGCTGTTTCCCTCAGGGAAATCTATTTGTGTTGCTGAAGACCAAATCCCTGGGCAGAAGGAGGTGAATTCAAATCCATAGTGGGTTTTCTTTCCCCAAAGAAAATGCTTCACATAGGAAAAATATTGGTTCGACAAAATGGAAATATTTTGGGAGAACTTACCAGTGCATTTACAGTCATATTTCTAAAACATGGTAAAAATATTTTGTTTCCAAAGAAATCAAACCAAAAAAATGTAATAAAAAAGGCCAACGGCTTATATTTTATATTTAACACACTATATTCAGAATTCCAAACATTAAAATGAACTGCAATGACTATGTCATTTTGAAGTTTCCAGAACAGATTTTGGAAATACAATTTCGTGGAAATTTCCAACTGTGCATTCCAATTTAGGCCTGAAGGATTGTTTTAACATTCAATTTCCCACATAGCAGGACCTGCCAACTTAAACTAGCTCTAAAAATAACAAAAGAGGTCAAACAAATCCAACTAATATCTGAAATAAAAATGAACCTAATTGACAGCCTCATCCCACATGTAGCTCTGATATTATCAATCTTCTTGCCCTCTTCTGAAGTTTAATCCATATTCCAGCCAGGGCTGGGAATGGGAATCACAGCAGGAGGGGCTCTGCGGATGTGATGGTCCAAGCCAGTGTCTGCAGTGCCGTAGGTGGAGGGTGTCACACGCTGGGGACAGAGCAGGAGCACACAGAGCAGCACCCTCAGCCTTAGTGGGGGCCTGGCCAAGCTGCTGGGCCTGCTCCACACATTCCCATGCTGAGCCGATTGCTGGGAAGCGTCACTTTGTGAAGTGCCAGAGCGGGACAAGGGAAGGTTTTTTACCCCGGCTTGTAGCTGAGGCACTGACACTGCTGTGCACACAGTTTGCTTTAGTTTGTTGAAATGCTGTGGTTTGCTGATTCGGAGTTATTCTTTTCTATTATGGTTAAGTCGGGGGAACAGTGGTGGCTGGAATTGGTGTCCCAAGCGGCTGCATGTTTGCAGCAATGCAGGAATGTCTTGTTATTGCTGTTTTCAAAATGAACCATGGCCCAGATGTGCTTGGCAGCTTTCCCAGTGGAAGGTAATGAGGAGTGTAGATGACAAGGTGTAGTGATGTGGAAGCATTTCAGGGCTGGCAGGTTTAAGGCCTTTAACCCGAGGCCCAGAGCAGACAAGCAGGAGTGAGCGTGGTGCAAGAGCAGGAATTGTTACCCCTGCTGTGGCAGAAATGGAGCAGTGAGCAGTGACCACTCCTAAAGCCAAGTGGTACTCAAGCATTTGTGCCCATACTAGTGGCACTGGTGGACTAATGTCCAATCCCCTAGGGATGTTTTTCTGTCCCCACTAGTTGGGACAGCCTGACAGAGCCAGTGAGTAGCTAAGCAGCACAGATTGTCATGGCCCATGGCAAGATTAGTCATCTTGCGGCTACAGAAGGACACATCTGAGGGTCGTGGAGCCACCCAGGGTGCTAGCCAAGCCTACGTCTCTACTGTCACAGCTAAGTGTGGAACATCAGGTGCCTCACAGGTACCAGGCTAAGAGTGGCCCTATGTGATGCCCACAGGAAAAAATATTCTGGGGTGCCTCCATATTTCATGTCCCCATAAACTGGTGCTGTTTGATGGAGGGGCCTCCTGGTGTTCTTTGACCGAACCCAAATTCCACATAGCAATCAAGACCAACCCCTGCCTTAGCCAAAGCCACGCGCCCTAGCCAAAGCCAATTTCATATTCCTAGCAGCCTTGCACTTGGCCCTGATAGTTAATACAATCACGACCTTGAAGCCTGTAACTCAAAGTCACAGCAAAATGAAGAACCTCAAGCAGGTTGGAGGCGACTGGAGGCAGCCTGCTGAGCAGCCGTGACAGCAGCGTCTCTCTCTGCAGTGCTTTTCTCTTGTGTTGGTTTCTATTAAATTCAGCCCACTTCAAGATCTCCTTCACAGAGTGAGAAACCTGGTGGCAAGCTGCAAAAATTCTAATTGCTCAGTGTGGCAATAGCTTGGAGGGTTTTATAACAGCTGGCTCAAGAATCAGCTGATTTAATATGTGGTTTTCCCAAAGCAGAGTAAATTGCTTCCAGCACATTCCTGCTTTGGTTCCTGTAAGACACCTTGAGATGACCTTATGCTGCCTGCTCTGAGTTCAGCACAGGAGGTTGGACCTGCAGGACCCCTTCCAGCCTCAGGACTCTGGGCCAAGGATGGCAAGGGGCTTCTGGAGGCTCTGCTGGCCAGAATGTGGAAGCCTCAGCAGCAGGGAAGAAAAAAAAAAATGGAAGCAATTAATAAGATGGGAAGTAGTTTGTCTGGAAGAAAAACTCTTTTCTAGCAGCCGAGTAGCAGTTGGGAAAAGTTTTAACCATGAAGCATTGCTGTAAGTAGCAAGAAGAAGAAAACAGTGCTATTCAGTGGGCTTAGGAGTCACTTTGTGGTAAGAACAAGTCATGGTGTGGCGCAGACAGCAACTGGACAACCCCAGCGACAGCAGCTGGAGCTCAGGGGGCAGGGAGGAAACTTTCTGAAACAGATTGCAGATCTCTGGTTCTGTCTGCTCTTTTTTGATACATTGAAATTCACTTTGCAGCTCAATGACTGACTTAAATTAAATGATTAATATCCTCACTTTTACAGAAAGCATCCTCATCCCTTTATTATGAATTTAAATGTTACTTTGCATTTTCTGAGTGTCAACATGCATAATCAGGCTTGACTTTCTTTTGAGAAATATCAATAAAATAACAGCTTCTACTGTCAGGCTCTGGCACAATTCCCAGTCATTGAGCTACTTGAAACAACATTTGTCATTGCAAAAAAACCATTTCTGAAAATAACAAGAACTGTGCCGTACAAGTTTAACTGCTGCCCTCTTTTGGGTAGGATAATTACTGCTTATCTCTGTCGGGATGCTCTACCACCAACAGACACGGAATTAACTCTGCGTCAGGAGCACAGTGGTGGAATGGTTCTGTACACAGCATAATATCCTTGAATAGCCCAAATTCCACATGCTGTTTGTACTTTACAATCAACGGTGGATTTCCTATGAAGGATTTATGCCATCAGTGGTAGTTTCTTTGTCTCTCTGTTCTTCTACAGTTCCTGTGGGCACTGAATAACTCTGTGCTGCAGGACACTGTGGATCACAAACTCAGATTGCAGGCTGAGTTTTAAATGAGTTTTAATTGCTTGCAGAATACCAAGGAGAATAATGTGGATTTATCCAGTCTCTGTGGCCTGATTTTCAGATGGTTTTCTCTTGTGCTGGGAAACCCAGAGTTAATATGTACTTATATTAACATGAGCATATTGTGCCTCTATTAAGATTCTTTCCTCTAGTGTTTGTATTTATTTTTAAAGTGAGTAAAAGCAGTTAAGTGGCCACAAGGGGGATAACCAGAATCTGTCAGAGAAAATACTGGTAAATGTCCCGAGACAAAAGCAGTAGAAATGTAGAGGCAGGAAAGGATGTTTGAAGCTCAGGGAAAAGGCATTAAAGAACACCTGTGCCTTTGCAAATCAGCTTCTAGTTTATTTTTAAATCCTGGGATATGAGTCAAAGGTGAAGCATTTCCCTTTAAATGTTTGCACAGGCAGCTACAGCTGATCAGTGAGAAGAAGCAAGAGGTGACCAGTATAGAATCAGTGGAGATTTTGGGGCAAAATGCCTGTGCCTGGGTGCATGCTTTCTTTCCTCTGCCACTCTTCCTTTCAGTGGACAAAAAGTGAAATAAGGGAGGTGCAAGTTCAGAAAACGTGTTGTTCTGTGATCCTTCCAGCCTGCCCTTGCCTTCGGCTTCACTTGTAGCACTGAGGCTAAGCAGAGGGGATGCAAAGGTTTGTCACTAGGATTACCTTCCCTTCCCTTCCCTCTCCCTAACAGACTCTGGAGCAGTGGCTTGAAAAATGAATGTATCACATGTCAAATATATGAAAGAAGCTGAAACACAATTCCTAAAAGGTGTTTACAAACATTTGATTTCTTAGTTCCCTCTCCTCCCTTTAGACAGCTCTGGCAACTCTCTGGTGGCTGCACAGCCACCACAAACTGTCCCCCCCATCCCAAGTCCAAATCCCATGGAGTCTCTGAATTCATGGTGCAAAGATGCTCAAACACCAAAACTTGCTCCACTCCTTACAGGTTGCTGAGGATCCTTCTTCAAGCTGATGCCAGATTGGCAGAAAACAAGATTCTCACTGTAGACAAGGGAGTGCTTTACCTGACCAGGACAGAGTATCTTGTTATGTATGTTCTGGTATCTCTATGGGAAAGGGTGGCTAATTGTATCTCCTTGGGGTACTGGAGTGTGGTGTATGGTGAAGTTCCTGCATCAGAACGCTATTTTTCTGTTTCTTTATTCCTTACCTGAAGGTAGATGCTACTGTTTAACTTGTATAATTTTGTATGAGTTTTCTGCAAGAGATTTTTTGGTAAGTGCATATATTCATCTTTTAAAGGAGTGCCTTGTTAACTGGGGAGACTTGGTCCCTCTCTAGCTTGATACTGTTGTTTATACAAAATAAAACATCTTTAACATGTGAAGTTAATAGAGCTTCCACTATATGAGAGCCAGTGCTCTGATGAAATGGACTGTCACAAGAGGGGTGAGAGAAACTTTTGGCTCCAGGAGATCTGAGGTCCAAGGTCCTGAGCTGTCTCCTACCTCCAGCCATGAGGCCACTGACTCTGCTGAAGCAAAAGCAGCCTCCTGTTTGGTCACAGGTGAGAAAGCTGGGGCTTGGGTGTCTCTTGCCCACAAACAGATGCAGAGCTCTGGTCAGAGGTGGCAAATAGGTCACACAGGTGTTGTGTTTTCTCTCTAGACCAAAATTGGTTGTCTCTGGTGGTTCCTTCAACAAAGGGTTGCATTTATTATAAGCTTCTAAGAAGATGTCCAGCTCACCCTAAGAATTATTTATGGGACCTGGCTGTGTACTTTGAGGTGACACCACAAGTTCAGGCACTGATGTCTTTTGTTGATCTACTCTTGGTGATTTTTAGGACTGAGGTCTGGATGTCCTCAGCATCTGCTGATGCTAATGAGAGCTGAGAGCACCCCATGAACTCACTAGATTAAGTGCTAACCTTAATAACTGCTGATCTAAATGTTCCCACATCAGCAGCCAAGGACAGGAAAAAATGTTCTGGAAATTTAATTTAATTTCTCAGCATGAGTATCCTGCATGGAGCTTATCCCTGCTGCTGGACTGTCTTCTCACAGAATGCTACAGTCACTAGCTTTGAGGGACCTGCTGATTCTATGTTGAAATCTCATTCTAAATGTGATCCCTTTAGGTGTTATTTGGCTTTCACATAACTACAACCAAGTTGACTGTGCAAAAATTTATGTTCATGGTGTCTACACCCTTGTGAACTGGACAGAGAGGAGGACTTATTGTTTAGTAACTGTGGAGCCCAACAGTAATCACATCCCACAGGCTTGCTACATTGGAAAACCGTTTTGTGGAATAAAATACAGTGATAATAATAATCCCCAGATGCTGTGGGAGATGGAAGCCAAAGCTGTGGTTGGTAAAGGCCATCTCGTGGTAAGGCACTCATGTTGTCATATTAAAAAATCCATCAGGAGATGCCCTTAAGTTAAATAACTTGAGCCACCCCCAAACTTTCTGCATTACTGATGGTATTTTAGGGGCCCAAAAGTGAAGATGACATTTTCCAGTAGGCACATACTGGGCAAGGGCTTGATAACAGGGACAAGTGACATTCTGGCCCCAGTCACAGGGTGACCCAGGCTGCAAAGAAAAATGGATTTTTTCTTTTTGAGGTAGGTTTTAGAAACTTCTCTTGTTTAAAATGTAGTTCCCCAGCAGTTTTAAAAATGGTGTCCAAGAATGCTTTTTAAAATAAGTGCCATAGTTAAGACAATTCCACAGATATGCTAAAACAAGACTAACAAATCTGCTAAACACAGGCTACCACAGTCAGGTCATCATCTTCACACCAGAGCAGAGCACAGCAGACTACTTTTACAGCAAGTCAAGGAAGTGACCAGAGTGCTGCCAGACCTCAATAGCTTTGGAAAATGTAATGGAGATGCTCCATTGCTGCATATTTTTGCCAAAGTGCAGACATGTACACACATTCAGTGTTCTTTGAAGCAAAGCCAAGATAACTCACAAGGAGCTTACAACAAAGTTACACCATGTTGTAGCCAGCATCAAACTGATGGCCTTCTGAAATTTTTTCAAATATGAAACCCAATAAGAAGAGTTTAATTTCACCGTAATATCTTGCTTTATACTAACGAAGCCTTGAACTCGAACTACATTATGTATTACTTGTATATTGTTCTCACTGCAGGCTTAATTAATATCAGTGTCTAACAAGGGGCAGTTACCTATCTTAATTTTTTAATACTCAGTTTTCAAAAAGGTATCTATTCACAGAGTTGGCTATAAGGTCAACTCTGCTTCAAATAACAAGTGACAGCAAAATATCTGAAGAGTAGTTCCAGTGCAAGGAAAAAAAAGAAAAAAAGAAAAAAAAAAAGCAGCACACAGAAAGGTCATCTCTTCATGCCAGAGAAACTGGATGAATCATTATGTTACTCTGGGGACTACTATTGTTTGATGGGCCAGACTTACCCTGCTCTTTTCCAGTCTGGATCTCAGTTTAGGGGTCATTGTCCCCATCTAACAACCTTTCCATCTGTGATTATGTAAAAGAACAGATTGATGACGGGGAGAACTTCAACTGCATCAGGTGAGGAGGAGTGTGCAGAGGACCACTGCTCAAGCTGGACAGAGGAGATAACTTTTCTTTTGCCTTTAGTTGTGCTAGACCAGCTGTTCTGCCTCCATTGCAAATATACAGCACCCCTGGAATGAGTCCAACAATGTCTTACTGGGAAAGAAGATATGAGGAAAGGAGGATTTGGATCCTAATGTAGGCAGCTGGTGTTCTCTTAGGCAGCCTCAGGTAGTCCATGGAGAAGTTTACTAGCAGTGTCTGGATACAGTCCTGACTTAAACAGGTCATGGAGGCTGAACAGTGCTGTGGTTTCCAGGAGAGATTTCTCCAGTCGAGGATGATGTTGATCAGCTGGGAAGCCACATGGCTGCTCCCAGCACAGAAAGGGAGAGTTTTGCCAAAACTGCTTCATGAAATAGAGAGAAGGTGGGTGCCTCTGGGACCCTGCTTCCCTCCAAACAGTGTTGTGGCATTTCTTAAGAAGCTGCCTCCAGCAATGGCATATGTTGAAGGGATCTCTCGGGTGCTCCTCAAGCCTCTCCTGCTTGCTCTTGCCATTTCACATCATGACACAGTGCAGCTGCCATCTGTCCAAACCCTCTCTGTGACAGCGGTGGCCAGTCCTGTTTCATGGGCAACATCCTCACCAAAATATTTACAACAGAGAAACCAGGTTCACCCCTTCTAAATAAACATGGATGCAGTTGCAAGAGAGGCTGAAAAGAAATGAAATTGCTTGGTTCCCAACAAAAGTTAATGCAGATTATTCCATTATTTCAACAACTCTGAGAGAATATGACTGATACATACAGCTGTGTTGGAGTTGGTACATCAGCCTCCAGCGCATTTCCTGACAATTTAGTAATGACCATTTCCTGGCTAATAAACACAGTCCCGTAGATTATTTGCCTTAATCACCTTGGCCTTCCGCTTCAGAGTTCATCCAGTCCAAAACAATGCTCTTACTTTTCTACTTTCTTTGTTTGTTTTATTTTTCAGACACATCCTGATGTCATAACTACAGCTAGCAAAGGAACAGGACAGGGGACATTACTTAGTTTGACCTGTTGTAATGTCCCTTTGTTGGATCCCACAGACCTGCCTGTTGTTGTGTTTCTTCCCATTTTCCAACATATGAGCACTAATGCATATCTTACTTAAATTATTCTGGATGGGTTATTTCTAAATGCAGTTGCTAACAGTTATACTGATGGTAGCAAACAAATTCTGTACTAACAGATTTAAAGATGGAGAGATTCAAAACAGCAGCCATAGAAAGAGTAAAAACAGTTTTAACCTGACTCCTGTCACACTTACTGTCCCAACAGACCAACAGAAACTTCCTTCAGCGTCTTGTTCAATGCAAAAGTTCTTTGAATGCCTGACATAAACTGAGCAAATCTAACCCAGCATGAAACCTTGTTACACATGTGGCATTTGTTCCTCCTTTGTCTGTATCAAAAGTTCATTTGGATGACACCATTTTTCTAAGACAAGGTAAAGGGCAATTTTCAGTCGGTATTTCTGCACACAAAATGTCGTTTCCAAGCTTTAGAATTGTCTTGTTTCACTGCATTTTACTGTGACACCCTGAAAACTCGGCCCCTCTGGTCCGTTCAACAATTAGAGTCTGAGGAAAACCATCCTCTGAGTAAATCATCAATACTGCTCTCCTCGAGGCTAATAGAATTGTTTATCTCAGTTGCTCTAGTCATTTAGGCAAGACTGTTTACTCTGATGCTCATTTTCAAGTGACAGATTATGTAGAATTACTGAAAAATGTGCTGGCAGACACTCCAGCTAAGAAAAACGTGAAGCAGGTGATTTCCACTGGGAGAACTTCTGCTTATGAAGATGAGTAATGCAACAAATGATCTTGTCTTCTTCCATTAAACTCCTAATTGGGAATATTTTCCTGATGGCAAATTATCAATACATTATCAATTTGCTTGTGAAATTTTAAGTTTTAAGGTAAACTGTCACAGCATGTAGAAATCATGTGTAGATACTGATTATAAATTAGGATTGCTACCTTCCATTCACCAAAGCAGGATCCTTATCTACAGTTTTTGGTTGTAAAGGACAATCACTCACAATATTTAAATTTGACTTTGGTTGTTCATTCTTGGGGCTTTTTTTAGTTTAAGCTGGCTTTAAACTTGATTTTTTCGTACAGTAAATTCATAATGAAGTATGCTACCAATGTCCCCCAAATCCCCAAGCCAAACCCAATTCAACCCCTGAGGAGTAAGAGTGATTCTGTCAAACCCATTGAATTTAGGAAGCAAATGTTTAAAATATGTAATATATAAAATATATCTCTATTATAAGATTGTTATTGTCCTTTCCTCAATGGGTATTGTTTTGGGGGCCGACTAGGCTACTAATACGAATGCTGAGCTCCCAAAGCTGTAATGTGACATTCAGGAACTGCACTATCTGAATAAGTGCTCACTCTTTCCAATGACTTTTCAGACCCATGTCATTCTCTTCCTGGGACGGGGGTTTTTGTGGCCATGGATGGGACCTTCCAGATTAGGGAATTAATCTTGCTGAAAAATAAACCTGCTGGGATGACTTTGGTTTGGTTTGTTTTATCTTTTTTTTGTTAGGAAAGCTGCCAAGCAAGGGTCAGTGTGTAGCCTCACAAATTGTTGTGCCAGAGCAGTGTTGGAGGCAATGGAAGGATCCAAATGTTGCCTGTTGGATTTGCTGCTTCCCACTGCCCCTGCCATGTCCCCTTGGCTGTGCTGGCATAACTGAGCCACTAGTCAGTACACTGGGAGCAGAGACCTTAGGCCAAAAAACAACCCAGTGAAACACTGGCTGCTAATTTTAGCTGGATTGATTTTCTGAACCACTTCAGCACATGGTGACACAGACAGTCATGCCAGCACAGGAGGAGCACAGGGAAGTGCAGGGCATGGAATGATAGTGGCAGTGGTGGGCAGGGTGGGGACTGCCAGAAGTGTTACTCTTGCTGAAAAATGTCAGTGTAATCCTACTGAAAGTAGCTCAGTCACTGCAGGAAAAACCATTAGTCATGAGTCATCAGTCTCCATGTTTCTGTTTTTCTTTTGGAACAGATCACACACTGATTTCAGGGCATCAGCTTTCGCCTCTAATCCTTCCTTGTGCACAGGCTTCTGTGGGAATTACACCGGGAATAGGTCTCAAGGTTTTGCATCTATGAGACCAGGAGCTCATCAAGAAAAAAAGATTTGTTTCATCAATTCAACATTATGTTCTCCTTTATTCACAAAAATATTTGCAAGCAATGGCAATCTTAAGAGACCTAGTTTGGGAAGCTATGTTCCCAGGAAATTTCATCTTTTTACTACAGATATGCCTTTGACAAGTCAAGGCTGCTTATCTATGAGATACAATATTTATATCATAATGTAATATTTCAATTTCTTTATGGCTAACCAGATTATTATGTATTTGCTTTTCTAGTCAATGCAAATGTAATTACAAAATAAAACTGCTGTGTGATTAAATAAATCAAAACCTTTATCTGAAGAAACAAAGGCAACTTCACCTGAATTTATCTGCATAATCATGTGAATGTAACTTCACTGACAACATTACACATGGACAACTGATAATGAAATCATTGTTGAAATCCTTTTTACTATGCATTCCTTTAATATTCTACTAACTGAGAAAGAAGACTGGGAAGCCGTGACACGAGAAAGCTGTGATGGCTTCAAGGAGTTGAAGCACATTCTGACAGTGCATTGGCTCATAAAATATTCATACCCATATTGCTCAAAGTCCTTGTCTTCAACCCCAGCCATTATGTGAATCCATCTCCTAAATCAGCTGCAGTGCGAAAGGGTTAAGGGGCTGGCCACGATTGTTCTTGCATTATGAAATAACTCTGTGTGGAAATGCATAGGTCACTAAACCTTTTATGTGTGTCTGACAAATTTGTTGAATTGATACTTAAAAAGAGGACACAAAAAAGTTTAACTAATATGCTTTCTGTACAAGACAAGAGTGTCATTAGATCTGTATAAAGTCTGATCCAGAATGGGAAAGCCTGCATAGCTATTCATTTGTTTTACAGAAACAAAAAACTACTGAGTCAAACCGTTATTTTATTCCAGATTAAATTTTCTGGAGTTCAAAAGCAGTTGCTCCATTGTCACACAGAAATTATTAGTTAAACTAGAGATGCTTAAACTTACTAGAATAGAAATTATCAAAGAGAGAACTAGAATGCATTGTATTGGAAGGAAAATAGGATTGAGAGGATTGTCTAGAGGATCATCTAGAGCCATGAAGATCAATCCACTGACACCTCTCCTGTCAGTGGCAGCTTACAGCTGCCATGCAGTAGATCCAGTGTCTCAGCAGTGCAGTCAGGGAACCCCAGCTTGACAGATTAAAACTGGGCACATAATTGGTAAGCAAGCAGCAGCAGTCACCTAAACTTCTCTGGCCACTTCCAGGCAGAAACTCTTAACTAAGGTGAGCTATCTATGGGAAAAACTGTGATCTTGCTGAACCCCTCCTTGAAAAAAAGGGACAAGCTGAAAGACCTGTCCATCAGCCTCCAAGAACACCACGTCTGGGGACCAAAGGGAAACTTAAATAGGAAAAGCACCTTCAAATAATTATCCCCTAGTTCTCCTATGCTCATACAAGAAATTGAGTGGCAGCGAAAGGATTTGCTGACCACTTTCTTCAGCTAAGGTTACAGGGTTGGCCACCAAGGTACACATTTGCTACCATGTCAAACCTCAAAACAGAGAAGATGAAGCAAGGTCAGGGATCTCAACTGCTGAAAGAGGGACTGGCTGGGCCTTTCTAGAACTCCTGCTAGGAAGGGCTGGCTAAATAAGTAAGAGGTGGGCACATACATGGCATGAGGATATAATCTAAAATTTGTATAGAGCTCCCTGAGACCTCCAGGTCCACCTGCAAGATGGAGAATTCCTGTTCCTTATTTATGATAAGGATTAGGAATTTCCTTATAATTGTCTAAATTAATTGCCCTATGCAGAGTTGATTCTAGTACTAAGAAAATCCATGGTGAAGTCCCTGAGGGGCTGCTGCTGAAGAACAGAGATGGTATTTCTGCCATACAGACTGCATTGCAAAGGGACATGTTGAGGACTGGAGAGCCTATAAATAGATCCAATTTTAATACTTTTATAAATGGCTTGAGAACGAAAAGTGGAGCACGCTAATGAAATCTGCAAATATTATTCAGGCACATTCAGTAAAAGATTACTAACAGCACTGTAAAAGGGAAAACTAAATGGTGATACATAGAATAATAAAAATGCCATGAAGTTTTTTACTGTATGATTTCTGGGATTAGCCCTCTAAAATTCCTGACATATGTGTATTCCTATGTGCATGTGTGCATCAGCTGATTGGGGGATGCCTAAGCCACTAAAATGATACAAATGTGAAACTAGTGGAGACAATTTTATCATCTTGTTCTATGCATTTCCAACAGCTACAGAAAAAGCAATGCCCTTGTAAAATGTCATGTGGAGTATCACCATTCTGGTGGTCATTTTTTGAGAAATATCAATACATGTCAGGGTAGAAGAAGCATTATTTATGGAAAGGAACTTATTTATGGGGAAAATCTCTTCTAATTCTATATGAACTCACAAAATGAACAATAAGGGCAACATAATATTCTAAATATACCTAGGGTAAACATGAGGAAGCAAGGAAGAGAATCTAATTGGAATAAAGAATAATATCTATCATGTGCCAGCAAATACAGTGAAAGTAAATAAGCTGGAAGTGAGAAGGATTTACAACTCTTCGAGTCAAACTCTGGAACAGGTGTTCAACAAGAGATGTGAGGACAAGAAAATTAACTCACCTTAGACACTATCATCTTGTGCATGGCTGCGCGTGACTCTGCAAAGCGAGTGGCTTAAATTCAGAAGTCTTATCACTTCTGATGTATCACTATCAGATTTATAAGAATTACATGATTATTGGGCAGTAAGCTTCCCCTCACAGCTGATAGACCTTTTTTTTTTTCCTGTTTGACTTTGTTAGGCTGTCATAATTGTGGTCATAACAACTATCCACATGGATACTAATCTAATACTAATCTGTGATAAGGCTGCCAAATGTTTGGACTATCTGGTATAGTTGGACCTGCTAAAGGATCTTTCTAGTGTCACAACACACCATGAAAAATAATACTAATTTTTTCAATAAAACAGTCAAATCCACGTGGGGCTAACAAGAATAGTTCATTTCTAACAGTGCAGTGCTGTGATGTGCTGCAGGAGGCAGTGGGGACATGCAAAATCCAGGTAAGATTTTCAGTGGTTCAAAACCAGGGTGCCAGTAATAATCCCCACAGCAAACATGGCAGGTAAGAGTGATGGACACAGCTCATATGAACTTGTCACCCAGGAATCTCTTTCTTAGGTACACTGCCATGTTCCATCCCTACAACTCAAGGGAAGAAAGAAATTCTTTGAAAATCCAAGTTTATTCTGGAACTGCCAAAGCTGAAAAATCTCCTCATTCTTAGGATGAGCTTTTCAGGGAGCTGGTGCAAACTACAGACCCAAACTGAAGCAGTAAAATGGTTCTATGCAATGATCGTTCCGCCCATGGACCTTCAGCTACTGGAGAATCTGTCAGCAGGTATTTCTACTGCTTGCCCCTTCTGTATATGGGACAAAATTAAAGAGAAATTAATGAGTCTTGTTACATATTTCTGCTGCAACTTCATAAGTCAGCCACCTTCAGATAGCCTATGTACAGCTAATTACTGGACCTTGCTTTCTCTATTGCAATTGATTTCATTACATGGCACACTTACGGTGACTGTACAGAGGATTGATCAGCTGAGCAGTTATCTTGCTTTCCATGGACTGCCTTCAAAATAGGAAATGGCTAGATGATGAACCAGCTTGTGAGTACTTCATGGTATTTCTGCATCCAGGAGGAAAATTTTTGAGCAAAAGTTTGTGTCAGATGTCCTTAAGAGAAAACCTCCAAAGTAGTATGGAAGCATTTCCAAAGACAAGTAAAACAAGCCTATGGGTGTGCACATGTGTGTGTGTGTTTGTGTTAAAGGGTTCATTGGGACCTTTTGTGAACTGCCACAGATATCAGCTGTCAGCTTCTCCAGACTCCACTGTTTTGTACCTCTACAACACACAGGGAGACACTCACATCCAAACTGAGCCCAGGAATCCCTTAGTACTAAGGTGGTAAATCTTACCTAAGGGTGTTGCTGATGATTTCCATGTAGGTCCTTGCTTGTTATGCAGGATCAGTGACAATCTGGCTGTGATGCGTAAGTAACTGAAAGGAAAGAGAAGTCACCTCCTAAGCAGATGACCTTAGGAATAAACTAATAGGAGTAGGAAGCCCTTTGCAGACATCTATAGAGCAGGGTCAAAACAGAACCGTTTCAGAGGTGAGACTAAAGCATCAGTACTCTAGCCTATGCTAATCACAAATGACTCAATCTTAAGTGAATGACACTTACATGAAACACTTACTGTCTAGAGACAGTAGCCTAAAATACACTGGTGCTGCATTGATCCCTTTTGGGTTGGTAAGTTTGCCTTGACAACAGCCTTGAGATGAAAGAGGCAGTAAGCTGGCTGGCTGAGCTGGCATTTGTGTCCTTCAACATAGATACCTGCTGCATGAAGATTTTTAAGTGTTTGTTACAGACAAGTTGAAACAGGCTAGCTTAAGCTATCATCCTACCATCTAGTATACTAGGAAAGTGTTCCCAAGTACTCCCGAAGTCCATGGCAGAGGCAGCACAGAGTCTGTGTGGAAGAAAGCATACATATTTTCCAAATACTTAGTGTAAGCTATCACTGATAAACTTCCAAGTGTGAATCATAAGCATCATATTCTGATCAACCAGTCATAAATCCTAAAGATAACTCTGAAGGTCAAAATAGCTAAACTTAGTGACTGTTCCATTGGGCTCCCCCTTTCTCGGCACACTGCCGTGCTAACCCCGACACGATCGTTGCCAGACAAGTGGAATCAGGAAGAAACAGAACGTAAGCAGATACAAACCCAAATACAGCAGGCTTCCTGTAAAACAATTAATGCACTCACTTGCTTTAAACAATGCTTAAGCTCTTACTGTTACAGCTTCAAATACAGGAATGAGTATCACAAGATGCCAAAAGTCTGTATCTAGTGGAACTGCCCACCTAGCCTACATTTTTTTAACCCTACTGACATTTTGCCATCCAGTGTCAATCTATTCCAATGCAAGGACTTGCTTGTGAAAAGTCAGTTTAAGTGCAAGGTGTGTGCCTCAGTTCTAGGGCAGAATATTAGTTTACCAAATATTGGGTGTGACTCAGTTATTTGTGTGTCTGACATTCTCCTGAATTTCCCTTCTGCAGGCTGCTGTTGTGGCAGCTCAACTGATGCTTGGTGTGTGCTGTGGCTGCTCCTGGCCACTGTGGCTGTTCACTGCTCTGACAATGTCACAAGTTCTGCTCACACACGATTACACTACACACCAATTCTCTATAACCTCATTCTTAGCCCCTGTATCTTTTCCTGTGTCATATGGTTAATAGTTGGTTGGAATCTTGCTTCCAGTAGGACCCAGCCTTGCAATGTGGAGGTTGCTCACATAAATACCTAATATTTTGCCTCTTCCCAGTTAAACTCATCTATGACACATTGCATTCCTTGTCAAACTTCATTCTTAACAAAACTGAGAACTTAAAATTAATTACTTGAATGTAATGTAATTACTTGAATGTAGTGTAATTACTTGAATGAATGTAATCCAGCTTTGCAGTGCTGCTTACTGTTGTTTAGCAAGAGACAAACAGCACTAGGCAGTGCTATCAAACTTGCTTCCAGTGATTTGGGTAGAAGCTTTTCCTCCAGAGGGAAATCATGGCTTACTGTGCCCAGGTAACTTGCCTGGGGCCATTTGTATGGAATTCTAGCCAGGTTGTCTGAAGGAATTAATCTGAATTGTTTTGAAGTGTCTGGTGGGAGATCTTCTGTGTCACTGGAGATGAGCATCACAGACTACCACAAGTGGAATAGCGAGTACTGGAACCAGTACTCTGAACAGACTTCTTCTAGGTGCTGATGAAAAGACAGCGATAAATCTAGAAGTATTGCAGGAATTTATTGCAGAACTTATTTGCAATTTATTTACAGAATATATTGCAGGAGTTGTTGCAGAAATCCATTCAGTCAAGCTAGGTGTTAGGAAAAACAATCCTGGGAAAGGGGAGAAAACTGGATATTCTGGCCAGAGAAATGAGTCTACTGAGAAAAAAAATGCAGGATATGTAGGAAGAGATCTCTTGAACGCTGTTGGAAATCAACCTTAGGAACATCTTAGGAAAAGAAGCACAGAAAATAGGACAAGACGTATATCCTGATAGGAGAGGATGGTTTCTAAAGCTTCTACGTAGCCAGTGATGAAAGATTATTTCCTTACCAAGCTTCCCACTTGCATGCTTGCAATTGTCATTGCGCTTTTGTGCTAGTAATCCACTTCCCTACTGACTGTGATTTCCTTACCTCATCTAACTCACTGCTCAATCACTTCTATGTCCTTGCACTAGACTTTGTCAGATGCTCCTGACCATAGCAGATCTTTGCTAGTTTTGTTGTGTGTGTGCATAGGACTGATTAACACATTCAAAACAAACCCAAATTCTTGACTGGTTTGAACAACCAAATGTTGTTTCATTTTCCTTAACATTTTAATCTTTAGGCCAAACTGGCAGTAGTTGGCTGGTTTCAGCTGTGGGAGAAAACAAGGTAGAGAAGGACTGCTAAAGCAGGAAGCCCAGGCTCCACTACCAACAACATTCTTTCTGGCAATGAGTCCAAAACTTTGAACTATTTTAAGAGGATTAGCACCACAAAAGAGGAAAGCATGAAGGAACAATGTGATACATCTTTTTTAGCCAACAGCAGAAACAGCTTCAACATTCACTCTGACAAGATAAATGAACAATCAGCTTTTCTAGCCAAGAGAACATTAAGATTGTAATATAGCTGAGAGAAAATGTGACTACTTGAACATGTAATTTTTACTGAAGATTACTCCACTCAGTCCACCCACTCAAAATGAGGACAAGATATACCTGATGATGATATGGTAAAATGCATGGTTTTGTCTGCACAAATCATACCACTTGTGAAAGAGGAGTGGATTTAATGAGCATGCTAGAGTGTGCCCATACAGACAACATACAGACAACTTCAGGGCAGAAGGTTTGATCAAGCCACCACCCCTATTCAGGAAACTGGCAGATGGATCCTGTGGTGTCATACCTCACCTAAAATGGAATAACCACCACAGCAGTATAGACTGAAGTCTGACCGAAGTAGTGATCTGGAGGTCCTGGTGGACTGTGGCAAGGACAGCAGGGCCACTCCATGAGGATGAATAAGCTGAGGTTGACGACAAGACAGGCAGGGCAGTGCTCTCATCAATCAGGGTGCAGTTCCATAGGATTTGGGTGGGGCTGGAGTGGTGGCAGGTCTTATTGAGAGTCCAAGACAAGGCAAGATAATGAGTCATGTCCAGAGCCCAGACAGAAAGAGAAGCCAGAAACAGTAGAAGACAGAGTCAGAGTAAAGATCCGTGCAGGAGAAAGGGTTGGAGACAAGGCTATATGTTACACAGGACCATTGAGGAAGGACAACTGATGAGCCACGATGAGAGGAGACCAGGCTTGGCACAGGCAAACCTACAGCACTGCACATGCTGAAGTCCCAGGTGAGGGTATCAGGGCAGTTAAGGCCCAGCCATGCACTTTACTTGGCCTGACATGAACCACGTTAAACATAAGTGAGCAGAATACCACAGCAGTGAGCAAGGTTACCTTTATAGAGACATATTAGGTTGTTTTTACAGGCATGCAGCCAATAGATCAAAAGAAGTACGAGTCCTCGTTACTCAGCACTTGTTACATCACATCTGAAAAACCACATTGCACTCTGGGGCCTGCACTACCAGAAAGAAGCTGACAAATTGCAGTGCGCACAGCTGAGGGGCAGTCAAGTTAGTGTGGGAGCACATGCCCTGTGAAGAAAGGCTGAGGGAACTGCATTCAGTCAGAAGGCTTGAAAAGGAACCTAAGAATTTTCTTCCAGTACCTGAGATTATCAAGAAAATACAGCAACACTCTCTACTGAGGTGCACAGCAGCAGGATGGGAAGTTACAGACACATGTGGACACTCTGATTTAAGGGGGAAAAAGAGGTCATTATGACACCAATCAAGCACTGACACAGTTGCCCAGAGAGTTGTGCACTCTCCATTCTTGGAGGTTTTCAAGACCCTGCTGAACAAAGCCCTAAGCAACATGATCAGAAGGCTGAAGAAACAGAAGGTGTGTGTAGAGACATCTCAAGTCCTCCCAACCTGAAAAATACTATTCTATGTCTATTGCTGTCATGGCTATTCAAGTGTGTTGCTAAACACACAAGTCCACAGGAGAATGAAGGACCTTTGAGCATGCTGAAAAAGTTGTTGAAGAATCCGATTTTGAATACAGATTACAAGTACAGAAATACTCAACTGAAATAGTCTTTTACTGAACACAGAATTCTTTACAATAGGGGGGTTTTCATACCTCTCAGGGATTTTTTTGACATTTAACCTCTCTGTACACAAACTTCTAAGTCTTTAGCTCTGATGTCTGTTCTTTAGAGTGAAACTCATTGTACGTTGCATTGTTTGCCCAATAAACACACTCCAGGACTTGAGCGTGCTGTCACACTCTCACTACCTTTGAACTGCTCCATCTCTGACTGTTGTTCCAAATTTCTGTATATTGATCCCTCCATTCAGCGCAGCCCTGCTGATCTCCCCACATTCTTTGGCTTTGAACGTTACTCTGAAGTGCATGTTCTAGTTCTACCTCCTAGGTAAACCCCAAAAGCAATAATTTACATGGTTCCATTGCTGCTTTTAAACTTGTCCAGTAATAAGCACTGCCATGCCCTCTTCAGCATTGAAAGCTGTCATTTATTAGGAGAAAAATTCTTGCATTTTTCTTTGGAATAGGAAAGATGGATTTCTTGCTGTCAGTAATTTCCTTGACTCCTTCTTCCACCTTTGGCTATTACATTGTATCATCTGCATGGAAACATTGTCCATTGACACTCAGATCATGTGAACAGTCAACAGGCATTCAACACTGCTATCAGCCAGCTCCGTTAGCAGATAAATTCCAAACCTTGCGTAAATTCAGCACTTGAGGTCAGCTAATGCCTGCCCAAGGCTGAGAGAACTATGGCTGGAAACACCTGACTCCGTTAAGAGCAGAGAGGTCCAGTGGGTTCAGGGGAACACAACAACTGATGGCGCTCAGAGCTCTGCATTGTGAGGGACGTGCTCTGAAGGGGATCTGGCCTGGATCTACACGCTGAACACTCCTTGTCAACAGCAGATCTTCCATTTCGGCTTCATCTGAAGGTATCAACGCTCCAAGTCTGCTCCAGTGTGCAAACCGAAGTGGAAACCATCCAATTTGTTTAAAAGGCCAATGCTATAACCAAGATGAAATGCCAGTGAAGGCATAATCTGAGAGTCCTTTTGCTCTTATAGGTGTACAACAGCGTTCACTTCAGCATATCTTTCAGAGCTGACACTACCTTGTGACTCACAACCAATCACATGAAAGGAGCTCCAGGTGGATTTATGTGGGGGAAAGGGCATTTTAGCACAATTTTAAACACTGTTGGATAGTTGGGTTTTTTTGTTTGTTCCTTTGGTGTGGGTTTGTTGTTTTGTTGATTTTTTTTTTTTCTGGTTTGGTTTTTAGTCAGTTTGGTTTTTTGTCTGCTGTCAACCAGTTTATTTGTAAAGATGCTGACCGCCCTCTGCCCTCCTCACCACTTTCTAAGCTATATTTTATAAACTCAGCTTCTCATCCCACCACAGACCTGCAAGCGCTGCAATGCACTAGGGACTGCCAGCAACCAGCGCCTGCGGCCGCGCTGGCACCTGAGCTCGTTGGGAAGCACAAGGAAATGCATGGAAGTCTCCAGGGAGGGTGCCAAGAGGACGGTGCCAGGCTCTTTTCAGTGGTGCCCAGCGACGGGACGAGAAGCAATGGTCACACTTGAACACAACTGGTTCCACCTCAACACGAGGAAGAACTAGTTTTGGTGGAGGGTGGCAGAGAACTGGAACCGGCTGCCCAGGGTGGTTGTGGAGCCTTCCTCTCCGGAGGCATTCCAAACCCACTCGGATGCGTTCCTGTCCAACCTGCTCTAGGTGACCCTGGCTTGGCAGGAGGTTGGACCGGATGATCTCCAGAGGCCCTTCCACCCCTAACAAACCGCGGGCCAGGCAGTGCGAAGACCTGGGGCTGGCGGCGGCCCCGCCCCGCGGCTCGGGGGTCCCGGCGCGTGCTGCGGGCCGGGCCGGTCCCGCCCCGGAGGCGGCCGGGAGGGGCCGGGCCTGAGGGGCCGGGCCGGGCCGGGCCGGGCGGGCGGGGGGAGGCGCGCGGGGCGGGCGCTGTCCCCGCCCGGCGCTCGCGGGGCTGCGGCGGCGCCGCCGCTTCGCTTCCGCGGCGGGGCCGGGCCGGGCCGGGATTGGCCGCGCGGCCGCCTCGCCCCAGAATGCAGCGCATGGCGCGTCATTGAAGAGAGACCATGATGGCGGCGGCGGCCGCGGCGGTGGGGGGCGCCCCCGAGGTGATCGCCCAGCTGGAGAACGCGGCCAAAGTGCTCATGGTGAGGCGGGCGGCGGCACCGCCGCGCCCGGAGCGGCGCCTCTCCCCCGAAGGGGCGCCCGCGCCGGACCCCTCTCCCCTCCCCGCTTCCGTTCCCGCTGCCCTCGCCCCTCGGGCGCGGGGCTCGGGGCGCAGCCCGCCGGGGCGCGCCGCCTCCGCCGCCCCGTCCCGCTCCCCTTTCGGCCGGGCTCCGTCCTTCCCTTCTTGTCCCTCCGCCGCCGCGCCGGCTCGTCGCTGTGGCCCCGCAGCCGGGGCCGGCCACGCCGCGCCGCTCCTCCATGTGCCGCCCGCTCCCCGTCGCCCCGGGCAGGCTCTGCCGGCTGCCCGCGCCCCGCGCTGCCCGCCCCGGCTGCGGCGTGTCCGTCCCCGAGCCCCCGCACCGGCACCGCCACCGTCCGCCGCCCAGACCCTCGCCGAAGTTGCCAGTGGGCAACTCTCCCTTCCTCTCTCCCGGGCCCGCGGCCCCGGGCACCTCCCGCGGCGGGAGGAGCGGCGGCAGGTCGCGCCCGTCCCCAGCCCGGCGGGGACAGCGGGGCACCCTGGGCGGCGTGGAGCGGCCTCGGGAGTGGCGCGATCCGGTTCCAGAGTTTTCCTTTAAGCGGAGGGGCACCAAGGAACCAGAGGCTCACGGTGCTGCCGCTTTGAAGCTAAGCCGTTAGTGGTGCTTCGCACTTGATCTGTTTAATTATCAATTAACTGTCCCTGCTGACTGTGTGCTATCCTGTTTTCATAACTGCGTATAAAAGAAAGCCCATATGGCAAAGATCAGAAAGGCAAAGGAGCTGGATACCGGTAGGGACCATTGGTATTAAAATATCCCCGGTTTGCATCCTTGTAAAAGACTTGTTTGAATGAAAAGCTCTGTGTTGCCTGGTATCGTTTACGGGTCTTTATTGCAGATCTTCTGTACATGTCTAGCTGAAAGCCTTCCCCACATAATTTATCTTACCAAAAACTGGTTCTGATAGAAGTAAAGTTTGTAAGGAGTTGCTATTAATGAGATTTCAAAAGAGCCAAAGAAATAGTAGCAAAGGTTTTCTGGTATCAATAATTACTCAATGGCCAGAGCCTGAATGATCGTGTTTTAATGTCTCTCTGAAGTAGCCTGACTGTAAAGTGAGAAGTGATCAGCTTTACTCGTGGGTGTCCCATCAGAATATGAATGTTACTCCTTGTCAGGTCAAAGCCTGAAAAACACTGACTGTTTTCAGGCAGGACAGTAAAGGTAAATAGCTTGGCAGCAAGCACTAGTCCTTTTAGAAAAATACTTCACAGAGTATGCCCCCAGTGATGGGTTTCAGGCTTTAAGCTGCTTTTGATTTGTATATGCTTTACAAAACGTGCCTGTGTAGATTGTTAGATGTTCTGGTAAGGTCTGTGTAGCTGTGTTTTAAAAATAACACAAATGCAGTAGTTACTAGGAGAGTTTGACTATGTATGGAAACCCAGTAGTAAGTATTACTGTGTAATAGAACACGTGTGTGGAATGAAGCATGGTGGTTAAGTAGTTTTCAGTATCAAACCGATAGTATGTGCAGTGGCATCTCCAAAGTCTTGCATCCGTGCTTGAAGGCTAAAAGTAATTTGTGTGGGCATTGTTTCCCTAGCAAAGCCCTGCTAGGGAAAAGCAACTTACTGTGGAGTTGAATTAAATAAAAACCTTCATAGAGTGAAAAGGTGCAGGCTTCTTATGGTAGTGTTTGTGCTTCTGTTGAAGAGTAGTTGCTGAACTTGCTGGTAAAAATATGTCTTGGTTCTGCAAGCACATGGATGTTAGGATCCTTGTTGAATTTCTACCTTCCTCCCTACAGCCTCTGACAGTATGAAACCTGACTTCTTGTGGTATTTAGCTTTTTCTTATTTTTTTTTCCACAGCTGATTTTGGAACTTTCACAGACAACACTAAACTGAGAAGAACTAGTTAGATGGCTCTTACCGAGGAAGCTGCATGAAATAGAGATATTCATTAAAGCTATCCATGAGGGTGAGAACCCAGAATCAGGCTTTAGGCAGGCTTTTGCCTGTGGGAGAGCTGTGAGAACTGTTTAGGGTTATTGCCCTGTGTTCCTTCTCAGAAATCATTGACTCTTTGGAGGGATGCAGGAGAGGAGTGCAGCTCAGCACGTGCTTCACAAAGGTGGACGTGAGACCCCAGAGACTGAAAGAGTTGTGAGCTCTGCTCCTGTTCTGTCTCACTAGCAACTGTTCGAGAAGAGGGCCCTGATTGTGTTTTAGGAGTGCACCTGGACAGAGATGGTCTGAATTTCATTTAGCCAGAGGGCTGCACTGTTTGGTTAAAGGTCTGCTTGGGGATGAGGGCAGGAAGTTATCTCTGCATGGCAGATGGGAGGGGTGAACTGATCAAGCAAACTGCTGGGATCACTTAGAAAGGTATTTATGTAAAAATCTGAGGACTTGTGGGGTGAAGGGTGATGAACCTGGTGCTGGTGTTGAGGTCACGGAATCAAGGTCAGCACCTCGCAGTGGAGCCATACCTGAAGCAATGGGAAAGGGCAGAGCTGTGAATAGTCTGACAGTAGATGGCAAAAGGTTTTGACTGGGCAGAGAGCTGTGGAGGGATTCAGCAAGGTTTTCTTGTGACAGTCTGTCCCAGCTGAGACAGCGGCAATCCTTGCAAAATACAGGCTAAGGATGCATCAAAGATGTTTCAGCATTTCAAAACACAGAGCAGGGAGCAGTGGTGGTTTACTTGATACTTGTCTTGATTTCAAATTGAAATACTGAGCCTTGAGGAGAATAATGGCGTGTTAATAAAAAAACCTGAATGTGTTTAATTAACTTTCCTTGAGGATAAGCATGGATTACTGTGAGCTCTCTAAATCTTTGATAAGTATTTTCATAATTTTTTTTTCATTGCTTTGGGTTAGTTGAGTTTGCCTTTGGAAAATTACTTTTTAGATATCAGATGAAGTATGCCCAAGTCCTGATCTCCTAAACTACTGATCTTCATGGACCTTGCAAACCATGGCATGCCATGTTTGGAAACTGGAAACATTCAGTCTTTTCTCTCATCAAGCTCTCCTCCAGCTGCATGGAAATGCTTTCCTTTGTTACCAGTAATGCCTTTCAGCAGGTTCTAGGTAGCTCACATTCAAAAGGCTTAATTTGAGAAAGGGTTGGAATTTGGTATAAATCATTGAATTGTTATAAAAGATGAAATTTATGTTGTCATTAGCTGCCAAATATGATTTTGAAGGCTGGTGCTGTGACAATTTTCTTTAGTGTGTGTAAAAGTATTTGCTGTATAAAAATTTGGTACGTAATTCATTTCTAGTAAAGCCACATGGTGTTTACCTGAAGTAAGACCCCCATTAGTGCTTTTCTGTGAAGTTTCTCAGTGCCACAGGTTGGTATCCACCTTTGGCCTGTGTGACTTTAGGTTGGTGAAGACCATAAACCAACATCTGTGTGAACTGAATTAATTTACTCCTCCTCCATTTCCTACTGGCATGGTGTCCCCTGACCATGTATCTCCTATCTATTATGTTCTGTTTAGCTCAGATGGTAATTATTGCCAAATATAATTAGTACTAGTTAAGCACTGTTTTAATAGCTGTCTTCATGGATTAGAGAAGACATTGGTTGTATTATTAAGGGAAAAAAGTGTAAATTTCATCCCAGAAGTGAGAGGATGAAGTAGGAAACATGCCTAACACTGTCTGGTTATTGCTGAGAGTTTATTAAAGCAGGTTGAAATTTTGTAGCATATGATATTCTCTGACACCTAAATGTAAATTCACAGGTTATTGCTTGTTCACCCCACCTCCCTCCAAAAAGAGGTGCTCTCTTCTTACCTGCAGCTCCTCTTTCTCCTTTGTGACCCTGTGCAGAAGATATTAATATTGCTGAGATGACATAGGAATTAAACAAGGGAATGGATTTCTGTCAGGTTAGCAAGATGTATTGGCTATCTGTGCAGGCATTTAGGTTGCAGAGCTAGCACAGGGGCACTGAAATTAGATTGTTGGACACGTACAGAGCTGGTCTGCCCCTGCTAGTGGTGTGCTGTCAGGTTGGCTCAAGTGTATAATATACCTTCACTTTACAATTTACTTGTTAACTCAGACTCTCTTGATATTATGAAATCCTGATATTAGAAATGCCAGACTTCACGTAGAGCTGCACACTGAAAAGAGAGGAGCTTACAAGTTTCAGAAGGGTGCATTCCAGCTGGAGAGAAGACAAAAAAAAAAAATCACAGTAAGTGTGATTGGTGAAGACGGTGGAGGAGACTGTGTAGGGAGGCTATGGGATCTCCCATCATTGGAGATGTTTAATACTTGACTGAACAAGACCCTGAACGACCTGATCTAACTTTAAAACGAGTTCTTTTTTGGGCAGGGGCTTGAGCAAAGTAGGTCCAGAGGTCCCTGTTAGGCTATTCTATGTGGTGTGGCTCTTAGAAAGCTCAAAGAACATCTGAGCAAAGGATTTTGCAGAAGAATCCCATTATTTAAAAGTTTGTAAGTGTTCTGTTTTGACTGTGGTCTGTTTCGAAGGGTGGATGTTGGGGCGGGGGGGGGTAATGTGGATTCTCACATCACCACCTTCTCAGGGTACCACTTTGTGATGTATCCTGCTATTCTGAGGGTGATTTCAGGCTCAAGTTGAGTATTCTGACAGTAGTCCTACAAACTTCACCTTCAGATGTTCAAATAAGCTTACAGAATAAGAGCATACAGGAGCACATTAGTAAGATCAGATTGTTTTTCCCATCAACCATGACAGTTTGTATGGTTGGCTCTTGTTGTCATACCTTTCTTGGAGATAAGGCCTGTGTATGAAATTGTTAGGAAGTAAACCCCCTTGCCTTCTAGCTAGTCCTCAGAGATCAGAGGGGCTGGGTGCAGATAGGCTTAATTTCTCATTTATAACCAGTTAGGCACTAAAGTCTGGTCACGTTGAATAAGAACTTTCATGGTTGTGGAGTCATGAATAGTCTGTTTTATTGAAGCAGCAGATTATAGTTCTTGTTAGATTGCTGATAACTGCACTAGACCTACAAAATGTAAGTGCATAACTCTGTGTACAAGTGCTGCCAGGTAAGTTCCAATGCAGTCAGAGACACAAATCTTACCACAGAGTTGTCCCTGCTTTGGGGAGAGGAGCAAGCCCATTGACTTGTCTGTAGAGTAGGGTTGTATTCTAGTGCTTCCATAGAGGAGGATTTCAAGTATCAATTTTATACTTCTTGGACAAATGGATGAATGACTGTAGTTAAAAATCATTGGCTGCCTGTTGCTGCCATCATAGGTGTGGGGTGGGGGGACATCTGTTTTCTTATTTTCATATTGGTAGGTGTGGTTTTTGATATATAAACAAGAGGTTAATGAGGGTCTTTGGTTACCTTCATCAAGCCAAGCTACCTGTCTTGTGGCTAAAAAAAGACTGCACAGACCTGTGGTACTTCTGTGTGCTCCTCCACACTGCTGAGGCATCAGTGGTGGCCATCAGACCTTCACCAGGTCTTTACTCCCATCATTGTCTCCTCAAGGAACAGATCCAAACCAAGGCTTGTTGTGCACAGTGGAGGGGCAGTGAGGCTTAGGGCTGGCACAGAGATGTGGGTGCTCTGCTGCTCTTCACTGAGACCACACTGGGCCGTGGGGCCTCTGCTTCAGCCCAGGCACCATTCTGTACTGAGCCTTGCTCAAGCCCAGGTGCAAGATAAGCAAGCGGCCTGGCTTGTGGTTTTGCTCAATCAGCTTCATCATTTCTCCACTGTCTCACATCTTGACATAAGCAGCCAGTCTGTTCACCACAAAGGCCGTGGCAATCCTTATTCCACAAGGAAGTTCAGTTTCTTGTTGCAATATGTCTTCATTGTGAGGCAATTTTTCAGACTGTGAAGCAGGCTTATAGTAAGGGTGAAAGGGAAAGATGGACTCGCTCTGCTTTTGTTATGGCAGGTTGCCTGTTGGAAGTAATCAGACAAATGAATCATTCCAATGCTGAGAAGATTTGTTAAAGTCCTCCAAGTTGTCACCCATAAAACACGCAGGATGTGTGCTGTATTATGGCTAGAATAGACAAAACTTCTGCTCAGATTTTTTTTTCCAGTGGCCACCTCAAGCTGCTGATTTAAAGAGGTCTGAAAAGTGAGGATGATCCACTAGTGGACACTTTACGTTATTTGAATTAGCAATTTCAAAAGCTTGAGGTGTGTTATCATTGTTTTTCTCCCATAGATGTGTCCAGTTGTTTTTGGAATGCTTTTTTTTTTTCTTTTAGTTTTTTAATATATTATTTAATATATATATATATATATTACACACTTGTCTGAATGTAATGGGGTTTACAAGTGTTTTTGGAAAAAAACCAATATAGTTCTTTGAGTGAAGGCTGCTGTTTGATAATTTAATTAGTTCTTAAATTATGAGAAATAACTATAAAGTGTTCTGATTTTTCTTCTACAGTATCCTTTGTGATTTTTAGAATTCTCTATCATATTGCATCCTCCAGTTATCTCTCAGCTAAACTGAAGGGTTTTGTAATTTTTTCATATGGGATATTCCACCATACATCAAATCATCCCTCTGTAATTTTTTTTAGATTTTTGATACTGCTTTTGAATGAACTGACCAGAATTCTGCGATGTAGGATTTTAGATGGTTGTAAATTTTTGATATTCTTCTGTATTCCTTTCCTAAGAGTACTTAACATTGTACCTTTCTTTATTGCTTCAGAGCAGCAAGGTGGTGTCTTCAGAGAACCATACCCGTGCTGTCCAGATCTTTTTTTTGGAGCAGTACCGAGTAACTTAAGAGTCTATCGTATATGTGTATAGTTTTTTCTTCTTTTGCTTAAGAGCTGGTATAGTTGGTGCATTTTACAGGCACACAGTTCAGATTACAGCCTGGGAGATAAGTACATGCAGTGTGCACCATGCTAGTGAAACTCCTATCTGGGAGTCAAGAACAAATGTGCATGGAGCTTATCTGTGCTAAAGTGAAGAGCTGAGATTAGAGAAGTGAGAACTGATAGAGATTCTGATATCTTTGAAAAGTAAAACATCATGTTTGATGAAATGAAAATCTAGTGAAATGGGATTATGCATGCCTAGGGTTTATTTCTCCTGACTGTTTCACAGAGGGAGTATTTGTCTTTTTGAATGAATATGTTTCACACCTATATGACTTGTGACCATTGCATTGGCATATTTCTATATTTTGTTCTGAGTAATCGATGTAAGTACTGTATCCTTGCTTCTGCATTCATCTACTGGGGAGCTTCATTAGTTCATAACTCCATCTGGATTATTCTTCTTCAGGTACTACCCACTGCTGTTTTCCCTTTAACCTGCTTCCTAAGAGTCTTATCGTTGTTATGCTAATCTGTGTTCATTAGTTAATTAACAGCTTTCCCTATGGAGAGGTGGAAGAAATCCTCTTGATTATTAAGTTGAGCTGATCCTGTCACAAGCAGATAAGTAAAATATTCCTTTTCATCCGTTTCTGACAGTGTTTTGATTCTAAAAAGTCTGTCTGAATTAGGTGTACATAAAGTCTCTGCAATTTTGATGTGTAGTGGGGTGTATGAGTGGCATAAACCCACATATATGCTGGGAGATGTGGCGTACAAGGAAAGGTGTCAGATCCAAGCTCTAGGAGACATTGGTTCTTTGGACTTTGAAGTCCAAAACATCTTCTTGAACAGGGAGTAGTTGTTAAGATAGGGATTTTAGGGAATGAAGGTAAACTAACAGGAGGATATACTTTAAATAGTCCCTCTTCTTCCTCTTTCCTGTCTCCCAAAGAGAAAACCCCCAAACTTTCCTACTTCAGAGGCATAACAGTGAGTGGCTGCTGTATGGTGCTGTCTTTGGCTCTGCCAGAACATAGGATAATAGTACACCCACCTGAGTGGTTGTATAATGAACTAGTTTGGGTAGTGAATTCAGGGAGAAAAGAGTCTTTTAATTAATGTAATTTTCACTGTGTTGCACTAGAGACAATTCTACTACCTTGACTGAGATGAGAGAGTTTGCCTATACTCCTGGAAGAAATTTGGTCAAATGATGTTAAACCACTTTGGAAGTAGTATATACATTTCTCTTTCTTTTCAAATCAAGACTGATATTTTTTTTTAGTAGAAAAATACATATAAAGTTATTTAAGTTAAAGTAGGAGCAAGTGAATAATGGTTTTTGTTTTTGTTACTTTGTAAGTCAGAGAAGTTGGTTTAGTGGTGCCTACTAAATTCAAAATTTACAGAACTACAAAAGTGAATATGAAGAAGGGCTAAAGGTATATCATGATTTGTGCTGAAATTGAGTTTCATTCTTTGTCTCACTCAGGCCAGCTGTGTTATGTGCAGCTGTGCAAAATGCTAGAGGCACAGCTGTGGTAGTGTTGAAAATATGCCTTATGCCAGGGTCTCTTGAAGGCTTTGTATAATTAATCTGTGGCTGTGAAATCAATGAAGTGCAGAAAGGTGTTTTGCCATGGAATTTTACAGTTTATAATGGCGTTCCCTGGGATTTCAAAAGCCTTGGCTAGGGTGAAGAACATCTGCAGTCCCAGCCTTGTAAGTGTGACATAGACTATATTTTCACAGGAGCATAAACCAGCCTAACACTGAATGGCAGAGGAAAAGCATTACTTGTCTTTTTGCTGGATTGATTATCTGCTAGGTTAGTGTGCTGGGCTGGCTGTCAGAAGGACTTGCCAGTTGCCAAAGCTAGCACAGGATAATAGTGTGTGTCTAGGAGCAGAGAGGAATTAACATGGCTGGAAGGAATGGAAGATCTCCAAAGCACCACAGCCTTGGAGTTCTGGAGAGGCAGCCCCTCTTCCTTACTGTCAACTTAGACTAGGATCCTGTCGTAGTGATGGAAAATACTCCCAGCATCCTTCACAAATGTGTTTTAAAATCTGTTCATTTGAAGAGCTGCAGAAAAGGTATGTGCTATTGCATTGGAGTGAGTGGTATATTCCTCAACTTTGTATTTCAAGTTTTTCAGAAATGGGTAGTTTTTAGACACAAGGAAATGATTGAGCCATGTTCTATCACTTCTTCAGGCTGCTTTGGAAGGACCTTGAATTTTACACTTTCATATCACAAGTCAATATCCTGACTGCATAGGTTTTTGCTCCAACAGTGTGTGAAGGAGGGCAGGGGCAGTATGCAGAATTCAAAAAATGTGTTGCAGCATCATTAACGTGGAGTGTGAAAATCCAGTAGCTGTGTGTACTCCAGAGGCTGGTGCATTGACCTGTGCCACAGAGCATCTGTGGCTCTGGGACTGAAGCATTGGTTTGCACGAAGATCAGTAGTGCAATTGGATGACAACCAACACTCAGTTATACCTTCCTTTATTACTGTGAAACAATGTTCCAACTAGCATTAATTGTGGCATTAGTGATGGTGTGCAAACAGTATCAGAGCTAATCAGCAGGAGAAACAATTGTACAAGCACAAACCACTTTGGCTCCTTGATGAGTTACAGCAGAACTTCCACTTGTGTCTTGTGGCAGCACAAGAGAAGTCATATCTCTGTGCACTGCCTGTCTGGGGACAGGTGGAAGGGATCCAAGCTGGTGATGTGGGGTTAAGTGTCATCCTCTCTGGTCTAGTATCTACATGTGTCACTTCTTTACCTTGGGCAAGCAGCAAAGGCTCTTCTTTTGATTATTTCATTTGGTTCTGCAAAGAGGTGGTTTTCAGGGGTTTGTTATGAACTTCCCCAAAACTGATCTGCCACAGCTTGGTCTTGTATTGGTGGTCCTGGCATTCACATGGTCCCTTAAGTCAGCTGCTTGCTTTTCTTGCCATGACTTTACACAGTTGCTGTTGGTGCTGGCAGACCCTGCCTGCTCTGGGTTTCACCTTACAGCTCAGTTGGTTTCCTCTTACATTACGCCCCTCACCTAAAAGCCACATTTTGCACATTTGTCACTGGTAGATTTCATGAGGATGTCTGCACAGCATCTCTGTGTGTATGTGTATACAGGAACTGGAGATCCCCAAGTGCAAACCTGTGTCTGTGTTGCACAGGACTGCAGCCGTGTGGAGGGAGAAGGAATATTTCCCCCTGTGCAGCTAGCTGCTGGTTTGATACTGGGTACCTTAAAGCTGAATTGTGTGTTGTTGAAACTATGGCTGAAAAGCATTACATTAACCTTCACTGATCTTAAGTGCAAAGAGAGCTCTGCATTTTTTCTGCATCATCATTTTGTTTTCATTTTTGTTTTCTTTTTTCATCAAGGCCTTAACTGTTCACATTTAGTTTAGCTTTTTCATCTCTTGGGCCACCAGCTTCTACTGTTTATTTTGCTAATAATGTTGCTGCTGTTTGACTTCTCTTTGAACCATAGTCTTGGTAGCTTCCCAGATGGCTACATCTTGCATTGTTATTGAGGAAATGTGCAAATAAGTTTACAAAACAGGCAAAATAAGTTTACAAAACAGGCACACTCCTCTCTGGTGACTAGAGTATGAATAGTGCTTTCCTCACCTGTCAACAACAGCCACCAAAGCCCAAGCACAAAAACAAATGTGCTTCTTCCTGAGAGAATTAGGGGAGGGTAAGCTGCAAACCCTTTATTTTGTGGGGTTGTTTTAAGTGGGATTAGGAACATATATTGGGTTGCTTCAGGATAATGAATTGTTTAGTGGGGAATATATAAATATTAAATTCTAATATCAAGAGAAATGACAGTATTGTTTCTGGAGCTAGTCTCCTGTTCATTTTACAGTAATATTACCTCTAATAGTGTTGAGAATAAAATATATGATTATGACCATATTTCTTCATGATAATTTTTCAGTGGGGCCTGAATTTTTGGAGCCCTGTAACTGTTCAGAACTTGAGACTTGGTTAATTTGTGCAGGTTTCTTAGAGTGAACTCAGGCACACACTTTAAGGGAGTCCTAAAAATTGCATCTTCTAAATGAAATCCTAAGATGTTTCTGTATGGAATTAAAACCCCCCAACTTTGTCATGAAACTCATGTTTAGAAGAGGTTTTCTCAAAATATGTGTTGTGTGTCAGCTCTCCTGTATATCAGAGGATGAATACAGACGCGTAGCTTCTTCAGTATCATGGTTCAGACTGTATTTGCAAGTGTGGAACAAAGTGATGAAACAAGGTAAAAGTAGAAGATATCTTACTGTCTCAAGTATGTACAATTCTAGATGGATTTTTGCTGTTTCCCAGTATCGGCGAACTGGGGAAGGACCTTTTTTGAAGTGTGTTCAGTGAAAGTTCATAATTTTTCCTGGGTTTGAGTGAAAGATATTATTCTCTTCACAAAATGAATTTCAGTTTCACAATTTCTCTTGGCTTTCTTCTCTTCCAGCTAATGCAGGTTATGAACTTCCTGCTCTGGTCTCTATTCTGCTCCTCTTTTTTGCTAAACCTTGATCTCTTGTTTGTACCTTGTATCTGTCTGTATCTTACCTGTTTTCTTACGTGATTCAGATATTGTACTTCGTGTGTGTTTGACTTGTGTCTGTAAGTTTTCATTAATGCCCTAACAGTTGAGAGCCATTAATAAAGGTAGGCCTTTTAGGCCATGCCATTTTGAAAGTACAATAAACCAAAGGAGTTTTCCAAATCAAATTTAGATAAACTTTAAAAACTTCCTTATCTTGCTTTTAATCAACTCTTCCTAAATAACTATGATAGCACAAAATGGTTTTGACATTTTAACAAGATTGATGGTGGAGGAAGTGCTAAAGTCTGAATTTTGGCAGGAGAACTGGCTGCCCTGTGTGCCTGCCTTTCTTCATTAGCTTGGTGGGAGGAAATGCCTTTCTGATAGGAGTCAAAGCTTAAAACGCTCAGAAATCAAAATTTATCACTATCTCAGTTTAAATATTTCATGTAGTGATGGCTTTTGACTTGATGTCTGTGATGTCTCACTCCACTGCACGTGCTTACTGTAGAAGGCTACATGCAAGTAAAAGTAATGCCACCCTTACAGCAATGGGTGGTTATAGCTGTTCTTTCAGCAAGTATAATTTGATACTGGACAATAGGAAAAAATAGGTAGTATAAGACCTATTTCACACACAGTATGAAACTTTATTTTGCAGAAGGAGAGCAGATGCTGACTGTATTTGATGTATAGTCAGCCTGATAAATGGGTCATATATTATGTACATCTGAAGTTATGAACTTTGGAAAATGAGTATTGCCATTACCAGTATTATTATCATCTCCTGTCTAGTAGAAGAGGGATCACAATGGTTCTTTCTTTACGTCAAACTTTGTGTTGAAATTCACTGTCACTGTCCTGGCACATTTTTTTAGGTAGTGTCTGTGCTGTCTTATAGGCACAGAAATGAGCAATACAGAGGTGAGCTTCTTGAATCTTATGATCAAGTTACAATCAAGGTTTCAGAGGTTGTGGATAGGCTAGGATCCTATCTCTTGCTGGAGAACCAGGACCTGTCATGGGGATAGTCCACCCTGCAAGAGTTTTGTGGCGTGTGTTGATGCTGAGACTCCTTTCCACCTGTAACCTGTGTATCTTCCATGCCTCCTTGTGGGGAAAGAGAAGCAGCTTGGTGGGAGCTGAAGAAGTTTGGTTCATTTCCACCAACTCTTCCCTTTCTTACTTCAGGATAAGGAGGCCAAGCTCACTCCAGCTCTAGGAGATGGTCAGAGGACCATGGTGTTGCCAAATTTGCTATCACTCAGAATTTAAGGCCAGCCACCAGCAGCCCTGTGATAATACCTGAGGAGTAGCTAGAATGCATGGGGGGTTATTTTCTGCTAAATCTCCCATCTCTTAATAGGAAGATTTTGCCTTTACACAATGAAAGGAAACAGAAGGACTTAAGCTACTGTGAGTGCAGCTGTTATAAGGGCACTTTGATTTTTTGTATCCTTTAGTAACATATTTTTAGGGTTCCTGTGCTACTGCAGTAGTGATGTGCCATTTTTACTGAAGTCAAAGTGAGTTGATTTTATTTAACATTAAATGCTTTGAAAAGGTTTGGATTTGGAACAATGAGGTTTTCTGTAACTGTTCTGTGTAGTTACAGTGTTTTTCTTATCTTTGTCCTTCTCTTACATAGTGAGTAACACTTTGTCTTCATGGAGCTTTCTCTGGCATGCATTGATTGACTTCTTGTTTCTTTGTTGGATCTTGCAGACTTCAAGGGACCATGTGGATTTTCCCACTGCCATCAGTCAATCAGATGTTTTAGAAAAGTTATTTTGCCAAACAAAACTGCTGGTCAGACCTCATTTGTGCTTTGAAATGTTAGAACAGTGTTAGAACAGTAGCCTCATGTCAGCATTCATCTTCTCACTGTCCACAGCCAGACTACTGTAGGCTAAATATCCATTCTGGGATATTTCTCAGATTTAGCTGTGTTGTGTGCATAAATGAAGGGTAATTTCTGTGGAGAGCCTGTAATAGTCTATATTTGTGGATCAGATTGTTAGCAGAGAAGTAAAAGCTCAGTAGTGTTTGTTGCTTGCCTTGCAGAGAAGGCTTATCTCAGAAAATGTTTTGTTATTGATGGTAATGATTTACTTTGGCTCCTTAGTCAATTGATGTATATATATATAGTATCTTATACAAGAACATTACTAAACTGAGAATAGCTCTTATTACAAACCACGATTTGCCTCCTATTTTTTTACTTGCAAAAGACGTAATAATGTATTTCAGCTTCAAAATATGAAGCAGAAGTTGATAAGAAGAAAATAGTCTTTTTTCCGCTATTGTTAAGTTTCTGCATGAAAGCCAGATGTGAGTAGGTGTGTAGGAGGTAATTCTTCCAGCAGTCACACATTTGTTCCAAATATATGCTGAAAAATACTGGGGACTCTGGGGTTTAAGTAATTCAAGTCATAATTACATTTGGAGATTTTTTTTTTTTTAATCAAAGGAAGTTTTTGTTCAGAAAGCCTTAAATCTCCACCATGTTGTCTCTAGTGCAGGTCTGGTTGGAAGTTTTTTATTACATCTTTCTTACCAATCTTTACAAATAATCTTGAATATCTTTTAAATTGGAGGATGAGCTAGTGCTGTAATTTAAATGATTGTTCAAAAAACTAAGTGTAAAGGAAGTCATTGGACCGTAATTGGAGATGTCTTTTGTGCTGGCTGAGTTTTCTGTACTAGCTATTGCTCAAAGCTGGGCAGTCATGTCATGACAGATCTGACTGGAACAGCAGCAGAAGCTGCTCTTGATACCAGTTGTCTAAATTCCTTCTGGTCTTGTGCCCAAGGCTGGAACGTCTGATCTACTTGTAAAGCAGTTGCAGAGCTGAGGATCTTCATCTAGTCTGAATTGTTCGCTTGTGGCATCTGCTTCATGAGAGGACAAAACAGCCTTGCATCATTAGGTATCAGTGTCTGCTAGAGAGGTGGGGTGAATATCTAAGAACAGAAGTGTGGCTAATTGTCCAGTTCTCTGTGCCTGACCTCTATATTTAATCTCTTTGATTAGCTACTTTAATAAGACAAGTGACAATTTTAGAGTGTGCTGTGATATATGGTAGGAAAAAAAGCTTATTTGAAACACTTGAAAAGTGTTACTGCTAAAACTGGAATGGAAACTTGTTATGGCTTGACTCCATAGAGGTCAGGGAATTCAGTCTTAGGGCATGCTGCTTGATATGACTTCAGTAGAGTTAAACTTGGAAATCTCCTTATCCTGAAAGTCTGATTCTTTTGTATAAATTGCTTATACAGCAGCACTGTTTTGGGGAGTAATTATTTCAAGGTATTAACAGAAATCTGGTTTTAGTGGGTTTTGGTCATCTTAGTAGAGGAACACTAATTTAAAATTGAATGAGTTTTGATTATTTAGTTATGTTGCAGCTGTAACAATTGCTTACATGGGTGGAGTAATATATTTAGCTCTCCTAAATGCAGTATGTGCCCTTGTGTTATTTTCTTCCTTTTTTTCTCTTTCTCCTTCTATTTTTGCCTGTACTCCTCAGCTATGTTTTCACCATCACATGGTGTTCCCCTGCATGTGCTTCTCAAGTTCACTCATGATCTTTCTCCTTTGCATATGCCTCACGGTTCCTTGGCTTCCCTGCCTGCTGGGACGTGTTGGCAAGCCATCTGGACTTCCTTTATTCCCTGCTTCTCTGAGCGTGTCTTGCCTGATGGTGGCTGTCAGCAAAGTCCAGACCCAGCAGTGCCATTGCCATCTGTGGTGGCTTTTGCTTATCCTTGTATACTGACAGAGATCTGTTTCCTAAGCTCTTCCCTGTTGGGTTTCCAGGCTCTCTGCTGCACAGAGTCTAGACACCATTCTGAAGGGCAAGAATGTCTTGGGTTTTCATCAGCCAAGAGTGGCCCACAGACCAGAGCTTGGGAACAGTTTTACTGTACCTTTTGACTACAAGGAAGGGATAATTCCCCTACATACTGGGAAGGTCAGTTTGGAGAGTTTGTGGTGAATTTTGTGTAGTCCCCCTGCAGTAGAAGTATCAGATCTTTTTTTCTGCCCTTGTCAAGTTTGTAAGGTACTTCTCTTGCAGACATGAACATTGCCTTTGGCAAGAAGGGCTCCTACTTGGCTTTGGTATTAGCAGGTACAAGCAATTTGTTACTCTTTTTTTGTTTGTTTGTTTTAACCAAGAAAATTCTCTTAGTAGGCATGTTTGCCTTTCCATAATCCTGCTAATGTTTAGGCTGTGCTGTTCATAGGGGACCTTTTTTGTAGGTGGGAATACTGTGGATGTCAGCTTAAAACACTGCAGTGTACTCTCTGTATTCTCCCAAGCAACAAAGTCTGGAGGAGTGCGGTGACTGTTCTTTGTGACATGCTAATTTGCAGATTTCCCCCAGTGTAATTGTAGGAAGATGCTGACTTTGTTTGTATTCAGTGCTGTCTTGCCATGGCAAAAGGGAAAAATCAAAATTTGTCTTAGCAAGTTTTTTCCTTGCTAGGAATGAATGCTACTCACCCCATCATCCTTAGTTACGTTTATATTTGATCATGGCCAGGATTTTCTTAGCAAAATTATGATGCAGAAGTACCAATGCAAGCTGGTTAGCTAAATATTTAAATAAAAATCTACTCCATTATTGATTTTAATAACAATAATGTTGTCACTTGAATGGTAGAAGTTGTTAATTTTAGGATACTATCAATGGCTTAAATAAGCAATAAGTAATATTCTCTGGAACCTGCATTGATATTAGAAGAAACTACTAAACAATCAACTTCAACAAGGTGTTGAAGGCATTGAAGAGGTCGAGATTCATAGTCAGAAGCCAATTTGGTCTTTTTTTTATTGGCCTTGTAAGAAGATAGAAATTTTTTTACAGTGAGGGTGGTGAAGCACTGGCACAGGTTGCCCAAAGAAGTTGTGGATGCCCCGTTTCTGGAAATGTTCAAGCAAATTGGTTGGGGCACTGAGCACCCTGGTTGGGGGGAAAGTGAAAGTATCTCTGCCCATGGTGGGGGGTTGGACTAGATGGCCTTTAAAGGTCCCCTCCAACTATTATGTGATTCTTCAATTCTATTCTGTGGCCTAAAACCATTAGGAAAATAATATAACTTCTAACATATGATCAAAAAAAGTTGTATTTTGTATATCTGTGATAATTTATATGAAACTGCCTGAATAGACTCATTTGGGGAGGTGGAATTTGATGCTTTTTTTTTTTTTTAAGCAAAAGGTGTTTTCAGATAAGAGAAGGAGCTAAAAAAGCAGACTTCAAATGTGTATGTGGTGTTACTTCTTCAGCCAGTTAGAGGCAAATACATGGTGACTTCAACTTCAGTCTTAATGAACATTTTGTTTTGCAACCTCTTTGCTTTCTTTGTATCTATTTGTATCTGTTGTTTTTATCTATTACTTTGACTTCTTGGCACTTTCCATCCTGGCGAGTCAGTCATAATTACATTCTATGTTTAAAAGGTATGTTACTGAGGTAGGAAATGCTTGGATAAAGCAGGTGTTTCTGAATACGTATGTGTAGGTTCAGTTCCTCTGTATACATCTAACTACTCCTATTGAAAATAAAATCCCAAAGCCCTTATTCTTTCCTCATGTACGTCAACAGATGTTTCCTGTGTGTACTTTCCACGACAGTTGGTCTCCAATCTTCTGCAGTTACTTTACTTTCTTAGGAGTTGTCCAGGCTTTCAGGTAAGTTTAGTGGTCTTGCTAGTGTTAGTGCTACTCTGCTACAGTGTTTCTAGTCTTGTCTTTTTTCAGTTTCCCTTTCCTTTGAGTGGGCAGCTGCTATTTGAAACAGTAGTCCTGCTGGATCCTATTTGTGGCCACTGCTGCTTCTGGTCCTTTTCTGTATCCAGACAACTTTGGTAGTTGAAAGGTTGTAATTTTATTCATAATATTGTGTCATATAGGAAGTCTCCTCTTATGGGGCAGTGGCTTGTTATGCTAAAATCAGAAAGATGATCCTTGTCCTGGAGAAGTTTTTATAGGTAACTTGTAGGATGAGAGAATAGATGGTTAGAGGTAATGCCAGACAGTACAGAAAGAAAAGTGATATAGCTGTAAATGGTTTCAATATGTCAAAAGAACTTGCTCGTTACCTTACTGTGTTCTAATTCCTTGTAAGTTGGATAGTAGGGCAGAGTTTGAAGGAGACAATTAGAACACAGTGAATGGGCATGTGTGTTCTAGGGGGTCTTCCAAACATGATGAATACTTTGGGTATGTTTCTAACCCTATTGTGCCAAGGAGGTGCTGGGCACCAGGGTACAGGGCTCTTGAGCTCACTAAGCCAGTGTTCTTATAATGTGAAATTTGCACGGAATGTGTATATGCTGGCTTTTTCTTTGAAGCAAAAGCTAGCTGGACTTTCATTGTACAGACAAATATTGTCTGAATGCAGTGAAGGCAGTAGATTGTGAGCTTTAAGCTCCCTCTGGTGGTTTTACAGTACAATTCAAACCTTAACTGTTGCACTTGTCTGCTCTGGACAGTTTTGAGAGTCAAAGTTTGTGATGTATTAATATGTTATTGTCATTTTAAAAATTAATACAGGAATATGATGTGCCATATGCCTTTCCAAAGTGTCAAAGGGCTTCTGTAACTGGACTTAAGAGAAGTAGAAGAGCTAATATAATATAAAGCAAGAGATCTACTTTCCAGTTATTATAAGCATAAAATAGTTATTTCCCATAAAACTTCTCTGTTGTTTTTTTTTAGTACTGCCATAGTTTGCAGCTGATATCCCTAAAAGTGCTCTTAAGGATAACGAAACAGTGAAAATAGGTAGAATCTCTGTATGGCAAACTTAAATATAATGTGTTAACGCAAAATTAGTTTTGGATCAGGTAGCCCTGATTTGGTCCTCTTGCTCTAAGGATGTGAATATAAAGGACTCTGTACTTGCAAAAAGTTATGCTTTGTCACACCCAAAGGATTCATTCTAACATGGCTATAATTAGTGAGGCTTCATGAGACTGCAGAGCTGTGAGTTGCAAGGTCAGTAGTGTTGAAAGGGAAATGTCACTCCATTCCTTTTCTCCCCATCATTGCTCTGGCTCTGGTCTGGCTTTTTGATACTTATTAGAGTGACAAATGTTCACTCCCCTTGCCCCTGGATTTCCCCTCTATCCTCTTTTCTTTTGTGGACTAGTTGATGGAAAGTATCATGCAGAAAGGTAACAAGACCATGCAGGTGGGACCAAAAAAGGTGTCGGACCTCTTCTTTTGGTAACTGGAAGTTACCAAAATAAGTCACTTGTCTCAAGAAACTTGATTCTTAATTCTTGTGAAATACTGTTGCGCAGAGCTGTAGGTTTCTTGAGACTTAAAACTATTCCCAGGCATTGCGCAGCAACAGAGGCTGTAGATTAAATGCATGTTAAATGATAACTGGTGCTGAAAAAAAGCACCCTGTCACCACCCAATATGTCCTATGCTGTGCTGATTTAGGCTTTTGTGTTGGGTTATGGTGAACCAGACTGGGGAACTGATCCAGATGAAAAAATCTGGGATGATTTTTGGTAATCACTCTCCTAGTCTGGTTCTCTGTGCATTTGCACAAATGCTTGCCCATGGGGGGGGGAGGGGAAGGAAAGTGGCAACTGCCTTTTTTTTCAGTTGGCTTGGTTTATTTGCCACAGCTCTGACTGAAGTGCATTAAGCTGTTGCTGTGTAGGTCATTCCTGCATGTCTGATAACCTGCTCCAAATATTTTTTTGGCATTCTGTACAGCTGGTTCTATTGCAGTGAATGTAGCTTGAGTCCATGCAGAGGAGGACAGTTCTTCACACTGCAGAAAACATGAACAGCTGTTCCCATTAGGAACAGCTCCTACTGCATGCAGGAGAGCTGAGGGTACATCACAGAAACGTCTGTTAAATCAGATTTCTTGTGATTTAGTTACTGGAAAATATTTCACTTATGTTAAAAGTGTTGGTCTTGATGCTAAGGTCTTGATGCTTTTATTCCCAAAGCATTGGATATAAATCATGACTGAAAGATAGGTGGCACACATGTTCTTCTCAGACTGCTAGGGACAGGGCTGGAGTATGGAGTTTGGAAGTTCAGCTGAAGTTCAATAACCTGCACTGTCACCTTGATCCTGCTCTGCAGTTTGGATGTGATCTTCCTACATGTGTGCATGCTTCTTTCTCAAAGGTTAGCATCAGTTTTGCTTACCCTGTTTGCGGTATTAATCCCCTGCAAGAGTATCTTGTGCCGTGTGCGTGTTCAGATAAATCCCAAATAGCAGAAGTCAGAGAATATTAGTGGCAGAAGTGGAGAGCAGTGTGGTGCTGTGAGCTGCTGATACTTTCTGCATGGCTGATTTTGCCTTGTAGGGCTGTGGGGGGTGTTGGGGTTGCTCAGTGAGGTGAGGCTGCAGTGCAGGTAGCTCCTCTGTGCTCCATAGGCACCTCACAGGGGTTCAGGTTATTGCATGGTTTCATGCTTTGCCTTTAGTTCATTTTCAGGTAGAAACAACCCTGGAGCTGGCTTTCAAGAGGAGAGCAGCCCAGGATGTAACGTGGTGGGTGTATATAGGGATGGCTGTAAGCTGGGAAACCACCACAGCCATTCCCAAATGGGCTTACTTGTCCCTTCAATCACACCCCGTCCTTAGGATGTCAAATTTAATATTAAACACTAGAGGGTAGTATGTTCCTGGTAATACTTTATTTTAGACCATATCTGTAGTAATTTTTAAATCCCCTGAATTTATTACACAGCTAAATATTTTAAAACAAATGCAGAACTAAAGAAAAAATGGTGCTTTGCTTCCAGGACTTGAGCATGCTTATCAGCTTTTAGTGATGTACAGTGGTACTTTTGGTCTGAGTAGAAAAAGGATTGGTTTGAATTTAGATCTGACTTCTAACTTTCTTTAGAAACATCATTATGAAACTAAGTTATTCACTCTCTGCCTGATATCTCAATATTCACACCTGTGTGCATGCAGTGTAAATACAGAGTGGTGTATAAGAAGAGAGAATGCCTGAGAGCAAGCAGTTTTGCCAAGAGATACTTGATTTTGGTGTTTAACAAGGCAAACATTTATAAGTTCATGACATTGCTCTTAGTATATTTTTGATCAGTGCTTCAATAGCTTTTTTTTTTTTCTTTCAGGCACCACCTTCCATGGTCAACAATGAACAACGCCAACATGCTGAGCACATATTCTTATCGTTTAGGAAATCAAAATCACCATTTGCTGTTTGCAAACATATTTTGGGTAAGTTTCAATAAATGAAGTTAGGAATGTACATTCTTTTATAACTGGAACTGTGCAGTTCTTTTGCAGCTGAGACTGTGACCATCAGTTTTGATTTTAATGAGGGGTACTTTCTGTTGGAGGGTGAAGCCCATTACTGTCCTTTTTTGTTTTATTTCTCTCAGTTTCAAAGCTGTAAGGTGTAACATCATGCAGCTAAGTTCCTGAACTGATTTAATAGATTTCCTCTGCAACATGATTATTATAATACTGTCTAATCTGTGCAGCTTGTGCAGCTGCCAGTAGTATGGTTGCTTGGCTTTGTGCTTGCTTCCCAATAAATCAGCCAACAATGCAATTTGCTGCACTTCTACCCGATTTTGCATGGGTGCTGAAATGAGTGTTTATTTCCTCTTGAACAACTTAGTTGCTGTTTACAGCCCAGCTGGAGGAAAAGAGGAAAAAGCTAGAAAAGCTTCTGTCCACCTGGTAAAAGCAAGACAGTATTGATTTGAAATTTTGTGTGGTTATACCTGTGGAGAAAGGAAAGAGGCAGATACCATCCTTCATCAGAAATTTCTTTGATTTTAATGGAAATGCTCTAAATGTGGTTGTGTAGCAAGTTATAAAAGATAAATGTTTTTACAGGTGCTATAGAGACTTATCAGAGTTTGGCAGCTAAATCCAAGAATTACAGGAGCAGTAAAGATAGAAGATTGCTGCTTGGCCCTGTGGTATTGACCAGATGTGAGTGCTGGGGACAGGTTAGGGGGAATTTCAGTGAAAACTGACTCTGAGACCTGACGGGGGAAACCTCAAAGTTTACACAGAAGAACACATGCCAAAACCACACAAATCAACTTTTCTTTTTAAAGAATTTGCCAGAATGAACAAAGAAATTTTGGAATTATGTTGAAAATATTATTTTTGTACTTAAAAAAGTACTACAGAATGAATTAACAGTTATTTCTAAATTTGCTGGATTGGAGACTTACAATTCATGAATATTATGATGTCAGTATTGCAGAGCTACTCCTATGTTATACTGTCATATATAGACTAGGATGTGTTTCCTTTCCTGCAGCCACTCTGCAACAAAAATTTTTCTCTACAAATGAGTTTCTTCTGGGTTTACTATATTGTAGTAGTATTTCATCTGGTTTGGAAGACTGCAATCACACTTTTTGCTTGATGGGTCAGCAAAATTGATGCTTCTTTTTTTCACATTGATTTTTAGAGAAAATTAAGTTGGCAAAACTGTCCTTAAGTAGCTTTGCAGAGTTTGGATCTAGGTGATACATTCAGCGTCAGTCAGAAATTAATAATGAAATTTAATGTAATCCTAAATGTGGCTGGCTGGGAGGAATTTGACTCTGATTTTAATACCTTTTGGATGTCTAGAAATGTTACATCCTTAAGCTGTTCATATGCTACCACCATTGAGAAGCCAGCATGTTTCTACCTGGAGCAGGTTTTCCATGGGAATGTAGGCTGTTATGATGCTGAGACCTGTAACGCAGAGACTTTTTCAAATCTTTGTGCTTCCACAGCAAGTATCTGTACAGTCTGGTCAGAAAGAACAGGTAGTTAAGATTTGGGAGCTGAGGAAGAAGAGGTGGGGTTTGTGATATCAGGAGCCAGGGAAGGGAAACAAGCTGTTCATGATGAAGAATGAAAGGGTTGAAGTGTACTGAAGGGATGTGTGCAGCAAGGATGGGCTGGAACCAGAGGACCAAGTAGATGGCTTTAAAAAGAAACAGGAAAAAAATGGTAAAGACAGGAACTGGAATGGAGATAGAGATAATAAGGATGTCATTTGTGGAAAGAAGAGGGTGTGAATAACACAGGGAGAGTAATGGAGAAGGTGAGCATATGGAAAATGGGAACAGCCACTACTATGTTGTTCTTTAGAAACCTGGAATTGAACCCAGGAAGCACAAGGCTCTGCATTCTGCTCTAAGCTTATAACTGTTCAGTGCACTGACAAAACTTGTCCTTCCTTTCTTTAGAGAGTTCCTGTGCTGCTCTGGGTGATTACAGGCTCAGGCTGGGGCTGCAGCTCTGTGCTGTCAGCAATGGCAGTTGTGTGGCTGCGGGACTTGGCGCAGAGGGGAAACTCTGTCCTTTTTTAATTACATTCCCTTTTTGTGTGTGTGTGTGTTTGAGCTTTGCACAGTTAGAAAAGCTGAAGACCCAAGGTAACAAGTGCCAGAATTAAAATTCCCATGCAGGAATAATTCAATTTTTTTTAATATGTGTTAGACATACACATTAATCTTTTACTTAAGCAGTTACTTAGTTTTCCAAATTAAGCTAAGTAGATTTAAATGTGGTTTATTTTGATTTAAGCATGTTTACCTGTGTGGGTTTAGATTTGGAGCCTGATTAAATTACTTTAAAATATTTTAGCATATTAGCTGCTATCTTTGATATAGAACTTGCATATAAAAGGAATTTATATAATAAATTTGTGTGTATGTAACTGGGGGAAGAAAGTTTGTTTTGTAGCAATTTAAAGCCCTTAATCTCATGACTGAGGTTTTTCAAACAAACACGGTTTTTCTAGTCCTGGCAGGTCAACCACTATAACTCAAACTCTGCTTCTTGTTTGTGAATTTTATTTCATCATTTCATATTTTATGCTTTTGTCACCCTGTGGCTACACCATTTCTGAAAGTTCTTTCTGCAGAGCTCTGAATGTTTTGAAACTGACTTCTGAAATATTACCTGCTATTTCCAAGTCAAAAATTTTAAAAGCAAAGGAATAACAATAAAAATGTCTTTGTAGCTTTCTAGCATCATGGAAATTTTATTACTATTCTGGGATTTCTCTTTAAATTGTAGTCACCCAAACTCTTTAGGTGTGGTCACCAAACTGTTTCTCTACTTTTTAGTCACCCAAACTGTTACTTTTCTCTGTAATATACTTTTATACTTTCCTTAGTGCATCTATATACATAGTAGTCCCATATTCAGATAATAATGGCAAATGATTCCTACACTGTGGTCAGAATTTACATTTTTGATTAACTGAAAATAAATCTGGAAACTTGAAAATTATGTAGAACACTTTAAATACACCACAGTGTAAAATTTTTGCGTGGATAATTAAGCATAAATGTTATCTTTAGGTGTAAGTGGATTTGCTTCTTTTTTATTACCCATGAAATGCATATACTTTTATGCACTATTGGTTTCAAAGGCAATCACAGAAATATCCAACTTTGACATGCCTGTAAAATTAATAACTTTTATTAATGAATGTGTTGAAACTAAATCTGTCATCTTGTTTATTTTATCCCTCTGTTGTGTTAGCATTTTTATTCCTGTTATTTGAACCAGCCTCCTAGTGCAGACAAGTTTGCTCCTAGGTCATTGACTTGAATAATACTGGACAATTTGGTAATTGGGTTATTGGTTACTTCTCCCCCTTTTGAGTTGTAATTTCCTTCTCTGTTTTCATAGCAACAGTATTCTGTGTAATAATAAATGATAGTAAATTGCTTTTTTTTGTTGGAAACACATTCAAGTTGAACACATGTCTTCTAATACTCAAGCTGCCTTTGGTTTTTTCCCCACAGAAACTAGTAAAGTGGACTATGTCCTTTTTCAAGCTGCTACAGCGATAATGGAAGCAGTTGTAAGAGAGTGGATTCTCTTGGAAAAAGCTAGCATTGAGTCACTGCGAACATTCCTTCTAACCTATGTCTTACAAAGGCCTAAGTAAGTACAGAAAACACACCCCTGAACATGTAGGATTCTGCATAAAGTCTGGATTATCATTTTCCCTGGGTAGCGGTGCAAGATCATTTTAAGAATAATTTGTCTTCTAGTCTTAGTTAACTTCTGTCAGCTTTCCCTTACGAATTCACACAAAACATTTGAAAAAGAAATGTGTTTAAAATTCTATTGAGCATTGATGTCCAGAATTACCTGCAAATACCTTTGTGCAATGTTGTTTACAGCCTTCAAAAGTACGTTCGGGAGCAGATTTTATTAGCAGTAGCGGTGATAGTGAAACGGGGATCATTAGACAAATCAATCGACTGCAAAAGCATTTTTCATGAAGTCAGCCAGCTGATCAGCAGCGGTAACCCCACTGTGGTAAGTGCGTCGTGCTTTTCTTCGAAGGTTAAGCAATCTGTATCAGCAGCTTATGTTATGTACTTAGTGGCTGTAAAATATTTTATACTTTGCTTATCTAATTAGTCATTAAGTTAGTAACTCTTCACTCATTTAGCAAATTGGAGATTTTTTTAATGTTTTGGGGCTAAGGGTAGTATGTGTAGTTCTTTGGTATGCACGGAGACTGTATTTTTAAGGAATGTTTTTCTGAATGGCTGCTCTAAGTGCCATAGTTGTGGGTTGGTGGTTTGTTTTGGGGGGGTTTTTTGTGTGTGTTTTGGGGTTTTTTTAAATTATTATTTGTCTGTTTTCTTTTTTTCTCTGGTTTTCTTTAATGTAATAGTAAGATCTAAAACAGATTTTCCATTTCATTGCACACTCTGTTCCCCTTCCATCTGTGCAATGCTGCACTCTGCTGCAGCTCAGCTGTCAAAATAGGCTGTGAGCAGGAGATAGGCCTCTGCTGTTCTTTGGGAGACAAGTAGGTGGAGAGAAAGGGGTGTGAGGAAGTAAAACATGGAATGGAAATACAAAACTTGATTTAATGTCATACTACTAGGGGTAAGTGTTACCTCCGATACTGAGCTCAAAGTGGAAACAAGGTGTCCAATATCTATCTATGCATTTAGTGATATTCCGTTTGCTATGCCAGGGGATAAGTTTAGAATAGGTCATAATAGAGGCATGTAACTAGAGCTTAAAGAGAGGTGATTTTTTCTCCTACCAAATGAAAATCAAAGAGTATATGGATTCCATGCTGAAACTTTAACTGAAGCTTTTCTCAAAAAAAAGCTTTGAGAGAACTGGCTCATGACACTGCTGAGTGTTTAGAGCAGCAGTTGTACTAGATAGATGGGAGTGGCAAAAGTTTAACGCTGAAAATTCAATCAAAATGTACTAGAAGTAATCCAGCTCAAGTCATGGTCCTAAAAATAGCATGTCACCTCTGAGCAACAAGTAATATTGCTCCAGGGTATGGAAATTTCATTTAGTCTTGTAAAACCTAATTTCGCAGTTATTTACCTTAAGGAAACCGTTTTAGCCTTTTGATTCTGCCTAATTTGGATAAAAATGGGTATTTGTTAAGAAGAACTGAGTTAATGCTTTTTTCCAGGAAACATAGTCTGGTTATTAAAACAGAGTTACCGCTGAGGTTTTCAAATTTTATGCATGACACTATGTATGCTCGTGTAGTTTGTAGGATGTTTGCATAAAGATACAAAAGTGGTGTAAATAGAAACTTTTAACTAAGTAATGCATAGTTCAGCTTGTGCAGTTGTATTCTGTGCATGCACTGTCCACAGACACACTGCACTGACCACAGCATGCAGCAGGCTAAAACTGCCTGCTCCAGGCATAGCATCCTGGGCATGCTGCAGGGCAGAGCACGTTGCAGAGAAGTTCTGGCTGGGGGAAGGGGTGCTCTTCTCCAAGTTCAGCTTGCTTCCAAATTGAGCTCAGTTTTTCACTCTCCTTTATTTCATTTTCCCTATATTTCCCCCTCTTCACAAGTGTAAATTTCTCCATAGTTTTTCTCAAGTTTTAAGAATGGTATTGAAAACGTCTAGGATATATAGGGATGCTTTCTATTCTGGTGTTCTAATAAGACTTACTAGCAAAAAAAAGATGTGATGCTGCTGAAACATCTTTTCTGTGTGGCATGGTATATGATTGTTAGTCTTTGGCAAACTGGTTGTAAGCACATGCTCCCATGTATGTATGACACTTTATATTGTAAACCAGTTCTCATTCACGAAAATGTTCTTGTAATCTTCTGAGACTTAGCTGCAGGAAAAACTCTGGTACTGGCACCCAGGACTGGCATGTGCAATAATAAGCAGTAATAAAATGGTGTTTTGGCATGGTACCTGCCAAAAATGCTTTCTGGAGGGAGTTAGGGCATGCCTTTTATATAAATATGTAACAACTTTGAAAAGTTGCGTGAAATAATTCATACAATGAATTATTTATTATTTTAGTTCTCTTTTCAAATATAGCTGGTTGGTTTTATTTCTTCACTACTGTCCCTGTAGCATTCAGCCATGCCTGTGGGACCCCAGTGGTGCACTTGCCTTGCTGCAACTTGGGGAGTCTCAGCTAAGGGTGCTCCAGGGTATTTTGTGAAGCCCACATCCTGAAGGGAGTGGTGCTTTCAAGATCCAAGATTTGCTCTCAGGACAGTGCCATGCACTGTCACAGGTGTTTCTGGAGATTCATTTAAATTAGTTAGTTGTAAATACAGGCCTCCATTCAAATCAGGGGAGAGGCTAGGATGTAGGTATTGAAAGAGATCAGCAGGTGTTTTCCAGTCCTCTGTGCTTCCCTGTGGGTGGAATCATTCCACTTTTTTGACCATCTTTCCCATGGTGTGATACACACTCTTGCCTCCTTGTAAGCTCCAGTTGCAGAAGTCTATCATACCTTCGTGACTTCTAATTCTTTTTCCAGTCTCTTTGTCCTTTCTGTATCTTCCTCAGCTTTCTGTTCTGACCTTCTGCCCACCCATTTGTGTTGTCCTGCCTGAGGTTCTTTATACATGAAGTCAGCAGCAGATCACTTCATATTTAAAAATGTTTAAAGCTCTCAAACAAGAGCTATCTGCAGCTCTTAGCTGCTGATAATTGGTTAGAGCATGGTACTAATAACACCAAGGTTGTGGGTTGGATCCCCATATGGGCCATTCGCTTAAGAGTTGGACATGATCCTTGTGGGTCTCTTCCAACTCAGAGTATTCTGAGGGATTGGCTTTCTACAGCAGTTTGTAATTGAGAGAAAGTCCATTTTAAATAAGCAAAGCGTTCTCTTGTCTGCTTCTTGCTTACTTTTCTCTCCCTGTTGGCTGTGAAGCTTCTTGATAGATCTTTACCTTACAAGAATCACGTAGGTGCTTAACCTTTTCCATTCCCTGGAACCCTCCACCCAGTTTCTGTCAGATGTCTGTACTAACTTTGTGATCATCAGACAGTCCTGCTCTACGAAATCTTTGGGACTTTTGAGTAATATCTTGTCCGGATCAAGTCTTGAAAGTTGGGGTAATAAGGAGGGCAGTGAATGTAGTTGGTAGTGTCTGTTGTGTGTGCCCTTTTGCAGGATTTCATGTGCTTAGTGCCTCAATTTTTCGAGTACTAGTTAAAAAGATCTTCAGAGGCGTCTAGGACTTGAAGGTATGTAGTGGGAAATTGACATGTGAGCAACACTGATGGATGAACTGTTGAGAATGAAAAAATAAGGAGGTTGGAAGGAAGATGAGAGGAATTGCAACGAGAGTAATAAAATGGCTTTAGTATTGAGTAATCTTTTAATAGTGGAACACAGTGTACGTGTTAAGGAAATAACGGGACACTAAGGAGAGTTAATACTTCAGGGATGGGAAGGATGCGTGGTTAGAGCCAGGTTTAGAACTGGCGTATTGGCTTCTGCTACTGGTTCTCTGCCATTTGGTGTTTTATGAAACGCAGAAGAAACCTTGTCTGAGAAGGAAAAGCGAACTTTTAGTCGGGCTGCCTATTTATTTATAACTGAGTTTAGGTAGTAATCCTCTAGGAGGATGAAGATTAGCTCTTGGTTTTGCTTTTCCTGGCTCCTCCTGTATTATCGATACAAGCCATCCCTCTACTTGTGAAGGAGAATCTGTAATCTTCCTCTGAGCAATTTCAGGATCTCTTTTCAAAATCTTCATCTCTCTGGGGGACAGAGCTTCTGGCAGCAGACACAGTATCATGAGCCAATCTTAAAATTCTAAATACATGTTTTCTATCACCAGTTTCAAGATTTTGGAGAATTGTGTGGGCCAAGTTTTTCTCAACTATAAATGCCTTCAATTTCTTGGCGTTTTCTTGTGTTAAAATATTCTGCTTTTGCACAGCTGAAGGATTTCATTTGTCCTTCATCCCTGCCAGAAGGACAGGAATCCTGGCAGCTAAGTGACTGACTCCCAGGAGGAGGATCTGATCTCCATGTGAACACAATCAGATAGATTTTGTTTAAAGCCAGACCAAGATAGGGATCACACATTGATTTCTTCTAGTATATGTGTAGGCAGATGCAGAGGGGTCCAGCTGCTATAGACTTGACATGGGACTGGGAAGCAATAGAAGCTGTTTTTTAAAACCTGCAGTGCATATAGTAGAATGTATTTTTAATATAAAGCTCCATATCTGAAGCCTACATTTTTTTTTTCAAGACTCACTGGAAAAGCTCTGGAATCCTAGCAGTTCCTTCTTTTGGAAAATTTGTAAATCTGTTTTTCTGGTTCCCAATGTTCCTAGTTGAGCTAGAGGGAAGATCCAGCTGCTTCAGATTACCTAAAGCTTCTGAGGGATGTGCTGTGAATGGATTTCATGTGAGCAGTGGGAAATATTAATAAGCAAAACTCTAGGCATTCATCTTCATTGAGGTTAATCTATTCATTATAATGGCTGCCTGGATAACTAGTTATATTTATTTAACATTTACAGTTTTTGTTTCTGTTCTTTAAAGGGAATTTTACTTCTGGAAACCTGTCTAGCTGTTACTGTTTCATGTGGTAGGGAAGGAGTTGGAGAGGCTCTCCTGACTTTCACATTTTGACTAAAACATATGCATTATCTGCCCCAAGTTGTGTCTTCTGGTCTCATAAAGTTGTTACCTTGTTCTGTGTACCTCATTGCCCTTGAGACATGTTGAGTATAAAAAACAGAGGGTGAACCAGGATATTTAAGCTGATAAGTTCTCTATAAAGGCCTAAGTTAGTGTTGAAGATTGGTTTGGGAATTTTAGGAATCCAGAAACTACTCCATATGTGAGATTAAAACTCAGTGATAGAAATGGTAAGAGAACTTTAAAATGTAAGTGGTTTTTTAGTAGTTGAATTAATCAGGATTTTTTTGCAGTTTTCAGATTTTTCTGTTGAAAGGGAGCTGGCTTTGCCAGAGATGCAGTAAAGCAAATCTCCAGCTTAGTTGTTTAATAACTATTAGAAGTTGATAACTCCCCAGTTACACTTACACTAGAGCCATAGTTTCAAAGAAAGGGCTGGGAAGTGAGGAGATGTGTTCCAAATGGTGAGATGTGCATCCCCTGTTTTATGTATGGCATGCCAAACCCTTTCTTTCCTCAGTCTTGTCTTCTCATGAGATTTGCATCTGTGGAGTCCCTCACCTGTGACCTCACAGACTCACTGGGAAAGAAGAAATTATGCCTTTCCATGTGTTACACCATGTTTTTGTTGTTTTTTTTTTTTTTTTTTTTTTTTATTACAGTGGTGTCACACAAATAAACAGGCTTGAGGGGAAAAGCCTCTTTAAGACATTTGTTGACCTTAGCTGCTTGGTGTTTAGTCTTTCTTCCTCTCAAAGGTACCGCCCTTCAGAATAAATGTGTTCAGTCATATCCTGGATCTTTGTGTTAGTCTGCTTAGAAACAGCCCTTTCTCTCTCACAACCTCTCACTTTTTCCTTTGGGCAGATCTGCTGTGGAGCACAGCCGTGTAATGCAGCTCATTTGACATAGCTGGCAGGATGGCAGGCAAGAAAGACCAGGAATGAGTACTGGGAAAAGTGTGGGGAGGGAGGACACCTACCCACCAAAGAGCACTTGTTGGGATGGTGTATATTTAAAGCTGCGTGATGCTGATGGTGAGCTGTATGGCTAGTCTAACTATTCATTATTTTGAGTTATTTGAAAGTCCTGTATTTGTTCATGCAGCTGTGGTAGGAGTGAAGATCCAACTGGTGGCATTCAGACAGAACCTGGAGAAGGATATGTTACCTTTATAAAATGGTTTTCAGGCTTTCAACCTCTTTTATGTCATTACTTCTTTTTCCTCCTGATTTCTTCTTCACAGCTTTGCCTGTCTCCAGAGAAATAAAGAAAAGCATGTATTATACCCTGTGCTCCAGCAAACTCTGCCTGGACCTCTCCCATTATTAAGAGAGGCTGCTACTTCCCTTCTCTCTTTGTCCAAAGCCTGCATGCTTCACATGCCACAAGATCATCTTCCTCTGGCCCATGGTGACTCACAAGGGAAGTGATTTTCTCTTTCACAGCTCACCCCTAAGGGTTTTCCTTGGTTTGGCTGGTTCCCCCGAAGGAAGGGAAGCAAGGTGTCACCTGTTGTGCTGCTGTAGCTCTGATGTGTTAACCTGGTACTGCTCATGTCTTTGCACAGTGGCAGAAAGGGAATGAGAGGAAAGGAGTGTGCTGCCCAGCCAGTCCCTTACTGCTGACAGCACAGAACTGCAGCTGTGGGTCCTATTCCTATCATTCTATCCCTGCTCTATAGCTTTTTTCCACCAGTTGGCTCATTTTGGAAGGAACAGACAAAAATCAGTGGGTCCTTCCTGGTGCTTGCTTACATTTTTTCAGAATATGTTCTGGTTTTCTTTGGTTGGGAATCACTACTTCAGCCACTGGGTCCTCCACCCACCTTGCAATACTCTGAAGTTGAAAAGTTGGAGTGGCCCCAGTTATTCTGTGTACATAAAGATGTTTCTTTTGACCCTCTGGTCATCCTGTTAACCTTTCAATCTGGAGTTGCAGCTTATGTTCTGGAGATTTAGATACTCTGAAAATGTTAGCAAAAACAGCTGTGCTTATTCAAGGAAATTAGAGAAGAAGTCTATTATTGCCTTTATAAAGAAAGCCTTGCTTTAAACAACTTATTTAGTAGAACTGCTTTTGATACATTCTCATTACAGAATTCTATCACCTAGGAGCAACACAGCAAATTCTGTTTCTGATACATTTACTCTTTGATTTTTTTCTGCTCTTGTGCAAGTTAAATTTAGATAGTTTAGGGATACTATTAAATCTTCACGTGGCTTCCCTTTGGTTCCAGTAACAGAGTTTACATTATACATGTGGAAGCAAAAAGTCCTCTAAATAAATATTCAGGCTGGCAGTGATCTAATGTAATAGGGTAGATGTTATGATTTTTACTCTATTCAGGCAAGACCTTCATTCTTTTAAATATGCTTACTGCTTTTTCTGTAGGTATAAATGATACTTGCAGAAGGCACTGCATGATAGTTTAGGTTTTGTAGTAAAATGAATTCTTTAATCAAACCTCTGACAATCTGACTGTATCTCTGCTCTGAATTCAAAACAAGGAAACAATTTTGGTATTGGAGTTCATTCTGCTTTGTCTGTTTGCTTTATTGCTGCAGAGCTGGTGTACCACATGTCCATTTTTTCCTAGGCTGTATTTGAACTCTTCTTCCTTTCAGATGCTTTGTAACCTAACTACCCTCAAATGAAGCACTTCATTTATTCCATGGACAGCCCAGGCACAAGTGTGAAATCCCTTCAAACATTACGGCTTTATCTTCTTTTATAGGGGACATTCCATTTGGAGGAATAAGTTGTATTTACCTTTTGTGTCTGAGTTTTATGAATGATACATTAATGTTGTTTACTGTTAAAATGACACACGGTCTTTCTGTAGTGTCTGTGTTTTTTAAAGTCATTTAAAAAGAAAACCACTAAAACGATGTTACTGCTGGGTGTCTGATTGCCAAGTTAATCTCTTATCACAAGTCCCATTGATCTTCTGTTTGAGCAGCTGAGAGTCTATTTTATGTATAGCGATCTTTCATAAAGTTTATTCCTGGTAATAAAGCTAACTGGGGTGAGTGCCAAGCTATTCTCAGAGGCAATCCTCTGTCTCAACAAGAGAAGGATTTTATTTTGTTAGATGGGCTTATTGTTTGGGTATGTACTTGTGACAGAACTAGTGAAATTGCTACGGAGTGAGTCAAACTAGGTTCAGAGGTGTACTCTTACTGGTATGAAGTTAATGGCATTGCTGCACAATAGACATTCAGATCTGGCTTTTAATATGATGCCCAGGGTCACGTGCATTTTCTGCTTATTACAGTGTGGTATTACTAACTTGCATTGTTAATCTCTCCTGCAGTGTTGCAAAAACCTTAAAAACCTTTCAAGAAGAGCCAAAAAATCCCCACCAGGAAACAATTGAACAAACCAACCAACCAAAACCACACCAAAAACAACAACAAAAAACCAACCAAACTAGCCAAAAAAAAAAAAAAAAAACAAACAACAAAAAAAAAAACCCCAAACCCCAAAGCAAAGCACAAAAACCCCCAGAACCCTCCACCCTAGAATTTTGTATGTATTAGGTGCATTCAATTTTCTTATATGTAAGAGGAAGAAATTTTGGTTCACATAGCACACTGGTATTGGTTTCTCTGAAATTGTTGGTTTTCAGATTTTTGAAATCTTTCCTCTGATAATGTTTATGTTGAGGTACTTAGTGTCTTCACACCAAACGTATCTGTATATTAAAAAAATGTAATTCAAAATATTACTAGTTATCTTTCAGTAAAATTACTTTATGAAAATCAAGTTCTATTTTTAGTAAAATTTACTTAAGCTTGATTCCAGAGTTTCTGAAATATTATTGTGTATTCAGGAAAGTTTAATAGATGGCAGGGCAATTATTCTTCTAAGCTAATAATTAGTTAATACTTACAAAAATGGCCATCTTACTGCTATGCACAGCAGTCTGTATAAATTCCTATAGCCTTATGGCCGTTCTGGGAAGCAGTGGTGGATTGGCAAAGCTCTGTGCAAATACTTGACATTGCAAGGACAGGTTACAGTCTTGATCTGTTCCTCTGCTCTTGTCTGAAAGCTAAACTCATGGGGGCTGGCACCTGCCTTCTAGGAAACCAGTCTTGAGCCATCTCACCTCAGCCTGTTGTGGCAGTAAATTTTAAATTCCTGGCCAGTATCTCCTCTTTGGTCTTCTCCTGGCCTGGTGACCTGGATATAGGGGAGTGCTTACAATTCCTTATGGATGCAAGGTGTAAGCATAGGTGCAGATGGCCGAAGAAGCGTATGGATGTGCGAATATTGCACATGAGGCCCTTGGGGTGGTGAGGGAATGGGGCAGGATTTGCACCCCATGTATTGAAATACCAAGTTAAGGAAGTTGATGGGATGCTGGGAATTCAGTAGGAGGGAGTGGAGTAGAGCAGAGGGATGCAGTGTGCCCTGGTATTTGCTGGATGGAATAAGGTGTGTAAATCTAGTAACATCATTTTTCTTCTGTCATGCTTGAAACGGTTACTGATGTCCCAGAACTATCTGAACTAGCTCTCATTGAAATCAGGGGGATATGTCACTGCTCAAGCTGCTTTAGTGGGTTCTTAGCACATTCAGTCAGCCTACCTGTACCCATTGCTCTTTCCACTTTCAAAGAGATGTCTTTACCATCAGTCATAAAATTTAACCTTCCTTTAAAATTTCTCCTGAAATCAGGAGAAAAGCACACAAAATCTGTAGCTCACTTTTACCATGCCAGTAAGACATTACTCTGCAAAGAGAAATATGAACAAACTGGAGGAAAAGGAAGGCAGTATTACAGCTAATATCAAGTATTTGTAATTACAGTGGCAACAAACTTTTTTTCCTGTTACTCCTGCCCATTTGTACTTGGTGATTGATTTTCCAGTAATTGGCAACCAACTGCAAATGCTGGGTAGTCTGCTTTGCTTCCCTGCTTGTCCTGTGGTGGTCTGGGTGGTTGGTGGCTTGGTGTCAAGATCTTAGCATGCTAAAGCAGAAGCAGTTTAGTTTTAGCCTGGTTGTTGTACTATTGGAGCCACTGATGCCACTTGGTAATCAGGGTATGTTACAGAGCATCCAAGTGTACAGATTTGTAATTGCAGCTCGTGATGTCCTAGCACTGTGGCTGCTTCAAGATGAAAAATGCGAGTGAGTCAGTAATTCAAGCATCAAATAAAAACTTGTATTTTTAAACTATTTGGAGAGTCATGTGAGAACTTTATACGTATTCTGATCTGAAACATTATTCTAAAGTCCGATTTTCAGATTTGAGGGGTTTTTCTTAGGTTTTTTGGGGGTTTTTTGTTCATTTGGTTTTTTTTTTTACCCAGGTTAATTCTTTTCATATGGAACTTTCAGTGTTGTATTTAATACTCAGTACTAGTCTATACTGTTTGGGGTTTTTTAATATTAGATCAAATCTATATTTTCTCTAACTGAAAAAAATACTTATTATGTGAATACCTTGCACAGAGATTTGGTAATAAAATACTGAAATGTTGGAGCTAATTAGAAATACTTCTAGTATAGAAGTGACAAAGTTGCACTTTTACTGGAGTAGTTTAAATTGTGATGCTGGTTTTCACTGTCTAAATGCTTCTTTAGTCATATGTGTTGTTTGACAGAGCTGACTGTAAATGAGAAATAGTCCACTTGAAATAAATAATTTCTTTAAAATGGGAAAGCTTTTACTTAGCAACTGATCGGCAATATGCTCGGCAGCTGTACTTATGCAGCTTTATTGCATAGTGGAAGAGAAAACCTGTGTTCACAAAGCCACTATGTTCGATCTGTCTGGAACATTTTAGCAAGTAAGAATGTTAATTTAGTGTTTAGTGACTAAGATAACTAGTTGTCTGGGGGGGTCAAGGTACTGACTTCAGAGGCATTTCTGAACAAAGATGTTGCAGTTGGTGGGTGGATGGCACTGGTCTCAGCTGTTGTATGAGCTTGCATAAATAGTATCATCTCCACTTTAATCTTTCGGGTGTTCAGAGGTAGTGTGCATATTTCTGTTTAACCCCTGGACACTTGCTGGCATGCATGACCCTTTAACAATTCCTATCCCTCTGTCCATCCCTGGCACCTTGGCTCCAAACAGTCTGGGAGGATAGCCAGTAATTTTGGAGCTTTTTGTAAAGAACATCTCTTTAACAAAAAGTCTTTTCATTTCAGCAGTATACACTTTCTATTGTGCTTGTCACAGTAGTATACAGCACATGTCTGAAGTACTACTTGCATCTCCACTGTGCAATACTTGGTCCCCTTTGTGTGCAAGGATCAGTTAAAAGATATTTAAACTGGTGTTGGTGGTTTCTGGACTTTGGCATCAGGAAAAAAAAGCTCTTTTTTATATTTCAAAAACAGCAATAAATGCTGGAGCCATGTGTTTCATATAGAAAGTTGGCTTTTTAGTAGTGTTTTAGATAAGCATTTAATTTACCTTATCTTAAATTTTGAGAATGCAAAAGATACTTAAACCTTTAGTCTTCATGAATCTGTCTCTCTAAAATTAACATGCCTTTTTCTCACCAATTTTTATATCACTTCAGAGACATAATTTTAATAGGGCAGTTTTAAGGGTTATTTTTGAAGCTTGTGGATGTGGTGCTTTGGAGGGAGGTATCCAAGACCTTTCAAGTATCGGAGCTTTCTGTGAATTCTTCTCCTATTGGTTTTGGGAGGGGGGTTGGTGGTTTTGTTTGTTTGTTGTTTGGTTTGGTTTGGTTTTTTTGATGGGGAGAGAGGGAAAAGATGTAGTAGATAGTGTTATTGCAGGTGTTGTTTTTGACCAACTTGTATCACTTTTGGTGCTGTAAAGTTCATCGTGATCAAATACCAACATGGTAAGTGTAGCAAATGCAAAGAAGGGGGAAAACAAACTTCAGAGTGACCTGAACTATTAGATCAATAGAAATAAGTGGACAGGGAATCTTCCCTGAAACTAATACCTGTAAAGCCCTATGCACAGAGAGACAAAGCAGATGGCAAGGCTAGGAAATGGTTTGCAATAAGTTGGTTTTATTTGTAATGATAATCACAGATGCCAAATTTTATATTGCTCAAATTTCTTTTCTAAGGATGCAGCCCTGATGATTCCAGAAATGGTTCATCCAAGGATGTATTTTCCTGAAAGCTTGACTTGTTCTAGTTTGTGTTAGAAGGAACTGAAGTAGTAGTTGTATTAAAATGCTAATAAAGAAATAAAGAACATTGTAGGTGCTATTGCATTATTGAACATCTTTTATTTATATTATTCCCCCTTATTTTTTTATAGCAAACTTTGGCCTGTTCCATTCTAACGGCGTTGTTGAGCGAGTTCTCAAGTTCAAGTAAAACCAGCAACATTGGACTAAGCATGGAGTTCCATGGCAACTGTAAACGTATATTTCAGGTAAACCAGTTCTGTACTGATATATGCTACCTCTCTTTCTAAAATTTAAACCTTGAGAAGCAAAAATACTTCGTTGTGCCAGGTGCAGTCAGGTACACTGTGTGCCTAAAAGCATTTAGTAGGGCAAATACTGCAAATAAATGCAGATGCTGGCTACTCCAGGAAAATTGGTAATGTATTTTTTAAAAACTTGCATCAAAAAGGTGCGATCCCTTTGTGCCCATTTTATGAATGTGGAACTACAGATCTTTATGCCATTGGACTCTTTAATTCCTTGGCTACCAATTGCAAACAAAACGAATACTCTGTGGAACAATGATAGTCTTAAATATAGCTTTGGTTTAAAGCCAAGGAGAGCTATGTATGTATTTAAAAATATTATTGCAGATGGTGTAGTCTGGTTGTCTCAGATGTATTGTTTGGCCAGTCAGAAATGTTTATGTGAAGGCATTGCTTTAAACTGACTGTTGTGGAACAACTTACCAACTTTTTTTCATGCCAAAGGCCAACTCTTTTCTCCACCACTTATTAAAAACGTATTGGTTTTTTATCTTTTAACAACTACGATTTATGTGAGGATTTTTTTCATACTCTTTGCAAATGTAATCAATTAATTTTGACTAAAGGGGGGGTTCTCACTGGCAATTTCAGAGTATTTCCAGTATTTTAATGAAAATAGGGTGAAACTGGAAATTTTCTTCTCTTTGGAAAAGTATTTCTTGTTGATCAGCATTTCATTAATGACTGAGATAATGCATTGTGTTCATCCTGACTGTAGGAGGACGATCTGCGGCAGATCTTCATGCTCACAGTAGAGGTACTTCAGGAATTCAGCAGACGTGAAAACCTCAATGCTCAGATGTCTTCAGTGTTTCAGCGTTATCTTGCACTAGCCAATCAGGTCTTAAGCTGGAACTTCCTTCCTCCAAATTATATCCTTTTCATGTCAGGCCCTTTGTTTCCCTTGACTTGAGTCACCTCTTGGGTGAGGAGTAAAGTCTTTGCAAGGAGAGTAAAAGATAAAACTTACAAGCTTTGTGTTTAGTCCTTGATTTATGTTTTCTTCCATTAGTGCTTTTTGTCTCCACCGTGCTTGCTAAGAGATGCTTACATACAGAAGCTGCTGTTGGTCTTTAAAAGTATTTTACATAAAAGAGAAAGCATACAGAGCACCCACCTTTTACAGGTTTATGTCTGGTTGATGCAGGGAACAGAAAATGTGCAATATGCTACTTCAGTGTAGAACCATATGGTGAAGAGTCTGAGCCCTGTTCAATTTTTATGCAGAGATCTGATCTGTCCTAGTTTTCTCCCTCAGAGGAGAGGTAGAGACAGGCAAATGCCCCATCATGTAGGAATATGCATGCAGATGAACCAACTCCCCATAAAAGAATATGGTATATACTGGAACGCAGAATCTCTTCAGCCTGAAAAGAAGTGTTTGATAGCTGAGAAAAGAAATGTCAACTTCATTTTACACAGATGCCGTTGCTTCCATTTTGATATTTTTGTGATATCTGATCATTAGTCCAGAGAAAGTGAAGTTGGAAAGTAGAGGAGGAAATGGGAATCAGAAAGATAAAGGCTCTTGGTGAAGGAGAGAAGAAAAAAATATATTAAAATGTACAGTCCAAAGAAGAGGCTAGAAAAATATTGTAGAAATACTCAATCACACTCTGTATTTAATAGAGGTTTTAGACAGCATGTGTAGTAAATCATTATAGTACCTGTTCTAATAGCCAGACTGCCTTTAAGAAACTCAGCAAACTTTCCAAGACCCAAATTTTAAAGCTGGTTTATAAAGTTTTTTCTTAAAACTTCTGAAATTGCTACCAAGTTATACATGCTGCAGGAATCTTGATGTTGCTCTTAAATTCACTGTGAAGGATTTTATTTGCTTTCCTGGTGTGACGGTCAGAAGTTGATACCTGTGTGCTTTTGTTTTCTTTTGGTCTGTTCATTATGCAGCAGGCAGCAAAAATAAATTTATTTGAAACTGGATATTCCTTGATTCACATCTGTAAAGCAGAATGCCAGTTAAATTGGCTTTAAGAAAGGTTCCATGGATTAAAAGTAAATATCCCACTTCCATTCATCCCTGAAGTGATTTGGCAGGGGTTCAGAGAGGAACTTTGCGCTTGTGCCTATAAAATGGAGACTCTAGTCAAATTATTGCACCTTATAAAAGTCTTTGGAAGTGGATTTGGGATTTCAAATAGGAAGGAAATGCTCTTGTATTGTGCAGTGGTGGTTCCCTCTGAATTTTAGTCTGTCTCTGCACAAACTTCCGATGTAGTCCTAAATACAGAATCACAGAATGTTGAGGGGTTGGAAAGGACCTTAAAGATCGTCCATTTCCAACCCCTCTGCCATGGACAGGGACACCTTCCCCTAGACCAGGCTGCTCAGAGCCCCATCCAACCCAGCTTTGAACGCTTCCAGAGTTAGGGCATCCACAGCTTCTAGGTCAACGTGTTCCAGTGCCTCACGATCCTCACAGGAAGTAATTTCTTCCTACTTTTTTACCTTAATTTCCTCTCTGTCTGTGCCCATTACTCCTTGTCCTATCACTGCAGTTCCTGAGAAGGAATCCCTCTCCAGCTTCCCTGTAGGCCCCATTCAGACGCTGGAAGGTTGCTATTAGGTCTCCGCACAATCTTCTCCTCTGCGGGCTCAGCAGCCCCAACCTTCTCAGCCTGTCTTTGTAGGGCAGGTGCTCCACTCTTCAGTCAACTACGTGGCCTCCTCTGGACTTACTCCATCAATTCCATGTCCTTCTTGTGTTGGGGACACCAGAACTGTAGTCAGTACTCCAAGTGGGGTCTCACAGGAGCGGAGTAGAGGGAGAAATCTCCTTCTCCAACGTTTTGATGCAGCCCAGGATGCAGTTGTCTTTCTAGGCTGTGAGTGCACATTGTTGGCTCGTGTTGAGATTTTCATCAACCATCACCCCCACCTCCTTCTCTGCAACACTGCTCTTAATCACTTCTAACCTGTTGGTGTGTCTAGGATCTTGGTACAGTTCAAAAGTGAGGGCTGTAGTTCTTCATGAGCTCTTTGTCCTTGGTTAAGGCTTGCACTGGTGGAGCCAGATAGAGAGACAGAGAGACATGTGCAACATATCGAGCCTTGGAATTCGAGCTTTCCTTTGTATATCTATATAATAGGAAGTGATTTAGGTGCTAGTAAATAAATGTTACTAGAAATGCCAAAGCAAGCCATACTACTGCTTAAGGTTAATCATATTTTCTGCTATTTGGCCTACTTTAGATACTACAGCTGTTAAACAAGTTCTGGCCATTTCTGGAGATTAGATGGACCTAAGTGCTCTTAATGGATCCATTTCAAATATTTTTGTTATTTCTGATCCACCTGATACCATCTTTTTGTTTTCTACCATTGGATGTTTCATTTTGCTGTAAGAATTACATTATTTATGTATCAACCTGTTTTCACAGAAGTTGGAACATCTTCAGTCACCCTTGAGAAAAGTTGGTCTTAGCTGCCAAAGATTCAGTAACTCTTGGGGTTTACAGTGCCGTGTTGATTGTATTGTGATATATATCTCTTTTCCTTAAGATGACCTCTTTAACTGTTGATTGTTAGCTCATGGGCAGTCAAACTTAGCTTGGCTGTAGTTTCTAAATAGATAGCATATTACATAAGAGTGTAAGAATTGCTGTGTTGATTGATTGGTTAGAGTCCTTTTGGTGTCCTCTTTCCAAATCTTGACAGCAATGGGCATAAATTTAATACTTGAAGCATGGAGTAAAATGATCCATTGTATTCCCAGATATATCTTTTTTCCTTTAGTTGGTATTTCCCCTGGCAAGATAGTATTGATTCTCAGTATTCCCTGCAGCAGCACAGTAATCTGAAGTATATTTATGTAATATTTAGCAAGATTCTTGTATCTCCAAAAACGGGAAGTAGCATACATGTGCATTAACTGTATGGTGGCTACTGCAAAGTGGCACGTTATTCAAATCCCCAGGTTGTTAGAATTGAATCAAAACATACCACTTCTCCAGAGTTCTGTGCTGTTATAGGACAACTTTATAAGTGTTGCACTGTTAAATGCAGTTTTGGACAGCATTGCCACCAATTGTAAGAAAAGTTGTAGTAAGTCTGCATTGTCAATTGCTACCATGAAAGATGCATTCTGGAATACTCATGTCGTTGGAGTAACAAAGGAAGAAACTCTGGAACCTACTTAATTTCAGATTGGAACTCAGTATTTTTAGTTGTGGCTGCAGTTGGAGGGACACAGCACAATGACCTAGGAGGCCTCCTTTCAGTCATGTCCAGTTTCTCCCATTTCATTTTCCAGCAATCATCTATTGTTATTTTTATCTGCCACCTTGAGATATTAGTTTACCCGGTGTTTGTGGAGGCTTCAGAGATAATATCTCTTGCCATGTTGGCTTCTGCACAGTTTCTTTTTTCAGTGCTGTTACAGTGTTGTTAAATGTTATTTACTCAGATGGAACTAGTTTTAAGTTTTCTTAAATGAATGTTTCAACCAATTAAGGAAGTTCAGTTGATCAGTACTAAAAAGTACAGCCCTCTCCTTTACAAAAGTTCCTTCAAGAATCTGACTTTTAATACATTGCGAGTCTCCAATTAAGAAGCTGAATGTTGTTGGGTTTTAATACACCTTGGCATGGACATACACATCCTGTGAAGTCAGGATGTAATTACAATTTCTATCATTTTACTTTGAGATGTTTCTCTCGTTGACCTTGGGATTTTTTCTGTTCCTGGCAGCCATATTCTAATGCACTTTGGCTGAACGTCCTCAAATGTAAAAGTTCTTTAACAGAACATAAGAATTGTGTGCAGCTGTCTCCCATCTACAGAAAGGTGTCTATTATCTGTCATTAGGAGCTGTCATAGAGGTACTTATCCCTTATTCTTCAATATATGGATTACAGTACATGAGTAAAGAGATATTTGATCTTTAGTTCTTGTTTTGGTTTTAGTGCCTGTACTTGCTCAGAGGCAAGCTGGCAAATTTTCAAGTGAATGTAGAATAGGGGATTTAAAAAACAGGTTATGAAGACCAAGTGTTTGAACTCTACTAATATATATCATTGCTGTTCCATTGGAATTGTTGATGCCGTGGCAGTTGTATTAACTGACTGAAGCTTTTGTCTGATCTGAACATTTTTGTGTTCCTTGGCCACACAGTTAAAGGAAGAAAGCTCTTCATATCTCTGTTTTGAAAACATCTTTTAAACCTCAAGCCAGAATGAGACACCTGTCTGGGAGGTTCTGTGAACCATACAGTTCTGCAGACTTTTAAGATTTGAACTCAGTCCAACCCAGACTGGTAGCATCTGTTGTGCATAATGGAAGTGCATGAAAACCACACAGAAAACTCAAGGTTGGTTTTGAGGAATGGTCCAGGTTGGCATTGCTGCTGAAAGAGCATCCTGCCTTATAACCTGCCATGAGCATGATGCTGAGTAGGGAACCACCTGGCTAAAAATGTGATGGTTGTTTTTTTTTTAGCAGGTTTTGGCCCCTGGTTTGATTTGTTGCACAGCTACAGAAATAATTCTACCTCTACCAAGGAGCGACAATATAGATTTCTTCAGCTGCTTTCCATAGGCCTTCTGTTTGTTAGCAGCCTGGAATTATCCTGAATTTACTGAAGCAGTCTGTTCTTACCTGAAAAATGAAGCATTGGGACACTATCCTGTCTGTTGTTTGGGATATAGAGCAAAATTCAGTGTAACTGACACAGCTCTGTTTAAGAGAGCTGCATTTTACTTTTATCAGATTTAATCACCTACCACTCTTTTTTAGGTGAAAACTGACATGGCCTGGAAATCCCCGATGTTTAGAAATTATTTAGGATACTGTGTTTTCTTGTCAGTCCTTTCTAACAACTTTGGGCAAACCCAAGAAGATTGGAAGATCCCATGAATTCTGTCATAACTGCACTAAACAAATTTGTATTGATATTGAACTTTTTAACAATTAATCTTTCATCATTTCACTTTTCTTGAATGAATTCTGTAATCAATTCACAATGTAGGAACATCTTAACATCATTAATATCAGAAAAGAGACCAGGAATGACCCTTTTTGTCAAGGGGAGCTGATGTTCAACTTTCTTGCCCCAGTGGTTTTTAAGTTTCCAGTTTTGCAGTGATGGTTACAGCACCCTGGGTGGCAGCTGGTGTGTGGTGGAAAGGTGTGACTGCTGAGCCACATCTGTGTGGCAGCCACTTGTGCATGGGTGCTTTAAGTGCCAGTTAGGCTGGAAGTGATCAGCTTGCATATCATAAGCTCATAACTATAGCAGCAGAATGTACCAAGAACTGCAGAATCCACATGGGTGGTCATGAGCCTTGGAACTGGCATGGCTCTGGAATTGGCCAGGTTTAAAATTAGGTTGGGTGTTCCTGCACTTCCTACTCCTGTTCCTGCAATCTGAGTCCAGTGTCTCTAACACAAAGTATTGTTTCATTCTCGTGACTGTTAAGCATACTTGTGTTTAATACTATTAAAGCATATGCTCCTTGTCCTGGTTGCTGGATATATTTGCCGGGAGTGTGAGGTGTGGAAAGGTCTGTGAAGGATTTCTCCGTAGGGGGCAGCAAGCCTCTGCAGCAGTTTTAGGCAGTTGCTTCTTAGACTCGTCCCATGTGCTTGGCTCACTAGCTAAAAAGCCAGAGGAGGTCTTAAAAATCCGGATAAAACCAGTATTTGACATAACACTGGAGGGCAGGTACCTTTCTAATGCAGTTTTTTTTATTTTTAAAAGGCAAGTTATGGCTGGCACAAAGTCCAGAAATATTTCAAACAACAAAAGTAAAGTGATTAAAATAACTTTAGAGAAAGATACTCAGACCTTAACACTCCAGGAGTTTTCCCTCCATTTCTGAGATGGAGGGAAATTTCACTTCTGTGCACAAACTTACAAATACTACTTTGTAGTAGAAGAAATCTCAGCTTTGACTTTTGAGTTCCAGACTTACTGTTTTGTGGAAGAACAAGCCTTGCCCCTTTTGGGAAAAAGATTGTGGGATTCATTCTCAGAATCTGGAATTTGTTGAAGTATTGAAGTAAAATATTCTAATCCCTACTGACTGCTTTTGGATATGAAATATTTTGATATTCATCTTCAGTCCCTTCCTCGGACAGAGGCTGTGAGTGAGAGGAAAACTACACATTTGTTGGGTTTTTATTTTTGTGCTCCAAGAAGCACATAAAACCTCAAAGTATTTTTTCTAAACTAGTTTTAAAATACAAAATTTATAACTTTGAAAAAACTCCTCTTATTTCTCGAACTCATGAAACAAAACCAAGCGTAGAGCTAATGTCTATATGCATAAATTGAGTCAAAGATGAAAGAAAATCTCTTTTAACATTATGGTCTTCTCATCTTCCTCTCTAGGCAGTAATAGCCAGCTTATGGACCTTATCATATATTAAGGCATCTAATTATGTTCTTATGATTTTTAATAGAGTTTGGTTCACAATCACTGAATAACCTGATTCATGCGGAAGATTCAAGTATCAGGAGGAATCAGTACCTTAAGTCTTGCAAAATGAGTGAAATGTTGACATGGATTTCCATATCATTCAAAGTGAATTTTGTTAAAAGTTGATCATTCCTCAGTAGACCTGGGAATGTGAGATACATTTGTATTATTACCAGAAGTGGTTTATAATTGTTTTTCATTCTGGTAACAAAAAAACCCCCAAACTCTCCAGGATGTCATAGCAGACTAATCTATGCTGATCATTTATCTTATTGTAAGTCTAAATCATAAGCTTTAATGCTTAGAAAAAAAAACCCAAAACAACAAAACAAAAACAACTGTTTTGCTCATTCTGTACTTTGTTTCTTTGTAAGTCTTGGCAAATTAATTTTGGATGATGAAGAATGCAGTTGTCCTGTGTTCACCTTTGTACGAGGTAATTTAGTGCCATTTTTTTCAGGTTTGCCATAACTAGACTGCTGTTACTAAGACCAAACTGTAGCACAACATAAGCTGGAGTATTTTGTGGCAGTAAGCATCTCCACAGTCAGTTTCTGCTAATGCCTGCATACATGTACTACACGCTGGAAAATGGCTGCAAGATGTCCATGATAGGTGGAGTCGTAATTTGTAATTTTCAGCAAACGGATATTTTACCCACAAATCTCCTATTGTCAGCTGTGTCATCAGTCTGTTAGCGTGAGAAACAAGACTAAAAATAACAGGGTAAGGCTGCTAAATAGTGAGTCGTGTTAAAATAGTGTCAGCAAACTAGTGCTTCTTTCATTTCATGTGAAAAGCATTTTGTAGCTGGTCCCCTCTGTAGACTCAACCTAACAAAGAGTAAATTTTTCACAGATTGGTGATGTGTTTATGATTATCTTCTGATAATATGTCCAAGTCAATAGCTTATTGGAGAGTCGCAGCAAAGAACATTCTTGTCAGTAAGCAATTTTAAAATACCATTTCGACTAAAACATTCTAAATAGAAGGGAAAAAAGGCATAACTTAATTTGCCAGATAAAGTTAGTTTTAATTTAGAATATTACTCTTGATAAAGAATGCTTGCATGTGATAATTTCATGCACATTTTTCTTTTTTTTTTTTAAATGGGTAGAACCAAAGCATATTTGACCAATTAAATTATATCAGTGTTTCAGATGGAACTAAAGTAGAGAATTCTGTGACTTCTAGTTTTTCCCCATCTGAAAAAATGCAGATCTGGTATAGTGCGACACACATTGATAATCTTGAAAATTGTGAAACTGCTTTTATTTTGCACTAATGTGAAAACCCCTGATATTGTTCTTATGCAGTATAACATGCTGACAACAGTCCTGGACACATACCACTGGTGAAGGTCCACTTGGTACTGTACTGTGGAAAAAGTCCCTTTTTTGGGAATGTGGTTTTGCACAGTGTCATTAGGAATTTTGTTTTGTGGTGGAACTCAGAAGACAAGTATAAACAAACTGAAATTGTGCATCCTGCTTTGTGACACAGTTTTTCGTAGTAAATTCTTGATTGTTTTAAATATTGTTCCCTTAAACAAAACCCATCATAAGTTGAGGGATCCACTGTTTTGAACGATGCCATTGTAAAATTTATTTTATTCTAGACATAGAAATAGTTTCTTATACGCATTTTATAGTCCTGGATTACTTACACTACAAAAGGTAATGCCGTTCATTACCAGTAAGTAAATTATGTGCAGCTGAACATGCAGTTACTTACTCTGACGGTTGGGTTAGAAAGGGATCAAAGAGGATAATGTAGGGTTTAAGTAAGACAAATAAAACATTAGTAAAACTACTTTAACTTAGCAACTACTACTTGAAATGGGTGGGGTTACAAAGGGAAGTACTTCCAAAAATTTTTGATTGATAGTGTTGTGTGATCAGACTGACAAATAATTGAACTTGTTTAAATGTTTTTGCTTATGTCTCTGTTTTTTCTGTACTAGAACATTTGCAGAATTTTGTAAGTTGAGTTATGCCAAAATACATGGTGAGAGCTGAAATGAGTGCAGCAAAATTGTGTCTTTACAGCGTGCGCATTTTTCATGAGCGTCTCTTACAAACGTGTTGAATGCGATGATGCCTTGTGCTGACTTGTGCTTTTGTTCTTCTCAGTGTGATTAGAAAATGTAGATTAAGGCAGGGCTAACATGTCTGCATTCTGTGACACATATCTGGCTATTTAGAAAAATAGGATATAGATTTCAATGAGCTATCTTTAGCTATGGTAAGGCCTTTTTAAAAGCTGCCAGGAAAATTTTTTAGAAAATTATTTCCTATTTTGCATAAATTTTAACACCTGTTAATTGCGGTTGCTTTTTTCCCTTCTCGCTGTGTCACATTAGACACCCTGGTTATCAAAGTGATCATATCGCTATGGTATGTCTCATAATTATGATCAAACTGTTATCTAACATTCCTGGAGCATTCTTTTTTTCAATACTTAATACCTTTTATTCCTTGGCCTCATGCATGAATTATGCTGTGTATGTGAAGAGGCTTAAAGTTTGTTTCCATTACATTCTTTGTGAATGGATCCTGTTGTATCTAGGATTTTTTTAAAGCCAAGCAGGAATGTTATTGTTGACCTTGACACCAGATAACTGGGCAGACATTATATAGCTATGTTTGAATCCTCACAAAATGTGATGCTAAAGCCAACAGAATCCTGGCGCGAGACCCTCCTGGACAGCAGAGTTATGGAGCTTTTCTTTACAGTAAGTTTCTTTCTTCAACTTTCATAGTCCAGACCACAGGGAAAGCAGCTCCTTCCCGTTCTAAAACTGTATTGTCGGACTCTTACATCAGGTAGGACTGATCCTGTTCACTTCAGCTTGCTTATCGAAGCGGACAGAATTACTGTCTTTTTCCTAGGGTGCTGAATTTATATTTTGCCTTTTAATTGCTTTAAATTGATGATCACTAGCTACAGAAAAAGGTTTATAGTTATCTCAACTTTTATATGTTTAATAATTCGGGACATGTACTCATCAGACAAAAGCAAGCACGATGAGCAGTAGTAGAGTAGTGAATCTTTCAGATAAGGTGTAGTGGCTCTCAGAAAAGATCAAACAAGCAGTGTGTTTTCACTGATTATAAAGCATTTGCTCGACAGAACAGCTGAAAATAAGTAATGTAGTTGTAGTTTTCTAGCTACTTTCAGCGTACAGAATTCTGCATCTCTTTCCTCAGCACAAAGGAAATCCACAAAAATTAAAGTAGAATAAGGTAGAAGGGATAAGGAAGAAGTGTTGGGAGCGGGGAATGCAGTACTCAATTTCTGTAACTTAAAAACCCCTCTGTGTTAAAAATGGATAGGACTTGTTTTGTTTTGTTTCTACAACTGTTGGGAGAAATTTGTAATCATCGCTCAGCTAGGACTTACTACAGCAGCAACATATATTGGCTTATAAATTCATTTGCTATGCAATTTAACTTAGGTTACGTCTCTTGGGATCTGAGAACTCAGCATTCTCAGGCTTTTTTTCATTCTTGCGAAGCAGAGAAATATGCTCAAAACTTGGATGAAGTTGTTATAAGACAATGTAAATGTAACTCTCTGGTGCTGCTTGACAGTATGTGTTTGGATACATGTCCTTACTTGATAGGATTTTCAAGAAGTTTAAATTTTTTTTTTTTACTCCAAGTTTATCCAGCAGTTTTGAAAAGGTGAAAAAAAATCAGTGGCAGAACTCTCAGCAGCTACACACAATCTGAACAGCTGTCTAGACTATCCAGACAGTTGCTGCTGTCAGCTGTGAACCTCCACATGCAAATAACTTTTTGGCTTACATGTTAACCCTTCTTCATTTAATAGTATGAAGTTGTCAGAGTTGCATATCTGTTTCCTTGATTGGTTTAAAATAACTTATTTGTGATAAAAAAATATTTTTAATAATATGCAGATTTGTTTAAATATATTTGCATTTTACTTACTAGTAACCAATGCTCGCCTGTATTTTATTATTTTTGAATGAATGCTAGCCAGGGCAGCATGCTGTCAATTCTGGTTTTAGATTCCTGATTTGCAGTGGTTGAGGCTTGCAGTAGTAGTTTGCTGTTTGAAGTAATGTAAGTAAATGGTAGTAATTTTTATTCATTTATCTGATCTGAGAAATTTTAATAACCTTGCAAATGTTGGCAGGACTGCTGCATTAGAGTGAGAGCCTTCGTTTCTAATCTCAGCCTCATGTGGGACGTATATTAGGAGGCGTATTTCTGTTACAGGGTTTGTTTCTCCTGCTAGTTTGATCTTTCAGGGATTAACCGTGCAGCTAATCCAACTAGGTATGAGTTGGGTGTACTTGCAACTGTAACACCACAGAAAAATGGTTAGTGTTTTAACTGTGCTTTTTGGTATAATATTGCTGAAATAATTTAGCTAAATTTCACTTCTGGGTGAGAAAGCTACTCTATGTTTGTTTGTTTACTCAATAAATCTTCTGTGAAAAAATAGGTACGAGCCTAAAAATTTTTTTAAATCTGTACTTGACTGATGAAAATAAGTATGAAAATATGTTTACTGAACATAGATTCAAATTCAAATTCATTCTAGATTCAAATCTAGAAAATCTCATCAAGAGAAATAATGACATAACAGTTTGCACAAATGCAGGAAGATTACTATTGGCCTTGTATAATATAAGGGTGTTGCCAAGGAAGTGATGCATTCATTTTTGTATATGTCTTCAGTGTTTACCTCTGCTAAAGAAGCATCTATATAATCTTGATTGAACTTGTTGACTAACTTTAGCAAGACTCTATAGCCTAGGCATAGTTAGCATAATAGAGATGACTGTCATTATTGCTGTTTTTAGAAGGAGCAGCATGTCTGACTGGCTGGCATCTGTTTCTCTCTTTAAGACATAACATTCAATAGACAGTTCAATTTTCAACATGTAGGTGAGCCTTAACTAAATGTTAGTTTCAGTGAGTTAATTTAAGGCTTGAGATTGTGTGAGCTGAGTCACTGTCTTGATGTTTGCCATGGTTTAGGGAGTTGCAGAAACTCTTGTGTTTCAGACTGAGTGGAAGTTATAGTAAGCTTTTTTTGGTGTGTGCTCTTTTGGATTGAGAGCCATGTGACTGTTGTAAGAACACCCTGTTTTCATGTATTATTAACTACCTCACTTCCTGAAAGGTACATCGAAAAATCAGAGAAGATACAGATATGGCCCAAGATTCATTACAGTGCCTGGCACAGCTGGCATCTTTGCACGGGCCAGTCTTTCCTGATGAAGGTTCACAAGTTGATTACCTGGCACACTTCATTGAGGGATTACTGAATACTATCAATGGGTACGTATGCCTGCTCTCTAAATTTAGATGGCATCTTTTAATCTTTAGTTTGGACTGTAGCATATCTGTGTGGAGACGTGGTATGGCTTGCTTATTTCTGGATATAATTTGTGCTGACTGTTGGATTGCTTAAATTGTAAAAGGGCAGCTTAAAGTAGGTGGTGCTCCTTATGAAATAGACTTATTGATTGAAAATGTATCAACAGAACCAATTCCCTTTTAGCAATTTTCTTAATGGCAAAAACCTGCTATTTCTATCTATAGAATTGAAATAGAAGACTCTGAAGCAGTGGGAATTTCCAGTATTATCAGCAATCTGATAACTGTATTTCCTCGCAATATTTTAACGGCCATTCCAAATGAACTTTTCTCTTCATTTGTTAACTGCCTCGCACACCTCACCTGTTCTTTTGGAAGAAGTGCTGCCTTGGAAGAAGTGGTAAGTAGCTGCTCTCAAAAAAGTGGGTAGCCTTTTTCACTTCTATTTGTGATAAGCATAAGTGACATGAGAATTTGGCTATTTTGTTAATAACTGTTGTGAAGTCAGTAGCTTTGTCCCAGACGTTTCTGAAATCACACACGAGAGGATTTTCTTTTTATTTCATGCAATGTAATGAACATAATTACACACTGCATGCGTCTTTCAGACTTCGTTTTGATTTAAAGTGCATCTTAATTTTTTTAAGTGAAGTTTAACGATTAATTGAAAATATTAAAGTCTTAAAGTATTGCTGACTTGCTGTTGTAGATAATGAACAAGCTGCAGTCCTGAAAGTTTAAAATGACTACATGAACATATGGACAGACTAAAACTTAACTGCTGCCTAGAGTTCTGAGTCAGGAGTTTGTTTTAAGTGAGTGTAGCCGTTAAGATCTGTTGTTAACATCATACATCTAAGCTGTTCAGATCATACCTTCGTTGCTGACACAGTTCAAATGGTAATTGTGCATACAAATCTAGCACAGGAACTAAGAGGATTTTTTTTCATTCAAACTTTGCCTGTAACGTTAAAGGGCAGCTGGCATAGCCCAAGTGTTCTGCTTCTAAAAGTTGCATTAAAAATAAAAGCTACCAAGGACACATAGTTTAAGGAAAATTATGCAAGAATTAAGGCAAACAATCTTGCATTTCAGCTATTTATGTGCAGTGTCTAGAGATTTAAAATTGGGCTATCAGGATGCTAACCAATATTTTCCCACTATCATGAGAAAGGATGATTTTATTTGTTTTGACAATTCGGTGTAGGGACAGAGTGAGTTTGAAAATAATTACAGAATTATTTGGTTACAAAGCTGATGGATGTGTTTCTTTACCAGAAAGCACAGGTGTATTAACTAGCATTCACTGCAGAATATTTGATCATCTTCTCTGCAAGGTTAAAATGCATTAGATTTAGCCCAGTGCTCAATTAAACTTTTCTTTTTTTTATGTCTTAATCAAAAGATTGGTGTTTAAATTTAGAAACTAAAATAAAGCTCATTTCCAAACTTCATTGGTCAAAATTTGTGTGCTTTTGAGATTTTCTGGTAGAATATTGAGTACATATTCCAGCATTCACCAATACATTTAGAAATGCTTCTGAAGCCTTTATAAGATTCATCAAAACCATAGGCAGCTATCATTTAAATTCAAAGGAACTAAAGGGATGTTGTTTCCTCAGCATCTTGTTACTTGAGAACTGGAATACACAGTCACGTTTAATGAAAAGAGTGCTCAACATTATGCCATTTAAAACAATCTCTCAGCAGGAGCTTACACTAGCTTGTACCACTGTCTGGTGCAATGATACCATGTGCTGTGCCTATAGAAGTAATACTTTGCATCCCTGAAAACAATCTTTTGGCTTAGGAATGTCCTGGCTATGGCTAATGTGTTCCCCACATTTCTTTTAGAATGCATGCAGTGATACTTTCTGTGAGCTCATGTGTTGTCTGTAGTTAAGAGCTTTCTGACAGATAAAATTCCATGTATGTTGGGCTGATTAGAATCTTCAGGTAATATTCCTGGAGCTTTTCAGAAGTATGAAGTGCAGCAGAATGCGGGCAGGTGTACTCCTTAAGCTTTGCTGGTTGGTAAAACTGTTTTCCCCATATTTCTGCTAGTTCATATGCCAGCAGAACATACCATATGAACATGTCAGAAACCCCATCAGGCACACGGAATCTACTTAGCTGAAGACCTGCTATGAAAACTGTCAAAATATGGAGATCCTGAATCAAACCCTGCAAACCACTTCAAAGCATCTAGTACTGATTTTCAACCACAGGGAAGCCCCCACAATCCAAGCATTATGTTCGAATGCTGTTTCACATTAACCTGCTAGTTTGGGCTGGGGAGATTGGCTGAAGGAAGCTGAAACATTTGCCTCAACCAGCTACATTGGTGGAGGGAGGGCAGTAAGCTTCATCAGTGCTGAGGGTTAGTTTATGGGGCAGAGTGGACCATCTCTTCCCTTAATGGCACTGGGTGTGAGAGAGGATGCTCCTCCACAGCTGTGCTCTGCCTTGCTCAACACTTAATGCTTATGCCGAAGTAGAATCAAATAGTCCACCTGAATTAGTGAAGAGTATGAACAGGATGTTGAATGAAAAGACCCAATAAAAATTATATCAAAGGCTTATTTTTCTCAAAACTATTATTAATGTACTCTTCCTCCTTCATGGTATTTTTTTCAATATCATGTGATAGCAGAGATCATTTTCAATTTGGTCCGATCTGCTGGGCTTCCAGCTCTTTGCAGCTTGTTGCTGCCTGACAAACTTTCAAAGTGGTTTTTTTTTTTTCAAAGGGTCAGCAAACTAGGAAGGAAGAAGGACCAAATTGCTTTTGTTTCCCACAGAGGAAATTAAGAGGAATTAACCATCTTTTAAATGTACTGGGTTTATCTTGCTTCTTCTGAAGATCTGAGTTTTGATCCATCAGTATTATTCGGCTCCCAGTCTTCAGCATGGCATTTGCCTGTGTGAAATCTTTGGTAGCCCAGCAGTAGCTAATCTGAAAGAAGGATTGGGATGTTTTAGTAGGGTTTCTTTGGGACCAGATTGGTTCAGTATGGATAAAATCTTTCTACTCTTTGGGCATTTATTTTATGGAGGCACTTATTAGTCCTAGATTGCTTATGAGAATATCTCCAAGTGGTAAAATAATTTTTCTTTATGGCATTAACTTCTTAATTACCTTTTCAAATAAATAGATTTGCTATATTTAAGGGTATTTTGTTGTTTATAAAGACATGTCTGTTTATTTGCTTATGCTCTCAATTATTAAAAATTATTAAAAGTCATATATATAAGTTATAGATGTAAATATATTACATACATGTCAAAATATTTCAGGACTGAATGACTCTATAAATTCATGTGTCAAGTGAAAACTTAAGACAAGTTTTAAAAAGACATGCTGTGATGTCCTTCCTAAATTTGACTTACCATAGTGTTGAATACAGTTTTGCCTCTCTTGTCTTCAGGTTTTGTTTTCACAATTGCATCAGTATGTCCCATATTTTAACTTCTGGAAATAGGACAGCTTTGCTGTTACAAAAGGATACTGTGAAGCTATCTTGGAATGCTTCCAATGTGATATCAGTTTTTCCTCTTAATCAGTCATCCAGCCAGTGTTTTCTTTTCCTTGCCTGTTCATCCAACCGTGTTTGTAACTTCACTGGAAGTCAGGAATTCTTGTGTCTGGAGCATGATTAAGGCCTTAATATCTCTTTATTTCATCATTGAACCATTTTACTAACCTCTGCTGTCTCAGAATAAGTTCTGTGAGCCATCCTGTTGGTTAAAACCTGAGAAGACAGCATTTTAGTAGGCTGTTTATCTGCACAGTCATGTGGAAGTTTTTTGAAGTTGGAGCTACTTACAAATGTTCAATTTTTGCATCAAAACAAAAAAAGTTGATAGTTACATTAAAAATACTTTTTAAAAGAAATGGCCACTTTGCTGTTTGGATTCTTTAGTTTGCCTGCAACTCAGGACTTTGTTTTTCAGAGAAGTTATTTCCTTTTGCAACTTATATACTATATAGAAGCACATGAATAATTAAAAACAAGAAGCATCAGTTGAAATGCACTACGTAATTATAGCTGCGGGCTTATTCTGTTCTAATTCATTGCATTTTGATTTGCTCATAGAATGAGAAGTTGTGATTCATCGTCAAAACTGGCTACCTGTAATAAGGTTTCTTGAACACTTGCAATTTTGCAGTTATTTCCTCTAGAATCATTGGTTTTTTCTCTTTATTTCAGAGGTAGTGGAATACTTAGAAATCTGTATGCAATATCAGATGAAGAGAAATAGCTAAACACATTGACAGGTTTTTAAAGCCTGGCAGGCATGAAAGCTGCAGTGACCTTTTCAATGCATTGCTTCAGTTCATTCTTATATTTTCTTAGCCATCCTTAGATCCCTTTTTTTTTTGTTTGTTTCAACAGTAGAAGAACATCTGTAAAACAATGATAAATATGTTTCTCTGGTTTAGTTTAGTAATAAGATTTTTTTTTTCATTTCTTACAGCTTGACAAAGATGACATGGTATATATGGAGGCATATGATAAGTTGCTGGAATCCTGGCTTACTTTGGTCCAAGATGACAAACATTTCCATAAAGGTTTCTTTACCCAACATGCTGTTCAAGTCTTTAATTCCTACATTCAGTGCCATCTAGCTGCTCCCGATGGCACAAGGAATTTGGTAAGCCTTCATTGTAGTAGTTTTGAATGATAACATACAGTAACTAGCCCATGTCTTTTGGTTTGTGTATATTACATAGCTCAAGGCAGCTAGTATAGAATTTCTATTTGTGACTTTGGAAATGAAAAAAAAAAAAGCTGAACTTGTTACTCAGTTGTGATTTCCCAGTCCATTTCTCTCATTCTGGAGAGGAACCAAAAGAATGCGAAGCTGGAAATCACTTAAAAAAAAAAAAAAAAAAGAGAGAGAGAGAGAAAAGTAAACTTGTAACTCAAATCAATATGTATCTTGTTCTTTCCACAGATACAGTGACTAAAATGTTGGCCTTCCTTCTGGATTAGAGTTCTAGTTAAAATTCACAGTGAAATTGGGGGCCTTTTTTATGATTGTTGCCTCCCATGCACTTTCTTCAAAATATAACTGACGTGCATAAACATCTGAAAAAGTGTAGACTGTGCTCAAAGTAGAAGAAACTTGGAATGTCATGTGGTCCTTTTGGATCAGATAAATTCCCAGTTGAGTTTTTGAACTGTTGACTGTCTAGAGAAAATGTAAAAGTACATCAAGTATCTCTTGAGCCTTTGAGAAAGAAAGATGATTAGTCTATTTGCCAGGAATCTGGATCTTTCTAAAATAGATTCTGATACAGAAAGTTGGATGTAGGTGTTGGATAAATTAGTTATTGCATAGTTTCAATTCAATGACTGTATAAAATCTCCCTTTAATTTGATGCTGTGCAAAGATCTCAAGAGGTACCTCATCCTGAAAAGCACTATGTAAAACATAATTCTGCTATCTCAATATGTAACAGATGGTAAAAACAGTGCCAAAACTGAGAGAAATATTTCACAAGAGAGCTTTGAATTCATATCAGGCGGTCTTGACATAACTTACGTACACAGGTTGATTCATGTCATTCTGTGAGATAAGTCATTTATCCCATGGGTAACCTTTAAAAGCCACAGCTGGCATTTTAGAATGCTTCTTGTTCTATATCAAAGCAGTAACAGGAACTTTCAGTCTCTGCTTTAAGAGCAGAGGCTCACCCTTCAGTAAACAGCTGCAACTTTGAAGTTGCCAAAAGAGAATGATTTGCTAGGTTACATAAAGAAAAGATGAGTTAAAAGCACTTTGCATAAGGACTTGTGTGTGGATTCAGTTTCCCAGGGCCTCTTTAGAAACAAAGCAGACTGATAGCTTTCTCCGCCTCTTGTATTTTACTTAGTTACTTGCATAAATTTTATGATTAAGAGATAAGAAAGGAACACTTTTAATATTTATTCTTGGTTTCTGCACATCATGGTTCATCTCTTCAAGGAATAAGATCTGATTATCATTTAAATAGTTTTATAATGCAACCAAGATAAGCTTTGAGAAATTGAACAGTGCAACTCCTGCATCAGCAAGAAATAAAACTGAGATCATCAAGATTATTAGTCTGCTGTTTTCTGAGTTTATAGCATTTACTTTCAATGTACTTTTTTAAAATATTGTAGTACTTTTTAAACTTCAATTTCCCCTCAAACAGGAAGTTAGGGAAAACTTTTAATGAAAGGGCTAACATTCAATTCATCATGAAAAATACTGCCTATTATGTGATTTATGTAAGATCTCAGACAACTGAGAACTATCTAAATATTAGCAGATGAACTGAATGTGGCATTTTGGTAGTGAATTTGTGAAATGCTGATTTTAAAACAATATGAACCCATGTTGACTCTGTTTAACTCTTGTGTCTAATTTAGTACAAGTCTGTTGTCCATACATGCAAATTACTTTGCAAGAAAGAGCCAAAATAATGCAGAAAATTGTGGTGATAATGACCCTAACTGGTTGCTTCTAATTTTGTTGAAATAACCAAAGACTGCCAATGGTGTGGCCTCTCGGGAAGAAGAAGAAATAAGTGAGCTGCAGGAAGATGACAGAGACCAGTTCTGTGACCAGTTGGCCAGTGTAGGCATGCTGGGGAGGATTGCTGCAGAACACTGCATACCTCTTCTCACAAGGTAAGTACAAAAAAAAAGGTCATGAAGGCACATCAATCAAGTTGTCACATAAGAAAAGCCTAACTTTGCCAAACCAGTTTAAAAACAGTGAAGCTACTTTGTTATTTGTCCACAGTTTGTTAGAAGACCGAGTGACAAGGCTCCATGGACAGTTGCAAAGGCATCAGCAGCAGTTACTTGCCTCACCAGCATCAGGTTCAATTGACAATAAAGTGCTTGATGACCTGTATGAGGATATTCATTGGCTTATTTTAGTCACAGGTTTGTGTACAGCTTTAAATTGTATTTGTTCTGATAGTCTTATTGCAACTGAAACACCTCAGGAAAAAAATCCCTGTATATCAGCTACTCTTGATTGACTATACATTTTATCCCTTACAATGATTTCATCTTACATACAGGACTTGCAAAGTCCTTGTCTTACTATCATCTGCCTTGAGTAACAGGAATATTATCTGTAATGATCGTCTCGTGTAAAGGTTTCATCAATGTCTGTTGAAAATTCCTGCAACTAATTTTGTTATAGATATTTTTGAGTTGTGTTATCAGTCAACGTATTCAAGAAATTAGTCTGTTCATGGTAGTAGTGGTGTTGTCTGGGTGCACATGATTTAGTAAGGGAACCAACATGAGATCAGGGTAATGGTGACAGAGAATCATGTAAGTTCTAGACCACCTCAGTGCTGCTGATCTGTGACCTTCTGTTAAGTTATGTTTCAGGGAATTCAGAGCCTTTTTGCTCTAAATTTAGAGCCTCTTGAATTTAAGGCCTTTTTAGGTTTGATTTTTATATGGCGGTATTTTACTTAAGTTTGCGAACCTAGTAAGAACAAAGTCTGTACTCTGCTTGGAGAAATGTATAATGTATAAAATATTTGTGGGACTTTTTTGAAGATCTGGTGTTTTAGTTGCTCTCAGATGTTGACATGAATGTGTTTCTAATATATTTGTAACACTGAGATGGAGTTTGTAGCTCACAGATGGTTAGGAGATCAGATATTGAAAACTACAACTAAAACTGGAATTAATGTTGTCTAGATACCAGAGTATTGTAGGAAAACCCATACTTCTTCTAATCTGCACTTGCTAGGCGAGGAAGACTGTGTTACAGCACATGTACTTAAGGTCTGAAAGACTTGATTTGAGATGTTAGCAAAACAAGTCCCAAATGATATGGACTCAGCAGGGAAGCTGCAAAACAAGGCTTTTCTATCACATAACAGAAGAAGAAAAAAATGACAACAACAACAAAACTGTTGTCTTGTCCCTCCCCCAAGTAGATAAATTGACTGTAGCACTTGAACATGAAGCAAAACTTGTCTTTTTTTATTGGTTTTTAAATTCCCAGTTTCTTTTTCCAGTCTTGGTTTCTTGTCACTTTAGGTTTTTTCCTACTGAATGGCTTCAAGGATTGTAATTAACTTGTGTTAATTTAAGCAGTGTTAGTTAAGGTCTGTATAAACATTTCATTCTGGTGTGATATCTGCAGTTAAGCCTATGGATTCTTTAATCAGAAAGCCATAAGTTAACCTAGGGTAGAACGTTGTGATCACTCTTTCTTTTTTAATGTAAGGCTACCTCTTGGCTAATGATACTCAGGGAGAGACTCCGCTAATACCTCCGGAAGTAATGGAATATTCCATTAAACATTCAGCTGAGGTTGACATCAATACAACACTTCAGATTCTGGGATCTCCAGGAGAAAAGGCCTCTTCCATCCCAGGGTACAACAGAACTGATTCTGTAATTAGGTAAGGATGCATCTTGTATTATTAAGTGTCTTAAGTGCTTTGTCAGAGAAAAAAAAGACCTAGGATGTGAGTAGACTTCTGTGAATGTGAAAAGCAAGCAACATATAAACACTGAACATCAAAAAAGGAAAGACTGACCTGATAGTCTTAACAGACATCATGAGCCAAAGACTTGGAAACACACAGAAATGTTTTTTATATTTCTGCCGAAAACTCATCTTTGATCAAATTTTTACAGAAAATGCTTAAAACTACTGAAGTAAAAAAAGTTGACAGATCAAAATCTTTAGATGATATATACTTTAACATTCATTCAGCACGTATACAGCTTAAGCAAATGCTTTCCATAACATCAGTGAGCTTTTCTACTTTGAATATGGGTTACTGCCCAAACTTGGCAGTAGCAGCAGAATTGATTCTCAGAGCGTGAGGAATTGTCAGTTATGTACACATATCGGCGATTGATGGAGAGACGGGAAGACTGATTCATGATCAGAATTCGATTTTACTCAGGTTTTCCAAGAACTTATATACCATTTCAGTAAGGTTAATAATTTCTTCTACAATAATTAGGTTAAAAGATCATACAAGCAACTTATGCATTTTACAACATCTTTATCGTAGGGGGTTGATTGAATCTTTTCCCTTAAGCAGGTTTAATCCCATCTTCTCATAAACTCAAAGTTCTGTTTGTCCTTGCCATGGCATCCTAGTCACCAGACTAGCTATGCTAATTAAGTCTGTCTTACTCTTGGTCTTGTGTATTCCACATCCACACATCACTGTCAACCTATAAAAGAAGCAGGAGAGATTTCCCTTCTCTTTTTGCGAGAAGGCTGATGTTCACAAAGGTCTCAATTTGAATCCTCATGCTTCAGAAGATTTTATCCCACTCTGGTGACATTATTAGTTGATTAGTGGTTGTGTTCTTTAAATGTTTTCTCCTGCGAAGAAGGTAGAAAAAATGGACCTTCATTAGCAATGATGTATGTGCCTAGTGTTCAGAAGGTTGAATACTGCTCACTTATACTATTGGATGCTTCAAGAAGTGGCCACCAAGAGGATTTCTTCATGCAGTGTCTCAGTGGCAGGAATAAAAGCAGATCAAAATAAGGAGAGATTTGAGGCTCTTTGGCAATAACTCTGAAACGTCTTCAAGAAATAGGCCTCTGTCAGCCCCTAAATTTCTTGTGTAAATCACATTCTTACGAAATTCAGTTTACGTACTACAAAAGCTAGTATTTAATGCAGTTATATGGACTGTTTGTATTAATGCAATCACCTTGTGATTTACTAATTCAGACTATTTCCCAGCAGTAATGAACAAGAGAAAAATAACTGGTCATTCCTGTGTTTGTTTTTTTGTATGTGTCACACTGCACAATTAGAACCCATTTGGTCACTAAACTTTATGGTGCAATGAAGGGAAAAGCAGTTTTTGAAAACAACTTTTCATGCACTCCCAAGTAGTCCATTTGTCATGACGCTTGTGGAGATTCTTTGTTCCAGTAATTTTGATGTCAAAATTACTGTTAAATTTTATCTTTTAAAGCGTAATTTTTACTTTTTGGAGGGTATTTTCTCTATTCTCTCTCTCTCTCTCTCTCTCTCTCTCTCTCTCTCTCTCTCTCTCTCTCTCTCTCTCTCTCACATCTTGCATTTCAAAAACATTAAATTCAGGTGCTTTTTACTTGATTAGAGTGGAAGTGCTTTGTATTATCCTGATCCTTCTGTCATATTTTGTGAAAAATGAAAGTGGCTTTGGTAGTTGCATTGCTTCTCCAGAAACCACTCTCAGCATCCTCATTGCATTTTAAATCTGCAGGTTGTTATCTGCTATTTTAAGAGTGTCAGAAGTAGAATCTAGAGCAATAAGGGCAAATCTCACACACCTCCTGAGCCCCCAGATGGGCAAAGATATTGTATGGTTCCTCAAGCGCTGGGCAAAGACTTACCTCCTAGTAGATGAAAAGTTGTATGATCAGGTAAGGATATAACTTTTATGAATTTATTTGTGAGTATTAGCAATATTATCCTGTGAATGTAAATGTCAGTGTAGCTATTTAAAAGTCCAGTGCTGAAGTATTTTGAATGTTATATGGGTTGTGATTTATTTTGGAATTTGTTTGAAAGTTCATTTTCATTTGCTAATTAGAAATGTAAGTTTTTAGGGGACTCTTGCACATTTTGCTGTAAATGTGATATTTTTTTTTGGTAGCCATTGCCATATCAGAATAATATAGTGCTCCTGGGCTGCATAGTGAGTGAAACTCACTGACTGCAGTGTTGTTATAAATCATGACTGACCATCAGATTTTACATTTCATCTCTAACACAATTACTGTTCTAGATCATGATTCTGAGTTAGATATTTAACACCATCGCAAGGTAGTATACATTAGCTAATGTCATGCTACTTTCTCTCCTCATTCTCATTGTATATATCATAATTTCAACAGTGTGTTCTTTCTAAAGGGCAACTTCTTACCGTGCTTGGACAGCACTAATTGTGATTAGAACTTGATCCTGACTTCACTTATCGAACTAACTGTAATCCAGCCAGCTCACATAGGCCACCCATGCTGAGGAGGTCCTGTTAGCTCTAATTTTTGAGAAGTCTCTTCCTCCTCCCCTTTATTTCCACTATTGAAGCAACTAAGAATACTAACACTTCAGGAGGCCTCTCCTTAACAATAATAAGCATCACACAGACTTGCAAATATTTGGAGTCATATGATTCAGCTCATACATATAGCACAGCTAAGGATTCATAAAGGTACCAGTTGGGCAAGAATTGGAGATCATGTTAGAAGGAGATCCATGTGAAAAACAATGTGAAGAAACAAAACAGATTGTCTAGGAAATGCACACTTTAATTTGTGTTGACATGTGAAAGTGATTGAAGCCTCTATTTAAACCTTATGCTCAGTCATGTATATATCATGAGTTCTGAAAGGTGGAAGCATAAGTGGTGTGCTGACAGGAAGCCCCTGCACAATTGCTACAAAGTTTTTGGTTTCACTCTTGAAAAACTTTCCTTTAAAGGTAGGAGAACAGGCAATTTCAAGGAAGCATATTTTAATGTGCCAGGAGCAGAGTGTGGCATGTTTCCTAAGAAATGTGTAGATTGAAGGAACCATCTGCAGAGAGCAGATGCAGAAAAATTGAGAAAATTAATTTTTACAAGTTTCTGTATAGATCAAGAACTAGGTTTATTTCTAATAATTTTTGCCACTGAATTTTGAGGAATTATGTCTTAAATTTATGGAAACATTTTGGGAGGTGATTTTGGGATCTTTCTTTTAATTATTAAAGCTTTTGAACTTTCATTGGCCTTAAAAACTAGTCATACTCAAACCCTTTTTGTAACGAGGTTGAAACTTTTCTTTGTTTTAGATGTTGTGCTTAAAATCACAAGATAAATTTGGCAAAGATTTTTCTATTACAGGTATTCTTTGCCTTTGTCTATGTAACATTTGTGTAATTTAAGTAGGAAAGAAGTGACAGCCTGAAAAGAATTTGCTGACAATGATTGCCATACACTTTTGGGTTCTGGCTGCTGTAAAACTCACTCATTTTAATGCTTTTCTTATAGATAAGTCTGCCATTTAGTACAGCATTTGGTGCTGATACAGAGGGTTCCCAGTGGATTGTGGGTTACCTTTTAGAAAAAGTGATCAGTAACCTGGCAGTGTGGAGTTCAGAGCAGGACCTTGCAAATGATACTGTACAACTGCTAGTAACATTAGTGGAAAGGAGAGAGCGGTAAGTTGCTATACCTCTGGAAGTCAAAAAGTTTCTTTTGCTTCCTTTAAAGTTTTTTGGCCACAGTAATCCAGATATAGGGTGCTTCATATTCATGTCTCTCTAAGTCAAATTACTTTAGTAACACTGTAACTGAAAAAGACACCACAAAATTGTCTGACAAGCTGAGGAGTGAGACCTGTATTTGACAAACATCACCTAATTTTTATTATTGTTTAGAAGTGCACTCTCCTTCCCTACTTTTGTATCTCACTCTTAAAACAGTGAGAAAGGAAAACTCTCCTGGTCTCCACTCTTATTGTAAGGATTTTTGTGCTGCTGTTAATTTTTGCTGATTAGGAGTTCAGATACTGGCTAAGCCAGTATGAAATATGTTTTGTAAACCTATTTTTTTTTTTTTAAATACAGGATTTTGTGGATTCAGTCAAATCTCAATAAGTTTTCTTTGATATTGCAAACTGTGAAGCAGGAAGTTCTTGAATGCTTTATTTCTGTCAATTGACATGCAATTATACATGCAATCATGCATTCACAGTCTACTGAAAGACTGTTCTGAAGTATGAGGATTTTAAATGCTTGAGGACTTTTAAAAAAAATTAAACCCCACAGGAATAACTTTTGGAATAAATTGCTTATTTTATTATGACATAATGAGACTAAGCTTTTAATCCATGCAATATGTCCATTAACTCTTGTGTATGTGTGTAAAACTAAAGCACTTTCCTGCTTTTCTTCTGTATAAATTGATCTATTTTCAGAGTATATACTTTAGAAATCTGAGAGCTGAGGCATTAGTAAGATGAAAATCAAAAGGTAATTTAGCCTCAGAATAAAGGAATTTTTTAAAAAATATAGCAACAAAAAACTTCCAGCAACTGCTAGAAACCTGATGTGCTCTGTTCATACAGTTTGTGAAGTCTTTAATGAATTTTTTTTCCCCCCTTTTAGGGCAAACTTAGTTATTCAGTGTGAAAACTGGTGGAATTTAGCCAAACAGTTTGCAAGGCGAAGCCCTCCTCTTCACTATTTGTCTAGCTCTGTGCAGAGAACACTAATGAAAGCTTTAGTTCTAGGAGGTTTTGCTCATATGGATACAGAAACAAAGCAACAGTACTGGACAGAGGTAAGCTATTTTGATACTTCTATTACCTCCACATAAGCAAGCAATACAAGTTACTTTAAGAAATTTTATTAGTGACACAAAAATCAATTTGTATAACATATTTTGATATTTAATACTGATGATTTTTTAAGTTATTCTCTCCATGGTGGACATTACTTGTATCTGTTGTATCAAAATTGTATCTAAAATATCTGAACCCAAAGAGAAACCACTAATAATTAGCTGGGGGATTTGTGAAGCAGACAGTAGACCAATATGTTTGAAAGACACTATTATAGAAAATTAAAAATTTCCCTTGCACTGGGACATTTTTTCCTTTCATTTTAATTTTATGGTGTTATGAATTATTCTGTTATCACTTAATGATAATGACAGTAAGTAAAAAGCTAATATGGAACATAATGTAGAGTCTTGACCAGCTCTTTGTGCCCTGGTGCCATTAAAGCTCAGATATTTAATACTAGAAATGTTGATGCTAGAAAGTAGCTGAACTGGCATCAGCTAGCACCATGTGACTTTGTAAAGCATCGACCTCCTGAGGAAAATGTGCTTTTATTGGCAGAGCTAGAAAATTAGTGGTTTTAGGTAAGACTGTAATGCAGTGGAAATAATTGGAGAAAAAAATAACTGTTTTTGTGGAAGTTTCTAAATTGTTTCCAAATACAGATGATGACAAAAGTGATTTCGCTATTGAGAATCATAATGTGGCAAAGATAAACTAATCTTAATGGTTTCATTCATAAGCTGTAAGCTTTTCCCCTAATGCTGAATCCGAAGGGAATCAAATGCTTTGAGCCAGAGAAAGTCATTGTCATTTGTTTAAACATTACAAAATTATCTAAAATATTTATGGAGGTGCTCATTTTGACAGCTGCCTGCAGGCCATGATGGACAATGAGAAGCACTACTCACTACCACTTCTGCTTGCATTAATGTGACAGATAATGATATAACTGAGCCATTGGAAACTGGAAGTGAATGATTCTTGTACTGCCATGCTAAAAGCAATGAGTTTGCTAAATTATTTAAACTTCACATTTCATGTAATAGTATGCTTCTCTTAATGTGACTTTTCTGAAAAATTTCAAGGTTCTTCAGCCACTTCAGCAGCGATTCTTGAATGTGATAAACCAAGAAAACTTCCAGCAGATCTGTCAGGAGGAGGAAGTGAAGCAGGAAATCACTGCCACATTAGAAGCACTCTGCGGCATTGCTGAGGCTACCCAGATTGATAACGTAGCAATTCTCTTCAATTTCCTAATGGACTTCCTTAATAATTGCATTGGATTAATGGAAGTATACAAAAACACACCAGAGACTGTTAATCTCATAATAGAAGTCTTTGTTGAAGTTGCACATAAACAAATTTGCTACCTTGGAGAGGTAAATACAACCAGAAAGGGAAGGAGGGGTCAGAATGTGCATATACATGTGCATGTGTGTATATGTGTATTCCTTAAGCAAAATTAAAGTGATTTTTATAGAGAGAAAGAAAGACTATGTGGACACATCTGCTAAGGAATTTCTTTGTTTTAAAACATACACTTGCAAAGATTAAAAGCAGCACATTTAGACTGTTTTGGTTTTTCCCCCCCAATAAATTTAACCACAGTTCATCACTAGTCTAACTCCATGCATGGGTGACAGAAGAGGACAGACTACGTTGAGTACTTTTTTATAACAATATTGAACTTCTCTGAAGTCTAGAATTGCAGCAGTGTTCTCTGTGGCAAATACACACCATGGAGACATTGACTTAGTTCTAGACAAGGCATTAATAGATCCCAAGAAGTTAACAGTTAAAATTTTGAGTTTGTGCAGTGCACTTGTATCTTTGCACTGTTGGTTAATTTTGTTTTTGCATCTGGAAGAGTTGCTGTTGATTCCAAACTGAGTATGCACAAATATTGTATTGTGGCTCCAAACTTCTAGAAGTAAAGTGTGTCCCCAGGGGATTTTGTTGGTAATCTGGTTTGTGAGATTAGTGAGATGTGTCAGTCTGTCCCAAATCATGCTTGTCTGGATTTTTGTTAAGACTGAGGAATCAAGAATAGTAATGTTTTGCTCTTTCAGTCGGTATCACATCAATGTGTGTGTATAAGTGTTCTTATTGTCTAAGGTGGCTGTTTCCTTGATGATTTTGTGTACAGTTGGTACAGAAGTGATCATACACTGAAATTAAAATCTTGAAGTATCATCTACCAAGTAATGCCATCTTAAAACAAAGCGTTTCACTTTTAGTATATGGAAGTTTTCTTATTACATAACATTGTTTTATAGGCCAAAGCCATGAACTTGTATGAGGCCTGCCTAACTCTGCTCCAGGTGTATTCCAAGAATAATCTAGGTCGACAACGGATAGATGTTACAGCAGAAGAAGACCAGTACCAGGATCTCCTTCTTATTATGGAGCTTCTCACTAATCTTCTATCAAAAGAATTCATAGATTTCAGTGATACAGGTATTAAGGAATTGGTAATTGATGAACCACATGTTGTTTTCTAAACTGTAAGAACCATTTTGGGGCTTGTGTTTAGTCCATGTCAAGTGAAAGCTGAAGTTTAGGCTTGTCTGGGTCAGGATATGGAAATTGTTATTTAAAGTAGCAAAGAAGAACCTTTCACAGTATTCTGACATCTGAAATTATTATTGCTGTCATAAAATAAATTATGGATGTATGAAACAGCTTGAAATCTGAATATTGCAAGTCTGAATATGTTGTACCAGCAGTTTTATAACAAAAAGCACATTGAGAAGTTGGAGTAGTAAAGTAGTGCAAGATAGCAGATGGGTTGTCTTCTTAGTACAGGATTCAACTTCTGTGAAATGTTGAGTCATTAAAATTCCACCTTCTGTATTCCTCTTTTACAGAACATGCTGTATGGTTTGTGGCTGTAGTTAAGGTTTCCTTCTTGTATCCCAGCCTGTTACTTTCTTACATGTGTTTGCCACTTAAAACTGCAGTTGTCCTGAGTGTGTTCTGGCAGTTAACTGTGGTGCATTGCTTTTGAATAAGCCAAAACACATTTGCATGGTTCATATCTCACCATGGTTCTAAAAACTTTGCCCAGATAACAACCCAGGCAGATTCAGTTTGACACCAAGCGTGTTTTGATATTCATTGCTTTTCTGAGGTACGTCTTGAAAGAGAGAACCTTGTACTCTGAAATGCAGGACATAATTTTATTTTTTTATCATACATGCACCATGCAAGTACAGAACCAGATTTAGACTTTGTCCATTGAATGGACAACCCAGTGCTTTGTAAAGTATTTGCTTCGAGATCTGGATGTTAGTTGCATGGAAAACATTTACCATGAAACAAAGCAATGCCCAGAGATCAAATCTATTGCAAGTTTTCTATGTACTGCTGCTGACTCCATGCAGGGATTATAAAAGTGAGATCACTGCCAGTTGATGGGAATTGTAGGCCTTAACCTGTAACTGGAGAAAACTTAACAACATCCAAACTGCAGAACCTTCTCTGTTAGCTCTCCCATTTTTTTCTCCTTCTGTTCATAAAAGATATTAAAGCATATGTAAATATATAACATATATTAAAAAAGCATAAAAAGGCAGTAATGTTTTACTCACTATCTGTTTGTGTGCAGGCATGAGGCAGCTATCACTAGAAACAATGCAATGTTCTGTAATGGAAGGGAGCCCTCAGTATCTGAAGTGTTCTGGTTTAGCATGCCATCTGGTACAAGTGATTATGAAATGCTTAGTCCTAATGAATATAAATATAGAGTGATGTGACAGTCTCCACTCACTAAGTTTCTATTTTAATACAGAGCCTTATGGTTTTGTTTGGAGAGAGGGGACTAGTCCTATTTTTAAAAATGTCTGTATTATAAAGAAATGGGACTGTTCCTTCAATATGTTTAATCTTCCTTTTATGCAAAATCTTTTTCTTTTCTGCAGATGAAGTATTTAGAGGGCATGAGCCTGGGCAAGTTACAAATAGATCTGTATCAGCAGCAGATGTTGTCTTATATGGGGTTAATCTAGTTCTGCCTCTAATGTCACAAGATCTGCTGAAGGTAAGTATATTTTTTACACGGAGCTGCTAGAATATGAAAGCTTTATAGTAATGAATTCCCACAATTTGTTCCTGTATGTATTCCACCTCCATAAGCTGAATTTTCTAGATTTCATAAATGTAAATAACTGTTCCATAGTTCTAAATGCACTTTGAAAAGAAATACTGTCGGCTGAGAAAAATGTATGTCTGAAGGTCCTAAACAAAACTTTTCTTCTAAAAGCAAGTCTGTGCAGATCAACAGCCAAACCTGAAATGTGGCTCACAGAGTCCTTTTTCTGATAGTGCCAGAAAAATGACAAGAGGCATAAATAGCGATATGAGTTAAAAGTAACTATTTATTTCCACAAAACAGACGGCTGTCGATCAAAGGCATCAGAAGCTTGTCAGTAGAACAGTAAAATACAAAACAATGGGACAGCAGCATTTCATTGTTGCACTGTGTTCATGTTTTAGTTTGAAGCAGGGGAGCACTTCTGGAGGGTGTCTCAGCTGTGCCCTCTGCACGTGCCTTCTCATCTGGTAGCGCATGCTGAGCACGAGGGCTGCGTCCATTGTAGATCAAACCAAGGCGAGGGATGTACCCTGGGAGCCCCGCCACTGTGCTCCAATTGCTCTTGAGGCTTTTACCACACAGGACTAGATTTGTCTGTGTCTGAAATAAAACTCCTGTAGTTTGTATAGAGCAGATACCAGACTGCCACTATCTACTGTTTATCTTTAGTAATCTTCTTTTATTGTACCACAGTGTTTGTAGCCATTGTAATGACTGAAGTTTCCTACTAAAATTCTTTATTTCAGTGCAAATCATCAGTCCTGTCTCTTTGTATAGTTGAAAATTATGCCAAAACAGTTATGTGATTGAGTCTAAAAATACCATGTTTTTCTTTTGACAGTTTCCATCCCTGTGTAATCAATATTACAAATTAATCACTTTCATATGTGAGATATTCCCTGAGAAAATTCCACAACTTCCAGAGGACCTCTTTAAGAGCCTAATGTACTCACTGGAGTTAGGGATGTCATCGTATCCTTTATAGAGCTTGGGAATGTTTTTTAAAAAAATCTAAGTTGCTTTTATAAGGACCTGTTAAAAATGCCCTTTTTTAAATCAATATCTATCAAATGCATGTATAATTATATATTGGTAATTGACTCTTACTCTGCTCTCTGGGGATTGAGAGTTTCACTGTAGTGTCCATTGAGATTCCAACATAGCTGAATTGCCTCTGACTTGTGGTGCTTGGGTGCAGCCTTTAAGTAGCTTAGCATGTAAGTTTTTTCTGGCAGCCATTCCTGCCTCCTCCATTACTTCATTTCAGAGTGTGTAACTTCATAAGCCTTCAGCTGGTATCCCAAAGCCATTCCTGAATTAGTCTCTCAGCTGGTAATACAAAACATTGCTGCTGTTCTATTGGGCTGGCTCCAGAGCATTTCCTGTCAGGGTGCCAATGGGCTCTCCCTCTCATAATGGGAGTACCATTTTCACTAATCTGTGGCACGTGTCAGAAACAGATGAGCTTGACCATAAGGGAGTCTTTCTGAAAATGTTATGTCAGAGAGGGTTATGTTACCTTAGGGCATGGTAGCTAATAAAAGATGGTAATGGAGTTGGAATCCTTTTTTCCCTCCCTTTTTCTAGCGTTTTTTTAATTTGATTTTTTTTAATTAGCAACTTTGTAGTGAAAAGAAATCTTGAAACATACAAGCATTTCAGATATTTTTCTAGTGTCCCAGCTGGGTAGTTTGATCACAATTTAATTGAAATCTGACTTGAATTCTTTAACACGCATTATCAGAATGAGCTCAGAGGTTTGCCAGCTCTGTCTGGAGGCTGTAACACCATTAGCAGAGCAGTGTGCAAAAGCACAAGAAACGGATTCAACCCTTTTTCTAGCAACGAGGCACTTTCTTAAGGTAAGGCATCTGTTTCTTGTTACTTTGGTTTTTTGCATAAAGGTAGCCTCCAGAGGCCAAACAGTGATCATATCCAGATTAATCAGGATAACACATATAGTAAGAAACAGCCTGTTACCTTAAAAAAAAAAAAAAAAGTGGCAGCTTTGAGGGCATGAAGAACTGAAGATATGAAACTAGAGTACAAAAGATGATGGAGATGTAGAGGGAACTAATCCATTATTGCCAGTAAACAAAAGACCTGAGCCTCTCAGAGTGTAATTATTATATCCATGCTCTGCACTTGAGATTGACAGCTTTAGCAGTTACTGGTGAAGCTGTGAACAGAAGGCTTCCAGAATTCTGTGAACTGGAGGCTGGGTAGAGTACTAAAAGAAAAGGCATGAAAAAGAGCAGAGCCGGGAACTAGAAACAAAATGCTGTCATTTATTCAATGTATCTAATGAATTACGCATTTTCTTAATTCAATATCACATTCAGTACTTCTAGGATCATCCACTTCAATGAATATTGGAGTGTCCTGGTAGCAAGCAGGTTCCCACTAACTGGCAACAAAGGAATTGTGGAATCTGTGTGCTTGTCTTCTGGTTTTGTATAGGCTTCAGTTTTACTTAAGACATCTTTTCTTACCAAACTGACATTGGGATTTCTGAGGATTGCTCATTAAATGCTTCCATCAGACAAGCTGAGAGAAAGAAACTTGCATAATTTTGTCTTTATGTATCTTCTAAATTAACATAGTTTCATTCCTTATTTCTGAATTTCCACTTAAAATTATAATATTGCACTTTACTAATCTGTTCCCTGTTTGACTTTCTGTGAGCTATAGGAGTCTCCAAAACTTGAGGAAAAGTTCTGTATTTTATTCTCGAAGAGGAAAGGCTTTTTGCATTATTTCTCTGGCATATCTGCAGGTTTTGGAGAAAAATACAAGTGATGTCATGTTTCTCTGAAGAACAGTTGATACAGGGCCACAACAGGTTCCAGTGCTTTGAGATGTGAATTTATGCTGTTAAACCAAGACTCGAGTCCTAAAAGAACTTGGCTTCTAAATTTCTGGTACCTAAATTCAAAAATAAAAAAAAAAGGGGACAACAAAGCAGACAGCAACCTTGGATGTTGTAATACATGTTCATTGTTATTATCAGAAGTGAAGATGAGCTTCAGCAGCAAATGCTGATAAAGTAGAAAGTTAAGTTTACACTTACACTACTACTTCTGTTTTGTGATTTCAGATGGTTTTTGATATGCTGGTACTTCAGAAGCACAATACAGAAATGACAACTGCAGCAGGTGAAGCATTCTACACATTAGTGTGTTTGCATCAGGTATGGCATTCAGACACACCCTGAAAAGAAGTCATTTGTTAAAGGAGAGTGGTTATTTCTTGTGCACCTGATAAATCATGGAATCATTTGGGTTGAAAGAGGGCATTCTCAGGAGGTCTGCCTGTTTCAGCTGCAGGTCTTTGCATTTGTCCTTGCTAAGTTTCATGACTCTCCAGTCAGCTCATTGCTCCGGCCTGGATAGGTGTCTCTAAATGTCAGTCATGCCCTTGGATACACTGGCTGTACTCCCCAGTTTGGTTTCATCCCCAGACTTGAGAACAGTGTATTTCCCCTCCTTCTCCAGGTCACTGACTAAAATATTTAACAGGTAAGGTCCAGATGAGAGCTCTCAGTGCCATTTGGAACCAGTTTCCAGGTGGAACATGAGCAATTAGCCTCAATCCTTTATAGGCTGATGGTACAGGTGTGTTTTTACACATGTAGTAGTTCACCCATTTAACAATAAAATCCAGGCTTGGTTGCAAGGGTGCAGTACACAGCTGCTAAAGACCACCTTACCTTAGGCATCCTCTGCATTCGTCTTAGCCATAGATGTAAGTCATTTTGTCAAAGAAGACGGGTTGGTAAAGCATGATGTACCCTGGGTAAATCCACACTAGCTGTTCTCAGAATCACAGACTATGCTGAGTTGAAAGAGACCCAGGAGGATCATTGAGTCCAGCTCCTGGCCTTGCACAGGACCAACCCCAAGAGTCCCACCATGTGTCTGAGTGCATTGTCCAAATACTACTTGAACTCTGTCAGGCTGGTGCTGTGACCACTTCCCTGGGGAGCCTGTTCCAGTGCCCAACCACCCTCTGGGTGAAGAACCTTTTCCTAATACTCAACATAAACTTCCCCTGGCACAATTTCAGGCCATTTCCTCAGGTCCTTTGACTTTCACATGCCCAGAAATAACTTCCAGGAGTACTTGTTTTATGATTTTCTTAGTCATTCGAAGATGATAGACAACAGCCAGTAATGAATGACATGAGGCAGCTTTCTGAACCCTTGGATAGATTCTGTCAGGTCTTATGAGCTTGCTTGCATCAACATTTCTAAAGAGATCCCTGGGCTGATCCTCTTTACTATGCATAGTTCGTCTCCTCCTTGAACCCTGTCTCCAGTCACAAAGGTCTGGAAAAACTTGTCAGTGAAGACCAAGGCAAAAGAAAGCATTGATTGTTTTATCCTTACCTCTTGTCTACTGTTATTAAATTATCTATTCCATTCAGCAGTAGAACCCACATTTTCCCTGTTCCTTCTTTTACTCTTAAAGTACTGGTAAAAGCTACTTTTGTTGTTTTTGATGGCCTTTGCTAAACTGAGCTTTAGCTGAACTTCATTTTTCTGTTGCTGTTCTTGTACAGATTGTTTTTATTGTTTCTGCTTTCCTCCTTTCTAGCTGTTCCCGCTTCTGTTTCCTGCATGTGTTGCCCTGTGCTGGAGTTCAGTCATTAAATCCTTGCTTAGCTGAATCAGTGTCCTCATTGTTTTCCTCTGTATCTGGACAGACCTTTCTTTTGCTTGGAAGAGGTTGTCCTTAAAGACCTGTCAGCTCTCTAGACCTGTTTTTGTTTTCAGAGCTCACTCCCACAGGATTCCACCCACCAGTCCTGAAGAAGGTGACAGCTGCTCTCACGATGTCCAAGTTCACTGATTCCCAGGCTGCCCTCTTTCCTCACTTTCCTGGGAATCCTTAACTCCTCTAATGATGACTGAAAGGCTGGCAGTAATTACCATATCCCTGACCAGTTCTTACTAGCTGTGAATAGCAGACGCAAAGTCACACCCCTGGGTAGCCCATCTGGTGTGTGAGCAAATGTCAGGGAGATAATCTCTTGTACGTCTGATCTGGAAACTTCCTCAAGTTGCTTTAAGATGACTAAAAGCCCTGTTCTGGGGATTTGTAATGAGATCTCACCCCAAAAGATGATGTCATCTTTACTGCTTCTTCTCTGATCATGATCCGTAAGCACTCAACTAGATTGCTGCTCAGTCTGTAGAAAACCATCTTTAATTTGAGCTGCCTTTTCACAGAAGTGTCAATCTTCTGTCATCTTCTGTCCTGAAGAGCTCTAACAAGCTTCCACCTGTCCCTTGGAACACTCGAGTCATGCCACCTGTCCCACCACATATCAGTGCCTGCAGTTATGTTGCAGCCCTGAACCTGCACATGGAGCTCTAGCTCGTTCTCTTTCCAAGGTGAACATACTTCTACACAGGCATTTCAGGTTGGCCTCCTTTCAGCCTGTTTCATCTTTTCTGAGGAGCACTTTTAAAGCTATCACACTTCTTTGTGTTCTTAATACTCTTGGTCTCTGTCTCTTTACTTATCTACAAGTTGTCACCACCATCCTTCGACATGCCCTTTAAACCCCTTCCTGCCAGGTTGGCAAGCCTTTGGCAAAGGTGATGCTAAGCCACTTTGTCCTATAGATCCTGTCTTTTGTTAGCAGCCCTTATCCATCAAAGAGAGACTTGTGAACATGTAAGAGAAAAGGACCCTGTGATACCACCCACAGGTGGCCAATTCTTGTTGTGTCTGCCCTCACCCAACCCCTCATGGGCAAAATGCAGAGAACTGCCATTCTGACTCCTGTGTCCTTCATCTGTGCCCCCAGAGCTCAGTCCCTTTGGACTTGCTTCAGGTGTGTGCCCCTTGGCAGTGTCTTTCTAGTCGTGTTTGACATGTTTATTTGTCTTTTGTTTCTGTCTAAATAAGCATGAGAGTAAGTAGGAAACTCTTAGAAAGGAATCTAAGCTCTCTCCCAGGGAAGGAACCCTAGAAAATGGAGAACCTGTGGGAGGAGGTGATTGGTATGGAACATGGGACAGGCATCAAGAAAAAGCAGTCCAGTTTGCAGGAATAAGCCTGTGCTAAGGAAGAACCAGAAGGCCCTTTGCCTTAAAAATCTCATCTTACTCTGTGCTGCAAAGCATTGTACCTTGATTTGAAGGTTTCTTTAGCTTTACTAAAATACCATCTTGGATGAAGGATTTTATCTGGTTTAGAGGTAAGTGATAGGCTGTGAGGACAGGTGAACGGGTACTGGTGGTTTTCTGTCGCAGCTTTTATTCTGGATCTTTTCCTGATGAGAGAAGTTGTATATATTGTATATCTCTGTTTTTTTTATGTTTGTTTAACAGGCTGAATATTCAGAGTTAGTTGAAACATTGCTATCAACTCAACAAGATCCAGTTATTTACCAGCGGTTAGCAGATGCCTTCAACAAGCTTACTGCAAGCAGCACTCCTCCTACACTGGACCGTAAGCAGAAGATGGCCTTCTTAAAGAGTTTAGAAGAATTTATGGCAAATGTTGGTGGACTTCTCTGTGTAAAATAAACAACAAAACTCTTATGCCTAATTTAGACCCTTTCTGCAAAATGCACTGAGAAATGCTGAATGCTGACTAAATCTTGTACCTGTCTCTGGGTTCTTTGCAGCCATCTCAGATTCTAGAGAGCCTGGAAGTTTGAACGTAACACCATGGAATAGGAGAGGTCAACTTTGAATCAGCTTCTGCTATTATGTGTTAGCTGCAATCTGTCATACTTGGGTGTGAAAGAGAATGAACAGAAAATCTGAATTGAATTTTTTTCCATTTATGAGCAAAGAGATATAGGCACAATGAAATAAATGCAGTGCCTTTCCCCCTGCACTGGTTTAGAATATGAGTGGTCATATAAACGTACAGATTTCTTTTCTACCCAAAATCATGTTAGAGTGTGATGCAGATACATATAAAACTCTAAACAGTTTAGCTGATTTTAAGCTCTATTTTTCCTCTCTTAAAGTTTGAGTTTGTGTTCCAGTGGGGAAGAAAAACCAAATGGTATTTTAACATAGTTCTGTTTTGCTACATCAGCCTGACATTGCAGATTTAATGCAATGCAGGCTTTTGCATTATGTTCTGCTGCCTAAAGTTCAGAGGAAAAAAAAAGAAAGGTGTATATTTTTGTTCCCCTAAAATGAACTTTAGGAACTGTAGCCATTTCATTGCCTTAATTTAAAAGAAAAAAAAGCTCATATACTTTAGGTAAGAAATTTAAGGCAAGATTTGACTCTTGAGAGTTGGTTTGGGATGTTGGCACTGAGCTGCTATGTACCTGTTGCAGCCCTTCATGTTGATGTGTTGTTTTGGAATGAATGTCTAATGCAAGGTTCATGTGTAATTTTACTTTCAGTATCTGTTTTGATTCTCACCTGGGTTGCATGCAACTGCAATGTATTTCTTCACTGAACTGTTTGCTTAAGCAATAACAACCCAAAAGGTGTTAATTACTGGCAAACTTTGTAAAGTTGGGGCATTAGCTAAAACAATTATGCTAGCACAGGGGCATCAAGCCCTTTTACTCAAGCATGTCTGACTGCTTTGGGGAAGGGTAATTGGGAAATCTGTGCTGTAGGAGATTTTTGTTTTTGCTGAATCCAGTCCCACTTCTGCAGAGCTCTCCCAGCTGCTCTGCTCTTGCTTGGTTTTTTATATCAGCACTTTATCATAGCAGAATATAGTGCCCTGAGTATATAGAACCAACAAGGGAGAGGAGCGCATGAATATGAAAGCAAGGCCTGCTTTGTCTTCTGTCATGAGCCAGAGGAAACTGAAGCAAGCACAAATGCTGCATGTCTAGTAAAGTTATTTTTGTGGAAATACACAGAGGCAGAAGTGGGCCCTTCAGTTTAAGATCTCTGCTAGATTATGCTGTTAAATATTTCCCATGTGTTTTTACAATTTATATAAAAAGTCTGGTGTACACCTTTATATGGCTATTTATAGCTTCATGTTTGCAATTCTGTGCCATTCTTCAGCTGTTCATCTCAAAATTAGTCACAATAGCCAGAATCTCACAACAGACACAAATCTCTAATACTGTGCTGTAAGTGATCTAAGGCGCTTTTTTTTTTTTTTTTAAGTTAAATCCGCAAGTGTCTCACGCATGGATCCACAAGGTCAAAAATGCCATCTCTTTATTATACTTTTCTCTTTGAATTGATAGGAAAACTGGGCAAGGGCATATTTACACATTACAAAGTGACCATAAAACTTATTAGATAATAGTGTACCTTCCCAGATAGTACTTTATTTCTAATATAACTTGCATAGTATTTTAGAACAGGGGTATTGCTCTCAATTTTTTCTTGAAACTCTAATGCTTTTCTTTAAAGGTTTTCTTGACTGTGCACTTGCACAAAATCCAATGATCCTGGCAGATCATTCTGTTTCAAACTGTTGTGATGGCTGAGTTTTTATTTTTAAATTGGGGTTTGCTGTTTTCGAAACTGCTTCTGGAGTTTTTCTGAGTTTGTACATTGGATGGGGCCGAAGTTCTGAAAACTCATTTTTTTCAGATGAAGGGCATTGAAGCCTGGGAACATCAGCGGCAGTAGGAGCTGCTGATTGGTTATGATGTGCTCAATGTCAGGTATCTGGACTGAAATCTTCAAAGAGATCATAGCAAATATTCCATGTTTTGGGTCTGACAGAGTAACTGATACACTCAGTCATCCTTTTTTTTATAACTAGCTCTGTCACTATTGTTTTATTAATCCTAAAGCTGGTGTACTATTTAAAAATATTTATTAATTTTAAAGTTTTGAATTCCTCTTGCATATTGTGATGAACAGGAGCACAAATTGAGTTTGTATTCTGGGAAAAGTAATGTGCATACCTATTCTTTTTCTTGTCAGGCCCATTGTGTTGTAATAAGCAGAGACACAGCATTTCTGAGTATCAGACTTTAGCTAATGTATGAACACCCACTTTCAAAGACTAGTTTTAAAGGTGGTTTGAAAATTTCCTTTGCCCTTAATTTAAAAATACTATTATATGTTAAAGGAAAACTGTCCTAGTAAGGGTTTGGGGTTTTTTGTAATTTCCTGCTTGATGTTACACTTTCCTGTTTTTTTAGTTTTCCTCTCATTCTCATATATTCAACATGGATCTTTCCATGACATTTTATGTTTCTTTTAGAGCAATGCTAAGATGTCTCTGCTTAGTGACATCCATGAAATGGTTGCAAAGGCTTCTGGAAATAAGTCCTGTTCATTCATATTCCTGCTGGCTTGGTGACTGCTTCTACCTGAGCTATTTGACTTCAGTATCCCTACAAAAAAAATAGAAAAAAAGAATCTTCTGTGATCTTCTACACATCCAGTTGCTGTAAATTGGGATGTGAAAGCACACTGAGGTCCACAGGAAAGACTCAGACTGTTTGTAGTGAACACTGAGAGCTGACTCCACATAAGTATTCTCAATGTTTTATAGCATCATTGCATTGATTTTCTATTCACGGTGGAAAGTGAATAGTGGTTCTAAAAATGCACCTGTTTTTTGAAGGAAGAAAAAAGGAAATTCAAACCAAGTTATAAATGCTGCACGATATAATTGTAACAAATATATTTGTGTAGACTTTTCTTGCTGAAACAGATTATTGGACCAGTGTTTTCATTCTGAGACTGGCTTCTTTTCCATTTTGCCAGCTCCTTCCCCATTGTAATAGTTAATTCTAATGCTGGCATGATAATTTTGTTCAACCTGTAGTTTTCAGCGCTGACAAGCATGACCATCAAGTTCAATCATAAAATTCAAAACCTTGTTGAAAGCACAGATACATAGGGACAGGAAGAAGTGGACTGGATGCATGAAACTTCCACTTTCATGTGCATTTATGCCTTAATTAGCTTCACTGAATTACCACCAGAATCTGCTACTTTTTGCCCAGAGGTTTGTGTTTCACTATTTAATGGTAAAGGGCTCACCTTTTTTCTCAGGAATGAGAAACTTGTTTTCTCAGCATGTCCAAATCCTACTAGTTGAAAGAGAGGGGTTTGAATTGGAGTCATCTCTTTCATAGTGAGTAGAACTCACTAAAGCCCCAGTGTTTACCTGGGCAAATCCCTTTATATTTAAGCCATGTAGTTCTAGAAGATAAGCTTGCTCAGAGCAGTCAGTTGTCCATTTAAAATCTAGTTCTTTAAATGGGAAAGTTAATTCTAATTTGTGATCTGTAAAACTATTCAAAATATAAATTTGCAGCATTTTGCTTGTAAAACACTTCAAGTAATTTCAGGCTTGGTTAAGTAATTACATAAGAAGGGGTGGTTTTTATGGAAGTAGCTTGATGAATATAAGCGCAGGAGTAGGAGCCAGGCTCCTCTAATTTTGTAATGTTTTTCCACAGGATCTTCTGTGGCCATTGGCAAGTCACTAGAACTGTCTTGTTGTTAAAATAGCATTAACACCTACCTACCTCACAGGGATGTTGTGAGGATTAGCTTATGCCTATAAAATGCATTGAGGATCTGAGATTCTATGTAAATATTATATACTTTAATTTTAGTTTTGTGAGGTGTAAGATTTACTGTAATGAAAACAGAAGATTTTCATAATTGTAAAGCCCAGTAGAGGCAGCAGTGGTGCAGTCTTCCCAGGACTGATCTACTGCACTACAGTAATGCTTGCTGTAAATTGTCATTATTTCAATTACACCCGATTGAAATGGCGGCTTCCTCGTATATAAGGTGAGATTCCCCACCAGTGTGCCTCAGTTCTGATCTAAGGGAGAGGATAGTTACTGGTTATTCAGGCTTTGGTGCCTCTGCTTGTGACGAGTGCTGCTTGTGGTGGTAGGGTTTTTTCTTTGGTTTACTTTTGGTTTTTTTACATTTTTCTGCAAGGAACAAGCACCACTCATTTCTCCCGTGTCTGTTCCAGTCACTAAGTATAACCAAAGCCTAATGATAACAATTATAATTTAAAGAGCCAGCCCTGCTCCCCTGCCCCCTGTAAATTTGCATTTGAGTAGATTGTGCTCTGTTTTCAGTACATTAGATTAGTGTTTGCTAGCACTGATCATGGAGCAAATAATGAAGCGTGTTTTCCTCTAGAGCCTCAAACTCTCAGCTATCTTACAGAACTCTTTTTTTCGTATGAGATTTCTTGGGGCCCCAGAAACTGAGAAGTAACATACCTCTGGCTTTCCCTTCTCTTCAGTGAGTTAAAATTGATTCTGCTTTTTCATTTCTTCCCATTCCCTACCCTGCTTTTCCTGTCCTTTGAAGTTGTTCTTAAACTGAATTGGAAGGCCCTTCCAACCTCAAGAGGCAGATACTACTACCCATGTAATTTTCCAATCTGTTACAGCTTGATACTTGAAACTGATAAAAACCTCTCTAACAGCATTTGCCACACATTTCAATCTCCCATAAAACCATTCTGGAGTTTTTAATTAGGGAAAAAGATAACAACAAAACGACTGTATTATTTGTTCTCTTTGTGCAAAATAAGAAACCTCCATGCAGTGAACATGCAGTTTTAAGGCAATAAATGCTAGTACTGCTGCTGGTCAAGTGTGTAAATATTTTAAATGTGTCAGTCAATACTGTGTTGAATTTATATATTAAAAACACAGGGATTGAAGTGCTAGTTGATTTCAAGTATTGTTTTATCTGTACAGTTGAAGATATGAAGTTGCATAAAAGTATTTCACAGTTTATTGCAATAAGACTTGGGAAATGGCTGTGTAATCAAGCCTTACCATGACTGAATTTTCAGTTTTGAAATGATCACTTTGTGTATTTTTACGGTCCATAAGCAGGAAAAGGATAAAATTGTTTTCCACTAAAGACTTTTTTTATTTTGTTTTGGCCATGTGTGATTTGTGTGTATTCTTGTTTAATATTTTTCTAAAATCTCACTTGTGTTGAATCCCTGAAAAAGCATTTGTTATACTTCCTTACACTGGAAACATAAATAGCAACATTATGAAACCTTAGGCTACACCTTTTGCTCTTTGGCTACAGTGAATGCACAGTAATTAGGTTAAAAGTTGGTGGAGTAACTTTAGTTTACATCAGGACTTAAGGCATGATTTTGTCCATCAACAGAAAAAAGTGTAATTAGGGGTGCAACAGCAGTATCTCACACTGACTGCAATTGCCAGAAATTACTGTGAATATATAATCAGATTAATCTTTTCCCCCATCTCCCAAAGGAAGTTTTAACAGTGACTTTTCAGGTCAATATTACTGGTGGCATTTGTCTACTCAAAAGGAATACTGATCTCTGGGTCTTTAATTTGTGTGTGTGTGTGTGTGTGTGTGTATTTAATCTAAACAGTTTTTATGATGGTATCTGGCACAGAAATGTTCATCAAGATCATAGTCTGTTCCTATATAAGGAACATCTAACAGCATGTTACTTCATGGATATCAGAAAAATTCAGTTACAAGCAGCAGTTCCTAATGTGGCATAATACAATTACATTTAGATAAACTATGGCTATTTTCTGTTGCTCCCCTTACTTCCATGCACCCACATCAAGTAGAAAAGGAAAAAAAAGCTTCACAAATCCTGAAAGTAAAACTACACAACAACTGTGGTGGTGACAGCTTGCTATATATCTTGGCTGTATGTATCACTAGAATTTTACTGGCTTAAAAAGTAAGATTATGCAGTTACATATTTATATTAGCATGGTTTAGTTCAGTGAATATTTTGGGGAAGGACAGAAACATTTAAGGTAATTTTGAGGAAATTCCTGAAAGCAATTGGTAAGACTAACAGCAGCATATCCAAGAGCCTTTCATGTAGAAAATGGAACTATTCTGCTTTACATTAAATATGAGTTCTGGAATAAACTTGAACAATTTGGGTACAAAGCCTTTATTCACACTTGTTTGTCTAAGTATACACAAACCCCATCAGTTTTGCCTTTTTGAAACTTATATTGGCTCCAGTTGTGAGTGGTGGAGTTGGTGGTGGATTATTTCCTTCAGTGATTTGTCATGTCTTACAAGCAGAAAAGTAGGAAAGCGCAGCCCTCTCTAAGTGGAATTTGTCTGGACAGCCAACCAAGGAGCAGGTTATACATGAACTGGACGTGGGAAGGAGGTGGAGAAGAAAATAATAACTTCGCAATCTTATCTAGAAAAAAGAAAAATAGATCAATCTACAGGATACAAGTGTTATTTTGTAATGGTTAGCCCATGACATCTTGAAAAGGATTAGTAAAAGCCTGCCATTTTATCAAGTTTGTTGGGGGAAAGAGAAAGTACTGTGTTGGAATTCTGAAATGAAATGTGATGCTATCAGTGTAAGTTTTGTTAATTAAATAATAAATTCCTCTATATTGGAAAACATTCCAGACAAATCTATATATCCAAAGAGAACAAAGAAGCTACCCACTGTAATGGATACATAATTCATTAGTAGTTTTTCTGCTGTCAATATCTGGATCTTGTGGAACAGCTGTTTTCACTTTAACATCTATTAGATGGTATCAGATTTGATTTTCCTGACATGCTGTTGCCTTTGCAAGTTAGAGTAAAGCAAAGCTGTGGGTGTGATGTTCTTCCCTTTTTCTTCCTCTCTCTGTCTAGCCTACTGTTAATGGTTGTAAAGACAAATATGTTTGATTTCCTTTAACTTCTTGTTTTGGATGCTCCAGCTTACATTTGTGGCATATTCCAACTGCTTCCCATCTCTGTGTTTGGTGTTCCCTGAATGAAAGTCATCACTAGGTTCCAAGACAAGTATTCATTTGAAAGCCTCACTGGTAACTTGGTTTAATAACCTGTCAGGACATTTGCTTTAGTTTTGGAATTGCACCAATACTACTAATGGTCTTTTGTTCATTGAAATGATTGTTGTAACTCACAAAAAAACCCCAAAGCCAAAAGCCCACCACCACACTGTGGAGTCTCTAGGAAGATCACTGATGTCCTCACACAAGATCGACACTACTTTGGGGAAGGCTTATATTCTTCTGCCACTTTAAGGAAAGACTGTTCTTCTGAAGTACTTTTTGCCTGCTTTTAGGCTGTTATGCACTTTCATGATTTCTTAACAAACTACTGTTAAAATGTACTGTAACATGGATTTTGATAAGCGCACATGTATTTAAACAATTCACTCAGCCTCAGGAAAGCTGGAAAAATTGGATACCTGTTTTCTATCTTGGTTAAAATGTTTGTTACCTGCATCCATTAAGATGGCCAGATAATGTCTAGATCCTGCAAGTGTAACTATTTAAGATACCAGTATAGTCTGTAAAAGGAGGACAGTGTAATTTTGCTTTAGGGACAGAGAAAAGGGTGTCTTGCTCTTATTTTTTCTTAGAGGTATATATATAGTCTGAATTGGAGTTTCAAAAGCAGGAAGCAGTAATATACCCTATTTACTGTTCAGGAAAAGAAATGTTTTCTTTCATAACACTCACTATCTGATTTCTATTTTCTTCCTTCTCCTTAAAGAGTGTGTGTGAAATAAGTGCAGAGGTATGTGTAGGAAAAAACTGTAAAATCTGCTGCTGTACATGTTTGCTACTTGACTGCATTTTCTGTTCCACTTTAATTTTACTGGTTTTGCTAAATATATTTTATATATTTTCCTTCCTGCTTCTTGTGATGAGAGAATGCTTACATCTTTTGGGAGAAAAAGCAAAAACAACCATGACAAGGCTTTGGGGCCAGAAAATGCCATGAAGGTTGGATGTTACCATGTATCTTGGGACATTTTTTGAGAAAACTGTAAGTCAGAAGCCATGGTAAAATCTATGGGGATGTGAAAATGTACAGAAGTATAGATACTGGTAATTCTGTTGAAGGGTTGGGTGGGTTTGTTTTTTTTTTTCAAATATTTGTAAAGTCTTTAAAATGTCAGTACCACTAGGTGGTATTAAGTGACTAGTGGTCACTGTAGCCCTCTGTGGATCCTGAATCGCTTCCAAGGGGTGCACAAAGCCTGGCAAAATGGAAAGAAGTCGCTGGGATCCTGTATCACTGTCATGTTTCCAAGATTTCTATCTCCATAGACAAAGAGTTGGGACTCCTGGAACTACTTAAAGATGAAAGCTTACTATTGTACTTGAATTCAAGGACTGACTGCAAGCTTTTCAGAGGCTGACTGACAGTCTGTCCTCCCATTGTGCCACAAGGTCTTGGGAAGCTGTGGTGCACCTGGCCCACACAGCTACCCCACAGGGCTACAACACACATTTGATTCTCCATCTGTGGGGGGAACAGCTTGGGAGTGAAAGTAAAAGTGCAGCAAGCTTGGCTTACAAAGAGGAGGTGTTGCAGGTTGTTTTCCAAGTAGAATATTTCCACTTTGCTATTTTCCATCATCCAAAGTAGGATTATGTTGTCGTTAACTAGAAATAATCCTTGTATGATTGTAGAGCATTGTGTGCTTTGCTGCCTTCCAAATCAGCTGCAGTTGGTATGCCAGCCCTAAACACATTGAAGTTTGTTTTGTTGGGTTTTTTTGAAAAAAAGTTATTAGAAGTTTTTTAGACTTAATGGCAACAGGAAATATTGTAGAATTAAAATTTAATAATCTATTTTCATATTAATTAAAGCTGATTATATTTTTTCATATGGCTATGGCTTGTGCTACAGTGAGAACAAAACTAAATTTCGTTAGTAGAGAAAAATACAACAGAGTAAAAATAAAAACTCAACCCCCAAAACAGAAAAGCCTTGTGAGTAACAAGTTGCTATTGCTTTCCAGGGTAGAACTGTGTTTTTAAACACTGTTTCTGATCTAGCAAATGCATTAATGAAGGGGCAGTGATCAGTGTAATCAGGTTTGTCTCAAGGACACCAGTATCAGTGCTGTGTGATGTGGGTCTGTCAGTAAAAAGACAGGGGAGATAACTGGAAATACCTGTCTGCAAAAAATATTTGGGAACAATAAAACCCAATTATTAATAAGAAATTTCTTTCAGGGTGCACTTTGCAGGTATTCCTGTGCTCATCATTCATTTGTCCTCACATCCAAAGAAATTGCAGCAAGAGATAACTTCTTTCTTTCCTTCCTACAGGGTCACTTGAGCTCCTTTGAAGCTTTGCTTCTAGAACTGTCTTGTAACAGGATTCAAGCAAGGCCTTGAGCTGTGTTTGCTGCCAAGTAGTATCTGATATCATAACCTAAATAATGTCACCCTGCCCACCCCCAAGCCCCCACACAGCCATGTGTCCTTATGTGATCTGTCTAACCTTTCTGGTGAGGAGGAATCGCTTGCCAAGGGACAGTCTGCTGCTCTAGGAAATCTGGACTGAGAGTGTGTGTCATCCCAGTCTCACTTCTACTTTCATTATCAGCCCTGTGCAGAATGTTTTTCATGTAAAATGCCTTACAAACATGCATGAAATTGGAGAATTACTGAAGTGTCACTTCACTGTAGTACCTAAACCACATTTCTTGCTGCACTCAGTAATGCTATGCAGGTATTAATATCAAGACAATTCCACTTTGCGCAACGCAGGGAAAAGGGGTTGGTTTGTTCATTTTAAATAACAGCAGTGGTGGTAGCTTGAATAGATATGGATACCCTCCATATGTGACAGTCTTCCATGCTGGGATGAAGACTTTTTTTGGCAAGAACTTTCAAAGACAAAGTGGGTAATGATGCACTGAATGCCAGGTCCAGGCTGCAAAGAAGTCTTTTAAACCAAATTAAAGGGTCCACAGTTCTCTACTGTCATGAAAAGCCTTGTTTCCACATGAGGGAGGTTAAAATATGGAGATCTGAAGAAAAATCGTCCTATCCCCATATCCTGTGGTGGCAAGAAAATTTGATTGTCTGCTGCTTATGTAAACTGTGCTGCAAAAATACTTTACCATTAATTTCGTATTTCTGTCTTCCAAAGCAATAGTTCTGTTCATTAATGCCCAGTGCTGAGCCTGTGACTTTCTGTTCAGCCACAGTGAAATGTGGCAGATGAAGACTGAGCAGGTTGTAGGTAAAACAGCAGTTTCTTACTCAGCTCACTGCTGATACAACTTCTTGCTCTGGAGGACATGAGGAGAGTCTGCTATTTGGTTAAATCATGTGATGGGCAACTTCCTATGAGTTGGTTTATAGGCAAGTCATTGAATGATAGAAAGACAACACTATGCGCATGTTTTTTACAAACACCAGACTTTATAAGGAAGGAACGAGAAAAATGGGTTAGCTTTTTGTCTTGGGGCAGTGAGATCATGAGAGGTGCCAGACAAGCATGTTGTGCCTACACATGAGAAACAGGAAAATGGGGAGTTTTTATGACCAAAGGGAAAGATACAGGGAATTAATTTCTTCCCTTTTGCTTTAGTGAGACCCCTGGAATACTGCTTCCAGCTCTGGGATCCCCAGCGCAAGGACATTGCCCCGTCAGAGCAAATCTGGGAGGGACATCAGGATGATTAGAGGCAGGGAATACCTCTCACATGACGGAAGGTTAAGAGAATTTGGGTTGTTCAGCCTAGAAAAGAGGAGGATTTGGGGTGACCTAATTGTGGTCTTCCAGTACCTGAAGGGAGCCTACACAAACGATGGAAAGAAACTTTTTACACGGGTATAAAGTTGACAGGATAAGGAGGAATGGCTTCAAACTGAAAGCAAGTAGGTTTAGATGAGATGGTAGAAAGAAATTCTTTGCTGTGGCAGAGGTGAGGCACTGTAACAGATTGCCCAGTGAAGCTGTGGATCATCCCTGAAAGTGTTCAAAGTCAGGTTGGATGGGCCTTGAAACAACCTGGGATCGCAGGTGTTCCTGCCCATGGCAGTGGAGTTGAAGTTAGATGGTCTTTAAGGTTCCTTCCAACCCAAACCAGTCTACGATTTTATGAAGTTAAGCAAGGAAGGTATTTTAAAACTTGCTCTTATGAAAGCATCTAAGAATCGGCTGGACTTCCGTTTGTATGCAAGAAAGGGAGCTTATTCCAGCCTGCTAATGCTTAATAGAGATGGAAAGCCTGGAAAGGAGATCCAGATGTAGAAAAACAGTTTGGGGCGCTGGGCTGCGGTGCAAGGCAGAAGCTCGTGGCTTTTGAGCACTTGACACCTAACTCGAGGGATGCCTGTGCCCTCCTAGTCTGACAGGCCGGGTGCCCGTGGCTGTCTCGCCCCCAGCTCAGACTCCCGTACCTGTGGGATACCCAACACTCACGGAACCCGCCGGCGCGGGCGGGGCCGCAGGGGGCGGGGCCGGGAGCTCCGCCTGGCCCCGCCCCCTCCCGCCGCGCCCAGCAGGGGGCGCGCGGCCCCAAGGCCGGCGCGGCGCGCGCGCGGCGCGGGGGCGGGGCCTGAGGCGAGCGGCGCGCGCGCGGAGAGAGCCGGCGGGCGGTGAGTGGCGCGAGGGGCGCGCGCGGGGCGGGAGCGCGGCCTGGGGCCTCCACGCGCGCCGGCCCGTGACCGCCATGGGGGCGCCGGAGCTCCCGTGCAGGGGCGGCGCGGAGCCGCCTCCGCACCACAGGGCCGCCACCGGCCCGTCGCCGGCCGGGCCCGCTGCGCCCCGAGGAGCGGACGGGCTGGCCGGAGTCACCCCGTGTCGCCCCGGGGGTTCTGTGTGGCTGCAGGGTGTCCTGGAAGCGATACCGGCGGGGGAGAACAGCAGGAAAGGGCCTTCTCTGGGGACCGTCCGTGTCCTATCGGCCACGTGTGGGGGGGACCGGCGGTCCCGAGCTCTGCCTGCCCCCCCGCCGTGCTTACTGAAAAGAATGGGAATGGAGCTGGGACAAATCATATTTTCCTCTTGCTTCAAGTAGCCACCAGGCCTCCTGACTTCACTTTGCTAATCCAGTGCAATTTCTGCGTATTTGGTAGTCCTCTTGAGAGCTTCTCTTCTATGGACTTTCTGTGTCACTTTGACACACTGTGGAATTCCAGCTGTTGAGGTATCAGGGCAGAAGTCCAGACATTTAGTGGCTTTCCCGTCTATCAGATCAGAACTTCTCTACCTCCAGGCAGGTGGTTGCAGCCCCTTCCAGGTGATTTTCATTACGGTGTCACACCACTGGCCAGCTTTTCTCGGTGTGTGCTGCAAACACCATGGATGATGAACTGCTTGTCTCAGAAGACTGACTTGGGCAGCTTGGAAAAAACACAGACAACGAGATTTAACTCAATTTCGTGCTCTCTGTCTTTTGATCAAGGTTACTCTTAGAGTAAGATCTCTTCTGAAGTTGCACATGTGCTTTTTATATTCTTGGTAAAAGATCTAAAGGGCTAACAGTGTCCTCTTCCTCCTTCCCAGCAACGAGCAGCATGGTTTTCCAGTTGTATTTCTATTCCATGGCCTTTTAGCGGTCTTTCCTCCTGTTTTCTTATCACCTGTTCTCCGCGTGGTCATAACTGCAGGTGAAATAAATGTACTGGGGACCAAAGACGGTTAATTTTTTCATAGTGATTCTTCTAACTTTGAGTATTTTTTCCCTCTGTTCTAGAATTTAGCTATACGGAAATAGGCTTTTCATACATGACCACCAGAAACTATTGTTAAATACGTACAACAGTCTTGTGTGGACAAGGCCTTGCAGTCTCCTGTGCTGCTTTTATCTCTGTCCTGGTTTACCCATGACAATCTCTCTTAATTTTTGTTTTCTTTGGAGAGCGTTGACTCTGTAGTGATGACATTTGCCTGCACAGTGCATCAGCTAATAAGAGAGAGATTGAGCTATGCACAGGAGAAGGGGCTAAGGAGTCTGCAGGGACCTCCACCCCCTTCATCGTACCTGCTGCACTGCAGGCCACACGGTGTAATTTGTCACCTCAGTTTTCCTGTTCTGTGGGTAGATCTGGCCCTACAGGGACCATAATAGCATTCAGATTTGCCAATTTATCCCGTGAACACAGCCCTGCCTGTTCCTGTTTCACTCTATCTGAGGGAGCTTACCTCCTTTTCTGGTGTTTTCCTTTAGGTGAACTTTGACTTCACCATGAGTCTTACTTTTCTAAACCTTAGGCAGTGTTCCTAAGCCGTTCTTGGGGATCTGATTCCCCCCCCCCCCTCCCCCCCGTGTGGCTTTCAGAGAGTTTCTGTGAGGACAGAGCATGGTCTGCATGTGAAGGGCAAGCAGGGACTGGTCAACTGGAGCCTCAGGGGCCTTGGGAATTAAGAGTGTAAAGATTCCCGAAGTGCCAGAGGGGCTGTGGGTTTCTGTGCTTCTTCCCATCCTCCTGCAGAACTTTCAAGGTTGCTTCTGGACTTGAGAGCAGTGAACTTTCTGAAAGGGATAATTGTGGAATTTCAAACAGTACAACTGTCTGCCTTGAAGGAATTTACAAGTCTTATACACATAAACTCACTTCAAGAGTCTTCTGATGTAGTTCTTAAGGACGGGAATGTCTTCATGCTAATAACCTGAGTTAGTATGTGCATTCAGAAAAATTATTGAATTTTGGGGGCATTTGTAATAGACTTATGTAATATTTCTACCATATGTTCTGAGTTACCTCTCCTTGCAAAACCTCACAGTTAATTAATTCTTGGTTCCTGTGGCTTTAATTTACAAACCAAAAGGAAGGCTTATTAAGAAAATCAACTAAAAAGTTATTAATAGATAAAAGATGTCTATGGCAGTATGCCCTTTGTCTTCTGAAACAATGGCAAATTCTTCATCAGCAACTTTATCTGTGAAGGTTTCATTTTGTGGGCATGGATTTAGTCCTTGCAAATGCCAGTATGCGCTCAGTAGACAGAAAATCAAAAGTTTTCAACTTTTGACTTAAAAACTGAAACTTTGCACCTGTTTCAGTTTCTTAGTGTCAAAGCATAGTTGGGTTCTTGTTTAGGGGGTAATGGCAAACCAGATTACTGTATGTATCATTTAGTTAACTAAAAAAATGTTGTGAGCTAAGAAGGGATTGTAGATTTCTACCATGTTCTAACAAAAATAAACTGTTGTATAGGACCTAAAATGGGTCATAATGTTGTGTATTGTTAAAGCATTGTGGCTGGAAATTGTGTTGTCTGTCTGGATGTACAGTCATTTGTATAATAAATAATACGTAAATATATTTAAATAATATATTTATTATATTTAAATAATATGTAATCTAATCATGTAAATATTCTTAAACCATTTGTGTTTTATTGAATGAAAAACTAGGGGAAAAATAATGATTTTGGTTTTACTCGGTAGCTTGACTTTGGAATTCTCTTGTGCGGGACTAATGCCATAGGTGGGTCTTTGGGCTGTGAAAAATTCCCTGTTTGGCCAGCCTGGCCTGAGAAGCCAGCAAGTCAATAAATGATACCCTGGAACAGCCAGGTCTTGCAGATAAGAGCTTTCCTTAGGTGTGTACTATGTCAAAGGAATGGCAGAGTTATCTCACACTGCCAGGATAAGGCACTATTTTTCCAGCACGCAGGAAGAAGCTGTTTTAGGAAACTTCATCCTGAAAGCTCTGCTAGAGCAGAAGGAAGGGTGGAAGAGGAGGAGATTCCCAGTTCTGGAGCTCTCCTTGCAATGCAGGGAATGAGGAGAAGAAAAATCCTGAGCATCTCCCCTTGAAACGACTCAAAACGTTCAGTGACTGTTCAGGTGGCCGGCGGGTCTCGGTGGCTTCTGCGTGATGCAGGCGTATCCCTGACTCCAGGCTCTGTTAATGACTTTGCTCGTGTGCTGGATCTCAGGCCGGGTGCGGGGAGAATGGGTGTTTTGAGAGAAGAATCTTTCTCAGTTTTCTCCAGGACTTTTCACTTGCTGAGTCCTTCCCAGCATCTCGGTCCCACGAGGTGGCGCCGTTCCCTGGGAGAGGCTGCTGCGCTGCCTGGGGTCAGAGGGCTCTGGGATGCTGTGGGGAAAACTCACTTCAGGAGCTTCCTGAAAATGGCTGTACTTTTCCATTGGTACAGACCGTGTCGTCTTGGAGCTTCTTGACTCCTTCCTTCCTTCCTTCCTTCCTTCCTTCCTTCCTTCCTTCCGTCCGTCCGTCCGTCCGTCCGTCCGTCCGTCCTTCCATCCGTCTGTCTTTTTATGGCATGGAAGTTACAAACGGATGATGCTGAGCTAGAACGCTGGTTTATTTCATTTGGAGTCAATATTGTGTGGCTTTTGAACATGGGGAGGAATGACCAATAGCTATCATAATTTCTAGGAAGGAAGGGAATCATTTCTATAGGGTTTTCCAGATCCACAGGAAACCAAGAACTGTAATGTCAACTCCTCTGTAAGAACACAAGCCAAATCCATGTTGTATACAAAGGATGCAGTGTTGCTGCTCTTCCTGAATTCTCTGTGGAGACTTGTTATTTCCAATTGGCCTCTCACTGATTTAAGAGCACTTAGGTAGAGGGAATAAGTTTTCTTTTGTTAGGTTTTCCTAGTTAGCTGCGTTCTTGGTGGAAGTTGTTTTACCTCACAAGATTATGCTGTTATGAAAAACGTTCACCACTGAAAAGGGTTAATTTAATTAATTTCTTTTTTCTTGTTGACATCTAAGAAAATGGATGATGATGATGACGTTCCCCAGCTTTCATCCCATACGTTGGCTGCCCTCCAGGAGTTCTATTTGGAACAGCAGCAGAGAGAGGGCATGAAGACCTCCCAAGGGTTTAATCAATATTCCATTGGCTCAATAGAAGAAGACTGGGTAAGAAACTATAAATTTCAGTGAATGAAGCACAGGCAGAGGAGTAGCCCTGACTGAGTTTCTTTTGTGGCTGGGTAATGAAATGAAATTAAAGAGGGGAACACTCAAGATGTCCCTACTAAGGGATGGCAACACTGTAGGGAGATTTGCTTTAGTATTAAATCTGGGTATAGTTGTTTGCTCTGCATGTGCATGGGGGTTACAAACTGAAAGTAGGTGGAGAGGGAATAATAAAGCTGCTAACAGAAGCATCTGTCCCTTCTGGAAATTTTAACTCTAGCCTGGCATGTGATAGTAGTAAAGACTCTTCCCTGAGTCTGAGACAAACACAGTGTAACAAGACCAAGTGATCTTTCTTTTCGCGTCTTTATTTTTTTGTGTGTGTTTTATTTCTTTATTTTTGTGGATGGCTGTTTTGCTGCTTGTTTTTCGTTGTGGCAGAGTGATTTCTGATTTGTCTCTGGGTTGGGTTTTTTTGGTCTTCCTTTTTCTGATCCGTTCTGATTTTTTTTTTTTTATCCTTTTCTTTCTTCCTATACTGTCACTTTTCAAGGTCCCTTTTTTCCTCGTTTGCTGAAGTAACAGTTTAAGAGCACATAAATAATGTGCCTCTGCACATTGGCTTTGAAATACCGTGTCAGTGGTTTGGTTACTTGGTCTTCTGATGCTGCAGTTCATGGTTTGGAAACACAAGGTGTAAGGTATCTGCTGCATATCACTAGATTACAGAAGTGGGAAGGCTGTCAGGAAAACAGTCACCTTTCCAGCTTTACAGTCTGTGAACTGAGACGTTGCTATGGATTGTAGTTTTCTTCAGTTATGACTCACCACACTCTGCATAGCACAGCCAGAAGATTTGATATTTTTTGTAATTGTGCATTATCTTTCTCAGCAACTGAGCCAGTTTTGGTACAGTGATGAAACTGCATTGTGCCTGGCTAAGGAAGCAATTCTGGCAGCTGGAAAAGGTGGCAGGTGGGTTTTAGTAATTGTGTTATAGATTTAACATGTCTTTTCTGCAAATATTTTGTTTCTGATATGTAGGCAAGAGCATGCAGTTTAATTCCTTACTCATTGTGCTTCAGTTTTGTTCAACTGATATACTGCAGAACTGCTTTGTTATTATTTAGTTAATACTTCATACTGTTCTTCCTGTTAGATATTTCATTGAATGTTGTAGGCTGTACCTTGTAGAATTTTACTATGAATCTTTTTAATTTTTTGAGAAAGTGCTTCAGAGCATATTATTGGCTTAGTTATTATTTTCTTAGTTTTTATATTATGGTTCTTTAGAACAGATGGAAGAAACTTGTTTTTCTTCCTACTTCTATAAACAGTAATTTTTCAGTTTTTGAGTGTACTTCCTTGCTTTTCTGAAGCAACACTTTCTCTGTAGTAAATCTTGAGGTCTTTATGTATCATGGGGTTAAACAGGTAATGGCTTTCATACTTAAGACTTTGTTACTAAAGTAATTAATTGTTAGAATGGAGGAAGAATACTTTACATTTTTGGGACTAATGTTTAAAATGTTTTCCCAAAGCCTCTCTGAGGACTGCTGTAGAGTTTTGTTGCTGTTGTTTGCCTTTTAAAATTACAATTTTAAATTACTGTGTGTTTTTTCAGGATAGCATGCATTAGTGCACCAAGTGTGTACCAGAAACTAAAAGAACAGGATGGTGAAGATTTTTCTGTGTGTATACTGGAGTATGACAGAAGGTTTTCTGTGTATGGAGAAGAATTTATCTTCTATGATTACAACCACCCTTTGGACTTACCTGAAAATCTCCTGCCACACAGTTTTGACATTGTAATAGCAGATCCACCCTATCTGTCTGAAGAGTGTCTTCAAAAGACTGCAGAGACCATCAAATATCTTACAAAAGGAAAGATTCTGCTTTGCACAGGTATAATTAATAAAAATATGGGGTCCCCTTCAGTACCTTTTTCTGTCTGTGTAATGACAAAGTTACATGAGACAAATGCTGACTCAATAATGCTGAATTAACATCAATTTAAGGAGGAATATGTATCCTAAGCTTTTTATTTGAATACTTGGGTTCAACCTTTATTTGAAACAGAGGGCAAGTTGGTTTTAATGGTTCAAGTCAGTACTTTCTTCCTATGGCATTATGAATGTTACTGAATTTTTGAAGAATTATAAGACCATCCAGCAAAATTCCAGAAATATAATTTCTCTTGTAGAAGGGCCACTCTGTATAATTGCAGTGATTGAAATCTGAATGATTTCAGATTGACAAACACAGGTGCAACTTATTGTTTATGTCTTAGGCCCTGAATTACAGCAGGAGGAATTAAAAAACAGTGATAGAAGCAGAAACCAGGTGACTAGATATCTGTACTTGTGGGTCCTTCTTTAGGAAGATGCACTTGCTGGTTTGAGAAGTGATGTGTGTCTACCCAAGTCATGGCTTTTCTTAAACTGTATTGTTATTACTGTACTGTTATCTGAAGACAACTAGGAAACTTTTCCAAAAAGCAAAGGGCAAAACCCCTCTGTATGTACAATTTGGGGGAAGGAAACCAAGCAGGCAAAATAAAGAAAAATTTAAATAACGTGGCCATAGAAAGCCTGCTCCTTGGTTAGTGCACATGGCAGTCTGACACAAGGGTGGTTCTCAGAAGTTTTTCCCTGGGATGGATAGGTGGTCCTTCAGTTCACTGCTCAAAGCAGTGATTTCTCAGTGTGTGGTTGCAAATATCACACCGTGGTTTATGTAAGCGAAAGAGTACATGTAATCTGTTTGCATTTCCCATGGCTCCCTACCATTTGACTTTCTTGGAGTGTAACAAGAAGACTGAGTTCAAGTTTGCTTTCTGTAAAAAGGGCACTGATACCCTCTACTTATTTTCATGAAATTTCTTGGACATTCATTTCCTTGGGAAGTTTTCCGTTCTTCTAGATTTAAGTTTCCCAACAGATTCTGTCTTTAAGGAAGGCTGAGAGTATAGCTGCTTTAAGCTTGCCTTCCTTAAAAAAAACAGGCTCTCTATGTATGCATTTGGGAGGAGCTATTAAAAAAGTTCAAAGATTCTGTTACTGTTTTTTCTTGCTGAATAGCAATTATTTTTGCTGCAGGTGCAGTCATGGAGGAGCAGGCAGCAAAGCATCTTGGTGTGAAGATGTGCACGTTTATTCCAAAGCACTCACGAAATTTAGCCAATGAATTTCGATGTTACGTGAACTATGCTTCTGGACTGGACTGATCCTCCTCAGATCATCTACAAATCTGCAACTTCTTCAGTCAAGCTTCTTTCTGGTTTTTATCAGTCACACCACATTTCTCAGGGCTGAAATATTCGGCTCCGAGTACTGTTTTCTGGGATAGCTGGAACCAACACAGTGTGAGAGCCTTTTTTAAATGGTGTAAGCATTTGCGGTTGCTGTGTTTCATATTAGGTAAATGCAGACCAAGCAGCGCAAGTGCTGTGCTGGATAATGGGAACTTCTCTGTTAGATTTTCGTTTTAACTGGTAGCTTTTACCATTTGAGGACACATCAGTGAGCTCTTTGAAGTGATTTTAGCTTATAACAGCACGTAGGCGTTTGCCTTGCAGGCATCAGAATCATCATTGCCAAAGACCTTGATACTTCTGTAGCAATGTGACCCATGTCATGTCCCTTAAATCTTGAATCATAATGGCTCTGATTAAATATAGTGCCTGCTTTTTAATAATTTCAATATCAAACTAAAGAGGATCTACAGATACGTCAGGTTTATTGTTACAGGAATGGTTATGGTTTTGTTCCAGTTGCCTGGTTTTATCTTTTTCTCCTATTCCACAGACAGCAGCAGAGGAGTAGAATAGAAGCATCTTAAAAATCATTAAATCTTACAAGGCTACTGAGGAATAACATATTGATGAACTCCCACTGTTTCAAGGGAAAAATGTTAGTTTGGACTATATTTCAGTCAAAATAAATGATAAATTGGAAAAACTTTGCATAAGTAGAGATTTAGATAACTGGGAATTTTAAAGCCAGTTTTGATTAATCTTTTGACTACACTACTGAAGTATTTTTAGGTGGAAGTTAGTTCATAAATTTCAAGGCACTCAACAGTTTTATAATGTCTAAAATCACTCTACAAAAGTACTTGTCTTTGTATGCCATACTGTGTAAAGGTTAACAGAAATGCTGGATCTACAAAATTAATCACGTAAAATGAAGTATTAAATCTATTTTGTGGTGGGAATAAACCTAATTAAGCTTGTCAGACAAGACTTTTTATAAGGCAGTGATAATACTCATGTTTCTGCTGTTTGGATGCAGATTTTCCCATCTGGTGGAGTAAACAGCTGAGCAGGAATAATATAGATGGATTATAATCCTCTCTCAGAGAGGTGCTCAGAGAATGGTGCTGTCTGAACTGGACACAACAGTGGTTCATAAATACCTACCCAAGCCTCTGTAGCTCTCCTCCTCTTTTTCCAAGAGATCTGTTTGCTCCCTAAGGCTTTTCCCTCCTCACATTTTTTACCTGCTGCTCCCTCCCTACATGTAGTGTTCCTGGGTTCCACGGTAACAGTTTTCTTCCTCTTTCACATGCCTTGGTTTCTGTCAGACTGGTCACAGGTGGTGTTAAAACAAGGGAAGTGCAGCAGGGGAAGCGCTCACAGGGAGAACAGGCCTCTCCTTTCTGCACTGTGAGCCCAGGGCCCAAACAGTCTTGCCTTTCAAAGCAGAGGCCATCCTTGCTGCTGAGCCAGAATTCCCCTGAAAATGACTGTCCACAGGTGAAATACAGCTGGGTTTAGTTGGTTTCTGGGAGGCTACACCATCACTTTTATGTGGCCAGTTTGGAAATAAAGCAAACCAGAGTGGTAACTGCATAGCTGTTGGTACTAATCTGTACTTTAAACTGGTTTATTACCTCAGCGTCTTGCACACCAAGCAGATGGAGAAAATGAAATAACTCATGAAACTTTGTTTTTACCTACACAGAGGCTTCAAGTGGGACAGGTGTGATTGCCAGAAGGGATGATACTGTTCCCCTGCCACCCACCCAAATTAGAATGTGCTGTTCAAATCGAAGCCTCACCTGTTTTGCTGCTTTGCTCGCTTCATTTTGGTAAATGTGTATTATTGGGCTCTCCATAGCAGAGTTAAAAGTCAACTTTGCTAACTTCATCAGAGATATTTCTTAAAAAGATAAAAGTGCACTATTCAGTCTTACCAAGAGGTTGACTTCCAAGAAAATCACTACTGCTTCTCACTTGTAGGTCAGACCGCTTTGAAAAGGGGCACTGTGAAGATGCATAGTTATGGAACTGAGGGTACATGAAAATCTGTGCAGATGCAGCTCTCAACACAGAAGTCTGTTGTTCACCAGCTTCCCTCTTAAAAGCCATGGGAGTGGAGGCAGCTGCCCAAGCAGAGCTAGATTAGTCGCATTTACAGCCTTCATCAGTGATGGGAGGTAAACTATTTTTGTCACACTCGATTCCAAGGATGTAGCTGCTTCTGAGAAAGGTAGAAGTCACAAAAATCCATAGAGGATTTTTGTTTTGTGCCAGCGTGGTAATTTTAAGAAATAGTGTGTGACAGTAAAACCATCTCCCGTAACAGGATTGTGAATAAAAGTATCAGTGTCAAGTAGTGATTGACTTTACCTCATGGTGTCTCACGGATGGACTTTCTGTTGGAACAGACTGTGGTGAAGTGTCAGCACCATGCTTACTCTTCCAGGAGCATTTATGATTGCACAGTCATATGTGCTACAGCCTTATTAACTACCCTAGCCCAGGCAGTTATGGCTGTTCCCTAATCCCAGCAAGATTAATGGATGTTTATACTTTCTGAGCACATCACAGCCTTTTTCCCTTTTCCTCCTGCTGCTTTCGTGTTCATGTTCCCCCAATGCAATTCCATGTTTACCTGTAGCTGTAGATCTTCACCTGTTCAGACAGACACCTTCAGGTGATGACTGGCAAGCAAACCCAATCTCAGGCTTTCCTCAGCCTTCCTGAATGATAGGAATTTTCCAAAGTATCTTAAGCGATACTACAGACAAGAAAATAATCGCTTTACTGAGGATATTGTTCTGTGTTTTGTGGCTCCTAATGTATTCCAGGGACAACCTTGTTGAAGGAAAAGATTTTCCTGGCACAACAAAAAATTTTCTCAAATCAGCTGCAGCTGCCAGATAGCTCTAGCTTTGAATTGTTTGCATTTATTGGGCCTGGAGTTGGTTCAGTGAGGCATTTCACGTCTGCCTTCTGTCAACAGTTTGTGAAGCCTTGAAGCAACTCCAGTGAACTCCCTTCCCCATGCAAATTAAAGGCAAGGCTGCAGCAGCTGTAACCAGAGGGCTGGAAGCTGGAAAATGTCACACCACATTTGAAGTGAAACTGATATAAATCCATGATAGGATGACCTCGTTAAAAAAGAACCAATTCCAAACAAATGCAAACTACATTTAACACTCAACCTTTCCCACATGAGTAATGTGGAGAGAAAGGATATATGGAAGGATATTTTGAAGGCCAGCAAGTGTTTGTGTAGCTAATAGCTCTTGATGTTAAGTATTAACAAACAGTTGTTCACTAACAAAATACCAAACGGTTGCTCATGCTAAAACATAAACAGCTTTTAAGAGACACCTACCTGGAAAGCTGGATCAGGAAGCAAATTGGCACAGCTAAAACGTCTGTCACAGAGGAAAAGGAGGATTAAGAAGGGAAAATGGGCTTCTGAATAAAATAACATAAAGTTGCCTGAACTGTGGGAAGATTTCTGCATTTGTTGCGGTGTGACAAGAAGGAGGTCGCCAACACAAGTGCTCTATTGATCCATGGAGCTTTTACAGTTCTCAAGTACATTCAGTCATCCAGTTTCTGAAGCTTTCTATAAGCTAAAGCATCTACTTTCCTGTATTGGAGAAACTTATTATGTTCCATTTACCTGATTTAGGTTGCACCTCCCAGGAATTCCCTGAACATGCTCTAGTTACTTGAAAACCTCAAAATGACTCCATAATTTACATCTGGAGGACAAGAGTTGCAATTAAAAAAATAATAATTAAAAAAAAAAAAAAGTTGTATTGCATAAGAGAGTTGCAATAAAAAAGAGTGGGTTGTTTGTTTTTTCTCCACATCATGCAAATATATCCATGTGCTCTAATAACTAATTTGTTGCAGATAAATTTGTGTAACGAAAGTGTGTGGGCAGACAATGAGTTCTGCTGGAGGGCAGTGTTTGGCCAGACTTAGCCCCTCTGGGTAGTTATTAAATGTTAAGTGCTGCATGGTTGGACATTTTGCTGTTGTTGTTTGGGGTCATTTTATTTCCTGTTGGAGTGAAGACTGTTTTCCATGCTATGGAGTCTGAAGGTTCAACTTCACGCTGCCTTAAGTGCACATGTGGAGAAAAACCTCACAGTGTAATGGTGAAACTGGAGGGCATCAGGCTACTGAAACATCACCTAGTGCAGTGTTTTCTCCAGTTTTGTGGGTCAGCCTCCTTTTTGATCCCTTCTGATTACCATTTCCCTCTCCTCAGAGGGTGAGAAGTTCCTCCACATGAGGAGGAAGGAAAAGAGGTTGTAACTGCTGCAAGTATTTACATCCTCTGGGGAAAAGGTAACTACCTATAATTGCTGGCAGCAGCCAGGCAATTAGCTGTTCTCTGAGTAGTATAAACATTTTATGACCATCTTTGAACTCACCTTTGAGGATTCCCTTGAGATAGAAGCATCATGATCTGAGGAAACACAGACCTAGAGACAAGGAGAACTGAGGAAAAGCATCTGCACAAAAAACACAGCTACAAACTTCAATCTGACATTGTGATGGGAATCTTTATTCATTTCTGGAGTTCTTAAAGTTATTTTAGGCTTTGTAGGAAGTTTCACAGATTGCACTGTAAAAATACTGTTATGCTAGACTGAGTCAGAGAGAGCACAGTCAATAATTATGCACCAAGACATGGAGTTGTCATATGACTTTCATTCTGTCTTCAACTCGTTCATTCTGATTAGTTCATAGTCTTTCCATTTCTCACCCAACACTCCAAAGAAGAGTGTGTTTGTGTAGTGTAGGGGCTATCTCTGCTATGAATTAAGGCAAATTTCGAGATTCATGATGTAGCAGATAGATTGCTGCATCTGATGTTTATTCTGTAAAGATATTGCAGTCATGATCCTTCAGCTGTAGAAGAGATTCTCTGCTGCGCATTCAGAGGTTTGTCCGTTTTGGCGATTGTGGCCCTCTGAAGAATTATGTTTGTGCAAGGCATGCCTGGTCGTTCCTGATTCTCATTCACTAGGCTGAATCAAGGGTCAACTTCAGTCTCTTGCTCTGGAAATGCAAGTTTTTGTGTATGCAGGGTGTCTGCTGAGGGGCTGCCATCAAGTTCCATTAGCAGTAGGCTGCCCAGATGGAAGGCTGCAGAGCATCAGCTTTTGCAGGTGATCTAGCATAAGGAGAAATGAGTAACAGTAATTGTAAAAATCAGTTGGATTTAACAAGTTTGGGTTGGCTGGGACTCAACTCAATGACCTCTTGTAGGATCTGGAAGTTCAGACCTAGCCTGCTTATTCACCTACAGCACACCTGAGCTCATGAAGCCAATCCTTAGTAATTACTTTTTAATGGGGAATCTCCTCTATTAAAATGAAAAAGGTTTTGGCCTTTCAGCTGCACGGAACATAAGTTTTATCACAAGGAAGTTAAGCAGTCAGTGATGGATGAAATCAAATACAGAATTCTTGGGACCCAAACTGTGTTTTTTCTAAATGATATTTTCTGTGTAATTAGACTTAGTCCACATCAAGAAAGTCCGCTGCATTTTTACAATATTCTACTATGTTTTTTCTCAACACGTTTGTACCCTTAGCAATTTGGCAAGTTTAAAAACAGCAAGCACATAGAATATTGTTTCATGAATGACTCCAACTCAGCAAAGGTTTCCTTGCTGTAGTTTATAAATTAGCCAAAGAGGTAACAGCTCAGAGGCAAAGCTTGAAGTTTATGCAGTATAAAGGGAGGCTCTCCCAGCCTGAGAGATTATCCTTTGCTGATTTGTCACATGTATGGCAAGGATGCGTTTTTTATATAAGGGTACTTAAAAGTAGAATATAAGAGATTCCTTAAAAATATCTACAACCAGTAGCTTGCTATAGTAATAGCTACCGTGTCTTAGAGTTGCATCATCTAAAATTTACTGTGAATAAGCAAAGATAAAATGTTCTTCTCTAAGGAAAAACAAAGGCTACTTTGGAGTTTGCAATAATGAACTAAGCAAATGAGTTACATGAGCTAAAGAAGTAGAATGAATTGCCATCTCTGATGATCTGAGTGACTGGACTTTCCATCTTACACCTGAAATAACTAAGCAGAAAAAGAGGACGCGTGAGTGTGTTTGCTGCTGCGGTGCAGTTTCCTGAGGTGGTGAGACGACGATGTGAGGCCAGTACTGAAACATGACTTTTAATACATTCTTCACTCCGATGAGGGCTTGTTCTGGCCCACCAGCAACTTCACTTCTTGCTTATCTAGGCTGGAATTGACGCTCTCCGCCTCCTTTTCCTGCTCGGGGACGCAGGTGCAGCCCACGGGGATGGTGATGTAATCCTCGGTGTAGACGTAGCGGCCGCCGGCGCAGGCGGGCGTGCGGCGCAGGATGACGGTGGGCATGAACACCGGGGTGCTGCGGAAGTGCAGGCTCTCCTCGCCGAAGATCCCCATCAGGCAGCCCTTGCACAGGCAGTAGGCTTCGGGAATGTACTTAGGGTACCTCGTGGGATCGTAGGAAATTCTAGAGGGAAGCAAATAAAGATTCGTTAGTACCTCTAAAACCATCTGGAATGAAATAATCCTATATATCATTATAATTATTATATCATTATAATAATTATATCGTGTTTTTGTAGTCTCTGACAGGAAAAAATAGCTGTAGCTGTTGCTATCTGGCTTCTGGTTTGTAAAGTGTAAAGAAAAAACCATGAACAGCTTACAGAACTGATTAGGTCCTACAGTGCACGTGGAAGTATCAAGTGTCTGGCTTTCTGAATTGTGAGATTCAAGGGTTTAAACAGAATGAGTTTTGCATTTTGGACCGAGTGGGTAAACAGAACATTAAAAAGGACGCTTGGGCATTTCTAAACTTTTTATCAGCCTTGAGTTCTTCAAAAACTGGTACAAATCCTTGTTAACATTATTAGTGCTAAAGCCATGACATGATGTTTTAAAATTTAGTAATTTAAATAGAATTGAATTGTATTCTTATTTCTGCAATAGGTTTTTCTCCCTAGTATTCTTGGGGTCATAAATGTGCCTTCCCCTTGAAAGCAGAATTCTGTATTGCTTTTTCTAATTCATGTCTACTGTATCTTCCTCTAACCAAAGAAGGGTAACATTTTCATGCCCACACTGAGATAAACTGCAACTTCCTGGGATGGGACATCCACAGCTTCTCTGGGCAACCTGTGCCAGTGTCTCACCGCCCTCACTTCTTAATTCTTCCCAGATACTGGAAGTTTAAAGCCATTATTCCTTGTCCTATTGCTCCATGCCCTTGTGAAGAGTCCTCCAGCTCTTTTGTAGGCCCCCTTTAGACACTGGGAGGCTCAGCCTGTCTTTATAGGAGAGGTTCTCCATCCCTTTGAGCATTTTCATGGCCTCTGGACTCACTCTAATAGGTCCACGTCCTTCTTGTGTTGTAGTCCCAGAGCTGAATGCAGTCCTCCAGGTGGAATCTCTTAATAGATCTTAAAGTGATCTTAAATCTTAATAGATTTAAAGTAATTTCTGCATTGTGTTTCCCAGGATTGGCAGCACTTCCTTGGTTATCAAAGTGTCCACCTTTTATCTCTTCAGGCTATCTCTGAGATGAAAAGAGGTTTCAGGTTTGGAAGAGGCAGAACCCGAAGTCTGTCTCAAGCTGTGACTGCTGTCTTTGCTGGTCCACAAAATCTGTCCTTGTGAGAACAGACAGCCTGGCTCTCCCTCTCACACCCAGCACTGGGTTGACACTGATGTTTTTCTGGTCTCAGGACTGGTCAAGGAACTCATTCAACTTAAGAGCAACTCCATCAAAAGCTGGGGTTTGGTCTGTCAGCTGTCTTGCCACACGTACACAGGGCTCTTCACCAGCCAGAGTGAACAAGCCGCTTTAGGCAGGGAACAGAAGGGAGCTGCCCTTTTCAGAAGTATTGCCAGTTTATCTGGTTAAAGGAAATCTGGAATCCCAGCTTTTGCCAAACACAAACTTGATTACCCTGTCATCAAGGAAAAGAGACTTTTTTAGTATATATATAATGACCATTATGTATTTATATATATATATATATATATATATATATATATATATATATGTATATGTATATATGTATATATATATGTATATATGTATATGTATATGTATATGTATATGTATATATGTATATGTATATATGTATATATATGTGTATATGTATATGTATATGTATATGTATATGTATATGTATATGTATATGTATATGTATATGTATATGTATATGTATAAATAAATAAACAAAATTTAAAGAATTTGTTTTCCTCACAAAAAAATCTGACCAGTTCTCTTATAGCCAGACATCTGTGATGCAGGTATTTTTTTGCAATGCTCCTCTGTCCCATTTATACTCACTTACTTTCCCCAGGAAATACCTTCATGGTACAGGATCTCACACCAGTGTGAAATAAAATGTCTGGTAGCCAGCAGAAGGGAAGAAAGGGGAACACAGGTCTTTCTACTGTGATACATTCCCATTTCAAACTAAGGTGTGAGTAATTTCAGTGGTGGATTGTTAAACATACCATGTGTCAAGTGACTGGTATTTCCTCTACTGTATTATCTCTAGCGCCTGGTTTATGATGTTACTGGAAAGCATGAACATGCTTCTGCATGCAAACATGAGAGGTTTCACTCATAACAGGAGAACGCTGTCACTGGAATCATGGTCTACAACCATCTCTCTCCTCCAAATTCCCACGTGGAAAAAGTCAGGTATTTTAATGGGGTGGGTTTTTTGAAAGATGGTGTGGTTGTTGGCATGGTTTTCTACTTTCCAAGGGAAAAAATCTCTCATAATACTAAGTTCGATGTCAGTACATGTGAGGACTGGAAGGAATCAGAGAGAATCCAAACTTGATGATGGATTCAAAATATAGATGTGGTTTTACATCCAGACCAGAACTTCAAGGCTGAAGCCTCTAAGTAAGTAATGCCTCCTGAAATTAATACCTTAACTCAAATGTCACTAAAATTTGGAGCCACATATAAGGTTCTGCATCTTCAGCTCAAACCTGTTCAGAAAAGCCATATAAATAAAACCTCATCTGTGTCTTTCTAGGCAACGCAGACCTATTTGGGTCAGAGCCACTAAGAAACACCAGTAACATCCAGCATTTTGCTGAATAAATGCAGCTGGACCTGCTTCCTTCTGTTTGCATGAACTGAGCATAATCACGTTGTGCGGAGAATGACCACTGCCTCAGCTGCTGTAGTTGGATTCCTCTCCTTTACTTCAACCACTGCAAGTCATGTTTTAACATCTTCTTCTGGAAGAGGATAAACATTTTTGATCTGGTTGATTAACCAGGTAAAATACATGCTCCAAGTTCCTGCTATGTCTTTCCTACACCCAAAAGATGGATGGAGCTGGGAAAAGTGGTGGAGAACCAGAGAAGTGCAACTTTCCACTGGTATTTAAGTGTTCCCTGCAGCCTTGTGTCACTCGCTGTGGCCACTGCTGCAAAGCAGACAGCCCAGACACTTCCATGATTGCCCTTGTCCTGTGAACTCAGGTCACCACTGTGTAAAGCTAAGTCTGCCTCGCCAGCACTCCTGGGTCACAAGTGACAGGAGCAGTGAGCCGTGCTGGGCTGCTCTATTCCCATCTGCTGGAACAAGAAGCAGGTTTGTGCTGAACTGGAACTGCTAATGAAGTGTGACTCGGCTGCTTTTCCTTATGACCCTACGAGTGCTTTGAGAGCTCCCAGTGAAAAACAAACTTCCTGCCATTTACGGACTAAGCCTGGAAACTCGAGAGAAAACTTTCTGTCAGAAGTAAAACTCTTGCAGAGACTTAATCTGCCTTCTCCTGTACTGCTACTTTTATATGTAGTATTTTTAATAATATTGTCACTTCATAATTTCCAAGCTTCTGATTCCACAGGGTCAGATGCTGTGCTGGGGCAGGGAGCCGACTCTTCAGAAAAATCACTGCTAGCACTGGGCTAACAGCTGGATGTTATCAAAAGTCTAATAAGCAGATCATCATCCCCTTCCTTCACACTCTGAAATACTTACAGGATTAAGAGCTAACAGCTTTTTTGCCCCCTTGCCAAGACATTTATTTCTCTATAGCAGGTGTTCTTTTGTTCATGTTATGTTTAGTTTATTTTATATACAGGCAGCAACATAGTTATCACTACTATAGGTAGCACAGTGCTTGCACAAAAATAGCCCAGTGCTAACTGGCTTTCTGAAGAGTGGTACAAACATGCTCAACTCAAAAGGATGGCAGCTCTGCACCCCCTTTTATTCTTTCCCTTGGCTGCATCTCTGGGACATGCACACTGTGCTGCATGGTAATGATAAATCCTGGAAAATACCTTGGATAAGCTTCTAGAAAATCGCTGGGGTATTATTTGAAGGAAAGCCCTCCTGTATGACTTTGTTCAAACACACTGCAGACAAGCTTGGCTTTTACCAGTGAAAAATGACTTGCCTGTATTACTTTTATTAAGATTTGATGTAAATGAGCACTAAACCAAGGATGCTTATAAACTGAAACTGATTTTTGAAAAACAGAAAAAACAAGCTGGGCAATGTTTGAGAGAGGGACCGGCTAACTTGGCTAACACCATCAGAGCAACACTGGCAACAAAAGTTACATCTTTGTAAATTAACCATTCGTAGATGCAGGATTAGGCCCCAGAGACAGAAAAAAAAAGACACATGATCTGGAAATTCAGAAATATGAATGACTTCTTGAATACAGATAAAGAAATTTTCCTAAACTCACGTCAAATTGTGTTTGCAAACTAGCTATGATTGTTATTATAGCCTTAAGACATAAAAATAGAAAGAAATAAATAATAGGAAAATAAAAATAGATCTGAGATATACAGCTGATTAATGAATGTCATCTGTGCTCTGCAGCACCATGAATGGAATCACAAATCAGCACTACCTGTAAAAATGCTGCTGACTTCAGCAGGATCAGATTTTTCAGCATTTGCTCTGAGCTTTATGATCAGACCCCCACAATTGTTTAGGCAGATATTTTAAATTAATCCTTTTTATAATGGCTCTTGTCCATGAGCAACTTTTCTGTGCATCTCTGGAGCCGTGCTTGCATTGCTAATGATTCCCCATGATTGTGGCTTCTGTAAATGTTAACAAGAGCACCTGTCCTGTGCTGTCAGCAGGGTCTGCAGGTCCACCCCTATCATTAATTCTTGTTAAGCAACTCTGAACCACAGCAGTAACCAAGTGGCCTATGCCAGAACCTCCTTGTACAAGCAAGGCTTCCTGGATTTCATTGACTGTCCATGTAATACTGCTAAAAAGGACAAGCAACCCCTGGATAGATGTCACAAGCTGGCACACAGTCAGCCTGATGATTTCATGGCAGAACTGCTGCTGCTCGCTCTATTTTTCAAAAAAGCTGGGTAATTTGTAGCCCAGCTTCCTGAACTGCTGAGCAAATCCAGCATGCTCAACTGACTTCAGGGAACTCTGCTGTCTCTTTATAGCTCTGCAGAGCAGAGTGATTCACGTGATTAAACTCTGTGCCCTGAGTTATATACTGATCTCCTGTGGCCACCAGGATGGAATTTCAGTATCAGACACATGAACTAGTATTTTTCCCCTAACTTTTGCCTTAAATACCACGTGTTGGTTGATGCTAGCAACAGGGTCAGGGACCAGATGGATCTGTGGTGCAATCCGTATACGACTCCTGTATCTCTAGGTTGCAGCAAGCAAAAAATTATGTAAATCTTGATTTTTGCATAACCAAATTAAAAGACCAGGTAATGGAAAAAAAACCAGTAAGCACAGAACAAAGACAAGCAAAGAAGCCACACAAGGTTTATCTGAGCTTTGAGCCATTCAAACCTAATTCTTCCACACTTAAACAGAATGACAGGCTTGGATACAGATGATGCAGTAGAGCCAACATTACACACAGTTCTCTAAGTAATATATTTGATTCTTTCTCATAAATGCTGATATGAAAAAATTCCAGTTGACTTGGACTGAACAGTCATGTGAACAGAAGAATTACAAACAGCAGCGTTAAACAGCTGGGAGCAGGTGCCTGGGGAGATATTCAGGAGAAGGTAAGTAGAGCCAGACTTAATATCTTTATTATTAATGACCTGGAATAGGGAGTATAAATAGTATATTAATGAAATCTGCAGCTGGTAACAATGGGAACTGCTGCAACACCAGTGAAGACAGAGAAACAACATGAGGTACCTTAGGCTTTAAAATGCATGTCAAAAAGAAAAAAGAGCCTTTATGCATAGAGCAGAAATGAATTGCACTGTAAGTCTGTAGGTGCAGAAAAGAAGCTGGGAGCAGGATGTCTGTGGGACACTGGAACAGGACAGGCATCTTGGTGCAAATTTCAAGTAGACAAATTCAGCCTTTGAGCAGTGTCCTGTCAGGGCATACAAGAGGGGTCTGCCTACAGTGAATTTATGAGCATTCACCACTAGAACAACTTTGGTGATTCAGAAGGCAGTTCAGGAGACAGAAATGAATCTGTGAAGGGGAGCAATTTATGAGGGAAAAGAATTAAATGAAAGTAGGCTTGTCAAGAAAGTGCTGTAATACAGAAGAGAGCCATGTGCAACTTTTCAGATTAACACTCCAGCCATGGAGAAGAATGTGTTGGGATTGTATAAGTGAAATTGGTTAACCACTGACAAAGCATAACGGGACTTTACTTGCAGTCTTTAATGGAGAGCTGTGTGTCCCTCTCAAAGATATGGAATGACTCCATTGGGATTAAGGAGTTTCCAGAATACCCAGCTAAAGACCACAGAACAAAACAAATTTTCACATCTAGCTTCAAAATCTATGAGATAGCAGGTGGTAATAGCTAATGCACGATAGCAATCTTATATTTTACACTTTAATTACACATCTTGAGATATCTGTTGCTGTCTCACTGCACACTAATGATACAGTAAAAATGCAGTCACAAAAAAAGCTTTAAATGAGATCTGTTAACTAGACGGGGTACTCAGGCCTCTTTACTCAAGAGAAACGTTTTTCCCTTTGAATATAATTTTAGATTTTGCCTTCAATGGTGTAATACTTCTTCCCCACTATCTTTTAAAATTTGTAGCTTGGAGATGTCATTGAATTACTTGCATGTCAGTGGTTAGTGTCTGAAAACACTTTGATGAAAAGTACAGTGGATTTACTTTTGTAAGCCAAGCCCCAAAAGCAGCTCTATTAAGAAGTAAGCCTGTACAGAGCTCCATCTGAAAATAAATACCTGCCCAACAAGATGTAAGGACAAAAGGCACTGTTCTCAAACCAGAGAAATAGTTTTCTGATAGCACTAGTGTTTTGTAAAACCACTGTAAAAAATACCTGAGCCCAATGGTAGGTGTTTCGTTCATGGTATTTGCTTTGTGCATTCTTAGGTAGCTTAAAAATCCTAGGTCTTCTTAGAGAAAATGTATTGCTAAAAATACTTCGCTTATGAAAGGCTTACTGAGCAAATAAGCCATCTTTCTCTCAGTAGGATTACTTCTTACACTAAAAGCGAGCAAACCCCATGCCATAAAATAAATATTTATTGGAGAGCCTAACAAGGAGATAACTGTTTGCTGAATCCACAAGGAACTGCATCAAAGTATACACAGGGATAATGTATAAAAAGTAGCAAGAAAGTTAGATCCTTTGAAGATTGCACATTTTAGCTTTCTGTTGTCTACAGTCCTTCACAGAAAGCTGTAAGCAGAACTCAGTCTTATTCAAACCACCAGAATACTTCATAGTCTTTTGAGAATGTGATCAGGCACTGGGTTTAGCATGCTAGATCAGTGGTTTCCAAGCTTTTCCAGAGCTTCCTATAGAAGTGCAGGCCCTTGTTTCATGTGTTAACCAGCCTCACTTTACAAATTAACTTTACTTAGTTGTTTTTATGCCCTCTAAAAATAGTCTGTCAGCCCCTGTTTCCACGTCAAGGGAAGGAGGTTTGCAAAACACAGGTTGAAAACACAGGTGGAGAGTATTGCTGTACTCATTCCTTGCCTACGCTCCCGCAGCCAAGGGGACATCGAGCCCTTGGGACTGTTTGGCAGGTGACCGGAACACAGACTGCACCCTGATGTATTCTAGAAACAGTGGAGCGTCTGGAGGCACATTTAGGGGAAAGCGTCTGAGAGCCCCTCTGTGGCTGCTGCAGTCAAGAGGTGCTTCTTTGGTGACCACTCTTTGCTGAGGGTCCTCTGATTGTCGCATATGACAATTTGCCCAAGTGACTTTTTGAGGGTGGTCGGTGCTCCCGGGTGGGTGTGGAGGTGGGTGTGATTCCGTCTCACGGCTTGCTCCACCTCATTCATTTCTCTTTTCGCCCATTAGACATACTCCTGACACAAGCTGTTTCTAGATCATTACCTTATATCGTCTACCTAGACGTGTGCTTTAGCGCCTTTCCTGCCGGCTGCTGCCCGGTGCCGCGGCCGCCCCTCGCCCCCCGAGCGGCCCCGGGCAGGGCGCGGCAAAGCCGGCGGAGCCCGGCGCTCCCGCCTCGGCTCCCTGCGGCGGCCGCCCCCCCTTCCCCCGGCGCCCGAGTCACCTGTATGCCCAGGGCGATGCGCTGCGCAGGTTGACGGGGAGCCGGACCCTCTTGTCCGCGGGCGGCCGTGCCCCGGCGGGGCAGCTGGCGTTGTGCTGGCGGCCCGGCGGCTCGGGCTGCAGGGTGTGGTGGAAGGCGCTGAGCATGCCCGCCGCCAGCCGCCCGTACAGCTGCTCCAGCAGCTCCTCGGGCCGCTCGCCGCAGCTCCGGGTCCGCGCCGGCCGCTGCTTGGGCGCCCTGGCGGCCTCCGGGCGGAGCGGGAGCAGCGCCGCGCAGAGCAGCGCCAGCAGCGCCGCCGGCGCCGCCCGCACCTGCAACGACGCGGCCGTCAGCCGGGATGGGGACACCGGGGACACCGCGCCCGCCACCGCCCCGCAGCCCCCGGCCCGCAGCCCCTTACCCTGCCTCGCTGCATGGCGACCGGGCTGCTTCTCCTCCAGGGAGCCGGGGAGAGCGGCGGGCTGCGGCGCCGCGCCGTGCCACTGGCTCTCCCGGCGGAGGAGCTGTTGGAAAAGTGCCCCGCGCCTCACTGCATCTCCCCTGGCCTCGCCTGCCAGGAACATGTTCGGCCGCGCTCACGGAGGCGGTGAGCGCTCGGCGCCCGGCGCGGGCCGGTCCCGCATCCCAGAGTTGCCCGCGGCCCTGGGACACTCCGGGCACGGACGGATCCAGATCCCGGCCCCGCCGGCCGCCGGCCCGCCCCGGGGACCCGCCGCGGCCACCCGCCCGGCTACTCCCCGCAAGCCCGGGGGTGCCGTCGGGAGCCCCGCTCTCCCTCTCACCGCTCCGGCGGCACGGGCAGGAGCCGGGCTGTCCCCAGCCCCGCCGGGACACTCGGCATCCAGTGGCACTCTCTGGGCCAGGGCTCGAGACTGAGGCAGAGCCAGGGGGATTTGGCCCTGTCGGAGCCGAAGTGTCAAGGCTGATGTGAAAAAATGTGGGGATTTACAGCTGGGGAAGGGACAGCTCTAGCTCGGACTCTCCCAGTCACTTTAGGGCAATTGGCACTGTCCCTCGTAGGAGGCTGGGATTTCCGACTTGCCCGGCTCCAGGTAGCACCTCTGGCATGTTTCTCCATCCCAGCTGTGTGGCTTCTCCAGCAGGCATGTGGTTGATATCCAGCATGAAGACTGGGGCTGGTGACAGTGAGGCCTGATCCTCCCGTTCCTCCTGCCGAGGCGGCCTGGGGCAGACACTCACGGCAGGGTCACTCTGCTGACTGCAAGAGAAGCCGCTGGAGAAGAGGAGAAATTTGCATACCTGAAGGAGGTTGAGGTCTTACCTCTAATGATTTCTCCATCTATTCTGTACTTTTAAAAACACATGATGCAATATATTCATGGTCTCTGGCACAACCCACAAAAATAAGCATATAAATAGTAGTCGGGTTCCTAAAAGATGTGGTCCACTGAAATGGTGTGCATTAAAAACAGACCTTAGAATTCACCACTTGAATCAAGTATTTCATGTGCTCTGATTAAGTCCTGAACAGCTCTTGAGTCACTTAGGATAAGCATAGTTAAATACGAAAATACTGGTAAGGAATAAGGGAAAATGGGATCATAAATCATACAAGGACTGAGAAACCCCACCTTGGTACCACAGAAATACACGACATTAATGTCACCAAACAGGCTGGAGTTGAAGCAAAATGGTCTGGCATTCATAATGTAATGAAGTGATTTGATTTTGTGGTTTTGGAAAAGTCATACAGTTAAGCCTAACTATGATTTTTAATGGTTTTGGTGCCTTATGCATCACAGGTCAGTATCACTTATTAGCAGTATCTTGACCTTTAACTGTGTGGGATTTGAATCAGATTTCAACTCTGAGGAAGGACAGTTTAACAGAATTCCAAACTCTCCTTTGCAGTCATATCCTCAGGCGAAAGACTGGGACAAGGTGTGTGTCCATTTAGCCCCGTCCAGTCTAACCCCTGACCATGCACCTGGCCTCGTGTTACTTCACCACCTTTGAGTGGTATGTGTGGCAGCATGGCAAATATTTATCACCAAAGGTCTTTTTGTATTAGTCTTTCTAAGGCAAACCAGCATCTTGAGAATTTTCAGATTTCTGAGTAGGATGAGGATGTCACACTTGGCTTTGCAAAATGTGAGTTTTATGTACTTCTTTATATGCATCGACATTTCTGGGAGAGGTCTGCCTCAAAAAATCAGAGCAGATGAAAAGAAAACAATGGCCCAGGCATTATATTGCCATTTAATTTAAGGCTTGGTGTCTTATCTAGGCAATTTTCTAATTCTGTACAATAGTTGCATTGTATTGTCTTATGAAAAATCACATTGATTCAAATAATAAGAACCACAGAAGGGCAGCAAATGAGATTTCATTAGAGAGGAACTAAGAGTGCTATGCCAGTTCTTGTGGCATAGTCTACCCTAGAGACATCTGAGTCATGAAATATTCCCTAATGTACTTTGGCAACTTAGATTCTTCCATGACTTGAAGAAATTACTAACCAGTACCTTTGTTCTTGGTGTTAGTTTATAATTTTCTTAGAATCTGAGGGGGATTTAAAACAGCTATGCAAATGAAATATTGAAAAATATTTAGTCATGTGAAATCTGTCCTGAATTTGATCTAATACAAGATATTTCAATCAATGAATTCACAACAATGTCATTCAGTTTTCCATATTATTCTTCATGCTCTTTCTGGAGATTGTCATTCAATATTTTTATTTGGGAGTAGTATCTACCTCTCTCCTCAGATTATCACCACAGTCATCTGTGTCAGATAATGAGTTCAGTTCCACAAATTCCTTCTATGAGAAAGCCAGGATGTTCCAAAGAAAACTAAGCTCCACAAGAATGAGACAGACATATTTAGTGAGTTCCTATAAATAAGAAGAAACATTTTCTGCACCTGATTCTATCAGAGAGCATTTCATACCATGTTAAACACTGAAACGTGTTTAAGAAAAGACACACCAGGTTGATGTATTCAACCTCACATTGTTACAAACAGCTGAAGAAACATGTGTCATAAGCAGGAGAAAAAAAATCCTTTTCAAATATGTTATCATCAGACCATTATGATAATTTGGAAAATTGCTTCAGAACTGTTGGAATGATGGTGAAAACCTGACAGCAAATGTAAAAATATTGCCCTTCCCAGATATATTAATCCTCAAGGAACAGTGTTATCAGGTCATTTTCTGGTTGGGGTTGTCATCTTCCATAGTTGCTCTGGCACACAACTGCTGGTTTCAGATTCTGTGGTTCATACATAAATAAATCACATTATTGTGACAAATATTAATGATACCACAGTAATACACTTGTCACAAAAATGGCAGAATTGCCCTACACTGGCATGTTCCAAATGCTTATTCCCATCCTGCTACAGCTTTAATGTGATTCTATCTCTATCTGAAATAATGGGATCCTATCTCTATCTGAAATAATGATGTGAAAAAAGTTTTAAAAATCATCATACAGACCTTCAAATTGAACAATGCATGTTGTTGGGTGGAACAGACATTCAGCTGGCATCCCCAGCAGGTATAAATCTTCAGAGAGAGAATTAAATTGCTCCTTGGAGATGTCCTTCTCCCTCACATTCGGTTTGCAGATAACCTGTCACCCAAACTCTTCTGTTCCCATTCATGTTCCCTGCAGTTGTAAGCATTGTAATGCCACTTTGCAGTGTCCATGGTGTGGCATCTTCTGCAGCAGCATCTCAGCATATTTCACAGTTGTTAGGCAATTTAACATTGCAAAAGTGAATTCTTGAGAAGTGCAGAATCTTCAAAAGACTTCATTTTGCCAAGGGGGAAACTGAGGAGCTGTCAAACAGGTTAATATAGCCTTTTTACCATGAAGTTGATCATCTGTGTCCTTGACATCAAGAAAAATCAAAATGTAGCAAATTAGATTAATTTCTTGTGATCTCATACTGCTCTTGCAAAGGAATCAAGATAAACAGCCCTTTATCATAAAATTTTAATATAAAACTATTTATTGGCAATTTTGGATGCCCCATCCCTGGAAGTGTTCAAGGCCAGTTTGGATGGGGCTCTGAGCAACCTGGTCTAGTGGAAGGTGTCTCTGCCTACAACAGGGGGGTTGGAACTGGATGATCTTTAAGGTCTCTTGCAACCCAAACCATTCTATGATTCTATGAACTATATATTTGTACAATTTTCAATTCCTATTTTACTCTGGAATAGCTTTGTTTTAGATGTAATAAGTCATGTAATCTATAGCAGAGGATGTTCAGAGAAGAACATGAAATATGTGATTAAGAATGTTTTGATGCTGTAGAGCTAGGCTTGTTCAGAAATAAATAAAATACTACTCAAGTATTCATTTACATTTGGCTACTTACAAAGAGATGTTTTTCATACATGTAAAGAGAAAGGTAACTTGGTGTGAAGTTCCTATCCTGAGAAAGATCTCAAGTCTAAGAGGTCAACTGAGGATTGTTTAATATTGTATAATAGATCTTTTCATGACAATAGAAGGTAAAATACCTCGTGAGTCGGTTTCTCGAGGGGGTCAGCATTTTCCTAGGTTTAATGCAGCTGCTCTTCTAACATAAAATAATAAATTAATATAATAGCAGGAATCTTAAATGATTGATCTACTAATTCCAGAATGATAAACACAAGATGGGGGTTTAAATGCTGCTGGAAGCACATATCTGCAGTGTGTGGCTTCTGGAGATGTAGTTTTGTGCAACCAAGCCTGACAAAAAGTTTCTGCTTGAATTTCTTGGATGAAAATAGAATTATTTAGCTCATTCAGGTTTCTACTCCAGTAGTTTCCAAGACCAGTCGCAGGACCAAGGGCATCCAGCAGGGAACACAATTCACTGCACCCCAGCTAAATGCCAACCAAGGACAGGGTCAGGGAAATCCCATCAACATAGCACAATAATCCCATATAACCCAGGTAATTATTTGAAACAAGCACTCCACTGGCCTGGCCACATTTCCTTGGAGAGTTGAGCTGCCTGAATGACGTGGGTGTGTTCACCTGTGTGACAGCCTGAGGCATTCCAACAGCATGGTGACACAGTGCTTAGGATGCGCATGTAGCTTCTTTCTCAACAGATTCCTGTTGTATCAGTCTTCCATCAGGGATCACTCTTCAGCCTTGAGTCCAGTCCTTGAGTCTTGTGTTCCCTCATACAGAACATCTTACACAAAAGAAGGATGATGCACTGAAACTGCTTCCAGAGAATGGTTCCTGGCCCAGGCTTACCTTTGGATCATGCAAGGCAATTGTCTGGGAGATGAATTGTCATGGTCCAAAACTGTGCTACTGTGCACTACTGTGCTAGTGTCTTACAGAACAGCTGGGTACCCATCCCCTCCTCTGCTCTGCGCTTGCCTTGGCAACATTGCAGTTGTAGGAGAGATGCAGCCATAGTGAACATGGTTTTCAAGTGGATGAACCTGGGCTACATCATTTTGACTGTCAGCAGGACTCATTATTCCAGTGTTGGAGCTGGATCACATGGCTTTCTGTCAGTTCAGAACAAGCTCAACTGTGCTTGCAAAATAACATGCAAATTCATCATAACCCAAAGCATTATATAATCAGATCCTCATGCTATAGGAAACAGCATGTTCCACAAGTCCCTGGGAGTCTGTACATAGGAAACAACATGTTCCAGAACTGCCTGTGAGTTTGTGCTGGGCTGGAACAAAAGTACAATTGTTTGTAATCCCCAGAATTTTACCCAATGTACAGTTATGCATCTGGGCAAACTGAATCGAGAAACTGCTGCTGATCAAAATCTCTCTGATGTCCCCAGGAGTGTCTCTACAGACTGTTGTGAACTGTATCCCAAGTTATTGGTACTTCCTGCCACTTTATCATGGACATGCCTATGTGATTGCAATGTTTGATTGGATGCTGTATTGGGTTTGCATGGCTAAACTTTGGTAGTGGGGGACTGTGGTGAAGCAGCTATACCCCTGCAGCCCATTGGGGATCCACAGGGGTGCAGAGATCCACCAGGAGCCCATGGAGGAGCCCACACTGGAGCAGGTGGATGTCTGAGAGGAGGCTGTGACCCGTGGGAGGCCCCTGGGGAGAGAAGCCATGCTGCAGCTGCCTGTCCTTGAAGGGCTGCGACCGGGGAAGAGTGACCCAGGCTGCAGCAGTTTGAGGGGGACGTGCTCATGAGATGGACTCCCATTGAAGGGAGAACTGTCTCCCATGGGATAGACACCACAGCACAGCAGGGGAACAACTCCTCTCCCTGAGCAGCAGGGGCGGCCACAGAACTGATCATGACCCCCATTCCCTGTCTCCCTGAGCCACTGTGGGAGGAAGTAGAGCTGGGAAGAAGGGAAGATGTTTTGAAGATGTAGGGTGGAGGGGAGACATTTTGAAGGTTTATTTTACTACCTATTATCCTGCTCTGATTTATTAACAATAAAATCAATCTCCAACTTAAATCTGTTTTGCCAGTGGTGGTATTTTATGAGTGACCTCTCCCAGTCCTAATCTCAACGCATGAACCCTTTGTTTTATTTTCTCTCCATGGCCAGCTGCAGAGAGGAGTGATTGGCTTCAATGGGTGCCAGGCATGCAGCCAGGATCAACCCACAGGAGTCTACCCAAATGTCTTTGTGTTAGAAGACCATGGCAGTATCTCACCTGCCTTCTCTTCTGCACTTCTTTCACAGGTTTATCTATGCTGCCATAGTCCCATGTATTTTCTCTTTCTGTGATTAACTCAGTTACCTCATGCCACCGCAGTCTGTAGCTGAAATGCTCCCTCCTGCGTGGCACATTGCATCCCAGTGCTCTCCATCTTCCAAGACTAAGCCTGACAGAAAGAACTACCATGACATCCAGGAACATGTCATTCTATGACCAGAGCAGTAGATACAGCAGAACTGCGGAACAGGCAAGAGAGACTTGCAGGAATAAGGCACTTCCTTCTCATGCTCTTTTCCACCCCTTAGAAGGATCAGGGCCCAGAGCTTACCGTGTCTTTCTTCTTTGGTGAGCCCCTCAGGGTGTTCCATAAACAGCACTGAACATGCTCTGCTCAGACCATCAGGAAGAAGAAGTGCAATCCCAGATGGAATGCTGCTCCAGTCCCATGGGAAGCATGCTACACACAAATGAACTCATAAACCCCACAGGGCACTTCTGACCATTTGCAGAAATCCTATGACACTGGGCAGTGTTTTTAAAACCTGAAAAAAAATTTTATGAAGATACGAAGAGACTTCTCCACTGTCACTGGGACACAGACTGAGCACCAACACTGAGAAGGAGCACTGAGTATTTTAGAAGTCTGAATTCTCGCATTTCAAAGTGCAATAACCGAAGTCTAACTATTAAACCAAACTCATGCCAGGGTTCCAAAAACAAGGCACCTCAGTGGACTAGTTTTGCAAGTATTTATTAGGAAATTCTGAACACCTGACTAATATTTTTCATCTCCCCAAAGTGATTCCTACTACAGCAATGTAACATGTCTCAGGAACTTCAGATCCAACCTGTTCGGTTCATAAGCAAAATGATGATTTCTGTAACCAACCTCTGCCCATACTC